>NC_064430.1:14267500-14951250 GCF_023375975.1 Astyanax mexicanus | reverse complement strand
GCTATTTTAGTTTGGACCAAACTGAACTGAAATGTCCAGAGATTCAGACCAAACAAAAGTTAGATGTAAAAGCACACATAGTCCTCTTTTTTTTAAAGTTCTCCATATGGGCTGTTTAAGCAACTGGGAGGGATATGAAAGACTTGCCAAAGTCATCATAAATGGAGCTAAACTGAGCATATCCCCTTATCCCATCCCTCTTGCTCTCTCTCTCTCCCTCTCTACGCATCACTCACTTAACAAATTCCATTTACAGCCGAGCCTGCCTTGTCCTCTAACTCACTTCCACTGCCTGGCAATGGACTTTCCTTGCCGCCGGGCACAAACGACCCTAAAGGTCATTGGTGGTGCAGGCCGGTCGCTGTTCTGTATTTGAGCGTCGGTCAGCAGGAGGCTATCTCTCTCTCTCTCTCTCTCTCTCTTTCTTTCTGCCCTTTAAATTCCTATTCAAAGTCCAATTCCCACAGAAAGCTCCAGCGTTTTCACCTGAGCCTCTCATCTCTGCGGCGCCAAAAACCTTTATAGCTGGCCCTAACTAGCAGCAATAAACCCCCTCTCTGCCAGTCAGGACAAATGCCGAGCCCTCCTTTAGAGCAGTCCATAAATATATTCTATTGACCCACTAAATCCAGCTCTTCCCTCTGAAACACTAATTAAGTGTCAGTGGCTTGCTGGAGCATGACTAAACCATCCCCCTTTCTCGGGCCCAAAAACTTCAATGCCCACCCAGCCTAACCACCCCACCCTATCCCACCCCCCACCTTAAAATTCATCCTCTTCTCTTTTGCTCTTTTAATCTTCTTCACCCTCTAAAAACCTCATCTTTACCCTCTTTTTCTAAAATCACTTCCACTGACCCCCCCCCCCTTATCCAAACCCCCAACATACACACACACACATTCTCTCTCTCTCTCTCTGTCACTTTTTCTGTGTTGCTGCTAAGAAATGCAAACCACCGTTTTTCCAAAGAAGAATACATTCTGAATTCCAGCCCAGCGGGACATGTGTGTGTGTGTGTGAGTGTGTATGAGAGAGAGAGAGTAAGAGAGTGAGTGTGTGTTTGTGTGTGTGTGTGTGTGTGTGTATGAGAGAGAGAGTAAGAGAGTGAGTGTGTGTGTGTGTGTGTGTGTGTGAGTGTGTATGAGAGAGAGAGAGTAAGAGAGTGAGTGTGTGTGTCTCCGGGCTGCACTCTGTATGTGACAGCAAAAGCTCAATGAGGCTGTTCTGACCCACTAAGTTCCACACACACACACACACACACACACACACACACAGAGGAGGCACACACAGACACACACACACTCACTTACACGCTCCAGGGTAGCTATTATCACGCACACAGAGGAATGCAGGACGGCTGAACACACACACACACACACACACACACACAGACGCACACACACATTTACTTCTCTCCACTTGTCTCCCATTTTCCTGTTTTCTTTTCACTCCATCACTCCATCAGGGCCCATCAAGTGTTTTGTGTGTGTGTAGCACTTGCTGTATGACCGGCTGGAATTAAAACTCATTTACATAGAAGAAGAAATAACACAAAGCGCTGACCCAGTTCGCTGGTTCTGGGGCATATGGCACAGTTTGCACGCTCGTCAAGTCGGCTTTGCCTCTAAAGCGCTTCATTCAGGCCCGTAAAAACCCATCTCCCTGCCAATAGATCTCAGATTCCATTACAAGTGTTCTGTCGGGGCACAAGGCTCTGCTTAAGTCAAACTCTTTCATGAATTAGTAAGAGGCAAATCTGCACACTAAGAGCAGCATTACAGCTAGACGGAGGTTTGCTCAGGCTCAAAGGAGAAGTTCCTCACCACAACACTGGCTTTTACTTATAAAAAAAAAGTAGGGGGGTTGGGGCGATACTAAAATTCCGAAAACAGTATCACAATATTTTCTATCAATATTTATTTGAGATGCATATACTTTTAATAATACCAAAAAAAAGTATAAGCAAATTTCCCCAACAGAGCACATCTTTCAGAAGCACTGACTTCTACCTATAAAAAAATGGAGAGTTGGGTAATACTGAGAAAATATCACAATATTTTCCATCAATATTAAATTGAGATGCATATACCTTTGATAATACCTAAAAAAACTATAAGCAAATTTCCCCAACAGAGCACATCCTTCAGAAACACTGGCTTTTATATGTAAAAAAGTGGGGGTTGGGCAATACTGAGAAAATTTACGATATCGCATTATTTTACAATAGTGTTTAATTGAGGTGTAATGTGTGTAACAATATGTGAACTCTGCGCTTTCCTCCAAGCATGCTGTGATGCTACTTGGCAATTGTGAATACTGAAGACTGGAAGTGTGACAAAACTAGATCTTTGGTTCTGCAAAACAAAGTGTTCTTTCAGATCTGATTTTTAGCTTAAGTATGCAATTAGCAGGCAATCCAACAATAATTTTGCTGATCCTGAGGGCAGGTCAGATTATATGATCTCTATTATATAGATGGAGGTCCTTCATGGCAATACAGACCCACTTACAACTGCAGAACCGATGATGCTTTACTACGTCTGCCCCAGTATCAGCCCCAAAAACACGACCCATAAATAAATAAATATTACTGAACTTTATTAAAGTGTTTATACTAAGGATTAGCGCTGAATGGCTTACGTCTTAATACAGAACAAACACAAGAGATTATTTTATTGTTTATAAAAGAATAGTAAGAAGAGTATAAGTGCATACTGGAGGGTTTTGGAGAATAGAAGCCCTAATATTTGCAAGTTGAAGTTTGCTTTAATATGTTTTCTTCACTTATGCTAATATTCTGCGTTAAAATGTCTTGCACACCTGACAAAACTTGTTTTGACTGGACAGTTGCTTTGTTCTGCTACATTTAATATGATTTGAACTGGAATTTTACGCAGAATTGAAAATGTGGTTTAGACGGAAAGCGGTTTTCCTGAAAGGATGCTTAATATTTATGAGTTCTGAACTGTCTTTTCAAAGCAGCCTGAAGCTCCCAAAGGATTGGTCTAGTGCAGATGGAATAAACATCACTTTGCCCTTAACTGCAATGCCAGTGTTGTTTCACCACTATTATAAGGAAGCACCAATACAGGAATTTAAGGTTGATGCTTAACATAAAACAGTATTTTAAGTATATATCTGTACTAAAGCTGACACGTTAAAATGTAGTAAATCAGTAAAACAGTTAGCACAAAACATACAATAAATATTGCTAAGAAAAAATACAAGATCTGCAGATATCTGCATATACTATTGCTTTTACCTAAAAAAATAAGTATTTTTCTTATTCTATTTATTCTTTATTCTATTGTCTTATTAATTTTAGGTTAAATCGGTGTTCTTCATTAACATTAAACCAAAAGACCTTTGCATCTGTTTACAGGTACAGCACTACTTTAATGAGTTTAAGAGCTGAGAGACAGGCGTGCAGACAGGGTGGAGCAGAGGGACAGACAAGGTGAAAGACGGGTCTGGGCAACCAGAGACAGGCAGGAAACCTTAAACCAGCTGTTACAGCAATCTCATCACTCACTTTTCCCATCACTCACTTTTCTCTTCTCCTGCCTGTGATTAACAGTCATAAATCCCAGCAGGTTGTGCTGACTCTGCACGCAAGCATGCAGACACACTCGTACCTGCACACAGGAGAGCCTCAACAAGTTCTGCACTGAAAGAAATGTACGGAATTCTCATTAGTCAGATGTGCATTTTTGATCAATTCCACATGAATAAAACAGATTTAATTCATTGTGCTGTAATTATACAAATATCTTATTTAGTTCAGTTTTAGTTTCTGGCAGAAAGTTTTATTAATTTTGCCACTTTTTCATCATTGCATTAATAAAATAGCCTGTCTGTATGCAAAAGTAAATCAGTGTGATTGCTGCACATCTGATGCATGTCTAAAATCAGGAATACTCTACAGCTGCGTTTCGGCAAGAACTTGACGATACAATATGTATCACATTACAGGGGTTGCCATTCAATATATCACAATATACTAAGATACTGAATGAACTGTCGCAATATATTGCTATTGTTTACTTTTAAGAAAACTCAATCATATTTATAAAATCTGAATAAAAGAAAAGTGTACTTTTCTGCAATGATGTATTCAATCAGATCAGTGGGATCTAAAAAACTGTAAAACACCGCTACCTAGTGGTCAGAGTTTAAGCACAACACTAAATGAATCACTGTCTGATACAAATCTTTACATGCAAACTAATAAATAATTATAAAAATATGTGTTTTTGGAAATTAATACAGAAATATTGCAATATTTCAATATATCAACATTTTCTTACAGCCCTATGTTTCACAAATGTTACAAATCAGGTAGGGATGCACCAAACAAAAATATGCAACACAAAGAAAAAAAATGCAAAACAAAGTTTTCCCAGGTCATTCATTTTTGTTATTTTTTAATTATTTCACAAAGGAAAGAAATTTTACTTATTTGGCCATACTCAAGCTGTTTATACAAGCTGCTATACTTCTGGTTGCCAAGTATTTGGTTCATCCATAACTTGAAGGTAGACAAAATGTTACAAAGCAGTATTCTTCTCTTTGTCTTCTTCACACACAAACATACACATACACACACATACACTATACAAGCAATGCCACATGAAGCTGCAGCCCTCCACTTCTTAGAAAAGCCCAAAGACCCTTAAATACACACACACACACACACACACACACACACACACACGGGCAAACAAAGATCCCTCTATTCCTCTGCAGCTCTCCTCCTTCTTCAGAGAAAACAAGCATAAGTGCTCTAAAACCATCAGAGCAGAATCACTGTCACCCCACCACTAAAGCATCTATACCCTGTGGGTTTAAACCTCTGTATAAGGAACAGCAAATCATCACTACCAATTACCAATCAGGTTCTGTCTGTTTAAAAGAAGTGAAAACCACAGGTATCACTTTATCCCTTTAAACGGCATAGGGACAGTGTAATGAATGTTAAAGAATGTACTAAGTGCTGTATGAGGTTGTAATGAGGGAGGTACAGTCTGTATAAACACGGAAAAGTACTTTGCGGTTCTTGTAGAAGCTTTAGAATAAGCCTAGGCCTTCATTAGGAGCTGGAATGCACTCTCGCATATCTAGTCATCAGCTCAGTGATTCCACACTGTCTGGGGAGGTGTACACTGACTGTACTAAAGAGAACTACTACGGAAAGATGTTACAATTGCCAAGTAGCATCACAGCATGCTTGGAGGAAAGCGCAGAGACTCATTCCGATACATCAGCTCACAGATGCCTTGTGCTGATCGACATCACCCTAGTAGTGATGAGGGAAAAAAGCGCCATCTACCCACCCAGAGAGAGTAAGGCCAGTTGTGCTGTTTTAGGGCTCCGGCAGCTGATGGAAAGCTACATGACCGGCAAGAAAACTTTAAACGTTCAAAAAACTGGACTGAAAACCAGAGTGTGTGGAGCTGTATCTAATGCTGTTGGGGTGAGTGTGTTTGCAATCCACATATAATCCAAAATCAGTAATTAGGTGAAGTCTCTAGTTCTTCTGAATGCACACAAATTCGTATAGCAATGGTACAACAACCTTAAAAGTACAGGTCAATCCTAGGGGTGTGCAAGAATATTATATCTGGTTTATAAATTCACGACCCATACAACAGATTACGGACAGAAAGTTTGATGAACAGGTGTTCCAAAACATGTGGCCATTTCATCATTCCAAATAAAGGAATGCAGGCTCTGAGTGTTCCAGTGGATCTTGGCACTGCCATTTGAATCCTGGGTCATGCTGCTTGGCATCAGCAGCCGGAGTCTGAGAGAGAGCACAATTTGCCTTGCTTTGCTTCCTATAGGAAGGTAGCTGGCACTCTTTCCCTCATCACTCTTTATGTACTGTTGGTCAGCACAGGAGTCTGTTAGCTGATGTATTAAACCTGAGGTGAAGCGCTTTCCTCAGAGCAAGGGAGAGTCGAAAAAAGGGGTGGTGGCTGATTTCAAATGTACCAGAGGAGGCATGTGCTACTCTTCACACTCCTAGTGTTGGAAGCATTGCTAGTGAAGTAGAGAGAAGTAAGAAGTGGGTGAGGTAACTAGCCTTCCAAATTAGGGAGAAAATGGAGAAAAACTGAGAAAGATAAATTCCAAAAAATAAGAGAGGCCAGATAAAAGCCCACATCTCACAAAGTGTGTGGGTATTTAGCCCTGCTCTATTCTTACAGTGTGTGAAAACATTTAGCCTACATGGTCAATAAGAACCCCTCAAACGAACACACACACACACACTCATGCACACAAACAAGTGGCTGAACAAAAGGGCCCCAAACGCTGAGATGTCTAGCTGGTGCAGTGTACCATGAATTGTAATCCCCTGAATAAGAGCGCACCTTCTGCACTCCTTCACTTCTGAGGTGAGAAAACGGCCTGTTTAGCATCAAAAGAGTGAGAAGGAGAAACTGACCAGGGGAAAAGGACACTCAAACACCGCTCAGGTGGAAAGGTCTGAGGCCGAACAAAAGGGAGGTTTCTCTCCCTCCTTCCCTCTTTCTCTCTCTACTCCCTGACCCTTTGACTCAGCTTGCCTTAATCAGCCCATTCAAGTCAAGAGGGAGGGAATGCAGCCGAGTGCATTAATTACACAAAACCCTCTTTCTGCACTCACACACACACATAATACTCTCACACGCATACTCTCACTTACACACTCTCTCCCACACAAACTCACTAAGACAGGGTTACTGCTCTGTGTATCATTGTTTGGGAAGTAGCCTGCTGTTTTATAGCTGTAGTCCTGGTTTATGAAGAGGAGAGCAGAAGAAAAGAAGCAGTAAAGAGGAACTTCAGGGCTCCCTTAGTCCAGAAACTACAATAAATCTGTCAAATACATGCATTTTATACTTTTTACTAGAATAAATGGAGGCAAATTAACGTTGTATGTGGCTTCATTTGGCCACTTTTTAAAAAAGTGAATTTAAGAAGTAAAGTAAAAAAGTCCGTCCCTGGGTTTTGTTCCAACAACTGTTGGAACAACACACAGAGATGGATTTTGGATTTCTGGACCCAGACTTTCTATCACTAGTTAATGGCAACTAATAAATATACTTCATTTCCCAGCTGATACTTCAAAATTGATGTTATGGTTGAATCAACATTGGATTTGGTGTTGATTTTGAAAAGTAAATCAACGTTAATATGGCAACGTTGTTTCAACATTGTACGTTCAACCTTTAATAAACCATAGTTCACATTCGGAATGATCAAAACTGTATGGAAGAGGAAAAAAAAACTGTATGTCATGATGTAAACAAATTCTCTCTCCTAATATACACCTCTAAATGTAGGTATTGTACAACTACAAACAAAAAGCTTTAATTACTACAAATAGCTAAAACTTAAAATTCCTATTGTTAACAGAGTGTTAACAATAAACTTGCATCACTGTAGTAAATCTGAGTATAAAGATGGTTACCAATCTGATTCAACATCTGATCTCAAAAACACAACAGTAAAACAACTAGAACATGAACATTCCCCCAAGTATGTGGAAGAATTTGCGGCAAAACCACATTTTCATCCCTCCATTCAATCGTTTTTTTGTATGGTAATGTAATGTAAAATGCTTATTCAAAAAGCAGAAGGTTGAGGACATTATGTTGATTCAGCATTAAGACCTCAACGTTTTAACCATATTTCAACTACATTTCAACGTTGGAGGTCGGTTGTGTGCCAGCTGGGTTCATTTAGAGCAGATTTTAAATCTCATATAGCCAGAATAACACCAAAAACAACAAGATTCAAACAGCCAACACATTAACGAAATAATTAGTATCACACAGTGATATATAAAGCCATTGGGAAAACCACAATTTCCCCCCATATGAAAATCAGCAGTGACTATACTGGACAACTCTAAGAACTGACAAAAAAATGTTATTTGGCTTTTATAAGGCTCCAACTAGCAGAATTTTTCACATACATCAAATGTCTTTACTACAACATACTGTAACATTCACACAACAATTAAGCAAACAAACAAAAACACTGACAAGCTAACTAGCTACATTTTGACTTTTAGCTAAAGTTAGCTAAAGTACTTTTCAGACGTAAAAGATTAAAATCATTTAATAATAATAAAGCTGGCTAGTTACATTCTTTCTGCTACCTTTAGGTTATCAGCTCTTATCATTTATCTGCTAGCTAAGCTAAGGTAATATGTAGCTAGCTAAGGTAGGAGATTTTAGATTCAGACTTTTTATAAAAGTGTTTATTTAAAAAAAGAGGTAAAAATGAACTCAAAACACATGTAAAAATGTTTTTGTTTACCTTTTAAAGCCACATAAATTAATATTTTGGCATTTTCTTATATTTCCTCTGTATAAAAAAACAGCACTGACTATGTTTTACAACTTTGAGAACTGACAGAAACTGTTATTGGCTTTTATATTCTTTAGGCAGTAAAATCGGTCACATGCATTTAAAAATAGCACATATTTGCATTAAATGTCTTTACTTTATCATACTGTGATATTTAGACCACAGACAAGCCAACACACACCATGACTGACAAGTTAACTCACATTCCTGCAGAAAGGTAACTAGTTTTATCTACATTTTATCTATTTATTGTCACAAATATGTAGTTAGTTTAGCTAAACTTGAGGACTTTTAGCTACAGACTTCTGCCTTGAGGCTGAAACATTCAAAAGTCCATAAAAAACCCACAAAAATATAAAATGAACTCAGGTAAAAGGTTAAAAAAGGTAAAAATGCCATAATGCTACTTTCCTTTCTGCTAGCTTTAGGTTAACATATCAGTTCTTATCATTTATCTGCTCTGCTATATATACAACATACTTCTGCCTTCTGTCTTTTTTAAGCACTCAAATGTGTTTAAAAAGTTTTTTAAGTGAAACAATGAGGGTAAAACCAACTCAAAACACATGTAGCTAAATTTTCTTTCAGTTCATTAGTTTGCACAAACGTTTTTATACTAATAATGTGCCATTTTCTTACAGATAAACTTCATCCAGAACACTCAGATTTAGCTGACTAGTTAATTTAAATAACACTGTTCTAGTCGGTTATTAGAAAAATAACGCAAAAAATAAAAATCCCAGTTTCTCAACTGCTTTTCCTTTTTTTTTTTTTTTTACTTTCTTTGTAACAAAGTCACAACTTTTCCTTTGTCTTGAACTTACTCGCTCACTCTTGTTCCAAGTCCACACAGAGAAACAGTGCTCAGTATCTGTCCAGCATCCGCTCCGGCTCTTCGTTTCTCCAGAAGTTTAACCAGTTTGCTCTCGACCCCTTACCGCCCCGCTTTAAACCACAGCCGATCTGACGCCCCGCGTCACGTGACCGCCCGCTGCCTCTCGTGTGGTCGGGAAAGTTTTGGGGCTGAAACGCGAAGCGGACGCTGGGTGGGATGAGTTTAGGCTGTTTGAGTTGATTGAGTTTAAAGTGGAGCTCCTAACATCTGAATAAAACTTGTTGTCAACTGTTCACAACGTTTTTGGAGGTAATGTTAGGCTGGCCACCACACAAACACACTCCCACACAGTCTCTCTCTCTCTCTCTCTCTCTCTCTCTCTCTCTCTCTCTCTCTCTCTCTCTCTCTCTTTCTGTGTGTGTGTAGGGGTCAGTATGTCCATGTTGCTGCCTGTGTGTGTGTGTGTGTGTATGAGTGGATAATAACCAGCCTACAGCTCCATCACTCTAAGAGGCCTTGATTCTCTAATGCTTGCTGTCTAAACTCACTGCAAGAAAGTGTCTGTGTTCTTGAAGGTAGAAAAACATAGCTAATTAAAGTGGCAGTTTAAGATTTTTAAAAAAGTATTATTCATGGTGGGGAGGGGACGAAATAGCTTAATAACTCCATCAGATCCCTTTTATGAACATCCCTTACAATCTAAAAACAGGTCTGGTCTGGTAGGTCTTTTTTCTGGCCATGACAGCTTATCTATTTATCTGCAACCATGGAGCTGTTTAATCTTAGATAGAGATAGATAAATAGATACTTTGTTGATCCCAGAAGGAAATTCTGAAAAAAAAAAAATCACCAGACTTATCGACTTGACATTCCCCATAACCACCAATGGTACTGAGGGTTTGTCCCTCAACCGCTTCTCTGACTTCTTAGCCTTTAGCTTAGCTTTTAGCTTAGCTTCAGCTCTGCAGCCTCAGTACTTTCACCTCAGCTTCCCCGGTATTGTGTGGACAATGCCCCTATGTCCCATGGAATAAATAAGGATAGAAAAACTCAGAAAAGCACACAAAGAGACGGAGCTACTGGAGCTACTATTAACCTGCTAATTTACATATAGCTACTTTAAACAACACAGAATTAAGGGAACAGTTACTAGTGCATTGAAAGGTTACTTTATGGAGATGCAGATTTCATTGTCCAGCAGGACTTGGCATACTGCCCACACTGCCAAAAGTACCAATTGGTCTTATATAATATTCTAATTTTATGAGACAGTGTCAACTATAAACAAATAAAAATACAAATAAAATACACAGAAATAGCTTAAAATAGATCACTCTGTGTAATACATCTATATATGAGTTTCAAATTTTGAACTGAATTACTGGAATAAAGTAACTTTTTAATGATATTATAATTTTTCTGCTCCGCCGCAGATTCTACGCCCATGCAGGTTGCCAGATTGACACGCAGTGGCAAATGATGACAAGTTTTACTCTGTTGTTATGAGTTACTACAGAAAATATAACCCTTAATGGTCCTTTAAATCTATAATACTGTCAACTATTTTTTTTGACTGAATTTTTTTTTTTTCCAATACAATATTTGGTTCCTATCCCCACCTGCACTGAGAGAATTACCCCAGCTAACAGAGAAAGTTATAAAAACATGTATCATTGTTTTAAAAGGTTCCTAAAAAAGGTATAGACTGTAACATTACAAAAATAATGTTGAAAGAAGGTTCGGAAACAGTGTGACATAATAATGTTTTGCAACACTTGACAGATTGAACATTTTAAGAAGCATACATTGTAACATTCAAAGAGATTCATAACCAACATTTTTTTTGCCTCTTTCTCCTCAGGTTTGCTCACTGGTGGCTCAGACCCGGATCTGTGCAAACCTCCTTTGTAGCAACACCCGTTATATAAGTAAACATGATTTGACCTGACCTCCAATGTCAGCAACTGACACTGAAAAGGGATGAGAGCTCCCAAACAATGTAAAAAAAGTGAAAGGTAATAAAACTTTCGGCCCAGGTGACATAAATATATGTGCTTTCTGGTGAATGGGTGTCTGAGGTGTCTACTGTGGGCAGCTGGGCGCTGAAGATTAGAACCAAGCTGACGTTTGTTTAGATTTAGGTGTACATGTTCCAGAAAGGAAAGTTTCTGTATATATTTATAGCCCTATCTTGTAAAGCGCTTAGTGTATACAGGATATTAGAACATAGGGAAGATGTACCGTTATGACTGGATATAATGTTAATGGACTGTCCTGTCCTTGCTTGTTCATGTAGATATCTAGCCTCTTACTATCTGTGTGTTTATTAAATCTGAGTGACAGGTTTACTAATGTGAAAAGCAGTTTATTCTGTTGAACATGTGGTTCTCTGACTGGACTGTCTGGAAAACAGGGCTGAAATCGTGTTGTGGTTCTTGGTTCTCAATTGCTAACTCCACCCCATCAGGTGAACTCCAGTTACCCAATAGAAGCTCTGGCTGGAGTAATTGGTGGGAGGAGCCAACCTTTTAAAAGCAAGATCCAAGATAACTGGTAGTCTTTGGTGTGCTGTGAGTTGTTTGGTGGTTAAACTGTCCTTTTAAGGAATCCTTAGTTTGAATGTTTTTACTTGCATGTTAACTGTCTTTGGTTTAAATTAATTTGTAACTGTTATTAGTGTTTTGTTTCAGGTATTTTGTGTGTTTTATACCTCAGATTTGTAAGAGGTGTTTTTGCTACTAGTGGCGTTTAGCAGGTAAGGAATGTATACCAACATTCCACTGTATTGGCACTTTTTTTTTTTTTGGTTAGGGAAGCTTAGAATAATGTTTTAGTTTAACTTATTTTGTAACTAGCTGTATTGAGAATTAGAGTAGGGAAGTGTGGTTTTGCTCTATTCTTACTTTTGGTGCTGCATAGGTTGGCTATTATAAAAAAAATGCAGTTCTAAAATGTATGTAACTATGAAAATGTGTTCTAATGGCTCTCTGTTGGAAATAAAGCTCTTGCCACTTCCTCCTGTTTTTCCCTGAGTTTAATGGTTTTCAATGAAACTACTTAATATTTATTCCCACAAACCTCTAGAGTGAAGTTGGGATTGTAAAACCTTTCCCACTTTGTCTTGTTGCCATGCATGTTTCTTGCATGTTCACTAACTTTGGTTTGGGTTAATTTATAATTGTGTTCGGAATGTGCTTTTTCAGGTATTTTACATGTTTTATACCTTAAATTTGTAAGATGTTTTTGCCACTAGAGGCTTTTAGCAGGTAAGGAACATGGACCTCTACATTTTATACTGTATGGGACTCTACTGTTAATTTCTATAGGTTAGATGGCTAGATAAATAAATTTGTGAACTGTGTGCTGCATGTGGTTTTGGAGAAGTTTTAAAGAGAACTTTGCTCATTAAAATAAGATTATTTTACCTCAAATGGTCATTTGTGAACTTTGCTTAATTGAAACAGGAAGTACAGCTCAATATTGTATATTTTCTCTCTCTCACACACACACACACACACACACACACACACTTTGAATATAATTTGAGTAAAGATAAGACTTGAGCCCAGCAACCTTTGCTCATTATTTTACCTACAATTATAACCTGGCTTCTTAAACTCCGAATATTGTGTGTATTTCCCCCACATTTCTCAAGAGACTGAAGAAAACCTCTGGAAGGAATCCTGTATGAAATTCTAAAGAAGGATTACAGGGGTATGAGTACAATGACTGTCTTAAGTGTGTGAGGTGTCTGTGTAGTTTGAGTTGGTTTTATAGACGCAGTGCTGCAGTTAATTGTTTACAGATTTAAAGCAGGCATTAACCATCACTACAGTACCTCCGTATACTGGTGGCTAACTATGCTATAGTTTTAACTAGCTAGCTATGAAAAGGTAAATAGTGAGCTAGCTAAAATTGTAGGTTGTTACAATGTCAAATGGCTCATTTGTCCTAGCTAACTAAGTTCGCTGGCTATTTGCCTGATTGCTAAATTCAGCAGCTGGCTGTTAGCTAGATGGAGCACGGAGGCTAATTGTTCTGCCTACTGGATAGCCAGGCTGGCTGGGTCAGTAATGCAGCTAGCCTGATGCTAGCTAGTGTAACGATAATGTTGCTAGCTGGATACTCTAAGCCCGGCCAGCATAGTCACACATTCTGCTAGCGTGTCGCTAATTCTGCTTTGTGCACTTGAAGTGATGGAATCGCCTCAGTCTTCCACAGCAGGTATTAGTGTTTTTTAGCAGGTGGGTCTCAGCACTGCAGTGACACTGCCATGGTTTCTCATTCTTTAAAATAGCTAAAGTTGATTTGAAATGATTATGTTGTGTTCTTAAACGTACATGATGAACTACAACCTGCTGTTAAACTCGTTTTATGTCGGTAGTAATCATTTGTAGTAGTGTCATAAATTCTTACTCTTATTCATCTTACAATGGAAACAGCTTAATTTCACTTATTGTGAAATTGCGTCAGTATTATAAGTAAAGCCATGCAGTGAAACTCAGATTTGTGTAATTGTATTATTTTTTGTAAAAAAAAAAAAAAACTAAATCTGATATGTAAGTTTAAGTTAAAAATGTAGTGCAACATATTTGCAACCTTATTATTAAGTAATCATTTTAAAATTGTAGTAAAAATTGACAAAAAAAAAAGGTTTGGTGGTTATAGTGCAAAAGCAGTGCACTATATTTACTATAAGTAAAACTTGAACATCATTTTCAAAGTGTGTGTTGCTCTAAGATCTGTGAGAAGTTTGTGCTGCTTCTAGATGTGGTTAACATGAGATTTTAAGATTTAGATGGTGTTTGTGATGTAGGTAACTCATTAGTATAGTACTTGACAAAGGTTTGCTGCCAATGTTGTTCTATTAATTATTGTTTTATGACTGTTCTTGATGCAGTGTGCAATCTCCTCCTATTGACTGATTTTGTTTTTGACCATTTGTTTTAAGATGTTTCAATAATTCTCATGCCTTTGCTGACATACTAGAGATCCTCTTCCCACCTTTTCTTCCCAAAGCCTACTGTTGGCATATTGGATTTGTGCCAAATCTTAAATTTTTCATTTTAAAACTACCTAATTTCAGCCATCCCAATTTTTTTGGAATGTGTTGCAGACCTGACATGCTTAAATGGCTGTATATTAATAAATTAAATGAGTTGACCATATAAAACAGAATATCTAGGGTTCATACTGTTGAAAGTAAGAAACACTGCATCTCTTTTTTCTGTCCTAACTGTTTCTGATTTGGGGTTGCAAAAGAGGAACTGTTCAGGAAAATGTCACAGTGTCACATTCCACAGAGAGATTGAGCATCGTTTAGGGGAGAAATGCACTTAACTCCACTGAAAGAAAACAAAAAGCACAACAAGCCAAACTATTGGTGTTTTCTTCAATCTGAAGTGCCATTGTGTGGAATCATTTATCACTCTGGAGAACAAGCATTCATTGTTGCAGAAGGTGAAGCAACAAAGGCTCTGCATTGGTGTGACAAACCCCCCTTCAATCCCCTTCAACCCCCCCCAGAAAGGCCGAATGGGCTGCGGGAAGAAAAAGGGGTACGAAGGAATGGAGGGGGAGTGAGGGTTGGAGGCAGAAAGAAAAGGGGGTTTAGAGGTTGTGAGGTTAATATGTGCTCTTTCTAGCCTGCTGGAGAGGAAAGACCTCCTCCATGTTCTCCACAGTCCTACCTCTGTTCCACATCACAGCACCGGATGGGACCATTCCAACCCCCTACACACATTGTACACACACAGAATCACACACACACGGCTGGGTTTTCTAGGAGTCATGAGAAAGCAGACTAAATAGGTGAAAGGTGAGTGTCTGTGAGTGTGTGCAGCTATAAAAAATAAGTGCTTCTGCATTAAAGTGTGAGTAAAGGAGGCTTTAAAATCTAACTGTTATACACAGTCTTTAATAAGTATCTTATTCTACCTGCACTGTTCTGTGCACATAAACCCTAAACCACCTTTTTCCATTACTAGCTGAAATGTGCTCCTTTAAATTAATGAAACATGCCAGTCCTGCTTAAATTTTTTATAAACATTTCCTAACCTTTAAGTTGCTGTAGGCGTGGAGGATGATTCCATGTACTTTGGTACGCAGACACATCACAATATGCCCCCTGCTGACATCCAATCATCTGAGTCTCAGAGGCATGCTGCTGCTGCTGCAACTCAGCCAATCAGCTCTCCCTCCTGCCCCACCTCTAAACCCATACATCACCCAGCGCCCCTCCCAAAATATCCCTCTCTTTTTTTTTTGCTATTTTCATTTGAGCTTAGAATGGGGTTTAGCGCCCCTTTAAGTGACAGTATAAGATTTGAAGATTTAGAGACCTCTGTGGCGAAAATGTGTAATTGCATGAACCATGTGGAAGAGTACTTTAGAAACACACTGGTGCAGGGTCTTTTCAGAGCAAATCAATCTGGCAATTTCAGCCAGGACTAAAAATCAATCTGTGGATTGTAGCAACCTCTCTATTTAATTATCTTATTTTAATTCTGTTTCTTTGGTTGGTATCTCCATGTTCGCAGTGGGTCTTGTATCAATGCCATTAGCAGCACTGGGGTTGCACTGAGGTAAACCAGACAAAAACCTCAATGAAAAACCCACCAGACCAGTCTGTTTCTAGTAAGAATATACTGCATTTGGCTTGGAATGCTCACGAAGCACATCGATGCAGTTTATTAGAAGATTTGGTCCTCTTCTCATCAGAGGTGGCAGGCACAGGTTCACACAGGCTCACAATATGATATTGATATCACAATATTGTGAATCTGTGATACTTAAAATACAGCTCTGGAACAAATTAAGAATCAATTTCTTTGATTTTGCTATTTATAGGTGAATGTTTGTAAAATGAACATTGTTGTTTTATTCTAGAAACTACAGACAACATTTCTCCCAAATTCCAAATAAAAATATTATGATTTATAGCATTTTTTTGCAGAAAATTAGAGATGGCTGAAATAAAAAAAAATATGCAGAGCTTTTAGACCTCATTTCATATTCATAAAGTTTTAAGAGTTCAGAAATCTGTATTTGGTGGAAAAATTCTGTTTTTTAATCACATTTTTCATGCATCTTGGCATGTTCTCCACCACCAGTCTTACACACTGGTTTTGGATAACTTTATGCCACTCCTGGTGCAAAAATTCAAGCAGTTCAGCTTGGTTTGATGGCTTGTGATCATTAATCTACCTCTTGATTATATTCCAGACGTTTTCAATGTGGTAAAATCAAAGAAACTCAACATTTTTAAGTGGTCTCTTTTTTCCCATCCAGAGCTGTATATCTGGCTTTTCCAGATGTTGTCTGGAGTTCTTCATGTTTGTAATTTTGTGATGATGCTTCCAGGCAGATGTGTTTGTGTAAGCAGTGCTGCACAACAGCCAAACCTTTCAGGCAACATACTTGCAGCTGTGTGTGAGAATTTTCTAGATGTCCCAGATGTTGCAGTGACATCAATAATTCCCATTAACTGCCATTTCCCACTGACATTTCACCCAGTGGAAATTACAAGCTTTAATATCCGTAATTGAAGGTGGGAAGGTTGCAGCCATCAATCATATTGTGTATGTAATGTGGGACAAAATGGGGTTTTATGGACATACAACCGTTTTTGTTAGGGCTGCACAATACCGGATAAAAAAATGCACAGTAAAAAGATTGCATGTATTATTTCCCACAATATGCAATATAATATTAAAAATACAGATTTGTTCAATGTCAGTGTCAATGATACAGTCCCAGTCAAACGTTTGGACACATATGCACATATATTTGGTGTTTTTTCAGTATTTAAAAATGGTTCTGCATGTAGAATAATAGTAAAATCATCCAAACTATGAAGAAAAACAATAAAAAATAATGTGGAATTATTCAGAACAAACAAAAAAGTGTTAAACAAACCAGAATCAGATTTAAAGATTAGATTCTTCCACCTTTGTATTTAATTTTACAGTCAATTTACATCCAGTGGATTTTCCATCCATGGATATCATGCATGAAAAATAGCATTGTTTAGACTGGTTTCATTGTATTCAATAAAATAATACAAAACAAAAGCAGTTAGTTGGCTTCTATTGTTCTACAGTAACAGTGTTTGATTAAGCTGTTGTTCTGTTCAGTTCACTGTGAAAAAAAAAACACATCAGACTTCAGTATTTATGATAATTGCCTGTTTTATTCTGATGCAGCACAAAGAGACGAGGATAAAACACTGGGGTATTACATTAACAGTTTCCTATTGTCCTGTACTTTAGCATATTGTGCAGTAATGTGTGTTATTTGTGATGCACCACTATTGCACTGCTTAATGCTATGATGATCAATTTAAACTGAATTAACCCTTAAAGACCTGAATAAAAAAATAAATAAAAGGATGCTGTTTTATGTCTGTAATGCACAGAAAAAAGACTCTACTAATATTCTACTATAAAATCTATAAAGCAATTGAAAAAATAAAAATAATACAAATATATAATAGCTTTTTTTTTCATTGCATTGGAAGCCTGTGTGTAGTATTTTATATTTTATGTTAACATTTTTATTTCATAAGCCATTTCTGGTAACTCTTTCATTAATATATATAATATATTTTAACTAATGATTCACAAATGTAAATACAGCATTAGTTCATCGGAATTTAAATTTTAAAAAATGTTTAAACGCGATAATCAGTCATCAGTTTGTATATTCATATTTAGTCATTTTAGCAAAACATTAGCTTATCAGAATTTCAACATTAATACATCACTAGTAATAATCATTTTAAACCTGCAGTTAATTGCGGCACATGTTGCCAATGTGTTTAGTAGTATTCACGCATATGCTAGCAACTTTTTTATTTCTTAAAATGTAAAAAAATAATAGTTATTAATCTTTAGTAAATCATATATTAATGTAAGTAATTATAAACTGTTACCCCATTTTTAACAGTAAAAAATAATACATGATTAAAACACGCTCTAGATCACATTTAATTAGTATAAATTAGCTGTTTCTCCAGTGTTTTTGCAGTGGATGGGATAAAGCTACTGTTTCATTGGTTTATAAATATGTTCATTGGCTGGTTCATGGTCTATTTTGATGGAAAACAGCTCTCAAATTGTGTAATGTGCAACAAAACTAAAGAAAAAATAAAGAAAATACATGATGTTCATTGCAATGGATGCAGGGCGTGAAAAGGTTATATTGAAATACTGAAGTCTGTCAGCACATACACACTTGTTGTTTATTTATATATTTACTCAGGAGCTCGATAAAGAGTTCAGGCCTAAGGCATGGTGAGTGTGTGTGTGTGTGTGTGTGAGTGTGTGTATGTGTGAGTGTGTGACACATTCATTAACAGTCAAGCTGCCTGCTTTGTCTATTTATAGGTGATCTATTAGAGCCTGAAGGCATGTAGGCCATGAGCAAATGAAGTCAGAGAGCCGATAGCTCTATCTACACACAGTGTAAAGGCTACAGGAGTGTTTGGTTTGCTTTAAGGGTGTGTATGTGTGTGTGTGTGTGAGCTGCTTTAGACTGCACTGAGGCAGTTAATAGGTCATGACAGCTATTAATTACCTCTCCTGGCTGTAATAGCATTGTTGACCCTATAGGTAACCTGTGTCTCACAGTAATGTGTGATATGAAGAAAGGGATGCTAGCCTGTTCTCAAATGATAATGGGTAATGGAATCGTCATGGAAACCCAATTTATTACTGTATTTTTTGCACTATAAGGCGCACTATCAATAAACGTCTATTTTCTGCTTTCTTTTCATACATAAGGAGCACTGGATTATAAGGCACATTATGTGACACTAGTAAGGAACATGGGTGTCGCCATGTTTTCCTTCTAATTCAGCAGGTCTCACCGCTGGGTGGCGAAAGCTGTAAAGCTAAGCTAAGTTAAAGAAGATCTCTGGTGTAAAATGGACTTTTGTTGTAGTAAAACATGATAGAAAGTACTTACCTTTGATAAATAGCACACCTCCGTTCTCCCACAGTGTTCCGAGATCCAGAAATTTTAACAGTTTGTCCAAACACCCTTCAGACTGGGTGACACGGGGCATAATTTGCCCCAATAAATCATTTTTTCCAGCTTAAAGTAGCTCCACACCTCCTTGCTAGAATCCAGAGAGCCCTGGTATTTAAAACGAGGCATTAATAACTTAAAAAGTGAACAAGAAGCTTATTAAAAACCTCTGTTTACATCCCATAATGCTAACCTCAGCTCAGAGCGTTTACTAGGCTAGTAAAGTTCACACTACACTGAGTAACCCTGAGTGTTACGGTGAACCAGGGTCATCTAACTAGCGGTTCGTCCCACGTAGCTTGTTTTAACACGGTAAACACACTGACTTAGGCCCAATATATACTTACCTCTGAATGGTGAAAGAGGTAAGAGAAAGAGGAGTCACGCCCATTATGCAAATAATGAGTTTATTGAGTTTACTTTGAGACTGAAAATCAACTCTCAGTTGCTTTAACTCTACAGTTTTTGCCGTGTAAGTTGTTCAAAAACTCCAGCAGCACTGCTGTATTTGATCCTCTAACACACACCACCACCATGTCAGTGTCAGTGCAGTGCTGAGGATGACCAACCACCCAAATAAATAAAAAAATAAATAAGAAACCTGCTCTGTGTTGGTCTCTCCTGTAGCATCCTGACCACTGAAGAACTGGGTGAAAGGAGGATAATAAAGTATGCAGAGAAACAGATACAGGATTACAGTCTGTACAGCCAAATCTTTCAACCTCTGAAAGTTAGAAAGCCGATAATTAAAGCAGAAGTAAAGCACATAAGTTGTCAGAAGCCACATTTTAGAGAAGCAGCAGTTTGAATAAAATAAAGTCAATGGAAACTTTTATCCCATATCGCTGCAAAAAAGTGCCTGAGACCAGAATGAGGCAAAATTCCTCCGTTTATTCTTAACTTACTGAATTACTTCTGCACATCCCCAAGCAATCTCCTCAATTATGGGCACAAAGCTTGAAAAGGGGCCACGGAATGGAAGTGCGGAGATAAAATGAAAAATGCTTGAGAAATTCCGGCGGTGCCGCCAGAGCTCCACTGACTGAAGAGAGCGAGAGTATTTGTGAAGGCTGAATGGTGGCAAACAGCATTCAAATAACCGGTAAGAGTCCCAGAGACGCCACTGCTCGAACACCTGGAGCGAGAGCCTGGTATTTGTGTTTCTCCAGAGGTACGGCTCTGAGCTAAAAGGGGGTAAAAAAAAAAGAGGAGGGCAAAAAAAGGCACAGGCAAACTGCATGCTGACGCATTATGAAGTTAGATTTACAGCATTAGCACAGCTTAGCTATTGCACCGCAGGCCACCGTGAATCCAGTTTATTAGAATGCATTCTGAGGAACAATCTCTTCAATTATTAGTTCAATTATTATTCTTTATTATGTTTGCAAGCAGATGAGAACAGATTCAGTCCTATTACACTGTAACTGCGTAACATGTATTTATCATAAAAAAAGTTTGATAGATTCTATCTACCTTTGCCTGTTAACCCAAACAAGCAGTTTTTTTTACATATACACACACACACACACACACAGGCAGTGAAAATAATTTTCCATTTTTTTTGGTGATGAAAATTTTTTCAGGTCCGAAAAATTTTGGAGACAAAGTTTTTTCAGGTTCCTAATTTTTTTGGTGACGAAAATTTTTGGAGACGAATTTTTTTTGGGTGCCGAATGTTTTTGGTGACGAAAATTTTTCCGGTCCGAAAATTTTTGGAGACAAATTTTTTTCGGGTGCCAAATTTTTGGTGACGACGTTTTTCAGGTTTAAATTCTTTTTGGTGACGAAAATTTTTTCAGGTACCAACATTTTTGGAAACGAAGTTTTTTCGGGTCCCAAATTTTTTTGGTGAAGAAAATTTTTGGGGTTTAAAATTTTTTTGGTGACGAAAATTTTTCAGGTGCTGAATTTTTTTGGTGACTAAATTTTTTCCGGTCTGAACATTTTTGGAGACAAATTTTTTTCGGGTGCCGAATTTTTGGTGACGACATTTTTTCGGGTCCGAAAAATTTTGGAGATGAATTTTTTTCGGGTGCTGAATTTTTGGTGACAACGTTTTTCAGGTTCCAAATTTTTTTGGTGACAAAATTTTTGGAGACTAATATTTTCGGGTCCCAAATATTTTTGGTGACGAAAATTTTTCAGGTACCAAAATGTTTGCTGCCGAAAATGTTTCGGCTGCCAAATTTCTTTTGTGACGAAAATTTTTTCGGGTTTGAAAATTTTTGATGAAGTTTTTTCAGGTTTTAACATTTTTTGGTGACGAAACTAAAGGTGCCGAATGTTTTTGGTGATGAAATTTTTTCCGGTCCGAAAATTTTTGGAAACAAATTTTTTTCGGGTGCCAAATTTTTGGTGATGAGGTTTTTTCGGGTCCCAAATTTTTTTGGTGACGAAAATTTTTCCGGTCTGAAAATTTTGGGAGATAAATTTTTTTCGGGTACCAACATTTTTGGAGACGAAGTTTTTTCGGGTACCAAAGTTTTTTGTGACGAACATTTTTCGGAAACAGTTTCTGGAACTGGAAACAGTTGAAAGATCATTAAGGAGCGCAAATAAAAAAAATCATAGTTTTTTTTAATGAATCATTATATCTCTGTTTTTGATTGGGACTTGAATAAGAGAAGAAGACAGCAGCTCTCCACAGGTGAGAAATTAGTGTAGATAATATTAAAGGAAAATACAACATTTCCACATTCCTTACTGGAGATTCAGTATACAGTAGATATTTAGCATTAAAAATAGAGAAATAGGATGTTAGTGTTATAGTAATCTCTAATATAAATGTCTAAAATAAGTTCTATATTAAAGATAATGAATGATTGATGCAGTTTTATTATCCAGTCACACTGAATATGAGTAAATATACAGTGCCCTCCAAAATAACTGGAACAGTGAGGCTAATTATAATCCATAATTTCTGCTGTAGACTGAAAACTTTTGGGTTTGATATTAAAATTTGACTATGAAAAGAAAAATCAACATTTTCGCTTTTATTTCCATTTCCATCGCCTCTGGAAGCTGTTGCTGATTTTCCTTGGTCTACCTGTTCATCACCTGTTGCTTAGTACACCAGTGACGACTTTCTTCTTCAGGATGTTCCAAATGGCTGTTCTGGTTATAAATATATATTTGGTGGAATAACCCTAGTTTTTAATCAGAGTTTTTATCATGCATCTTGGCATGTTCTCCTCCACCAGTCTTACACACTGCTTTTGGATAACTTTATGCTGCTCCTGGTGCAAGATTTGTTTGTTTGATGGCTTTTGATCATCCAGTCACACTGACCATCTTTCTCTTGATTATATTCCAGACATTTTCAATTTGGTAAAATCAAAGAAACTCATCATTTTTAAGTGGTCTCTTATTTTTTTTCCAGAGCTGTATGAATGCATCATTGTTCTACTGACTGGCATGATACACTACATAGGGAGTATTGTGTAATTTATGATTAAACCTCTGTATTTAATTTCTTGTTCATGGTGTGTTGATATCTCTGTGTAGAGGTATTATCACTTCTTACAGGACAAGATTTTTTTCCCAGTGTGTGGACAGAAATACAACATTTTTTAAAAGTATGTGTGGACATAGATTCCTTCCCTTTTTTTTTAGGTCTGATGTGAAAGAAACAACCTGGTCTGTGGAATCTGCACCCAAATTTTAACAAAGTTAAACAAAAAAAGTTTATCATTTACAAATAGATTACCTAAAAATAAAATTTAACCTTTACCTCACACCCTGTATATGGATTTTCCACATTTATTGTCAAGATTTGTATTTTGCATACCGGAAAATATGCAATATTAATTTTAAACCTTGTGTTAAAGTAACTTCTGCTTGTCTATGCTTTTTAAATATATATATAGATTCAGTACATAGTGCTTGGCTTCGCTTTGGAAAGCTCAAATAGTTCCCAAATTCTTTTAGTGATGTTATGAACTATCTATGCTTTAGATTTTTTGGAAGGAACCTGTCTGAAGCCTCTTCTCCCAAATGTAATGTCCTGTAAAAACAAAAACTGGTTAGAAACTGGTTTCTACCACAAAGTAGAAGCCAAAGCCCAAAAGTCCTCCCTGCTCTTGACCAATTATCATTATATACCGTACTTTACGAATTAAAAGGATCACCAGATTATAAGACACACTATCAACAAACATCTATTTTCTGGTCTATTTTCAGGATTTTAAATGCACCGTATACTGCAAAAAAAAATCTATATACAGCTCTGGAAAAAAATAAGAGACCACTTAAAAATGAGTTTCTTTGATTTTACCATATTAAAAACCTCTGGAATATAATCAAGAGGAAGATGGATGATCACAAGCCATCAAACCAAACTGAACTGCTTGAATTTGTGCACCAGGAGTAAAGCAGCATAAAGTTATCAAAAAGCAGTGTGTAAGACTGGTGGAGGAAAACATGCCAATATACATGAAGACTGTGATTAAAAAACAGGATTATTCCACCAAATATTGATTTCTGAACTCTTAAAACTTTATGAATATGAACTTGTTTTCTTTGCTATATTTGAGGTCTAAAAGCTCTGCATCTTTTTTGTTATTTCTACAAATAAATGCTTTAAGTGACAATATGTTTTGGGGAATTTGGGAGAAATGTTGTCTGTAGTTTATAGAATAAAGCAACAATGTTAATTTTACTCAAACATAAACCTATAAATAGCAAAATCAGATAAACTGATTCAGAAACTGAAGTGGTCTCTTATTTTTTTCCAGAGCTGTATAAGATGAAGGCATGGTCCAAACTAACAAAAGGCCATTTAAAGGGCAAAGATTTTAATCTTGTGTAATTCTTTGACATGTAGACCTGGTGTAGAAAGTCTTCAGATTTTATATCAATTAAATGATAAAACCCCTTTAGTGTATCTGTTGAAAAAGTGAAATATATACTATTTTTCTCTATTTCTCTATTTTTTCTATTGTTGAGTTCATGAAAATGTTTGCAAACATTCAAAATGTCTAAAAACGAGCAACAAGAAAATGTGTTTGTTTATGGATGAAGAAAACCAGAGAGTCCCACAGGACTTAAAATGGCATATCAAATTCAGAAAGGCAGCCATAATACAGTATGTATGTATAAGTATGTAAAAATATGTATAAGTAATAAAATCAGTGACTAGGACCACAAAAAAATGCACTCTGTGACAAAATCTTAACAAAATCTATTTGTTGCAAATTAAATATTTTTTTAATACTTAATTATGCCTAGTTTCAAAGCCAATGTAATTTAAACAGATGACTATTATGGAAAATAAATAGTATCCTTAGAATAATCGGTGCATTAAGACAATCCATAAATCCATAAATCAGAATGATATACACTCTTCAGAGTAAGTTTGTTTCTTTAAAATACAGAGAAATCTTCCACGACAACTCGAGAGCAGAATCATGTAGAACAACAAAACCGAACAAAAGCAATCCTGTATTATGGAAGAAAAAAAAAAATTGTACAGTCATTTATAATACAGTAAGACACATACACAATTTGGATGTTGTAGCTACAAATTATATAAACATCTATTTACTTTTAAAAAAGTCATAAGAAATAAGCTGTAACTGTAGAACGCCAATTAAAAATCGAGGGATTAAAAAAAAACGTTGAAGAGTGGAATAAAGAAGGCAATGATAGCTACAGTGCAAATGTTTCTCAAACGGAAACCTACTAAGATACGTTTACAGTACCAAAAGTTCTTATTAAAAGCGAACGTCTGCCCAACGGAGAACGAAACGATGAAAGAAGCAAAGCCCTCCTAAAAATAAAAATAGCTACCACAGTCCAATATTCCTTAAAGAACCTCCAATGGCTTCAGTGCAGGGAAAGCGCTGAGACAGCGCCCCATGTCTACTAAAACTAAAGCTTTAGCTTTTATAACACTCACACACAAAATATCATCATCATCATCATCATCATCATCATCATCATCATCAGTTCAGGTAAACAAATCAATCAGTCCATCCAGAATCTGCAAAATGTCCTTAAGGTCCTGTGGAGTCAATAGTGGCATCTTCTACCACCAGTAATAATAATAATAATATTAATAAGAATAATAACCAATATGACTGGTTGCATCATGTTTTTTTTTTAACACTAGACTTAAAAAAAAATACAATAAAATGAAATAAAAGGAATGAAATTCCGAGCTGTGTGATCATCAGTGCTGTAGAGGTTCCTCATGCTTATGTCACAAACTCTTTCAGAAGTTTTTTCTCTTTCAGTCGCCTCCAGGCACCATTCAGCAAACTCCACGTTGAAATCTGAAGTGCTTCTGCATAAAAGACAGCACTGAGAGTGTTACTAATGAACACTTTAACAAAGAGAAGCCCCGCCCACTTCCTTTCATACCTTCGGACACACCCACACACTCACTAGTGAACACACAAAACGATGGCAGTTGGCCGGGCAATGGACATACATTGGGTCAAGCCAGTTGGCGAGGCCTTAATCCAGGATCTTAAAAGCCCACATATCTCTTCATTATGTGTGTACACGTGTGTGAGTGTGTACATGTGTGTGTGTGTATGTGTGTGTGTACACGTGTGTGAGTGTGTACATGTGTGTGTGTATGTGTGTGTGTACACGTGTGTGAGTGTGTATATGTGTGTGTGTGTGTGTGTTTGTGTGTGTGTTGTCCACTCTCATGTCTCCACCAACTGGAGCTCTGTGTTGCTATGTGGTGGTTCATTTGTATTTGTATTGTAGTTGCTAGTTAGTTAGTTTGGCACAAGCAGTTCAGGGTTCCAGACGCAGTGAGGTCAAAGGTGAGAGGTAAAAGAAGATCAGACATCAGACAGCGGTCTCCTGGTCCTCGCGCTGGATCATCTGGTAATGTTGACGGTTCTCCAGATACGCTGCCAGTTCAGAGTCCTTAGCTTTCTCCGCACGGTGCTTCGGAGTGTCGCCCTGAAAAAAAGAAATAAAAAAAAACACACACATATAAAGTGAAGTGAATCATTGGAAATTGGAATGTTCTACAAGGGTTGGACACTGAAACTAAAACTCCTGGTTTTAGACCACAATCATTTATTGTCTCGATGGACAGTTCTGGTGGAAACAGGAGAGTTGAGGTGCACATTGAATTCTGCCGTGATTTGGGCAACCGTGGTTTTATGTTTTTTTGGATACAATCCAGGTTAGCACCTGAAAATCTCTTTCAGACAGCTTCCTCTTACAGCGTCCACAGTTAATCCTGTTGGATGTGGTTGGTCCTTCTTGGTGGTATGCTGACATTACCCTGGATACCGTGGCTCTTGATACTTGATCACAAAGACTTGCTGTTTTGGTCACAGATGCTCCAGCAAGACGTGCACCGACAATTTGTCCTCTTTTGAACTTTGGTATGTCACCCATAATGTTGTGTGCATTGCAATATTTTGAGCAAAACTGTGCTCTTACTCTGCTAACTGAACCTTCACACTCTGCTCTTACTGGTGCAATGTGCAATTAATGAACATTGGCCACCAGGCTGCTCCAATTTAGCCATGAAACCTCCCACACTAAAAGCATGGTGAAGGCAGCATCGCTGTTTGGGGCTTCTTTGCTGAATCATGGCCTGCTCGTCTTGTAGAGTTTAGTTTCCTCGGAGGGGTCAGGACGGGCTCAAGAAAATGGTCTGTGATGTAGGCGTCTGTTTTTTAATGCTATTTTTATTTTATATGAAGCTATGGTGTGATAATCACAATATAGCAAAAAAATAAATAGAATCAAACTGTGTTTAAAAAAAAAATTGGCACAAGTTGTTGTGAATGTTTGAGCTCCTCCACTTGTCTGCATAACACACTTGCAGACTTGCAGCGCTGTGTGTAGCTGTTCTTAATAAACATTTTTCTTAAAGCTGATGTCTGTAAGTTTCGGGATTTGGGGGATCTGTCTCTGGCCCCCTCTGGTGAGAATGGGTAATTGCACCGAGCATGTGGAAGCATCATTTTAAACTGGGCGGGTGTGATGCAGTCTCCTTTCAGAGCGGATAAATACGATTCCAGGTTATGTTCAGTCAGAGAGAGAGAGAGAGTTCACTTCTTCTTTTCTTTTTTTACTGAGTTAATGAGCTACTGAGCTCTAAGTTTCCCCTTCTGAAGTATCCAATGCTCCACCAACCAGCTTCACTCGCGTTCAGTAAAACTGAGACGGATCCTCTTTTAGAGGCTGTACGTGTGACTTATGTACGTAAAGACACGTGACGTGGCAGAAGAACTGCCGCAAAAAGCGACCGGACACCCTAGTTTTTAGAATGAATATATTAGGCTTAGCAGGGATGGTCATTCCAGCACACTGGTACCATTTAACACAACATTTTATCCCTTCTCTGCTCAGAAATGCTTCTGCTTTCAGTTTATAAACAAGATAATAAAGACTGCTACTTTAAACAATAGGTCTATGCTTCTTCTGTGTTGCAATGTTAATTAACATAATTCTGGACAGATTTCGCTCATTCAAACAGCCCAATTTTTTTTTTAAAAGCTCAGTTGTAATGGGGGTTTAAATCAGGCTATAAGTTCAGTTGTTATACTGGTTGTCCAAATTTATGACATACTGTAGATGCATGCAGTTTTCCTTTTTTAAATGGAAAAACTGGAAAATACTATAAATTCTGTAAAGCACATGTGTCAAACACAAGGCCCGCGGGCCAGATGTGGCCCGCCACGTCCTTTTATGTGGCCCGCGAGAGCTTGTAAAATCTTAGTGTCTATAATAAATAGGTCAGAAGCGTGCTTTGACCAAAAACTACATTTCCTACAATGCTTGTCGATTGTGTTACCCGCGAAGTTACGGCTTACTGCCACTACACGGCAGTGTAGTCATTAATGTGGAAACCCTGCCGGAGGGAAGGTGTAACTTCGCGGGTGGAATTGAGACATACAAATGTTTATCCCATAATGTCCAGAAAAAGAGAAGTTGATGCAGACGGACGGCTGCGAAAGACCGGTATGCCTTTTGTGTTACGAGGAGTGTTTCTGACCAAAATAAACGCTTTTTAGGAGAGAGATAAGTTATGTGTAAATATTTATAAGACCTGGCACGTTTTAATGACGTTAATAAACATCACTGTGACAGCGCTAGTCACAGTTTCACCTCAGCAAAGGACGAGCACGTGAATCACTTATCTAACCAGCCTGTACTGATTTCTGCCCCCAATAACCCTTTCAATAACCTCTAATAGACTTTAATAGTCTTCAGTAGCCTTCAACAGTCTAACCTTGCAGCCGTGGTGTGTTCACTAAACTCCGTAGTTATAAACATCCTGAGGTTAGCAGCGCGCTAACTGACCTGTTTATAATGTAATCCCAGCAGTGCCTCCGTGATGGCTGCTCTAAACTGCTGCTGTTAGCTGCTTGGGCTGAAAGATGAACTGTAGAGAGCTGTATTATCCGGTTAGTGGGGTTAAAACCTTTATTTCCTACACAGATGAACTTAAACATTTTAAAACCGCTCCAGACTGGCTCAGCTGAGCCCTGTAGCCCGCGGCTGGGCTGTAGCTCTGACTGCAGGCTTGTGCTGCTGCAGCTCCGACTAGTGGTTGGATGAAGAACTGCTAAATCTGAGGAAATGCTAAATCTGTCACATGTTCTTAACAGCTCACAATTTTTTATTTTATATTTATTAAGGCTTATTTCAATATCAAACGTTTTGATCAAAGTTAATATAACTTGTATTTAATGTCATTATATTCACTTGTATAGTTTGGTTCTTGATTGATGGAGTTTTTGGATTTCATAACATGACAAATGAAAAGGATTTATGTTAATAGAGCAACAAGCAAACATTTTTCCCATGCAACTGTAATATTTGATTGAATAAATAATATATTGAGAGTTATTTAACATTAAGGAGTAATTACATTCATTTTATATTACATCTGGTTACATTTTATTACATTTCTAAGTTACATCTGGCCCTCAGAGGACAGCCAATATGCCAATGTGGCCCTTGGCTAAAATGAGTTTGACACCCCTGCTGTAAAGTCTCAGTACTGGTTTATATCTTAGAATGAGATATAATCAGTCGAACTTTGCACTAAATGCACTTTGTCCTGTGAGATGTTTATCACTGAGACATTTTCTTCTTATTCAATTCCCAAATCCAAAAGAGTTTTTTTCTAAACTAGTCTTAGGATTATAATGTAACATTATTGACTGCAATGAAATTGAGCTGTCAAAAACTCACTTGTACAAAACACACACAGCCTTAAGCTTTCCTGCTGATCAGAATCTATATTTTCTCTGAAGGACTTCTTGATGAGAAACATGCTGTCTGGTGAATTATTTTGAGACTTCTTGAAAACGTGTGATTCACCACACTGTCTGGCACGACATCTATTGCTCTATTGCTTATCCAGTCGCGCAGCTCCCCCTCCCCTCCCCTCCACACCGCATTTAATTGGTCCCTGCAGCTAGTGAGACATTGTTTAGTAATGAGACTCTTGAACTGAAGCCTCATCCAGCAGTCCAGAGTCTGGAAGCCTTTATAGTTCTACTTCCACAAATTCGTAACTCCATGCCCAAACAAGTGATGATTACAAACAGCTGTATGATTGTACTATATGAGCTATTTCAATGTGATATTCAACTCAATCAAAGCAGATTCATGAAATGAGTTGCATATGATGGATGCAATGGACGGATATGAGCACACTTTTTTTATTGCTCCATTTGTAAAACTAGTGTCAATAGTAGATACAGATACAGTAGATTGGTGTAAACCACTGGCTGCTGCACAGGTTATTAATCCTGCTTTATCTCATTGGGAAGAATTAATACACAAGCTAAGATACCCACCCAAGATGGCGGCGCGTTAACACGCAGCGGCCGCTCCGGGTCCGTTAAATGGTGCTTTTGTGTTACTATTTGTCGTTTTTTCCATTTATTTCCTGCAAATATGTGCATCGGTACACCCGTGCACGTTCTACCACCGCCAGACCCTGCTACAGTGGAGAAATCAGCCAGAAAACACGCTACCGGACAAGGTTCTGCAGACGCTACTTGAGCTTAGCCTGCTAAGAGACCCAGGCCGCCAGCCCGCGGTGTTTCCTGACGCCGGAGCCCAGCGGAAGTGCCATCGCAAGCGGTGCGAGCGTAAGCGGAAGCGCGGAAAGAGAGCCGGGATCCGCGCGAGGCTAAAGGCTAGTCCTAGCCGGCCGGCTATACCATCGCTCTTTCTGGCAAACGTCTGTTCCCTTGACAATAAACTGGACTACATCCGACTCCAGCGAACTACCCAGCGTGAGTTCAGAGTCTGCTGTGTTTTGGTTTTTGTGGAATCGTGGCTGAACGACAACATTCCGGACAGCGCCATTCAGCTAGCCGGGCTAACCGCGTTCAGAGCGGATAGGAGCGCGGCTCTATCCGGGAAGACCCGCGGTGGAGGCGTGTGTGTTTACATCAACACGGAATGGTGTAACAACGCTGTGACTGTCGCCAAACACTGCTCTCCGCTGGTGGAGTTCCTGATAATCAAGTGCAGACCTTTTTATTTAGTACGGGAGTTCTCCGCCGTGCTAATAGCTGCTGTCTACATCCCAACCAGCGCTAGCATTGGTGCTAATGCTAAAGAGGCTCTGTGTGAACTCTATCGGACTATCAGCGATCTGCAGAACAAACACCCAGACAGACTGTTTATTATCGCCGGAGATTTCAACCACGCAAATCTCAAGTCAGTGCTCCCTAAATTCCATCAACATGTGGACTTTGCAACGAGAGGAGCGAGCGCGCTGGATCTTGTTTACACAAACATCCCCAGCGCGTACCGGGCGGAGCCCCGCCCCCACCTCGCTTTCTCGGACCACATGTGTGTTTGGCTGACTCCAACATACACACCACTCATCAGACGCTCCAGACCAGTTCAGAAGCAGGTGAAAACCTGGCCGGCAGGCTCCATCTCTGCCCTTCAGGACTGTTTTGAGTGCACTGCATGGGACATGTTTAGGGAGGCTGCTACTGAAGGCGATTCTGTTGATTTGGAGGAGTATGCAGCATCAGTCACTGGCTACATCAGCAAGTGTATTGATGATGTCACTGTCTCCAAGACCATCACCACACACCCAAACCAGAAGCCTTGGATGACTGCTGAGGTACGTGCGCTGCTGAGGACCCGTGACTCCGCCTTCAGAGTGGGTGACAAGGTGGCCCTGAGGAAAGCGAGAGACGACCTGTCACGAGCCATCAGAGAGGCAAAGCGCGCACACGCCCAGAGAATCCACAGCCACTTCAAGGACACGGGTGACGCGCGGCGCATGTGGCAGGGCATCCAGGCAATCACCAACTACAGAACAATGCCACCGTCCTGTGAACGTGATGCCTCCCTCCCTGATGCCCTGAACAACTTTTATGCACGGTTTGAGGCACAAAACAACACGATGGTGAGAAAGACCATGCCCAAGCCGGACGAGCAGGTGTTGTGCCTGACTGCAGTGGACGTGAGGAACACTCTGCGCAGAGTCAACCCACGAAAAGCTGAAGGACCAGACAACATCCCCGGCAGAGTACTCAGGGAGTGCGCAGACCAGCTGACAGATGTTCTCACGGACATCTTCAACATCTCCCTGTGCAGCGCCACTGTCCCAACGTGCCTCAAGTCCACCACCATTGTCCCCGTGCCGAAGAAGTCCACAGTGTCCTGCCTCAATGACTACCGTCCCGTTGCGCTTACACCCATCATCATGAAGTGCTTCGAAAGGCTAGTCATGAGGAATATCAAGACACAACTGCCCTCTTCACTGGACCCCCTGCAGTTTGCGTATCGTCCCAATCGCTCCACGGACGATGCCATCACCACTACTCTTCATCTCTCCCTCACCCACCTGGAGAAGAAGGACACTTCCGTCAGAATGCTGTTCATAGACTTCAGTTCAGCATTCAACACCATCATCCCACAGAACCTCATCAGGAAGCTAAGCTCGCTCGGCCTCAACACCCCCCTCTGCAACTGGATCCTGGACTTTCTGACGGGGAGACCCCAGTCAGTCCGGTTCGGGGGCAGCACCTCCAGCTCCATCACACTGAACACTGGGGCCCCCCAGGGCAGTGTCCTGAGTCCTCTGCTGTTCACCCTGCTGACTCATGACTGTGCTGCAAAACACAGTTCTAACAGCTTTATCAAGTTCGCCGATGATACAACCGTGCTGGGTCTCATCACCAAAGGCGACGAGTCAGCATACAGAGAGGAGGTGCAGGGGCTGACAGACTAGTGTACAGTCAACAACCTTCACCTGAATGTGGACAAGACAAAGGAAATGGTTGTTGACTTCAGGAGAGCACAACACACCCACTCTCCACTCAACATCGACGGGTCCTCTGTGGAGATTGTTAAGAGCACCAAGTTCCTTGGTGTCCACTTAGCAGATAACCTCACCTGGACCCTGAACACCAGCTCTACAGCCAAGAAAGCCCAGCAGCGTCTCTACTTCCTCCGGAAGCTGAGAAAGGCCCGTCTCCCTCCACCCATCCTCACACTCTTCTATAGAGGGACCATTGAGAGCATCCTGAGCAGCTGCATCACTGCCTGGTTTGGGACCTGCACCGTCTCTGACCGCAAGACCCTGCAGCGTATTGTGAGGACAGCTGAGAGGATCATCGGCGTCTCTCTCCCCTCCATCACGGACATTTACACCACCCGCAGCATCCGCAAAGCAACCAGCATTGTGAATGACCCCACCCATCCCTCACACGAACTGTTCTCCCTCCTGCCTTCGGGAAGAAGGTACCGCAGCATCCGGTCCAGCACGACCAGATTCTGCAACAGCTTCTACCCCCAAGCCATCAGACTCCTCAACTGCAGAGACTGAACTGATGGTTTTCTGTACATGCACACACACTCTTACCCCACTTACCCCAGAAAATGGAAGCACCAAAACCCTACTACCTCACTGGACTTTTTCTTTTTTGCACACTGCATAATTTGCACACTGTCTTGTTATTTATTATTCTTTGTCTGTATTGTGTTGTATTGTCTGTTTGTACTTTTGTACTGTTGCACTTATTGTTCTGTCTACACTGTGTTTATGTGCACCATGGTCCCTGGAGGAACCTTGTTTCGTTTCACTGTGTACTCTGTATATAGCTGAAATGACAATTAAAAACCACTTTGACTTTGACTTTGACATGGTAGCACTAATAATATACACATTAAAGGAGAACTCCATTGTGAAATGGATTTGAGGTGTATTGAAACATGATAACAAGTACAAATGTTTGTAGAATAGCCAATACAATACAATACAATGCTAGTGATAGGGGCATAGAGTTACCCATGCAAATATCCTTTAATAATCACAATTGTACAGCACGCTCAAAGTAACTCCATACTTTATTGGTGAGACCCCGATGACCCTGACATTTAAAACAAGGCACTGAGAACTTTTAAAGCACACCAGCATTAAATTAAGTCATGATAATTTGACTGACAAGCATGAACAAATAGGTTGGATAACAGGGAAACAGATTGCAAAATGAATTTCAGAGAAATGCATAAATATTATAGAGATATTTTCAGCAATAGATGGAAAAATGCATTTCCACTTTGAGTTTGTAAACGGTATAAAAATAGTGATTTCTTTGCATTAGTAACTCTATGCCCCTATCACTAGCATTAAAAGCCGGTTGGAAGCATTAGCTAAAAGCGCTGTATTCTGAAATGCTGGGAGTGAATGAAAGTGGGCTATTTGACAATACTTTGTGCTCATTATCATTTTACAATGGAGTTCTCCTTTAAATGTAAAAAAAATGCTGAAATATGAAACATTGCATGAATTGCCCAAACCTGGAGCCACAGAAAAAATATGTTTTTAAGCGAATCAAGATGTTCCCAAGCAGGTATATAAGATGTGATCTGCGGCAAGAAAAAAACAAACAAAAACATTACCATAGGAGCACAGTGTTCTGTATACCTATTTTATTATTGCTACTATGTTATTTCTTTATGGTGTCTTCTTTTCATTGAGGTAAAGGGGGTTGATAATCTGTACAGCTTTGTATAAAGGAGTTTCAGCGAAGTTTCTTCAGCACCAAGGCAGGAGCAATATTAGCATTAGCTGCTAAATGGAACGCTAGCTCTTTCGCCGTTCAAAGGTGAGTTTTTATCGGACTGTGGTCTGCAAGTTTACCATGTTAAAACAAGCTTTATGGGACGAACTGCTTGTGTAAGAATCTAACTAAATTAAACTAATAGCAGGTTTCTGTGAAGCATGGTGAAGGGTGCATCGCTGTTTGGGGCTGCTTTGCTGCTTTAGGATGTATTTTTAGCATGTATTGTGATCACTAAGAGAACAATGAATTTGGAGGTGTATAAGTTTAAGAATGTATAAGCACCAGGAGGGGCATTGGTAATGTGACAAGACAATGACCCAAACTACACAAGTCAACAAGTAAATGATTAATGAATAAGATTTCAAGGCAAAACACATGGTGTGTGGACATATGTCGAATGACAATGACATCAGATAAATTTAATATTTTAAATTTGATCTGTAGGTATTTTACTTTAGTTTCAAATGCTGAAAAATAGAGCAACTGTCTGCAATATTGAACTCCTACATTAACTGGCTAGGGGTGAATGAGGTCTGGGGCAGGGTTATAAACCACACTGCTCTAGAGGACTGGTTTTGAGCTGAATAGCTCAGACATAGATGTCCCCTGGACCTCTCTGCATTATTGTCTATGAAGGCAGGGCAGTGCCAGAGCCCGTGAATGGCTCTTAGTGCTAACATAGGCAGGCCTATGGGGAGGCAGAACGCTCTGGACTCTTCTGCTCAGAGCATAAACCTGCCTCACTGTCCGCACGGCACTTTCTTTGTTGGATGCTACAAATGAGGTTGGCTTTGTGTGTGAAAAAGAGTGGCTAACACAGAATTACATGCAGTTCTGCTTATCGGGTTTTCAGGTAAAACGCCTGCTCTGAAATAACAAGGATGTGAGCCAGACAAAGGAAAGTGTTCACAATGAGGAAAAGAAAAAACACACATAGAGGAGCTCCCGTTCTATTCCATTCCATTACATAAAAAAAAAGAAGACATTACAGCAAGTTCAGACGGAACACAGCTTTGCCTATTGTAGCTTTTAAAATAAAGAGAAACTGAAAAAGAAGCTGAGATTGCAGACATACCAACCAGCAGAACAGAAAGAACGCTACGCCTGAAAAAACATGTGGAATGTTGGTTCATTGTTTCCCAAACCCAAGAAGATAACCCAAGACAAAAAAGGAGGGAAGGAGAGCGCTAGCTATTTCCCCGTTCAGAGGTGAGTATTATCGGCCTTTAGCCTGCTGCTAACCCTGGCTAGCACTGCTGGAGCAGCATTACAATTAGCCACTAACTGAGCTAGCTATTTTGTCATTCAGAGGGTAGTATATTGGACTGTAGACAGTGTGTTTACCATGTTAAAACAAGCTACGTGGGACGAACCGCTAGCTTATATCGCCCTGTCTTAACAGACCACTCAGGTTTCCTCAGTGTAGTGCTGTCAGGTGGCATTAGCCGCTAACTGCTAGTGGTTAGCGGCTAATGCCAATGCTCCAGCCTTAGTGCTGTAGAAATGCGGGAATCTAAGCTTACTGTAAACAATCGGAAAGAGTTTTCTGGAGAAAAATCTGTGAAGAGTAACATCCAGCGCTCGATTGACTTTAAAAGAAAGTCTTTTATTACAGTTTTGTTTACTTAGCTTAGCTTTACTTAACTTAGTTAGCTACCCCCCCACCATTACCACCACATTCATTCATTGGTCCCAAACCCAAGAAGGTATCCCAAGACAGAGAAAAGAGAGAGAGAGAGAGAGAGAGAGAGAGAGAAAAAGAAGAAAGAGCAAGAGTGAGCCAGCAGCACCAGGAAGGAAGTAAGGAAGAGTAATGATTTGGTTTTAATGATTTAATGCACTAATAAGTACTTGTGCTCTGGCGTTTATGGTGCTTAAAGCCACTGGTGCTTAAAGGTACTGCGCTATGAAGTCAGGTCGAAGTCAGCTGCTCCACCTGAAGGAAAGCGAGGTTTGCCAGGCCAGACGATGGAAACCGATCCCATCTGTCATGAGCAAATGCTGACTCAGGTCTCAGGAGCTGACTCAAAGAGCCAAACGAAGAGTCAGAGCGGCCACCAGCTGAAGCCTGGAAGGCACATCAGTGCCCTCCCTGTCAGACAGACCTACAAGCGGCACCAAAATTACAGACCTCGCACAGGAGTTGATTTTTTTTTTCCACCAGCCGTTGTGCCAAAGCAATGACGCACGTAGGAAAGTTTAAGAGGATGATTAGAAAATCACTTCCATCCTCAGTTACAGAGCATTACATTTTGATTAGGTTCTCAGGTTAAATACTGTATAGCTGAGGATAAGTAGAGCACTGCAATTGACTGCAATTGGCTGCAATTGACACTGCGTTGACTGTGTGTCTGTTTTGTATTTGTTATAAAACAAAACAAAAAATTTAATGAAATTAATCAGAAGTTAATAGAGCACTATAATAATCAATTTCTTTGGGAATGCCAAGGGTTGATAAAACTAAAGGCAGATTAAAAGGAAAATATTGATGATTCCGGAAGTTTATAAGATGTGTTGCTGCAATTAAACCTTCACTTTTATAAATATTCACTTGAGCTTCCTCTATGGCGCCACATCAATGTCAAAAGTCAGGGTGCAAAAATAACAGGCGAAAAAAATTAACCAGTGTGTTTTAAAATTTTGTGTGTGTGAATTAACTTTCACAAATGTGAAACATGCAAGCAAAAAAAGGGAATCGTGTGCGCGCTGAACAGAATATCGCTCTCAAGCTTTATTTTTCTCCTCTCACATGTTTTTTTTCCCTCTTGAATTCACAGTTCTTTTTGTGCGCCATGCAAATTACATGTGGCTGCAGTTTGGGCTCGAGTGAGTTTTTTGCTGGCTATGCTAACATCCAAACAACCCGCTCTCCGGCTCTCCGGATCTGTCTGCCCGGGTTCAGTGCCTGGAGCGACTGGCTCTACGGAGATCTAACTCTCCCTCCTTCTTTTTCCAAGAGCTGAAGGTAGGCGGTCCTTCACAAACCTTGGAGATATCAGCCAATAGCGTTCGCTGAGGCAGGCGACCCTGACCCTGCCCCCAAACTGTCAAAACCAACTCTTTCAAAACTCAAGCGTAAAACAACTTACTCGAGCCCAAACTGCTGCCGCAGGAAATTTGCATGTCGCGTGAGGGGAGCTGTGAATTTGAGAGGAAAAAATTATTTCCTTTTCACATTTGTGCTCACGAGAAGTTAATTTACACACATAAAACTGTTTTTACACACATAAAAGTTTTTTTCACCTGTTATTTTGGCGCCCCCGACTTTTGACATCGATTTGACGCCATATTCCCCACATTTAACATAAAATATTATGTAGCCCTGCTAAATTTCCCTGTTTTATAGAAAAAAGTTAATTTTTTGAGCACAAGTTCATTTGTGCTCAAAAATTTTAATTCACTAACTAAACGACTAATATCTGTTGCCAAATCTTTTTTTAGTTGGAGCACGGTGATTGGTTGAAAAGCCAGAGTAGTGGGCAGGGCTAGGAGCTGTGTAGAGAGCAGAGCGAGAGAGACTGAGAGATTGAGCACTAGATTTGTGCCCAACACATGTCCAAAATGTGGCCAACAGACAGTTAAACCAGCTATGTGACCATTTAAAGTATCTTTTATATATATAAATATAAATATATATATAGGCTTTGTCAACGTAATAAAACTTTTTATTCTGTTGTTGGAAGCTAGCCACAATGATGTGTATTCGGTTGATAGCTAACTCAGGGCTAAAGTATGATTAAAGTTTGCTGCTTAGTTAGGCTGAATTGTGTAAATACACAGACATAATGTTTTGGGAGAGCCATTGAGCTGCATAGAGCTAGAGCTGCTGACAAGGGAGCTGTGTCTGACTCTGAAATATTGTCATTAAAATGTTATGACCACAGACAATCGATTTACATGTGTGAAGTGATGTATGGATTAGAAGTGAAAGGGCTTTCTAATAAAAGACAAAGAAATGTTTGGTATTTTGTGCAATTTATTAACGTCTTTAGTCCTAATGGCTGATTGGTAGAGATGGCTTAACCAGGTGCCCTGTCCACTGTGGGCGATAATGCCTTCTATAATGTACTTCCGGTACAAACATGACAAAAAAAAAAAAAAAAACACAGCAGAAATGCAATGCCCCATCACTCTGACTCCTGATATCACACCTCGCTCAAATCATCCGTGATCATTCACAGGGCCTTGCCATGAGCATGCTGGCCAGTATTCAGTCTCACCAGAAGACAGTGAGTAACACACTGTTATCCCAAGACCTTTGGCATGTCATAGCCTTACCCACCCATACAGGAATTAGTCATTAGTAACATACTGATCTCTCTGCATACCTGTAAGTCTGTCTTCATAAGAGATGCTCCCGCCTCTACCAAGTAGTGACAGATCGTCCTCTGACACATCGAGGCCGCCTTGTGCAATACTGTCTCGCCACTGCGAAAGAGGGAGTGACGGAGAGAGATAGATAAAAGAGAAAAGTGAGCTCTGTGCTTAGAACAGAATAATGACTAGAGAAAATATGGATGCTGTGGTTCTATTTCTTTCTGTTCTGTAGAAATAAGGAAATGAGGACAAAACTGTTTTATTTCCAGCATGTCTCAGACTGCCTTCATTGAGTTTACAGTGCAGCATGAGGAACCATTTTCACTGGATGCTCAGTTTATTCTACACAAGTTTGTCAATGACTTCATTCTTTAGTGTAACTCTACTTACTGTATTTTTTGCACTAAAAGGTCCACTTAAAACTCTTTAATTTTCCAAAAAATCATCAGTGCGCCTTTTGTATGATTTTTTTAGTCAGGTTGTAAGGAGCAGTAAAGCCACTTCACTAAACGACAGCGTTATACAGGAGTTTCAGTTTAGTGCTCCAGCACCAAGACTGGACTAGCATTAGCATTAGTCACTAACCGTGCTATGCGCTAGCTATTTCCACGTTCAGAGGTGAGTATTATCAGCCTGTAGCCTGCTGCTAACCTCGGCTAGCATTGCTGGAGCAGCATTAGCATTACCCGCTTACTGCACTAAACGCTAACTCTTTAGCAGTTCAGAGATAAGTATTATCAGCCTGTAGCCTGCTGCTAACCCCGGCTAGCATTGCTGGAGCAGCATTAGCATTACCTAACCATTATCTAAACGCTAACCATGCTATCTCTTTTGTTGTTCAGAGGGTAGTATATTGGACTGTACCATGTTAAAACAAGCTACGTGGGATGAACCGCTAGCTAATAGTGCCCTGGTTTACCAGAACACTCAGGGTTTCTCAGTGTAGTGCTGTCAGGCAGCATTAGCTGCTAACTGTTAGCGGTTAATGCTAATGCTCCAGCCTTAGTGCTGGAGAAACTTGGGAGTCTAAGCTTATTGTAAATAAACGAAAACAGTTTTCAGGAGAGAAATCTGTGTAGATTAACATCCTGCACTTGTTTGACTTAAAAACATCCTTATAGTGTCTCTTAAAATGTGCCTTATAATCCCATGCGCCTTATGTATGAAAATAGACCACAAAATAGACGTTTATTGATAGTGCACCATACAATACGGAACAGTTAAGTAGGTTACCATTAATAAAATTGATTTTTGAGTGAAATTTATAAAAATGGGCCAACAGTAGCACAGAGAAAACTTTTGAAATTTGTTTTTGAGGTTGTTCTCTCTATGTTAATTCTACAGTCACTGCTTAAAAATGACCTGTAACTCAATAGTAGTATTATGGACTATACATAAACTACACCCCAGTAATGCTTACACTAGCAAAAGTGACAGGACATATAAAAAGGTCAGATAAGAGATGGATTATATACTGTAGCAGAAATTACAGGGAAAATGACTTTGTGGTTCTTACTTTTCTTTCTCCGTCACATCCAATATATCGGTGGGTGCTGTTGGAACAGAAGAATACACAGAGAAAAACAAAAGCTGTTAACAAGTCTTGGGTGTTCTGAGGTTTAGGTTGGCGTTTTTTTATGTAGCTGATGTTTATTTACTGTACTGTATCCAGTTTGTTAGCATGAGGTTTTTAAGCTTGTTTTAAACAAGTTACAAAACACAGGGATTGTTTATGAACTGCTGGAGTCACACTGCCAACATCTGAATTGCTATGATTTATTGTAGGTGTAGATAAACAAACCTGTATTTTGAGCCATGTGCTATAGTTTATTTATTATAGATCTTTCAGTTTCACGTGTTAGTGATTTTCTTTTTTCTATCATTTCTGTTTATACAGCTCTGGAAAAAAAATAAGAGACTTCAAGACACTTTGGTTTCTGAATCAGTTTCTCTGATTTTGCTATTTATAGGTATATGTTTGAGTATATAAAAAATATTGTAATTTAGAGCATTTATTTGCAGAAAATGTCATATTCATATTCATAAAGTTTTAAGAGTTTAGAAATCAATATTTAGTGGAATAACCCTGGTTTTTATTCTTAGTTTTCATGCATCGTGGCATGTTCTCCTCCACCAGTCTTACACACTGCTTTTGGATAATTTTATGACACTCCTGGTGCAAAAATTCAAGCAGTTCAGCTTGGTTTGATGGCTTGTGATCATCCTCTTGATTATATTCCAGAGGTTTTTAATTTGGTAAAATCAAAGAAACTCATCATTTTTATGTGGTCTCTTATTTTTCCCAGAGCTGTATATACTATATAATCTGAGAACTGAACCAAAGTGGCTTAATGTAGCTGTTTTGAGTTTGCTCTCTAAATAAGAAGGATTTGTAAAAGTGAGCAATGCCTTGCCAAAAATAAAAGCTTTCAGTGGATCTACGATCAAAAAGGAGTTTATTCACATACAGTTAGATCCATAAGCATTTGGACAGTGACACAATGAAACAAATGAGATGTAACTGAAGAGTAGACTTTCAGGTTTAATTCAAGCGGCTGAACAAAAATATCCAATGAAGCGTTTAGGAATTACAATATTTATATATGCAAACATATCGCCTCTGATTGGCTTACAGCACTGCAAAGCAGTTAGAAACGTTTTAAAATAGAGAAATTTTTACACTAATAACAGTTTCTGCAATGTCATTATGTTACTTTGCAACATGTGTAATGCCATGCTAAGTGCAGTTGAGCCAATGATCTAGTCTTAGAGTCTCTGTAAAACGAGAAATCCACCGGAGATCCTATGTAAACCTATAGTTACTTACACACGGAGGTGGGTAGTCCAGGTCCAGAAAGTAAAAATCCATCCCAGTGTTTTGTTGGCTGAGCCGCAGCAGAGCCACTCGGGCAGTTGGAACAAAACCCTGGGGTGGACTTTTACCTTTAACTAGTGTAAAATGAACTTAAGACAAAACTAAAGGCAGAAAGACACACAAACCAGCAACAACTAAAGACTGAAGCTGTAATAAAGCATCATAAAGAAGGAAACCCAGTGTTTGGTGATGTTAGTGGGTTCCAGACTTCAGGTACTTATTGCCTGCAAAGAATTCTTAATAAAGTATTAAAATTAACATTTTATTCATGGTAAAGTTAATTTGTTCAATAACTTTTTAACCTCAGTAATGCTCAAAACACTTTGTAGCATATTTGTTTTTTTAACCCTTGAATTAAACTTGAGCCTAGACTTTAATTTAAGGCATCTCATTTGTTTCATTTCAAATCCAGTGTGGCAACATGCAGAGCCCAAATCACAAAGATCGTGTCACTGTCCAAATATTTATGGGCCTAACTGGAAAGCTGGAAAGGGTCACAAAGTCATTTTAAACAACTATTGATTCGCTTATTGAGGGTTCGCTTACTTTTTCCATGAACACTTTAAGTGCTGAATAAGCAAATGAGCTGAGAACTGAACCAGCATGACTCTAGAAGATCGTGGTCGCTGTGAAAGTGTGATCTCACTCTATGAATCAGTAAATCTGTCTAAGCTGAAATGGGCTACAGAGTGCTGAACTGAGACTGTTAGTATGCATACGGGACCAACTCACCATTATCTATGACGTATCTGACGATTTCTTTACTGGCTACGTCCACAGCATGGTGTAGTAGAGTGCGGCCTGCTGAATCCTGAACAAACAGGTCTGCTCCCTGCTTATGTAGGTCCATCAACTACAGAGACAAAAAACAAAAAAAATAGTTAAAAACACATACAGACCACAGATCAGATTTATTGTATTGTATTGAGTTTGTATTTGTAAATGATTTATACACTACTTATAAGCCTTTTTTCTTTGTGAGTGTTATTGGTGCTTAATTAGGGGTCTATCTTGGTCTATTAGTGACTTATTAACCCCTTATTAACTCAATAAACTCCAGCACAGCCATAACCTTACCAAACTCACATAGATCAAACTGCTGCCAATTATAATAACACTAATAACATGTAGAATTATCTAATAGTCAATGCTTAATAATCTTCTTAACAGGGTACTAACATAACTGCTTATTAGGCACCATAAGAACTAATACAGACATTATTAATCATTTCCACATAATAGACCCCTAATTAAGCACCAATAACACACAACAATAGCAGAATAAAGCCTAACAAATAGTGAATAAATCATTTACAGTGTCTAGTTAAGACTTAATTAAGCAAATAATAAGACATTACTAAGTGCCTAATTTGTGTTCCTTAAAATAAAGTAAAATAAAAATATTATTATTTAGAGCATTTATTTGCAGAAAATGAGAAATGACTGAAATAACAAAAAAAGATGCAGAGCTTTCAGACCTCAAATAATGCAAAGAAAACAAGTTCATATTCATAGTGAAGTTTTAAGAGTTCAGAAATCAGTATTTGGCGGAATCACCCTGGTTTTTAATTACTGTTTTCATGCATCTTGGCATGTTCTCCTCCACCAGTCTTACACACTGCTTTTGGATAACTTTATGCCTCTACTCCTGGTGCAAAAAAAATTCAAGCAGTTCAGCTTGGTTTGATGGCTTGTGATCATCCATCTTCCTCATTTTCCTGATTATATTCTAGAGGTTTTCAATTTGGTAAAATCAAATAAATTCATAACTTTTTAAGTGGTCTCTTATTTTTTTTTTTCAAAGCCTATTAATCTGAATCATGTCGTACAGTTAGGTAAATTTATGTAACTATAGGAGATGTGCTCCAGGACTCTTTTTTTGTATTTTGTAGTGTGTTTGCCCAGCCAGGGATTTAGACCTTAGTCTAAATGCTATGGGGGAGATGATATTTTTACCTATAGGGGTTGGATAACGAAATAATAACCACAATAATTTATTGTCCCAACGGACAGTTCTGGTGGAAACAGGAGAGTTGAGATGCACATTGAATTCTGCCGTGATTTGGGCAGTCGTGGTTTTATGTTTTTAATACAATATGGGTTAGCACCTGAACATCCTTTCAGACAGCTTCCTCTTGCATCCACAGTTAATCCTGTTGGATGTGGTTGGTCCTTCTTGGTGGATACCGTGGCTCTTGATACATCACAAAGACTTGCTGTTTTGGTCACAGATGCACTAGCAAGACGTGCTCCAACAATTTGTCCTCTTTTAAACTCTGGTATGTCACCCATAATGTTGTGTACATTGCAATATTTTGAGCAAAACTGTGCTCTTACCCTGCTAATTGAACCTTCACACTCTTACTGCTCTTACTGGTGCAATGTGCAATTAATGAAGATTGGCCACCAGGCTGCTCCAATTTAGCCATGAAACCTCCCACACTAAAATTACAGGTGTTTCAGTTTCATTGTCCAACCCCTGTACTACTCTACACCAGCCTACATCACACGCTTTTAATGTATAATGTATTTAAAGAACTGTCTCTATCCATGTTATGCACTCTTGTATATGATAATAATAGTAATCCCTGCTTATGTAGCCTATTTACTTCATACAAATCCTGCCTTCATGGCACTTTAATGCTTCTTTACGATGCTTCCTCCTACATACATCCCTCTATACATCCTATAAACACATGAACGTATGCTGTGCAGCACAGAAGCTTATGACCTGGCTCTGCTCGGCTGATTCCTGGGTAGCTGGCGCCGCCATCGCAGACGCCAGATTAAAAGGCAGAGTACTGACTGGACTGTGCGTCTGTGAGTGTGTGTGTGTGTGTGTTTGCTGCTTAAAGGCTGATGTGGACAGTGCGGCGCGTGTGTTTGGAAGCAGAGAGCGCTGGATGATGAATGCTGGGAGAGAACTGAAGAGACTGGCCTAATCCTCAGTGATGGAGGACTATTTGTATTCCTTAGTGCGCTGATTACAGACACAGGCGGTGCGCCATCAGCCTGTGTGTTCGGGTTTGAGGTGCACAGCGCACACATGCTGGTGCTGGTCCTTTATTACAGATAACAGCAGCAGTGATTTATGAGCTATTATTATGAGTCATTATTATTAGTTATGAGGTATTATCAGAATCGCTCTTTTCATCTGGAGAAAGTCTGGATTTGAGCAGCGTTTCATTTGAGCTTGGATGTCGGAATTTCCCAGTTCCAAGTATGTAAAATGAGCTGGAACGCTTCTACAGGTTGGATATCATACTAGGAAAGTTAGGAGAGTTCAGAATCCAAGATGGCTGCATTATACAGTAGTAAATGTAGTAGCAATATTATCCTACAGTATAATACAGTTTAGTATGACTTCTTTATCTTGGTGTCTCATTAAATCAGCTGAACTCCCTAAAACAGTGCAAACAGATCTAGCTTATGCTGCATTCGTTTGGTCTCTTGCATATCGAAATTTCCAAAGCAGCATGAACTGACTAATTGTCACGTAAAACCTGTAAATCCTTCCCAAAGTCACTGATCATTTAAATGTCAAATAAGAATGTGCTTTGGTGCATTATTCTAATCGGAACACTATTTTTAAATATCTATAAATATTTATATAAGAAAGTAAGAAGTAGACTCATGTTTCTAAAGAAGAGATATTAGTCTTAATTATAAGCCAATTTTAATGTTTAACGAAAAAAAAAATACAAGCTCATTTTAAATGCATATACACCAGTATATAAAAGAGACCACTTAATAATTATGTTTTTACTTGAATTTACCAAGTTTGAAATCTCTGGAATATTTTCAAGAGGAAGATGGATGATCACAAACCATCAAACCAAGCAGAACTGCTTGATTTTTTTGCACCAGGAGTAAAGGCATAAAGTTATCCAAAAGCAGTGTGTAAAACTGGTGGAGTAGAACATGCCAAGATGCATAAAAAACTGTGATTAAAAACCAGGATTATTTCACCAAATATTAATTTCTGAAGTCTTAAAACTTTATGAATATGAACTTGTTTTCTTTGCATTATTTGAGATCTGAAAGTTCTGCATCTTGTTTGTTATTTCAGCCACTTCTCATTTTCTGGAAAATAAATGTTATAAATGACAATATTTTTATTTGGAATTTGGGAGAACTGTTGTCTGTAGTTTATAGAATAAAACAAGGATGTTCATTTTTTTATTCTTGAAATTATTATTCTACAAATCCATATAAAGGTCCAGAATTATACTGTATGTCATATGCACAATTCAGATCATTAACCATATGCTGCATATTTTTTCTTTTTTAATAAGCACAAAGGTTTTCTGAATGCCAGATCAGAAATCATATATTAGTGCATCTTAACAAAAAAACAAAATCTATTATTGAAAAGTTACTTTATTTCAGTGATTCAGTTCAATATGTCAAACTCATATGTTACATAGAAAAATAATTTTTATATAAATTATAATTACATAAGATCAATTGCTTTTAAGTACTGATGGCAGTGTGGGCAGTGTTCCTAATCCTGCTGGAAAATAAAATCCACATCTCCATAAAAGCATGAAGTGCTGTAAGATATTTTTTTTTTTGGGGGGGGGGGATACTGCACTGACTTGATATAACACAGTGGACCAACACCAGCAGATGACATGTCAATTATATACACAGTTTTTTCTTTTTATATATTATATTTTACTTAAGATGCAGCAGCAGTTAGCAGTTATTTTCTACATTGTGGATTAATATTATAGGCATGAAAACAATTAAGGGACACGCGTAAAATGACATAGTAAACAAATATAAAAATAGCTCTAGGAAAAACTCTAATTTACACAGCTTAGTCATAACAGCTACCTCTACATCTGCATCATTCATTTGAAGATGAGTGGAGAGTCAGTCCAGTGTACCGGCTCTTCAGAGGCAGTTTATCTATAGCAACAAGTGAGGCATCTTGATTAGCGTTTAAAGCCCTCTCTTCACGCTCGCCACTCTGCAGCATGGCATTGTGGGTAGATGAAAAGCACTCGAGTGGGTCATTATGAGCGAGTGGATCTCATTGTGTGGAAAGCCTCCTTTATTCCCTTGGAAACCAAGAGCCAGTGTAAGGTCAAGGGTGCGGGCAAGACGCTTCTTATTTATTTGTGCGTTTTTTTTATGAATCCGCCTCCACGCCAGGAGAAACTTGACATTTCATGACAAGGTCAGCTCGAGCCCGACGAGAAGAGGATATCACTCCGCAGAGGAAGGCATTACACCTCTGGGCGGAGAACTTTTTTCACAGTAAAAGTTGCACGGCACTTCGTGCTCTCATCTTTACTCAGCTCTTTAGAACTCAGACTTCACTTCCCGAGCTCTCCACTCTTCCATCACCTGCAGGTCTCTGATGGCTCAGCCTCTCGGGGCTCAATTCACAGGTGAAATGATGAAGAGGAACTTCATTATCAATGAGAAAAAACGCTTTCATATCACAGCGGGTTTCGGCACGAGTAAAACCATTATAACACAGGTTAGGCCTACAACTATTATGGGGATTGTGGAAGAGACGAGTCCACTCAATTATAAATGAGACAAGGATAAAATGGGCTGAGATGACTCAGAGAAAAAGAGATTTCAAGAAGGAATTGCAGTGTTTTAAAGGAATAGCTCAGGGAAAAATCTAATTCACACAGTTTTTTTATTTTTATTCGAGATATAGTACCAGTCACAAGTTTGGACACACCTTCTCGTTCAATGTTTTTCTTTATTTGTTTATTAACTATGTAGTAGATTATTATTAAAGACATTAAAATAATTAAGGGTCACACGGAATTACATAGTATTGTATTTTTCACACTATAAGGCGCACCGGATTATAAGGCACACTATAAATAAACATCTATTTTCAGGTCTATTTTCATACATAAGGCGCACTGGATTATGAGGTGCATTATAAGACACTAGTAGGGAACAGGGTGTCACCATGCTTTTCTTCTAATTTACTTTAAAGTTTAGCTAAGTTAAGTAAACAAAACTGTAACTTTTTTAAATGAGCGCTAGAAGTTAATCTATACAGATTTCTCTCCTGAAAACTGTTTATTTGAGTGAGTCGGGCTAGTGCTTAGCCCGGTTAGTGGCTAATGCTGCTCCAGCAGTGCCAGCCGAGGTTAGCAGCAAGCTATATTCCGATATACTAACCTCTTAACAGTGAAAGAGCACAGTTAGCGCAGTCAGCGGAGTTAGCGGGTAATGCTAATACTGCTGGAGAAAAAAAAATATATACATATATATACAGTATATATATGTATATATTTTTTTCCCTCATTTTCTCCTAATTTGGCTAGGCCAATTGTTCCACCCATTCAGCTGCTACTCAGCTGTACATCCCCCATCACTGGTGATGCCACAACACCAGAAGTGTAAAGACTAGCACATGCTTCATCCTATACATGTGAAGCCAATCACCACCTGCTGATGTTACATTGCTGAATAGAATCACAGCGCACCCTGAGGAAAGCGCAGCGATACATCAGCTCACAGACGCCTTGTGCTGATCGACGTCACCCTTTGGAGTGATGAGGGGAAATAGAGCACCATCTACCCACTCAGAGAGAGCAAGGCCAATTGTGCTTTCTTGGGGCTCTGGCAGCTGATGGCAAGCTGCATGACCGGGATTCGAACCAGCAATCTCCCGATCATAGTGGCAGCGCTTTAGACTGCTGAAGGACTCAAAAAGACCATTTTAGGGCCTTATTAAGAGGAAAGTATAAAGAAGAAGCAAAAAATCATTATACAAAGAATGCCATGCCATCTGGGAAACTGGGCATCTGGGCAGTATGGCTAAGTGTGGGTGCCAGTCATGCTGCTTCTTTGCTTGTCTGATATATAACTGCCAACGTTAACAGCAGGATGAACTGTACAGAAGCGTCTTAACTGCTCATATCCATCCAAATGCCTCAGAATATACCCGAATGTGCTGCAGCATGTAGCAAAACGATGAGTTAAAATGCATACAGTATAATGCTGAAGCAACTATAAAGTCCTTTAGCGGTAAAAAAAAATTACGATGTTCTTCACTGCAAAAAGTCATATTTACCATATTTTTCGCACTATAAGGCACATCTAAAATCCTTTAACTTTCCCCAATAATTAACAGTGCGCCTTATAATCCAGTGCACATTATGTATGAATTTTATCAGTCAGGTTGTAAAAAGCAGTAAAGTCACTCCACTGAAGTACAGCATTATACAGAAGTTTCAGTTTAGTTTTCCAGCACAGGGGCTGGCAAAGCATTAGCCGCTAGCTAGCTCTAGCTCTACCACTCTCTACCACTATCTCTTTATCTGTTCAGAGGTCAATATTATTGGTCTGTAGCTTGCTGCTAACTCCGGGTAGCACTGAGACTGGAGCAGCATTAGCATTAGCAACTAATCGCGCTAAGCTCTTGCTCTGTAGCAGAGCAAGTTCATAATGAAGTATTATCGGCCTGTAGCCTGCTGCTAACTCTGGCTAGCACTGAGGTTGGAGCAGCATTAGCATTTGTCGCTAACCACACTAGCTCTTTCACCAATCAGAGGGGACTATATTAGACTGCAGCCTCTGCCTTTACAGTGATAAAACAAGCTACGTGGGACGAACCGCTAGATAAAATCGCCCTTGGCCTACCAGAACACTTAGGGTTCCTCAGTGTAGAGCAGGCAGCATTAGCTGCTAACGGCTAACAGTTTTTCCTTAGCTTAGCTTTTCTTAACTTAGTTAGCTACCTTCCTTCCACCACCCAGTGGGGAGAGCTGCTGAATTAGAAGGAAAATATGACGAAACCGCTGTTCCTTACTAGTGTCACTTAACATGCGCCTTATTTAAATAAAAAAAGTATTAAAATAGACCAGAAAATAAATGTTCTTTGATAGTGTGCATTATAATCCAGTGCGCTTTATAGTGCAAAAAATATAGCAGGCCTAAAATACAGGAATGGTTGTATATTAACAAACGAAAGTAAGCTGACCAGATAAAACATTAAATATCTTGATATATATACTTTTTTCTCTTATGCAGTTGTATGATTTTATCCTGCAAGTCATGGGCTTGAAAGCAATTTCTGAGGTTCGTATTACCTTCTGTTGGTCCTTGTTCTTCACACACTCGATTAGCACATCTGCAGTTACTGCAAAAAAAAAAAAAAAAAAACACCAGACAGGTGAGAAAGACTCTTCTTATTTTGTATTTCTGCCCTTATTTACCCTACGTTTAGGAATGCTAACCATTTCATTGATGCTAATTGATGTCATTTATTCCCAACATTAACCTGGAATTTACTGTTAGAATGACTGTAAGTGATGTAAGCCCTGAATATGATGAATAGAACGTTCATCCTGTTAAAGCTAGCCGTGAAGCTCAGCACCACTTTTCTTTTTTTCTGGGAGGTAAAAATTCCCCAAAAAGAGAGTCCATTGAGTCTTGAATAATGAGATAATATGTTCTGACATGAGTAATTTCTTAACTTTGTGTTACCTCATGTGACATCTCAATTATTCAAATCCTGACTTGCATGTGTGTGAGCGCATGCAGAAATGCGATAAATGCGTTTGTCAAATATTCAGTTATTCAGTTAAAAAAAAATAAAAAAAATTTGCAAGCAGACTTGCATTTTTTAAAGTTTTGGAAGCAGAAGGGCTTGGAAAACAAAGTGTTTGTGTGTATCTGTGTGTGTGTGGGGGGGGGCTAAGATTTTAATTAGCGGTCGTAATCACATTAGGGCACGCTGCCTATGTGGCTTCTGTCTCAGTGAGCTAAATCTGGGTTCAAAGCTTCAGGATGGCCTTTGTAGATTACCCTTCTTAATCCAGCAATCTCTGTGTTTGCTTGGTAAACTGGGATGAAAACAAAAAAAAAAAACAAGGAAAATCCCGCGTTGGATATCGGGGCTAACAGCTAGCTAGCTGCACGGCTTAGACCGAGTCTGTGCGTGAAGATACGCGAGCTCCAATCCTGCCTTCTACACTCTGCGTCCGCACTCTGAGTTTCTTGGTTCAGAAGAGAATGCACAGTGCCAGGTTCTGCAAATGTATTCCTTTTCTGCTTCTGCCAGGAAGTGTTTGGGAGCGCTAGCATGGAATGCTAATGCGAATCAATGAGTGATGATAACCTCGATGTGCCTGGCTGAGCCTCGGGGACGCGAGAGTTCTTTCCTTCTCCTCTCTCTACTCTTTCTCTCCTCTCTTTCCCCCAGCGGCAAAACAGCCGAGAAACACAGCAAGGCTTTGGCACCTGACTTTCTGTCAGAGGCTTGTTAAAGAGAGGGCGAGCGAGCGTTTGACACTTAACACCCACCTCACTCTTTACCGGCTTTGGAAATCGATTGGCCCGAGCCGAGCCTCTCCACACTGCCGCTTTTATACTGTCTGTGCTGCATTTCACACTCCGAGAAAGAGACTAAGAGAAGACCTGACATACACTGACTTGACATCACACACCAACTAAAACACTAAAGCACTATCAGAGCATGTAGCGCTCTGCTGTTCAGTGACTTGACTTTTCTATAAACAACTTGTTGGTTGGTTGGTCGGTTGGTTTGTTGTGTTAGTGTGTGTTGTGGAGTGTTTACCTGGGCTGCTGCCGCTGCTGCTGCTGCCGCTCAGAGCGTTCTTTTCCAGCCTGTAGAAGACACATACAAAAAGGGAAACGTCAAAAAAAAAAAAAGTTTTACACTTAAACACCTTTACATGGAAAATGATATAGCCAATTCTAAATGGTTGTTCTACTTAAAGGGACATTTACCTTCCAGTGGTTTGCATGGCCCTTTCAAATTTTTACTAATGCTTCAACAAGTGAGTAACAACAAATCGGTCAAAAATGTATCCAAAAACAAATCCAACCACTGTTTCCAATTGGAGCCAGTACAACTTAAGGTTCAAACCAAAGTCTGTTCAAATTTAAGCTGAAATCCAAGCCATATACAAACCTAAACTGACCTAAGATACAAAGCAGAACTTTTCCACATTCAACCCTACATACAAACTAAATTTAGACTAGATTAATACATTTAAAACAGGTTCAAAAACAGGTTCGAACTCAATTCTGTCTAAATTTAAATTTAGATCCAAACCAGTCTGTCCAAATTCAATCCACCAGATCCAAACCAAAGTCTGTGCAAATTCAACCCCAGATCCAAACCAGATTCTGTCTAAATTTAAATACTAAAAATCTGTTCAAATTCAAACTGAATCCAAATTGAATCCAATCCAGTTTGTGTAAATTTCACCCTCAGATCCAAACTAAAGTCTGTCCAAATTCAACCCAAATCCAAACCAATGTCTGTTTAAATTAAACTCCAGATCCAAACCAGAATCTATCCAAATTCAACCTCAGTCCAAACCAAACTCTGTCCAAATTCATACCTTAGATTCAAACAAGAGTTAGTCTAAATTCAATCCCTAGATCGAAATCAGAATCTTTCCAAAATCAACGTCAGATACAACCAGTATGTAAAAATTCAATCTACTGATCCAAACCTATCCAAAAATGTATTCCTTAGATACAAACCAGCCTATCCAAATTCAAACCTTAGACACAAACCAGTCTGTCCAATTTCAATCCTAGATCCAGCCAGGAGCATATCCAAATAGGTGTTTGATTTGTCGGTTAAATTCAATGAAGAGCATATCCGAGGTCAACACAGAGTCCAAATAACGAGTAGTTCTGAAGGATTTTAGAAAGAGGACATATTAGTAGAAACACAACAGAGACTGGTAGATTAATGAGCGTCTCTATCCTGAAGTTTCTGCCTTTGCCCTTAGACCCAAACAACAGTAACTCCTCCACCCTAACATAACTCCCTCAGCAGGCCATCCCTCTAATACACACACACACACCCACACACACACACACACCTTTAGCAGAACATTTATCCGCTCATTCCCTCACTGGGGGGTTGCTGTCTGGTCTGCTCTCCATCTGTGCTAGATATGGTGCTATCTGAGTCATGCGTGCACAAACACATGTACAAACACACACACAAACACAGCTGGAGCACAGCAGGTTCAGTCGGACGAACAGGTCATCTGCGTCTGATGATTATTTCACTATGAGAGATGAGACAATTAGTCCGCTGCTTCCTTCGTGCTACAGTGAGCATGTTGCAGATTCTGACCCTGATCTCTTTATAGCCACATCAGTGGATGGATGAGTTTTTGTTGTTGTTTGTCCCAAATTTGCCAACATTAAAAAGCAATTACTTTTGGCTTTTTTTTTTACAGTATCTTTTACAGTACAAAACAAAAACTCACACGCTGTGTTCCACACTGCCTGTCTACAAGTTTTGGGGCAGCATGTTTATCATATTGAGTTTTATTATTGATTGGCCTGTCACCATAACAACATTTATAGGACAATATATATAGTCCCAGAAATTATTGCTATAAACAATAATTTTGTCATTTTAAAGCGCCACTATAGAAAATGCTTTCTCCTGCTTCTGGGCTCCCAATAGAGCTTTAAGACAATGTGCCACACTAATAACATACTAGCATAATAACACTATTACAGCATTTTACAGTGAAACTAAATTTTTATCATTAGGAACAGACATTGGGCCAATATATTCCAATATAAAAATATTATATCCTAAATAAATAAAACAAATAAACTTCAACCCATCTAGGACACTGTAAGTTCTGAGAAAAAACGACACTAAATATTAAAAAGACCGTTATTTTTGAGAAATCCTTAAGTCCTATTAGCCTCGAATACATTCACAAGCTAACATCTCCACACACTGTGTGTGTGTGTGCATGTGCATGTGCATGTGTGTGGAGGCTCTGCGTGCACTACACTGATTTCCTAACCGATAGATGCCGCTGTCTGGCAGATTCGTCAAGACCCGGAAAGAGAGCAGCACAGCGCGACTCACTGAAATCTAGCTGCGTTTCATTCTCAAGTTAACAAACTCACAAGGAAACCCAATGGCTATTATCGACGTCGGCAAACAAAAATATTGTACGGTAAGTCGATAACGTAATTATCGCAACAGGCCTAATTATTGCTGTCAAATTTAATAAATGACAAACATAATAAATTTGATTTATTTTAAGCAGGCTACAATCTGATATACTCGTCTCTGAACGGCAAAATAACCAGTGTGGTTATTGCTAATGCTGCTCCAGCAGTGCTAGCCGGGATTAGCAGCAAGCTACAGGCCGATAATGCTCACCTCTGAATGGCGAAAGACCTAGCGCTGCACTTAGTGGCTAATGCTAATACTGCTCCAGTCTCTGTGCTGGAGAACTAACCTGAAACTCCTGCTCCTTAATACCTGACTGGTGAAATTCATACATAAGGCGCACTGCCGATCTTTGGGGAAAATAAAGGATTTTAAATGCGCCGTATAGTTCGACAAAGACATAGTTAAAACACATTTGTGAACACTGAGCTATTTTGACCAAAAGTGTTTGTTTATTCGATCAGAGGGACGATTTTAATCATTAAAAACACCAATATAAAGCACTCACTGGGAACATCTAAGTGATTGCACACACAAATATATACACACTAAAACAAATATAATGAAGTAAAAAAACAGTGCTGCTGAGGCCAGTGCTCTGATGATTAATAACAAGCCATTTATTCTGCAGCTCCAACAGACATGCTGCAGTTTTGTTTCTTTCATTTATTGCTATTCATCATCTAGATATTTCTCTGCCTGCGTTTGATCAGACAGCAGCATCTGCTGAAATAAACAAACAAAACACTTGAAACAACAGGAGTAAATCAGCAAAAATAAGAACGAAAAACACTAAGAAGAACTATAGCTCCCAGTAAGAAAGAAAAGAGAAATTCTCGCTGGTAATGAAGGATGTGTTTGTTAGGCTTCCCGCGTCAATGTGTTAATTGCGATTAAGGGGAGAAATGGCCGCCTTTGACAGTCATCTCCCTCTCTTCAACGAGGGTCTCCACCCTTCCACTCCGCACGCACACACACTGTCTCTTCTGAACATGCCGCGCTCGTCTTGATGAAAATTTGATCAAAGCAGCAGCATGCCTTGTCAAAAGCATCAATTTGAAAGGCACAGTGACAGTGATGCCAGTAATCTGCTCCCCACTGAGAGAAAGGAGTGAAGGAGAGAGAGAGAGAGAGAGAGAGAGAGGGGACACGGAGAGATTCAGGTATTTCTAAAAAACAAAAATACCCCGAGGAGAGCAGGAGAGATTGGCATTAGCAGTGATGAAGCTTTGAAACATAAATCTCCTGCTTCTCAGAACGCAGTGTTTTCCAGACCTGCTTATGAAAAACCCAAAGCACATTTTACTGCCTTTCCTCATCCATCACAGGCTTCATCACCCACCCAGAGAGAGCAAAGTCAGTAGTACTCTCTCGGACTCCGGCTGCTGATGGCGAGCATTGTGTTTGAACCAGTGAAATTCGAATCAATGATCTTTGGATCATAATAAGATCACTATAGTTTGTTTGACCAGCTCAGCGCCAAGATGTTGCAATACACACAATTCACATGCATTTCTGGACAAGCTGAGAGATATAGAACCATTGTGTCTCAATTTTATGTAAATATGTTACACAACATATGTAAATTATGTCCACTCATCAAGGAGAAATTAAGACAGACAAAGACTTGTGGTTCTTGTTTAGCTGATGACTACCACTGCCACAAGACTACCAGAAGTGTCTGACTACATCCTTATGCACAGTATATTATCATAGGAATTATTATCAAATTGTCTATAAATAAGACAAGCAGCAAAATCTGAAATTCGAACCAGTGACTTTATCCAATCAGACCTAGGTTTCAAACACAAAACAAAATTAACCACTGTCTATCATCAGTCATTCACTAACAAGCTAGTTCATGCTTTCACCTCCCTTATCTGCTGATTTGCCACGAACAGTAGGTAAAGATCCCTCCCTCCGACAAAGTCTGCTGGCTAATCCTGCTGTGTACTGTCTGAGGATCTTAACCAAAATGAACCGAGATGGCATTTTTGCATCTGATCTAGTGGGTGGGACTCTGGGGGGGTGTTGACAGGTGAGGGGTAGTGCCAGGATGATTCTACGTGATGTCATATTCGAGCCATAAAAAGCATATAATTCTTGACTCCAAACACACCTTTCAGCTGACTCAAAGAAACAGATGGATGGATGGGAGCAGTTGAGACCCAAGTGTAAGTAGAAAAGCACGCAAAATGTGAGTTTTGTATAATATGTCCCCTTTAAAGCTGCTTTATATGAGAATTAGTATTCTTGAGAGTGACTCTTGAGAGCCACTACTAAAGGACAGGCTTTTCACACGCATTTCTGGACAAGCTGAGAAATACAGAACAATTATTACTCAATCATTCCACACATATAAAAAACGATAGTCCGCTCCTGTTTCCCATCTCTTAGACAAGTCAAGCCTGCTGCTCATTTCTGAGAGACTCCTGAACTCTATTCTACCTACTTCTCAGGGGTCACCTAGGGCAGGGGAGTCGCTCTGGAGTGCAGACATGAAGGGTCAGATTGGGGTCAAGTCAAAAATAATAAACCTTAAAGCTTACACACCACCTGCCTTTAATATTTTTACCTCACTCGCTCGCTCGCTCGCTCACTCACTCACTCACAGCAATCCATCATTTTAGAGACATTTTAGAGCGAGAGAGAGAGAGAGAGACAGAAAGAGATTGAGAGAGAAGAAATGAGGAGAAAAACAGCACTTATGACTCCCTACTACTAATGGCTTGTCCCAAAGTGTGGTGTGTGTGTGTCCGTATGTTCGTGTGTGTGTGTGTGTACACTAGAAACCGCACACCACAGAGCAGGAATCTGGTGTGTGTGTCCCATAATTAGGAACAGCTCTCAGGCTCCAGACTCATAAATCTGGACTGACCCCGCCACGTCTCCGTACGTGCACACACAAAGCACACACACATATGTACACACACACACACACAAACACACACATACACACACACACACTCTCTCTCTCTACATGTTCTTCTGCCCTGAGGCTTGTTCACTGCTACAAGTCTGAACACAAAAGGAGGCTGCCGTACTCTATTCTCAATTCCAGTCTGGAAAATCTTTACACATCAATAAAATGACTGATGTTAAAAGAAGCACATACTGTAATTAAATCAGATTTAAGCATTAATTATATAACTGTTTAGATTTTCTGCCAAACTCTTTCTACCTCTCTCTTTTTCCTTTTGAGAATTCTCTCCATCTCTCCTTCCCTCTCATCCTCTGTAACCCTCGTTCCTCTCTTTCTTGTCCTCAGTCTCAGTATCTGGCACTAATTCATCTCCACTTCAGACTAAATGAACATAATCAGCATTTGAACACAGCCGAGCTCCATTCCTGTCTGATTGCATACCTGGCTAGAGCTGCAATTACTGACCTTCCCTCGACATACACACTCCAGCAAGACCCTCCGCGGCTTTACACACACACACATACACACACACACACGAACGCACACTTACTCACGGTTGTGGGTTTTGCGATAGCTATGATCACTGACAATTTTCTAAACTTTCAAAACGACTTGCAAATGGGACATTTGGCCAATTATTCCAAAAAAGCAACTTCTCATTAGCTGGAGAACAGCGTGTGGCCTGCGCCACACTATCATCAGATAATACCAGGCTGACAGAGAAGAGCTAAAATCAAATCGCAGCGCTGACAAAAAATAAAAATTAAATAAATAAAAAACTCCCGCTGAGTTAAATAGATAAATCCAAGCTAATTCGACGCCATGCCCTGTAAAACTGTGCTCAATTTAAACATCAGGACATCAGGCCATATTCTGCCCCGTATTCTATTAACAGCAATAGCTGAATAAAAGCCATGAATGTTAACAAAACGAATTAGCCAATAATTAGCCTCAAATTAGCATTATGTTAATTGTCTCATGCTAATTGGCCTGTGCATGCTCCACCTGCAGGTGCATTCTTAAGTTGGAACTGATGGCAGAAGGCTGAGACAATACAAACGCAAATTTAAAACACCCAATTTAACCTAGCAACCATTTGGCAGCACCTCAGCAGCCACCTGACACTATTGCAACTGGATTGCCTGGGATACCACAATAATCAACTTCCTAAAAACTACCTAGCAAACAAACACTAAGCAACATAACGGCAACTGCTTGAAACACCATAGCAATCATCTTTATCTTGCTACACTGTAACACCGATCAAGTGTCCAAATAGAACATCACAGCAACCACCTGGAATACCACAGAAATGGCATGTTTACTATGTAAAACTTCATAAAACTGTGCACTTTCACATGAGGCTTGTGGCCTTATACATCTATAGTAATGTCAATAGTTAAATAAAATCTAATCATTTTAACGATAAATTAAACAGTCCCTAAATAGCATAATTATAGTTTGCAGTGTTTGTAATGTAAAAACGCTATTTTCAATTGTTTGTCTTTTGGATCAATTACATGAAGAAGACAAGTGTCATCAATTAAACTATAGAAGAAGAAAAAAGACTGGTGTTGTGCCAAAATCAGACACCACTTCACATGCACATGTGTGATGCAGTAAAATTTAATCCTATATCTACTGTAACTTTAGATTGATCCTTTTTAAGAATATGAAAGAAATGAATCTGTGACGCATTTGACGGGAGTCGGATTCTGGCAGGGAGACAGAATTCTGCACAACATCAGGAAAAGCAGCAGTCCAGAACATGGCCTTCTACAAAATAACCAATCAATGTCAAGTACTGGGAGGCACATCCTGCGTAATTGATGATGGCAGAATGTTGCTAGGATCGTTAACACACTCTCTAAACTGCAGTGTAAACCCAAAACAAACCAAAACAAATGTATAAACTGTTAACATTCACATGAACTTTCTGTCTAGACTTTCAGGCATGAAAAAACAGCCTAGGTAGGTAGGAAGACCACCCCCTCCATCTCTCAGCACAATGTTAGCCAATGCATTTGTTAGCTTACATAACAGAACTGGCATTTAGCATTTCACATTCTCCACCAAGCATGTTCAGATGTTCAGTGACATTTTAATGACAATGCATTAGCTGCAGTGCACAAATACGAGCTGGTGCTTCACACATGTCTCATTTGGGAGCATTTGTTAGCCTTAACCCTCTATACTGTTTAATTATTAAAATTGGAAAATACAGGAAAAAAAATTTGACAGATCGGGCTCATCAATATATCTGGAAGTCCAAGAGAGCGCAGTTGGCTTCCTACATTCCCTCTGGATGGAAAGGATGGGCATCCCTCTCATCCCATCACTCTCACAGAGCAGTGATGGCCAACGTGGGGCATCTGTTAGCTGATGTAACAGAACTGGCAGTTAGCATTCTGCTCAAGCATGCTCAGCTGTCCGATGATGTTATGTTTGATGCAGCAGTGGCTGACTTCATATCAAAGAATGTCAAAAAAAGCATTTGCTAGACTTCACTTTCTTAACTTCTTAGCAGCACTGTGGGTCTAGCTAGTTGGGGGGAGGGAGGGTTGGGACGGTAAAGCATTTCCTATTTTGTAATGTAGCCTTTGCTTCTCTAAAAACACTGAGAATATGTTTTGGTAATGAAGATACCAAGTAATTAGGTGTTTCAAGTGTTATTTTTGTCCTATTCTTAAAGCCAACACATCTTCAGATGGGTAACAGTCCTCACTTCCAAATTCACAGCATGTTGTTTTGCATTGTCTTGTTGAAAATGCATGGGCACCCCCAAACAAGATGTGGTTTTTAAGGTTACTGTTTGGGATGTAGCCTCTGAATCTTCCCACCAACATTCCACTCAGTACCGTCTCCACACTCCATGTTGCCAGGTATAGAACACAGCAGCAGAAAAACAGTGTGCTGCAGCTATGACAATGGGCAATCAAGCTAATTTTCTGTTAAACAGGTAATCACTGATCTTCAGTAAGGTTGCTTATCACTAGCATAGCAGAAACACAGGGCATTTTGGAAACTGAAATGTACAGGTGCTGGTCAACGAATTAGAATAATTTGAAATAGTGCAATCATGAAATTCTTTGAATGCATTTTTTGTGCAGAAAGCAAATCAGGTGTTCACCGCACCTGTCCTACTCGTTAGACTAATCACAGAACTCGTTACCTGGAAAAAAATTTGCTCAGCTGAGCTTTCCAAAAGGCCCATTTAGGCCATTTAACTGTGACACTGTTGTTTTATTGAATTAGAATAATGGAGAAACGTTTCATTGAATTAGAATAATTTTTATTATAATTACAATCATCACTTTCTCAGTATTTTGTGGCTGCCCCCTTGGCTTGTATGACTGCCTGAAGTCTCCGCGGCATCGATTTGACCAGCTTGTCGCAAGTTTCCGCACTCACAGCTTCCCAGGCAGTGGCGATGTTCTGCTTCAGTTGGTCCAGCGTAGCAGGCTTTCTGTCGCAAATTTTCCGCTTGACGATGGCCCAAAGGTTTTCAATGACATTGAGGTCAGGCGAGTTGGCCGGCCATGCCAAAACTTCAAGCTGTTTTTTAGTGAACCAATCTTCGGTCAACTTTGCCGCATGAGCCGGTGCAAGATCCTGTTGAAATATGAAGTCTTCTTCGCCGAACTGTTCCTCAACAGTCGGAATCAGGAACGTTTCCAGAACATCTTGATATACGGCAGCATTGACAGTCTTCTTGAGGAAGCAGAGTTTCCCTACACCTCGAGTGGACATGCATCCCCAGACCATAACGCTCTGGGGAAACTTGACGGATCTTTTCACGCACTCGTGGTTGTAGGTTTCGCCACCACGACGCCAGACACGAGGACCTTGGTCACCGAAGGAGATGCAGAAGCGTGATTCGTCACTGAAGACCACTTTCTGCCAGTCTTCAGCAGTCCACTCGCCGTGTTCTTTGGCCCACTTCAGCCGTTTCTCCATTTGTTTCTTGTTCAGCATCGGTTTTACTGCTGGAACGTGAGATTTGAAGCCGAGTTCGCGCAGACGACGGTAAGTGGTTGATCTGGAGACGTCAGCGCCGGTCTGCTTGTTCCACAAGTCGGTGAGCTCGGAAGTAGACTTGAACCGGTTGCTGACTGCGATCTTTCTCAGCTGCTTGTTGTCGCGAGCAGAAGTTTTTCGGACGCCGGAACAGTTGGTGCGCTTGCTGCAGTTTTTCTTGAGAGCTTTGCAGACGGAAGACTGGCTGATGCCGAGCTGCTCAGCAATTTTAGTTTGGGTCAAGCCTTGTTGGCGAAGGGCTTGAATTTGAGCCACTATTCCGGTTGAGAGGTCGCGCTGCTTACCCATGATTGATTTTACAACTTAGAAATTCTACTCAACCCTGACTTTATACTGCACAGTGAACACTCTTCACAGAAAACAAAAATTCGAGCATTTATTCTAATTCAATGAAACGGTTTCTCCATTATTCTAATTCAATAAAACAACAGTGTCACAGTTAAATGGCCTAAATGGGCCTTTTGGAAAGCTCAGCTGAGCAAATTTTTTTCCAGGTAACGAGTTCTGTGATTAATCTAACGAGTAGGACAGGTGCGGTGAACACCTGATTTGCTTTCTGCACAAAAAATGCATTCAAAGAATTTCATGATTGCACTATTTCAAATTATTCTAATTCGTTGACCAGCACCTGTATATATTTACTAATTAGCTACAGAGTAAGACTTGTAGTTGCTGGACACTGTGTGTCAATTTGGCTAACCATGTGAGATTGGTGTCTGGGGTAGAAAACTCTCTCCATTGTCTTCTGTAGCCATTTCACAAACTCGCTTGCATTTATTACTCATTGTTTCTCCTTTAAAGGCAGCATAAGTTGCTCTAGGAACTCAATGTACATTTCTGCATTAATGCTGCAATACAGACGAGCACTGATACAACCCGTACCATTACAGACCCGGGATTTTGAAGGTGTTGCTGATAACAGTCTGGATGGTCTTTTTCATCCTTGATTTGATGCTCTTGGCATTAATTTCTTCAAACTCAAAAACTTTTTTTTCTATGAAGCCTTAATTAGCGCTTTTTCACCGGTGTGGAACCAGCATCAATTAGTTCTAATTTTTGAACCTTTCACTGTGTTTCCATCAACAAAAGTACGTTCCGGAACCAGGAACTAGGGCTGAACAATATTGTAAACATTTTAAGTCACAAATGTTCTTTTTTCGACGATGTCTCACGTCCAGACCGATCAAGAGCTGAGTCAGCGCAGAGCACTTAAAACCCGAGGAAAACAGCAAAACAACAGTAATCAGCCCTTTAGTCAGACATTTAAATGGCTTTTTAAAAGGTAAATAAGAGCGTTTTTTCTGAGATTAAAACATGTGCGTTTACAAGCACGTGCCCAACCATGTGGATGGAGGCCATGTGGTTACCTCATGTTTACTCCTCGTGTTTACCTTGTGGCTGATTTTAATACTGTAATGCCTCTAATGGCTTCAGGAATAACATGTAGCTTTTAAGAAATATCTCTTTGAACACTTAAACATTGAGTATTATATGTCAATTTATAGTGTTTATGGAACTTTATAATATTTAGTTTTGTAAAGGAAGCCGTGTTAAAGTTGTTGGCTTATCTATTTTTAAAGTCTATTGTTTATATTCTTCAGCTGTTTTCTGAAAATAAAGTCTGAATTCTTCATATATTGTGTAATTTTGTAGGATAAAGTAAAGCCAATAGTAATCAAAGTCTTCATTTAAAGCCTTGGTGTTTTATATTATATGTGCTCCGAACAGAACAGTAACTCACAAACCTATATTAAAGCCCAGTCATGCAAAAAAAAATATATAAAATATATAATACAAATACTGGGATATACCATGAAACGGTCAGAATCTTGAAAAATACCGTGATATGCATTTATGGCCATACCGCCCAGCACTAGTTCTTATAAGCCCAAAAGGAACTAGTTTAAAAACCTGAGTTCTTTAGGTGAAAAAGCGCTCAATGAAGCTCCTACTATAAAAAATCTTAATAAGGAACTGCCTTTGGTTTTTGGAGTTCCTTCTATGAAGCCTCCCATTCTCTCAACTTTCTCTGTAACAAACCACAGTATCTGGCCGCCACCATCCCTGGACATCATCGTATATAAGTATTCAAGTCAAGCACCCTACCAGCGCACTTTTCCAACGTTTCCACAAACATCCCTCCACAGCTGAGCCACACATCACAAACACATTATGCTATTGATTACTGACTGGAGGTTGCAATGTTTCTCTTTAATTAGCAGTCAAATGTACGAGGAGAACAGACACATAGATCACGTGCAGACCACAGCCGGACGCAAATGATTTTCAATCACCACTGACAGTGTAATTTACCCCTGAACTAAACTTCAACTACAGCTGGGAAAATGTCCTCACTGTATCTAGTAGAGACAGTTTCAACTGTGATAAAGAGTGCTGGATAGCAGCAAATGAAAGAAGGGAAGAGACAGCAGCACTGGACTCTATCTGAGCCTTAAATCTGCACAGAATAAGCCCTTTATCTGGGACACTGAGGGACAGTTCAAGTCAAAATGAATGGCTAACAATAAATGGAAGTTAGCAGGGCATGAAGCTCGGAGCTTAGGTGGAAAAGCCTTTAGATTTTTAACAAAAACTGAATAAAACCAAAGTAAAAGGCAAAAAAAACCTTCTTAACATTAATTTAACAGCAATTTAATGATGTTAACCCTTTAATCTCAACAAAATCATCTGTGGTTACTGGCTGGAAAAAATAAGAGAACACTTTCTCTGATTTGACCAAATTGAATCTGGAATATAATCAAGAGGAAGATGAATGATCACAAGACATCAAACCAAGCTGAACTGCTTGAATTTTTACACCAAGAGTGGCATAAAGTTTTCCAAAAGCAGTGTGTAAGACTGGTGGAGGAGAACATGCCAAGATACATGAAAACTGTGACTTAAAAACAGGGTTATTCCACCAAATATTGATTACTGAACTCTTAAAACTTGAATATGAATATGAACTTGTTTTCTTTGCATTATTTGAGGTCTGAAAGCTCTGCATCTTTTTTTTTGTTTTTTTTCAGCCATTTCTTATTTTTTTGCAAATAAATGCTCTAAATGACAATATTTTTATTTGGAATTTGGGAAAAATGTTGTCCGTAGTTTCTAGAATGAAACGACAATGTTCATTTTACTCAAACATACAGTACACCTAATCATTTAGAAACAACAGTACTAATGAACAGAGTTCAGAAATCAATATTTGGTTGGAAAAAAAAAAATATTTTTGATCACCAGTCATACACCACTCAAAAATCATCAAAATCAACTGGTTGTTTAATGGCCTGTTACCATCCATCTTCTGGTTGATTATATTACATTCCAGATGTTGTCAATGGGGTTCAGGTCTGGGGATTGGGTCACCCAAAAGCAGTGTGAAAGACTGGTGGAGAGCATGAAAGCTGTGATTAACAATTAGGGTTATTCCACCAAATGTTATATTATATTTATGAACTGTAAAAACATTAGTACTATTGTTTCTAAATGATTATGAACATGTTTCTTTGCAATATTTGATATTTTTTATTTTATTTTGACCATTTCTCATTTTCTGGAATTTTATCAAACTACTTAAAGTGATACTCAAATACATATACAGCATTAACAGTTGGAAAATTGATGAAGATTTTAATGACATTAAAAGGTTTAGAAGCAGAAATAAATGCAATTTTGCAGCAGAGAGCTTCTGAGACGTAATGGGATTTTCGAAAATGTACCAGAGAATATAATAAACATAACATTTATATTTTTATAAATGTGTCGTCATGCACTTTTCAAACCAAATCAACCACAAACCACTCTTCCATAAAAAACATTCAGTCTCTCCAAAGCTACCATATTTGCATGCTTCAGAAACCCAACTCCTGTTTTCATCCAACTGTCTCGACTCCGTACCCCAGAGAATATTCCGTAATATACACCAAAGCAGATATTGCTCAATTACTTCTCTCTCTCTCTCTCTTTCTGTGTCTCTCCATCTCACTCGTCCTCTTCCTCCCTGCTCTCATATCCATATTGTGAGGCGACGATAAGTTGTTTTGGGTCTCTCTGCGCCTCCGCCCCTCTCGATGGGGCTGGGCCCAATAAGCTGATTAGCGTTTAATAATCCCATTAAAAACAAAGGCGCATACGTTGCTATGAAACTCCCCATTTTTATACAACAGAGAGCCGGGCCCAAAACCCCAGCCAATTACTCCTCCATTCATAAGCACAATCAAGCAGAGGAGGACCAGAGAGAGGAAATCAATTTTACAGAGAACAGGATGAACACTTCCACATACCGGAGAGTTACAGTCACACTGATCCTGTAGCTTTAGAGCATTAATGTTTTCTGTGTATCTATGCACGCAGCAGCTTACCGTACCCCACACTGTATGAATATTAATGTTATATCAATATGCAATATCAGGAAGTAATTAGTTGTTCAAATTAACTATTTTAACTAACTGAACTAAAATGTTGATGAATAGTACAACGTATATTTTTACTACTAATACTTATTATTTGTTTAACCATATTTTATAACTTGTTAGCATGTATGAAAATTATATATAATGTTTGTACAAAATTTAGTTCTGACCACAAAATCTGATTGGTTGAGAAGTGTTCTAACCGTGCTTATATTTGTGATAACAGCACGGCCTTCTCACACTAAACTTGTATCACTCCGCAGACGCGTTGCAGAGTAACGGCATATATACACAGGACCTTTTTGAATCATTGCCTCCACCAGCAGCAGCAGTAGCATTAGCTTAGCACAGGTTCGCTCCCAGCCAGGGCTAACTTTTTGAAACTTTTCTTCAGAACTGCTTAGATGACAGTTTTGCAGATCTTTTTTTTTTAGCTTTAAAAATTACAATTTTCCAAAATTAACAATAGATAAAATATAAGATGAGGTGAGATGCTAGCTAGATGTCTTTCTGGGCTGGATTACTTGCCAAGTTGATGACAGACTGAAGTCACTGTATGAGCTGAACCTTCACACTGCCCTCTGGCACTTTTTGGCTCCGTTTTGCATCTTGGTATCGAGTAAAGTGAGGGCACTGCTACAATAAATGACTAAATACTGTAAATTAGTTGTTGTTCTGTATTAATATTTCACTGGGGAAAAACAAAATACCAAAAGAACATTTAAAAAAAGCTTTGTTCTGCCATTTTTGGTTACAAGCTGGTGAGTTAACCGATGTAAGTTCTGTAGATCTGTAGTTAATATAAACATCAATATAGTTCCGATTAGATTATTGGCTTCCTGTATGTGTTTAAACTAAATATTAGAAATCAGGAATTAGAAAACACTTCACAAAACAGTGTTTCACATACAAAGTTTTGGAGAATCAAACTAAATATGATATCAGACACATTTCCAATACATTCACCCTTTCCTCCCACATTTCTCTATGACCTGACCTCTAATGATTATGTATGAAGGGCAGAAGAGAGTGGGAGGCATGACTAAAATTTAACATCACAATCAGTGTAAAAACAACACATAATAGCTGCAGGGCTTAAACGACTCTCTGTATCTTCTAGGCTGTTGCTATGTAGTTTCCATAGTATTTCAAGTGGTTTCTATGACGCTCTCTCTAAAAATAGCAAATAGCATCCCAGAGCTATAAATAATGCAATTAAATCAGTCTAAATCTGTTAAATCAGTGAGATTGCATAAAGAGCTTGATTATTATATCTTATAAAGTAAAGATGTTTTACTTTATTAACTTACTGTCTGTGGGGTTGGACAATGAAACTGAAACACCTGGCTTTAGACCACAATAATTTACTGTCCCGATGGACAGTTCTGGTGGAAACAGGAGAGTTGAGGTGCACATTGAATTCTGCCGTGATTTGATCAGCCGTGGTTTTATGATTTTTAGATACAATCCGGGTTAGCACCCGAACATCCCTTTCAGACAGCTTCCTCTTACAGCATCCACAGTTAATCCTGTTGGATGTGGTTGGTCCTTCTTGGTGGTATGCTGACATTACCCTGGAGACCGTGGCTCTTGATACATCACAAAGACTTGCTGTCTTTGTCACAGATGCGCCAGCAAGACGTGCATCAACAATTTGTTCTTTTTTTAACTCTGGTATGTTACCTTTAATGTTGTGTGCATTGCAATGTTTTGAGCAAAACTGTGCTCTTACTCTGCTAACTGAACCTTCACACTCTGCTCTTACTGGTACAATGTGCAATTAATAAAGATTGGCCACCAGGCTGCTCAAAATTAGCTATGAAACCAGTGTGAAACCTATGTGAATGTCATATAGAGCATTACCACCTACTATGAACAGCACAGTGTGGTGGTACCAATCCATGTCCAATATGCAATATCCACAGGCTAGTGCAGTGTTCTTTAGCTTCTTTGGGACATGGCAAAAGTCATGGGACACATTACTAGATCCTATTCTGTTCATTTTGGCAAGACTGTGTGTTTTACTGCTTTGTAACAGGACAGTTACTTTAATACATTCATTATGTTTATAATAGGAGGTGTTTTTATTAAATATAAATCACAATATTTAGTTGCAACAGACCAAATTCACGATTAAACAATGATGACACATTAAAGAAAGCTGTGAAACTGTGAGACTTATTCTATAAATGAATCATCAGCACCAACAGCGTATGTACACTACTATAAATGTCATGTATTAGACTCCTGTATCAGAAATCTGGCACAGATTGTTTAGTACATCTGGCTCTCAGTACAGATTTGAAGCAGCAGCATTCAGCAGGCTATAAATGCGATCTCTCGGCTCATTTTATGCATCCAGTTTGGCAATCTAGTGTAGAATCCGCCGCTGCAATCAGCTCCAGCACACTGTGGACTTCCACTGGGGAGAGAACCGTCCCTGGAGTCCGTACAGCAGCGGCTGCAGCGTAGAGCGGGATGGCATGTGAACCTCGACACTCTCCTCATCACTCTCATCTTTAATGGCCTGCACTGGGCTGTGTGTGAGTGTGTGTGTGCGCGTGTGTGTTTGTGTGTGTGTGTATATGTGTGTGTGTGTGCGCCCGTGTGTGTGTTGTTCTCTCGGAGTTTGTGCCAGGAGAAACAGCTGGACTCTAATGAGAGACAGAACATTCCAGCAAAAAATAATAACCGCAAAAATGTCCCCCTGCTGTCTGTGTGCTGGCAGTGAAAGTTCACTTCACTTCAGAAAACGAACAGCGCTCGCCGGCCACAGTGACCTCCGGTCAGTAACAACCCACCCAGGGAATAAAGCTAAGCTCATTTGTGAGCTAAGTTTAAAGTTTAAACACTAATATCCACAATCTACACCGTGCACAGAGCAGAAACAGAAACAGAGCAACGTTACCAAAGAGAGAAAACTACAACATAGCATGTGAAAAAATGAGAGAACAAAAGAGAGAGGGAGAAAGAAAGAAAGAAAGAGTAGAGTTTGAGAAAGAAGACTGAGAAGAGAAGAAAAAGAGAAGAGAAGATCCTACAAAATAGCATGTGAGAAAATGAGAGAACAAAGAGACTGAGATTAAAAGAGAGAAAGAGAGAGAGAGATAAAGAAAGAAAGAGTAGAGTTTGAGAAATAAGACTGAAAGGAGAAGATACTGCTAGACAGCATGTGAGAGAGAGAAAAAAAGGAGAGAGAATGAGAGAATGAGAGAGAGAGAGAGAGAGAGAGAGAGAACACAAGAAAAGAGTTCAACAAATAATGAGAGGATAAGAGGCTATAAGACAACATGTGAGAGAGAAAAAACAGAAAAAGAAAGAGACGGAGAAAATGAAAAAGATAAAGCAAGAAAAAGTTGACAACAATGAGAGAAAAAAAGAAAGGAGAATTAAAGAGAGAGAAAGAGAGAGAGAGAAACAAGACTAAGATGACCCTACAAGATAGCATGTTAGAAAATAGCAGAACAAAAATTATAATAAAAAAAATATATATAAGAAACAAATGAGATTGAGGTTGAGAAAGAAAGTTAAAGCAAGAGAGAGAGAAGTGTGTGAGACATAAGACTGAGGAAACCTGACAAGTGAGAAAAAGAGACAACAGACCAAACAGAAAAAGAAAGGAGAGAGTGATGGAGGGATGAGTGATGGAGGTAAGAGTATCTGTATCTGAGAAATGAGTGGAACTGAATTCTCACCTGACTTGAGCGGGTTTGAAATCGGCTGCTGTTGTGTTTGAGCGATGAACACCCCCCGTCCTTTAAAACAACAAAACCAAAACAACAATAAACCAAAAAAACTAATCAAAAGAACGACAAACTGAATCATAAATCATAACAAACTTAAAATATAATCCTCAGTTATCCCCCCTGTGCTACTGAGATTACACTGCTCCATTCACTACAGCTGGAGAACACTGGAGACTGATCCTGAAACAGCAGTGAGTTCAGCCAGAGGTGAGATCTCTCAGAAAGGACTAATAGTAGTATTATAGGTAATAATGTATGTATAGTTACAGTGCTAAACAGTCTGTAAAAGTACACAGTACAGTTTAACACACACACACACACACCAGACGAGCACTGATTCTGTGTATATATGATATGATGTAATCAGCAGGCCTCAGTGCTGGATGAGATATGATGTGTGGGATAATAAGCTGGACGAATCTGATAAGAGCCATAATCAACACTAACCAGGCCTGCCTCAGTCTGACAACATAATACAAGCTAATTAGCACCATGCAACTACAATATACAAACTGTACTACTACTAGTACTATTATTAATAATTTAATAATGTAAGGTTTAAATACAGCTCTGGAAAAAATTAAGAGACCAGTTCAAAATAATCTTTTTTTTGTTTTGCTATTTATAGGTATATGTTTGAGTAAAATGAACTTTGGACAACACTTCTCCCAAACTCTAAATAAAAATGTTTACCTCTTTACTGTAATCAAGAGGAAAGAGGAAAACAAAGCAAAGCAGAAGTGCAAAGATGGGCACCCAAAAGCAGTGTGTACGACTGGTGGTGGAGAGCATGCCAAGACACATAAAAGTTGTGATTATTCCACCAAATATTGTTTTCTGAACTCTTCCTGAGTTACAACATCAGTACTGCTGTTTCTAAATGAATATAAACACATTTTTTGCCAATAAATGCTTTAAATGACAATATTTTGTATTTGGAGAAACGTTGTCCATAGTTCACAGAATAAAACCACACTGTTCATTTTACTCAGACATATATATTCTATAAATAGTAAAATCAGAGACACTGATCATTTTGAAGTGGTTTCTTTTTTTTTCCAGAGCTGTATATTGTATTTCTAAAAAAACCCAAAACATTTATTTTATTAGATTTTTTATGTTGATAAAGTGCTTAAAAACACAATGCCATAACATAATTGCAATATAATTAAGTGAAATATAAAGGGAAATAAACACAATAGATTAGATAATTAATAAGAGAAAAATAAAACAAACATAAATTAGGTGTAAAAATGAATAAAATAACATGGAATTCCATTATTTGGCCTAAAATAGGTTTTAAACTAAATTACTTTTATTTTTTTTAGCAGAGAGAGAGAAGCACAACTCTAAGAGGGACCCTACAAGGATAGCATGTGAGAAAATGAGAGAACAAACTGAGACTTTGAAAGACTAAGAGAGAGAGTTAAAGCAAGAAAGAGCAGAGTTTGAGAAATGAGAGAGAAGAGATTATAAGACAAAAAGTGAGAGAAACAAAAATAAGAGAGACAATAAGAAAGAGAGAAAGAGAGAGAGGGAGAGAGAGAGATAAACAAATGACACTAAGGAAAAACAAACTAGACAATAATAAGAGAAAACACACAAGATTGAGAGAGTTAATTTGTTTTTGTTTTTTTTTTACAAACTAGCACTTAAAACTATAAAAAAAAACCTACTCAATAAATGACTTTACTCAGGTAGCAAAACTATGATGTAAAAATAGATTTGATGTAATATAAAACGTTTATGGAAAAATATGTAAAGATTAATTGTGTGGTTCAATGTATTAAGATGGATGATAAACTGCACCGTAGGTGGTTGGTAAGGTGGGTAGCAACAGATGTAGCAAGTGATGGCTAAATTGTAAACATCTGGAATATAATCAAGAACAGCTTGAATTTCTGCACCAGGAGTGGCATAAAGTTATACAAAAGCAGTGTGTAAGACTGGTGGAGGAGAACATGCAAAGATGCCTGAAAACTGTGATTAAAAACAGTTATTCCACCAAATATATAAATATATATATGAAAAAAGTTCCATTATTTCCATTATATTCCATTAAGTTTCAGTGTTAAGGAGGAATAAATGATGAAAATAATATGAAATATCATCTTTCTGTGAGAATACTGCACTGATTGAACTCATCCAAGGTCTACGTACAAGATCACTTTTCTGGAGTGTAAAGCGGGAATGTGGGAATGGTGTCGTTATCTCAAAAACTGTAGGAGTAGTGCCTCCCAAAAAACTTGAGATGGTGCAGAACACAGTAATAAATCTATTTTATGATAATAGCTTTAAGTGCTCGTAGGTCTCTCACAGAGCTCCAGAATTCAGCTTCAGTAACTGAAAGCTGACTGATAATCTGATTCTGTACTGTACGTGCTGTAGACAGAGATTAGCTGTAGTATCATCCCTCATTCTGATGTGTGGGAGGATTCTACTATCTAAGCTAGACGGCAGCAGCTAATCGAGCTCTCTGGCGCAGCGAGAGCTCTCACAATAAGCGAATACGTGTCGAGCGGAGAAGTGTGCGTGGCCTTTCGGGGGCCGGACATGTGCTCGGTTACTTTTCCCCCCGTTTTCCATTTTCCCCTTTGTGTCCCGCAGGACGTCCGCCTCGCTCCGTGAGTCCCTGTATTGTATTTAGGGAGCAGGAAGCGGTGAATTGTCTGAGGCAGCCGCTTCCTCATCACTCTGCCTGCCACACTCGCCACCTCAATATCAAAGACCCTCCTAACATCTTTATATTTCATGCCTGATTCCATTTTGAGGCTGAAATTTCCTCCCCGCCGCTCCGATCCAGCGGGGAAATGAATTATCTGTTACTATCAGTGAGCCGATAACTTCTGTAGACTTCCGCCAGATTGAATTCTTCCTGTATCTCTTAAAGACGACGGTTACCGGGAAATGGAGGAGTAAGCAGAAGATACTGATATGAAGACAAACAGGCTGGAAAAATGACATTTCAATATTAAGTTCTGCATGAACGGATTCACTCATCATAATAAAGATTCTACAATACTGTGGGTTCTCTGAGAGATGCCAGAGAACATAAGAAAAATATGTTCTCTTGAAGGTTCTCTTAAAAATATATATCACCATGGCTATCCATATGAAAAGTATAAAGTCAGCTCCTGTTGTGTACATAATTACGCCCAATTAATTAGTTTAAAAAATCCTGGCTGCAGTATTTGGATACTGATCTCTATTTTAAAGCATATGATAAATCATACATAACTCATTTTTAGAGTAAAAATTGAGTGACATCAATTACGATATGATTATTTACAAAATATTTAAAAATCTTGTCGTCTTTTTTTTTGGGAACTATTGTGTCTCGTCTCGTAAGACGAGTTTCCAACCACACCACTATTTGTACCTTAAATGTAATTAAAATGACATTATTATTTTCAGGAGATCCTAGGATGCATGAATATGTCATGCAGAGTAAATACAGCCTCATTAATAGTTCAAATAAATAACATCCAAATAAAATAACGTCCAAATGTCCAAAAAAACCCTGTATGTTCTTTATTATTTGCTAATACCGTATTTTTATGTGCTATAAGAGACACTGAAAATCCTCTAATCTTCTCAAAAATCATCAGTGCGCCTTATGTATGAATTCTACCAGTCAGGTTGTAAGGAGCAGTAAAGGAACTCTGCTGAAGTACAGCGTTATACAGGAGTTTCAGTGAGGTTTCTCCAGCAAAATTAGTATTAGCATTAGCCACTAACCTCGTTAAGCGCTAGCTCTTTTGCTGTTCAGAGGTGAGTATTATCAGACTGTAGTTTGCATGTTTACCATGTTAGAACAAGCTATGTGGGACGAACCGCTAGCTAATATCCCCCTGGCTTACAGGAACACTCAGAGTTCCTCAGTGTAGCGCTGTCGGACAGCACTAGCGCTTAGCTGCTAATGCTAACGCTGCTGCACCAGACTTAGGCTGGCGGAAATCTGTAAATCTAATCTTACTGTAAACAAACGGAAGCGCTTTACTCACCCAAATAAACAGCTTTCAGGAGAGGAATCTGTGTAGATTAACATCCAGTGCTTGTTTGACTTTTAAAAGTTTTACTTAGCTTAGCTTTACAGGACTGCTAAAGTAAAAGGAAAACGAGGCAAAATTCCTTAATACATAGTGTCGCTTAATGCACCTTATAATCCAGTGTATGTATGTATGTTTTTATATGATCTGGCTTGAGGAGAGAAATAACGTATAAGCCACAATGGAGATGGCTAACGGTTATCTGGTGATGCTAACTGTTATTTTACCAAGCTGAATTAATAGCTGATTTTTGATAACAGAATGATGTCACTGTACTAGTCCAATAGGGTAAAAGTTCTGCTTTTTGATATATATGTATCATAACTATACACTATACTAGCATGGAGCAGAGGGCTCAGTGATACAAAAATACTGACAATGTGTCAAAAATAACTACAAAATATTTATTGCTAAATAAATAAATAATAAATCAATTATAAATAATAATAAATATTGCTGAAAAAAATATTGTCCTGCCCTTTTTAGACCTAAGCATACATCTATTTCACAATCATTATTCTTCTTCATTAAATCAAATGTTGGTTCCTCTACAGCATCTCTCAAAGAACCCTTTGTAGCAGCAGCCTCATTTTAAAGAATGTAGGTGTGTTAAACTCTGTCAATTTGGTAACTTTTGTAACTGAGTTTTACCATGCAAGACTCGTGCAAGAATCTCAGAGAGATTGTGCAACAGCTCCTGAGTTTTATATAAGAGCAGCCCCACATACATGCACACGTGCACACACACACACACATGCGCACACACACACACACACACACAGAAAGCATGGAGGATGAATTTACACATGGTAAATGAAACTGAATGCATTTCAAACACCGCCACTGCCTGAAAAAGCCTGCTAGCCACAAGCATAGAACACACACACACAAAAGTACAGCATCCTATCTATAAAAACATCGTCATTCACTAACCTAGGAGAGATCTTTATACTGTACACTATTTTTTAACAGTGTATGCAGGCTTGTGCTGCCTCGTATTTTGTTTAAAAGAGTGTGTGTTGTGTAAATATCTGCACCAAATACATATTAGATTAAAGAGTGTAAAGAGGCTGTGTGAAATGTGGCCATATTTATTTTTGATCACACAAAGCACAAAACTAATATTAGAGCAATAACAAATATAAATAAGACAGTAGTATATCTAAAAAAATATATATATCTTTAAAAAATTACTTTATTTTAGTTATTCAGTTCAAAATGTGAAACTCATATACATTATTATATAGATGTATTACACACAGAGTGATCTATTTTAAGCGTTTTTTTGTTGTTGTTGATGATTCTGGCTTATAGTTAATAAAAACAAAAAAAAATCAGTATCTCAGAAAATGTAAATATTATATAAGAACAAATTGATACTTTCCGCAGTGTGCCAAGTCCTGCTAGAAAATGAAATCCTCATCTCCATAAAAGTTATCAGCAGAGGGAAGCATGAGTGCTATAAGATTTTGTGGAAAAACACTGCACTGACTTTAGACTTGATATAAAACACCAGCAGATGACATGTCTCTCCAAACCATCACTGACCATCAATAAATTTAGCATTTTATTTGGAAATCAAGATGATAGAATGATGATCTCACAGGATAATTTCTCACAGGGGTTATCCCATGATGTATGGAAGGTTAGTGCAAAAAAAAAAAAACCTAAAATTATCTATAAAGCATAAAAAATAATAACAAAATGTCTACATTTTAGGTTTTTACAGCTTGTTGAGACAGAGTCTATATTTTTTGCCCTCAGAATATTTAATATGGACAAAAGTATTGGGACAGATGCGTATTCCTTGTTTATACCAAAATGAAGGGGATTAAAAAGGGAATTTATTCAATTTTTTTAGAGTAACTGTCTCTATTCTTACAAGAAGTTTTTTTAATATATTCTATCTTATGTATGAAATAGACACTGGGCCCTATTTAGTGGTCAATTGCAGATTGGTGTGCCGGTGTGTCTTTGGTATCATTAAGACTAAAAAAAAATAGCTTTGAGCAGCTCAAAACATGCAAATGGCATGTACTAATTCTCTTAAGTAATCATGAGTGTCTGTTGGGCGCAACATGAAATAAACCAATCAGTGTGCCAGATATCATTCCCTTTAAGAGCCAGGTGAGCTCTGACTTTGGTACGTTCGTTTCTTAACAGTGTGGCGCTTTGTGGGTCTCAGCAGAGGATATTGACCTTAGTGTTTATGCTGGTGCACTAGCAGCTCATTTAAGGGAACAGCAATGTTATTTTATTCTTTATTCTGGCGCATCTATATGAAGGGGCTTTGATGATTGACTGTTGTCTGGGTTCATTTCAGTCAGTGGCGTGGCGCACCTGTGCTTTTTTTCCGCTGCTAAAATACTGCAGCAACACACCAGAAGTTTACCTGAACACACCTCACTTCCAGATCACCACACTCACCAGTGTAGATTTATTCCTAAACTCTGTCGCTATTTTAACAGCGCAGGCACAAGGCCTGAAATCTATTCTGTTGATGGGGTTTAAGATAGCAAACAAACCATCACGATGCTCCGTGATTAGGATGTACGATAGGGCCTACTGTATCAGACATGCTCTGAGTGTGAGTGTGTGTGTCTAACCTGCAGAGTGCTGGTTTGGTGGTTCTGAGTGAGTCGCTGTGGGTCAGGGCTTCGGTAATTGAACTATCGCTGGACACACGTTTCCTCTGACCGGCCTGCAGATCCCCAATCCTACAGAGAGACAGAGAGAGAGAGAGAGAGAGAGAGAGAAAACACAGTGCTTTACTGCTGCTGTAAAACATGCTAACAAAGAGCTTTTCCACTTTCACGTAACTTTCCAGGCCTGACTTCTGAGCTTCTCTGCGCGGTTTGAAGTCGCTCGTCTGGCAGAAACGTCCCCAAAACGGTGAGGTTTGTTTCCGCTCTTTAGCTGACTGGTGAATTTGATACCGTTTAATGACCTGTCTCTGACAGAGGACCGACTGTTGATTCTGTCTCTCGTTTCTATCTTTTCTCTCGCTCGAGCGCTGGGATGCGGATGAAAGTGGGGGCGCATGCAAAATGCATTAGCTTTTGTTTCTCAGAGTCAGACCCTTGAATAAAGAAGTTCAGCTGCTGTGCTATTTTTTGATGCATTTCACACACATACATGCTCACACACACACACAAACTCATACATGGAACATGCAGAAGAACAGAGACTGTGCAGCAGCATCCAATGAACTGCCTGCACCCTGATTTGAATAAAATGTGCTCTGGTGGGATCTTTCCAGAGGATATGAGAAACACAGAGACAGAACGGGTTTAGAGAAACTTTCTCTCTTCAGTCCACTGAAGTCTGAGATTATTTGAAGGTTAAACTGTCAGGCAAGGGAAGTTTTTCTTTTCTCTTTTTCTTCTGCATAGTAAAGAGAAACATTCAAAGCTGTAAAAAGAAATGAAACACAGAAACAGAACAAATACAGGAAATAAAAGCATGATTAAAAATGATAGACTTTTGAATATATAAAAAAAACTCAAATAGGTGCCACTGCAGGATGAAAGTGCAGTAGATCTATATTAAAGAACAAATGATCAAATGTCAAAGAATGTTTCAACCCTGATTCAAAATATCCTCGTGTTAGAGGACACTCTTTGTTTGTTGAAGCTCAGGGTTAAATACAAAAACTAAACTAAATCTGTCCGAATCTGTCTGTATTTTTACATGTTCTTGCCTTCTGTCTGTTCTCTATGTCCATTTTGTCCATATGTGTGCATGTTTTCTTGAATCTTAAAGATAGGGACAGAGCCTTCTGTCTGTACTCTGATTATATTTTGCCTGAATTTGCATGTTATCCTAAACCTTACAGATACGGAAAGATGCTTCTGTCCATACTCTGCTTTCATTTTGTCCGTATTTGTGCATGATTTCCTAAACTTTATGGATACGGATAGGGACTTCTGTCCGTAATCTGCTTTAAATTTGTCTGTATTTGTGCATGTTCTCCTAAACCTTATAGATATGGATAGAGCCTTCCGTCTGTATTCTGCTTTTATTTTGTCTGTATCTCTGCATCTCGTATAGATATAAAAAGATGCTTCTGTCCATTCTCAGCTTTCATTTTGTCTGTATTTGCTCGTGTTACCTTATTAATATGGAAAAACACTTATGTCCATACCCTGTTTTCATTTTGTCTGTATTTGCTCATGTTATCTTACCAATATGGATAGAGATTTCTGTCCATACCCTGCTTTCATTTTGTCTGTATTTGTGCAAGTCCACCTAAACCTTCCAGATATGGATAGAGACTTCTGTCCGTACTCTGCTTTCATTTTGCCCGAATTGGTACATTATATCCCAAACCATATGGATACGGAAAGATGCTTTTGTCAATTCTCTGCTTTCATTTTGTCCGTATTTGCACGTTACCTTGTAGAAAAAGACAGAAGTTTCTGTCCGTACCCTGTTTATATTCTGCACAAATCTGTACACTATCCCAAATCTTAGGCTTGCAGATATTAGCTTCTGTCCATACTCTGCTTTCATTTTGCACATATTTGCACATTATCCAAAACCTTAAAGATACGGATAGAGGCTTCTGTATATTCTTTGCTTTCATTTTGTCCGTGTTTGCGCATGTTAACTTGTGGATTTGGAGGCTTCTCTTTATATTCTGCTTTCATTCTGCTTAAATTTGTACATTTTTCTAAAGTTTATGGATACAGATATAAGCTTCTCTCTGTACTCTGCTTTCATTTCGTCCGAATTCGCACAATTTTTTCTAAACCTTATGAATAGGCTTCTGTCCATACTCTACTTTTATCTTGTCTGTATTTGTGTATGTTTCCTTTAAAGCTTTTTGACACTGATGGAACCTTCTGCCTGTACATTTTGCCCAAATTTGTGCATGTTCTCTTAACAATTACGAATTCCGGATAGACTGTGTAGTGTGTTCTGTCTGTACTCTGCTTTTATTTTGCCCAAATTTGTGCATTTTCTCTTAAATCTTACAGATACGGACAGAGCCTTCTTTCCATACTCTGATATATTTTGTCTGTATTTTTGCATGTTCTCTTAAAGTTTACAGATATGGATGGAGTCTCCTGTCTGTACTCTGCTATTATTTTTTCAGTATTTTTGCATGTTCTCTTTAAGGTTACGGATAGATATGGATGGAACAGAACTTTATTATTGTAAATTGTGGGGGCAGCCCAGTCCAATTTCTAGCAAAAATTAGAACTGTGTCACATTAAAGTCAAAAATTGTATTTGAGTCACTTCAGGCTGTTAATGTGAACGCAGCTCTTTTGCATACAATAACACAATTTTTCCCCAAAAAAAGGAAACACAGTGTACCCTAAAAGTACACCCTGGCTAAGCTTCAGCTATTTAAGAGTGTGGACAAATCCTAAACCAACAACCGCTGGTTAAATGTTCAGTATTTTACTAAGCAAGTATTACTCAGCTGAACAGTTGTGTAACTCCAGCATCCTCAATATCACAGACTTCTGCCCACAGGCTAAACTCACCTCCCTTCATTTGCTCTTTTTTATATGCAACTCTGAGTGGAGCTAAAAAAGTCTGTTGACTCACTGAGGAATCGTTTCATCCCCCAGAGTGATCAGGAGTGCAGCGATCCGAAAAATAGACTCTCGTGTGTGTTTGTGTGCAGACAAGGATGCGAGCAACAAATACAGAACACAAACAAAATGGTGTCTAAAAAAGGTAAAATGCTGGGAAAAAAGGTCAGGACAGAGGATAAAAGCTCTGTGAGTTTCTCCGAGATATTTGATGCCTGGCCAAGAAATACAGAAAGTTAATATTCGCTTTAATGAATCCACCGTTTAAGAAAACTAAACGGAAACCTTAAACTATGAGAATGTATCCATCTTTATGAATGTATTTATAATGCATTGTACTGTCAAGCGGCATTTACTAGTGGTTAACCGCTAATGCTACTGCTGCTGCACCCAGCCTTAGTGGAAATCTGGAAATCTAAGATTACTCTAAATGAACGGAAGTGAACGGAAATTAAAACGTTTTTTTTTTAACATCCAGCGCTCATTTGACTTTAAAAGAAAACATTTATTTCTTTTTTTAAGAATAACAGTTTTGTTAGGTTAGCTTAACTTTACTCAACTTAGTAGTGCTCTATAGGACCCTGCGGCGTCAACTAAGCTTTTTTCCTTAATGCCATTTTTCCCCCCTAACATTACTTTTACTTTTATACTTTAGGTAGTTTTGCGACTTTAAGTACTTTTACACTTTTTCTTTACACTTTATATTTATATAAATATTTATTTACATTTAAACCCCAGTATCTTTACTTCTACCTGTGTAACCAATGTAAATACTTTTCATACTTTGATTATATATATATATAATAATAAATGCATCCCTAAGAAGCTTTACCAATGGGCTCTGAGATGTTCATTGGGCTAAGCGCTGCCATGAGATTGCAGATTCAAATCCTGTTCATGCAGCTTGCCATCAGCTGCCAGGGCCCTGAGCAGGCACAATTGGTTTGGCTCTCTGTGGGTGGGTAGATAACATAGATAATACCCTCTCCCCACATCACTCCAAAGGGTGATGTCGCTCAGCACAAGGCGCCTGTAAGCTGATGTATCAGAACCTAGTTGCTGTGCTTTCCTCCGAGAGGCAATGCTGCATCACCAGCAGTTTGAAAAGAGGTGGTCGGAGGAGGCATATGCTAGTTTTTGCTCTCCTGGTGTGTTGGGGCATCACTACTAATAGGGGGAGTCCTAATGAGTGGGTTGGGTAATTGGCCTTGCAAATGGGGGGGGGGGGGGGGGGGGATGGGATAAAAATGTGAAATATAATAAAGAAGAAGAAGCTCTACCAACGTTTCAACTCATATCGCCTCATAATATTTCATAAATGCGCTGCGAGACTAAACCCACAAAACAACCATTATTTCAGAATGAAAACGGACAGCAAGGCAACAGCACAGCACGCCGTGCAATAACAACCATATCTGACATTACTTCAATAATTCAGGATGTGCTGTTAGATGCTGAGAAGATCAAGACTGCACAGTCACAAACAGTTCTCAAAGCTTGTAAGATAAGAGAAACATTTGTTTTTCATCTTTAGGCACCTAGCAAGCACAATCAATTTTCTGTTTTCGGACTGTACAAAGACACAGACTGACAAATCAACTCTTACCATGTGACCGTCTAGTTCCTCTCATATGTCCAGTCGGAGGTAAGGAGCGTTGGGTCAATTGATTACAAACTGGCAACACAATCGGATTTTCCAATCAGCGACCATTATATAACAAAAGAGTTTGGCTGAGCACGCGGCTGTGGTGCTGCTAGCCAGTGTTAGCAGTGCATTTCAGACTTGCCAATGAAATGAACTGAGCACGTTTAGCATACATCAATGCATCAATGTGTTATTACATCATCTGCTTCCATAGTCAACAGCGTTGCGACACGGTAGCAGGCGAGCGGTCACATCTAATTCAGCATGAGATTTCCATTCAGAACCTTTCCGATCAATGTGTTTTTTAGCTTTGTCCTGAATGTGTTCCATGAAACCAGCCGTCAACCAAAAAACAACAAACTAACCCAAAGTTTGCGACAAAAATCAAAAATACAAAAGAGCAAAAATAAACGATAATAATATCGTCTAATTAGACGATAGGGGTCCTATCTTACACCCTGTGCAATGCATGTGGTGATGCTCATTGCTATCTTACACATTGCGAGCAGTCTATCTTCATGCCCTGTGCCTGTGTCTACACTGATGGGTGTGGTGGTCTGAAAGTGAAGAGTGTTCAGATAAATTTCTGCTGTACTGCTATCTCTGCAATTAAAAAACACAGGTGCGCCACTCACTTATTTGAACCCTAAATACAGTCAACAGTCAGACATTCATTGCTATCTTGGCAACGGAGGAGCTTAGCATGCATACACCCCAGCCCGTTACACACATATACATGGACACGATGCTGTACACAGCCCCAACTTTTACATCAACAATAAACACTGATCATTAGGAATTCCTACTTAAATATGTCTTTATTTGAGAAAATATTAACAGGTAATATTACTTTGAATTTAATCATGTTTTGAAAAAAAAAAAGTTTCAATCCGTTTCAATGTGAGGAAGTTTTTTGTAATATGTTTTTATTGAGAGGGAAATGTATGTCTTATTTCTTTGTATTATTTCTATGCACTTTTGATTTCTTTTCTTATTTTTTTCCCAAGTTTGTGGTTTTCCTGCAAAAAATTCAAATAACGAGGGTTGTGTTTTCTGGCCTACTTTTATATTTATTGTGGCTGTAAAAAAGCCTCAATTGCAAATCATCATAAAAATTTAAATTGACTGTGTCATGAACATTTGTGGCCATATTGAGCTGGTTTAAGCTTCTGACAGGTGGATTTTAGACAGACTTCGGGCAGGATTTTTTTCAATGTTTTTTCAATGTCTCCAAAGACAACAGAAGGTGGAATTAAATAAAAAAAACTCTAGAATATAATCAAGAGGAAGATGGATGATCACAAGGCATCAAACCAAGCTGAACTGCTTCAGTGGCATAAAGTTATCCAAAAGCAGTGTGTAAGACTGGTGGAGGAGAACATGCCAAGATGCATAAAAACTGTGATTAAAAACCAGGGTTATTCCTCCAAATATTGATTTCTGAACTCTTTATTGATTTCTGAACTCTTTATGAAACTTTATGAATATGAACTTGTTTTCATTGCATTGTTTGAGGTCTGAAAGCTCTGCAACTTTTTTTTTTTTTTTTCAGTCATTTCTCATTTTCTGCAAATGAATACTCTAAATGACAGTATTTTTATCCGGAATTTGGGAGAAATGCTGTCCGTAGTTTATAGAATAAAACAACAATGTTCATTTTACTCAAGCATAAACCTATAAATAGCAAAATCAGAGAAACTGATTCAGAAACTGAAGTGGTCTCTTATATTTTTTCCAGAGCTGTAAAGGATATGTCTCCTGCATGTGCTTTATCTGAACGTGTCTCTGGACAGTTTTCACCAAGCATCAAGAGTCTGAGTGATCTATAAATTATCTGTAAGGCTCTCCAGTAGCAGCTGCAGTGTTTCTTGGCCCTGCTATTAAAAATCTGGAAGGTTTACAGCAGCAGCAGAGAGGCAGAGAGGAAACAGTGCAGTTGTAAGTGATATTCAGCATCTATATGAGATGATGTAACGTACAGCACACTCTGAAACGCCTCCAGCGGTAAGTCCTGGTTTATAGCAGACACAGCGTCTGCGGTTTTTGGAGAAGTTAGCGTCTCTCCGTGGAGCACCTCACCAGTGTAATATGCCCCGACTCTGCAGACACACTGTGCTCCAGCCTTTAAAAGCTTGACTGCTGCACAGTGATAGAGACTGTGTACTTTGATCTTAGACCAGGCTTAATGAGAGGAGCACTCACACACGTGCAGAGACGCAGGCACACTTCTTGTATGTAACTGTAATCTGATCTACACTCTAATCTGATCCACACTGATTTGTGATTCTTTACTCTACTATTAAACTCTATAAACATGAAGGCAGTAAAGCCAGTAAAAAAGAGCATTCCTCATTCACTCATACTGCTTGGCATCAGCGGGCAGAGTCAGAGAAAGAGACAGAATTGGCCTTGTTCTTTCTGGGTGGGTTGATCACATTAGTCATTTTATTTTCCTAACCTCAAAAACTCAGGAAAAAACAGTGTTTTTAGTACTCAAGAGGATGTCCGTTGACTTAACCGTAAGATAAATTATGTGTATACCTCTCTCTCTCTCCCAGGGGAAAAACTGAATGTCCCCACAGTTTTTTTTTTTATCTCTTCCTGACAAAAATATATATACGCAAATATTTGGGTCCGACAAAGACAGTAAAACCAAACACACACACACATATACGCACATATACACACGCATATACGCATAGGCACCCACTGGGTGTTTGTTCTATAGAGTTCTGTGCGGGTTTTTATTAGGTATTCTATTTCAAGCCTTAGCAGGACCAAGCACAGCTACCCTACTTTTAATGCTGCTCTGCCTTTAAAGCTTCAAACACACACACATATACGCATACACACACACTCGCGCACACACACACACACACACTTACAACACATAGAGTCTAGGTCTGTCTGAAAGAGAAATGAACAGATAAGAGAGAGAGAGAGAGAGAGAAAGAGAGAAAAAAACAGTATGATCCATCCATGTCCAGAGAGAGTTGATCTCTCTGTCTGTCTCGCTCTCACTTTGTCTCTCTTTCTTGCTTTCTCTGCCTGTCTGTCTCTCTCTTCCTGTCTTTCTCTCCCTATCTGTCTATCTCTATGTATCTACCTATGTCTGTTTCTCTCTCCCTTTTGTTCGTCTGTCTCACTCTGTTGTCTAGCTCACTTTGCCTCTCTTTCCCTGTCTGTGTGTCTGTCTCTTTCACTCGCTCCCTGTCTGTCTTTCTGTCCCTGTCTGCATGTCTCTCTCTCTCTCTTTCCCCATCTGACTCTCTCACTCTCTCCCTGTCTGTCTTTCTTTTTCTGTCTGTCTTTCTATCCCTGTCTGTGTGTCACTCTCTCTTTCTCTCCCCATCTTTCTGTCTGTCTCTCTCACTCTATCCCTGTCTGTCTTTCTATGTCTGTCTGTCTTTCTATCCCTGTTTGTCTGTCACTCTCTCTCTCCCTGTCTGTCTTTCTGTTTCTGTCTGTCTGTCACTCTTTCCTCCCCTCTCTCCCCATCTGTCTGTCTGTCTCTCTCTCTCTCTCTGTCTGTCTGTCTCTCTCTACCCATTTCTCTGTCTAACTCACTCTGCCTCTCTCTCCCTGTCTGTCTGTCTCAATCTCTCCCTGTCTGTCTTTCTATCCCTGTCTGTCTGTCTCTCACTCTCTCCCAGTCTGTCTTCCAATCCAGGTCTGTTGGTCTGTCTCTCTGTCTGTACTTCCTTCTGTTTTGTCTGTCTGTTGCTCTTTCAGTCTCTGGATCTCTCATATTTTTGGTCTCTCTGTCTGTGTGTGTGTGTGTCGTCCTTCCAGTCTCTCTTTTTCTGTCTTTTTCTTTCTCTCTTCTTTTTCTCTAACTCTTTTTCTCTCTCACCTTTTCTCTTTCTCTGTCTTTCTCTCCCTCTCCCCCTGTCTGACTCTCATTTTTCTGTCTCTCTTTCTACTTGACTCTCTCTCTTTCACTCAGTCTTTCTCTATCTCTCTTTCTGTCTCTGTTTGTTACTCAAACACCTTCAGCATTGTTTTACTCTTTCTCTATTTTTTATGATTTCCGTCTCTCACACAGGCTGACATCAACCAGCACAAACTAACACACACACACACACACACACAAACCAAAACAAACCCTCTCACACACACACACCCACACACAGAGCACACGCTCCCATGCACCCCTCCTCATTGGGAGGAGAGTAACACAAGTCATGGAGTTGTATGGATTTTTGCAGGCATCTATAAATAGAGGTGCGGATCAAGCGCAGAGCTGCGGGGAACATTCTATTTTTCTACATCCCGCTCTCTCTCTTCCTCTCTCTCTCTCTTTCACACACAGAAAGCCTCGCACGCAAACACACACCTCACACATGTACACGCTGAATTCAGTGGAAGATAGAGGAAGATGGATAGAGAATGCGTCTCTATACGCTGTGTGTGTGTGTGTGTGTGTGTGTGTGTGTGAATGTGTGAATCTCTATTCTATAACGTGGGGGAGCTGCATGTTCCCAGCCTGTACAAGTGAGATTAGAGAAGTTCTCCAGTGTTTTCATACCTAATCTCTCTACATTTACATACTCTCTGTATGTAGAAACATATAAAAGAGCAAAAAACCCATTCACTCTAAACACATTATAAAAGAAGCTCACTACTGCACACAGACTATGATTAAATGACAGAAAACCTTTTCACACTAGATTTGAATTTGAAGCTTTTTTGAAGCATTAAAGTGCTGCATCCTCAAACACAGAGCATAGAGAGTGTTTTATATGTTGGAAGTTTTCTGTTATATCATTTTTTTAAAAAAGACTGCAACAAAGGAATATTTTGATACATTTTCGGCTGATGAAAAAAAAAAATAACACTCTAATCTCCAAAGCAGCAGCAATATAATAACACAACAACAAGTTTGCCATTTATTTTTGAAGCAGCAAAAAAAAGAAAAGGGGAGACAAATGTGACAAAGTAATCCTAACATTCATTTTAAAATTGTTTTGTGTTTCTGCTTTATTTGGATTAGTGACTTTTTGAAACATTTTGAAACAATCTACTTATTCATTTTTATTAACTTTTATTTAGATATGATTTGTTATTTTGTATAAGCAACTTACTTTTAAAGCAGTTTGTTTGTTCTTATAAGGGACCTTTGATACAATCTGTTAGCTTGTTTGTAATAAGGACTTTTATTTTGTCTATTTGTGTTTTTTGTATTAGTGCTTTATGTTGACAGGATCTATTTGTATTTTTATTAGTGACTTTTATTTGACACTGTTTGTGTTAGTGGCATATTTTAACAGTCTGTCTTTTATTTTTTAATGGTATGTTTGTTTGCATTACTGACTTTTATTATCAGTTGATTCATTTGCATTAGTGACTTTAATTTTTAAATGTTCAGTTTGTATTAGTGTCTTATTTTGAAACAGTCTGTTAGTTTGTATTTTAAATAGTCTGTTCATATGTATTAGTAACTTTAATTTTTAAATGGTATGTTTATTTTTATTAGTGACTTTTATTTTTAAATGGTCTGTTTGTGTGTATTAGTGATTTTTATTTTAAAATAGTATGTTTGTATTAGGGACTTTAATTTTCAAACAATTGGTTTTTTCATATCAGTGACTTTTATTTTGAAACAGTCTGTTCGTTTGTATTAGTGAATTTTATTTTTTAACTAACTGCCTGTCTGTTTGTTTTAATGACTTTTTTTTATCGGCCTGTTCCTTCGTTTTATTGACCTTCATTTTTAAACGGTCTGTTTATTTAAATTAGTGACTTTTATTTTTACACTGTCTGTTTGTTTGTATAAAAGACTTTTATTTTTACACTGTCTGTTTGCTTGTATTAATGACTTATTTTGATAGGGTCTGTTAGCTTGTTTGCATTAATAATTAGTTTTTGTTTGTTTGTATTAGTGACTTTTATTTTGAATTGATGAGTTTTAGTTTGACACAGTCTGATTGTACTAGCTGCCCAGTCTGCTTTTACTGCAGCTTTGTGTCCAGACTGAGAGAATTATTACTTTAAAAGAAACAGCTGCATTAAAACTGTATTAAGAAATTTACCTGTAAATGTTTTAAGTTGGAAATGAATCCTTAGTGTGAGAAACAACCAAGGTTTAAAGAAAACATATATGGTGGATAAGAGCTGAAAGGCTGGGAAACCACAGCAAGTTCTTTACTGGGACTTTCTATAGAAACATTTTTCTTTTATTTGTCTAGCAGCATCTTATCTGTTCGTGTCCACAAGAAGAGGTTAATTAAAGATGGCAAAATCAGACACAGAGCAGAGAAAAGGCAAGAGCTATGGATTTTCTTTTCATTTACAGAGAACATTCATTCAAATAGTCTTTTCATAATTAAATTCTAAAGCAATGTAACCTATTTAATGCCTATATATAGTTATATTAACTGTAACTATAAAACACTACATAGTTCTATCTGAACAGTGAGGCTAATCCACAGATGAATCAAAGCGTAATATATAAAGGAGCTCCTTAATGCTCCAGACAATACAGTATAATATTAATCTACTTTACTCCATCGCTTTTATTTCCACGGCTGTAACGTTAGTGGTAATTACGTGACTATAAAGGTGGCCTTTGCTCTAAAGGGGCCTGCCCCCCAGCTCATTAATCAAAGCATCATTACAGCCATAATTAACAGCATACGTCCTGAAAGCCTTAAAAAATAGGGCGCTTGCGCCCGTGTGCTAATGTGCGATATCTGACCTGGGAGCTGGAGAGGAGGGTGGAGAAGAGGAGGATGATGGGAAGGCAAATTTGCGCTGCGCTGAAGAGTTCTCTCCTGATGAGTCTACCAGGTCAGGCATGCCCGGAGATGTGCTCACTGTTTCCGTGACTACCAGCTCCGGGTCCAGGATAAACAACTCGTCCTGAGAGATCTCCGTCACATAGTGTAGATGCTCCTAATACACACACACACACATATACACACACAATGATCACTGAACAGTGGTATAAAAATATTTACAAGAACATAACACTCTTTTTTACCATCTTACATATTTTAACCATATCTTAAAGCAATAGTACATATAAATCTCCATTAGGTGCTCATGGGCTCCCCTACAGTCAGGTAGTGTAACTGACACTATGAGCAATCACTAAAGGAGACGCTTTACACATGCATTTCTGGACAAGCTGTGCAGCACTGTGCAGGTTTACCTCAGCAAACACATGCGTAGGACTTGGTGTAAAGAATGCCACATCACATTACCGTATTTTTCACACTATAATGCGCACTTAAAATCCTTTCATTTTCCCAAAAATCGTTTGTCCACCTTATAACCTGGAGCACCTTATATCAGGTTGTAAAGAACAGTAAAGCCACTCCGTTATAGATAAGTTTCAGTTCATTCTCCAGCCGTATTAGCATTAGCCACTAACCACACTAAGCGCTAGCTCTTTCGCCGTTCAGAGGTGAGTATTATCGGCCTGTAGCCTCCTGCTAACCCCGGCTAGCACTGCTGTAGCAGCATTAGCATAAGCCGCTAACCCTGCTAAGCGCTAGCTCTTTAGCTGTTCAGAGGTGAGTATTATCGGCCTGCAGCCTCCTGCTAACCCCGGCTAGCACTGCTGGAGCAGTATTAGCATTTGCTGCTAACCGCACTAGCTCTTTAGCCGTTCAAAGGCGAGTATATCGGACTGTAGCCTGCACATTTGAACAAGCGTATTATATGTATTATAGCAAATATCACCCTGGCTCAGTGTAGCGCTAGCTAGCACTAGCAGTTAGCTACTAATGATAATATTGCTGCACCCAGCTTTAGCGGAAGTCTGGAAATCTATGCTTAATGTAAATAAACTGAAGAGCTTTATTTACTCAAATCATAGACTGTATATAGCTGGACAGAGCATCGTTTCTCAAAAGTGAAGCCACCACAGGTCGGGCGCCCCCTGCTGTTCGGCTGCAGAAAGCTGTGTAACTCCACCCATCCCCATAGGTTTCAATGGCAAAACAGACAACTTTCAATCACGTTTTTTTCTAATATACTGTAATTCTACCTCCATTATTTAAATGCAACAGCTAGTGTAACCTCTGCTTATATTGTCAAATTTTTATATCCCCACAGAATTCGGTTTTTAAAACTTTATTCGGCTCTATTCAAAAAAGGTGTGGTTATGGTAAAAGGGCTGCTTATGGGCGGGACCAATAACAGACCGTCAGCTCCGCTCCACCCCGCGAGGCAGCCCTCAGGGGCGGGGTTATTTAAATGAGTAGGCGGTCTCTCCACAGCCTTTCTCCCTCCTCTGGCCTCTACTGCTCAGACTCTGGTCTCTGACTCGCCAAAATGGCGGAAGATTTTTGTAGATTAAAATCCAGGGCTCGTTTGAATTAAAAATAATTTTTTTGTTTGTTTTTTAAGAATTACAGTTTTGATTACTTAGCTTAGGTTTACAGGTCTCGTCGAATTAGAAGGTAAATATGGCGACACCCCTGTTCCTTACTAGTGTCACATAATGCACCTTATAATCCACTGCTCCTTATGTGTGAAAATAGATTTATAGTGTTAAAAATATGGTAATTAGGCTTAAATTCATTAAAACAAACAAACAAAAAATTACCTAGGAGCTAAAGTAGCTTAGATTAGAGCACAGGGTCCGAGAACAGGGTCAATGCTCAGGGTCAGCCATGCTACAGCACCCCAGAGCAGAAAGGGTTAATCACCTTGCTCAAGGGCACAATATTGGCAGCCCAGCAGACCCTCTTATCGAACCCACAACCTCGTGATCAATAACCCTCTAACGCTCTAATTACACTCTAATCAGTAAGCCAATTTGTTTAGTCTCTTTTTTTGTAACAGAAGCTCATTTTAGAAGATTACTCTGATATTACACTGTGTTTTCAAGAGCATAAACAAACAAATTGCTCACAAAAAAATACATATATTTTTTATCTGTCAGAGAGACGAAAGCATACATCGACTCAGTGGATTGTCCAGCTGAATGTCTGCCATTAGAATAATTAGTCATTGGGGGGTACAAGTATATAAGTGCCATTAGTCAGACTCACCTGGGCTCGATCAATCCTGTAAAATCGATCTGCAGTTGTCGCTACAAAAAAAGAAAAAAAAAAACAAGCACAAATGAGAGGTTTTGTCATGGTTTCAATGTCATAGTACTTGAAAAGACTAATAGCATGGATAAGCAGTAGCTGTGCAGCGAAGAGAATGGATTAGATCTAGAAGAAACATCAAGAACGTCATTACAAACATTTCTGTAGTCTGAAGTAGTTCAATGGTTGTCATGAAAATTAGAGAAGCAGTTTTGTGACCGCATGGTTACTGGTTCAATCCCTTAAACTTACAATATGTGACTGGAGTACCCTTAAGCAAGTGGTTGGACAGAGAAGAAAATGGTTTTAAACTATATTAACCATCATTTAAAAAGGTAAGAGAAGGTTTAAGATTAGAAAAGCTGCCTTGTGACCAGATGGTTGCTGGTTCAATTCCCTGAACTGACAGTACATGACTGGAGTACCTATAAGCAAGTGGATGGACAGAGAAAAAAATGGTTTTTAAGCTATAAAAACCATCATTTAAGAAGGTTAGAGAAGAAGCCTTGTGACCGGATGGTAGCTGGTTCAATCTCTTGAACTGAAAGTATACGACTGGAGTGTCATTGAGAAATTGTTTGTACAGTGAGGGGAATGGTTTTGATCAATAAGAACCACCATTTAAGAAGTTTAGAAAAGATTGAAGGTTAAAGAAGCAGCCTTGTGACCAGATGGTCGCCGGTTCAATCCCCTAAACTGACAGTATATGACTGGAGTACCATTGAGCAAGTGGTTGTACAGTGATGGGAATGGTTTCAATCTACAAATAGCTTCGTAACAGAAAGTTAGAGCATGTTAAACGTTAGAGAAGCAGCCTTGTGACCAGATGGTTGCTGGTTCAATCCCCCTGAACTGAAAAGACATGACAGGAATGCCCTTGCGCAAGTGGTTGGACAGAGAAGGGAATAAATTCAATCTATATAAACCATCATTTAAGAAGGTAAGAGAAGGTTTAGGATTAGAAAAGCAGCCTTGTGACCAGATGGTGGCCGGTTCAATCCCCTGAACTGACAATATATGACTGGAGTACCCTTGAGCAAGTGGATAGACAGAGCTATATTAATCATCATTTAAGAAGGTTAAAGAATGTTAAAGGTTAGAGAAGTAGCCTTGTGATCAGATGGTGGCCGGTTCAATGCCCTGAACTGACAATATATGACTGCAGTACCCTTGAGTTAGTGTTTATTCAGTGACAGGAATGGTTTTGATATAAAAAAACATAATTTAAGTAGGTCAGAGAAGAAATCTTGGGACCAGATGGTTGCTGGTTCAATCACCTGAACAGACAATACATGAGTACCCATGAGCAAGTGTTTGTAGAGTGATGGAATTGGGTTAAAGCTATAAGAACCATCATTTAAGAAGGTTAGAGAAGCAGCCTTGTGACAAGATGGTCGCTGCTTCAATCCCCTGAACTGACACTATTTGACTGGAGTGCCATTGAGCAAGTGGTTGTACAGTTATGGGAATGGTTTTGATCTAGAAGAAGCTTTGTTCAAAAAGATTAGAGTAGGTTGAAGCAGCCTTGTGACAAGATGGTCGCTGGTTCAATACCTTGAACTGACAGTATTTGACTGGAGTGCCATTAAATAAGTGTTTGTACAGTGACAGGAATGGTTTCGTTGTAGAAGAAGCTTCATTAAAGAAAGTTGAAGCTTAGAGAAGCAACCTTGTGAACAGATGGTCGCTGGTTCAATTTCCTGAACTAAAAGGACAGGACAGGAATGCCTTAGAGCAAGTGGTTTGACAGAGAAGCGAATAGGTTCAATCTATATTAACCATAATTTAAGAAGGTTAGAGAACGTTTAAGATTAGAGAAGCAGCCTTGTGACCAGATGGTCACTGGTTCAATCCCCTGAACTGACAGTATTTGACTGGATTGCCATTGAGTAAGTGATTGTCCAGTGACAGGGATGGTTTCGTTGTAGAAGAAGCTTCATTAAAGAAAATTGAAGCTTAGAAAAGCAGCCTTGTGACCAGATGGTTGCTGGTTCAATCCCCTGAACTGACAGTATGAGTCCAATAATCCTGTTAACTGCACAAATGGGTTAAATGCAGAAGAAAACAATGTGTATGCAGCACAAATAGCGACTATGTTTGTTTTTCTTCTTCTTTTAAACTGTGTAGCCTGAAAACCTATCTAACAAAACTAGCTGGGGTGAACGAGGGAGAGTTCCATTATTCAAAACTGGAAACTGGGGGGGAGAAAAAAAGCATTTACTAATTTCCCTAGAAAAACATATTTTAATTAAAACAATAATTTCAGCAGAGTTAGAGGTCAGCTCAGACTGACCCACCAGTGAACAAAGGCGCATTTTAAATGAAAGAAAAATAAAGCTTATATAACTTTCCCTACTCCCCCCCAAGCAAATACATGATACAGAGATACATTCGCTTCTGTTTTGTTTAATAAAACAGTAGCATCTGTGTCTTTTATGATGCATCAAGCCACGGTCCCCAGGGTAGTGTCAGCATACCACCAAGAAGGACAAACCACATCCAACAGGATTAACTGTGGACGCAAGAGGAAGCTGTCTGAAAGGGATGTTCGGGTGCTAACCCGGATTGTATCCAAAAAACATAAAACCACGGCTGCTCAAATCACGGCAGAATTCAATGTGCACCTCAACTCTCCTGTTTCCACCAGAACTGTCCGTCAGGACAATAAATGATTGTGGTCTAAAAACAGGTGTCTCAGTTTTACTGTCCAACTCCTGTATATATGTTATAGAAGCTGCCACACTCGCCATTTGTGGATAGAACCAATAGTCCATGATTCATGGTCTAAGTGCTGGATCCCTAGTGATGCTAAAGCTACCACAGTGTTCCACAGTGGCTGGAAGTCCAAGAGAGCCTAAGTGGCCCTTCTCCTTCTCCATGGGTGGGTGGAATGGCTCTCTCTCTCCCCATTACTCATCACTCATCAGTGTGATGGTAGCTGACATGGGCATCTGTCACATGATGGTACAGAATTGGCAAATTACTGTTCTGTGTTTTTTCAAAGGCTGACTTATGCAAAATAATAATCAGATTAATAAAACCTAGGCTGTTGTTTTATTATTAACATTAACTCCTTTCGATAAGCTCCTCTGTATTGCCATACAGCTGTACCGCTGCCACAATCATCCCCGCATCCCCTTCCCCTTCATTCTGCTGTATCACACAAATCAAAGCAACCATTTTGTCTCCAAAAGTGGAGCTAGGATCAACCCTAAGCCAACAGGAGGAGCAGACAGCAGAGGGAAGACGAGGAAACGAGAGGAGAGATGTACTACTTTCTTTCAGACCTCCTCTCAGCAATGCATGACGTGCTCTTGTATCTCTCGCTCTCTCTGATCTGAGACAGGGACGCCATCCAATTCTCCACCAAATGGCTGCCAAGAGTGAACAGCAGCTTTGACAGACAGCTGTGCCTTGATTCAGTTTCACAGCAAAACAATGAACAAACAGGAAAATGACTTGCAGTAAACACAGTAAACATACAAGCAGGATCTGGCTATAGTTTTAGACTGTAAACAGGATGGATTATTGATTTCACGCTTCAGCATGATATGAAAAGATGTCTGTTATCACATCAATATATGGAGGAATGCACACAGATCAGCCATAGCATTAACACCACCTCGTTTCCAACAAGTCGCATACCTTGTTATACCCCCCCCTCCCGACAAGACCACCACAGATTAGGCATCATTTGTGTGAAATAACCAGCAACCATCGCATTGTGGGCAGCGTCCTGTGGGCAGCCCCATCTGCGCACCACCTTGTGGGCAGCACCTGGTGCCCACTGAGGAAGTACTAGCAACAGATGAGCTTTACATCTACATGGTGGAGCAGTTAAGTAGGAGTGTCTTATAGAGTGGCCAGTGAGTGAACACAGTGTTTAAAAACTCCAGCAGCACTGCTGTGTCTGATTCACTCATCCACCAGCACAACACACACTAATACACCTCCACCATGTCTGAAACATTTTTTATATGGCACATGGGGGGGGGGGGGGGGGGGGGTTGTTCACATGGAAAGCGGAAAACACAGATGCGCCACTGACTGATTAAAACCCTGACAACAGTCAGCCATCAGACGTCCAGACGCAGAAGCGCTGCGCCGAAAAATTACTAGTCCGCCAAAGTCAGAGCACACCTGGGGGAAAGGGAATGGCAAGTGACATGCTGATTGGGTTATTTCATGTTACACCTAAAACAAAACCCATGATTAATTAAGAAAATTAGTACATGCCTTTCGTGCATTTTGAGTTGGGCAAGGTGTGTTTTTTTCTTTCGTTATGATAGTATCCAGTCTATAGATTTCTAAAATAGAGCACTTAATTTTACCTACAAAAGTGACTTAATTCAAAAGTAACTATTCTTACTTATAGTAAACAAGACAACCCTTATTGCTAATATTTCATTTATTTAACATGGCATAGGGTTTATTTTAAGGGCATATAAAAATAAAGTGCAAAAGCTGGACAATGTGAGATGGCAATGGGGCTGACGGTACCTCCTCCAGTTACCTCGAATCACATGCAGTGAGTTGTTGTAGGCAAACCTGAAAACCTGGAGTGGACTTTTAGTGGTATTTCTTTTCTCCTAATAGAAACCGCTCTGGGTAAGCCAATATTTTAAGTGAAATGTGGGGGATTCTAACTAATTATTATGATATATAAAAACCACCTGCTCATTGAAGAACATGGTAAAACGAGGTATGCAAAAGTAGCAAAGTATGCAAAAAATCATTGGGTACTGTTAGTAGAGCTGATTTGATTGGACAATGAGTGTAGAAACAAAGATGGGTTGATAATGTTAAGACACTGTTTGGTGTATACTTTAGACAGAGTTTGCCATTTTTGCTGTGTAGCATTGTGTAGCATTTTAGCATTTCTGGCTAAAATTAATAGAATTTTAGCGCAGAAAAAAAATGAAAACCTTGCAGGTTCCCTAACAAAGGATCAAAGAGCTAATTCAAGAATTACTGTCACCTTGCGTCTTCCCATATAACTGCTCTTCTCCCTCATGAAGGAACTAAAGGGAATACCACTAATCCCTTATCTGATTTGTAAAACAGCTTTGGTACTTAGAATGAAATTAAATTATACTTTTCATTCTGTTTCCAGTCTACCTCAGTTCATTTCAGTTCAGCTCTTTTTTTTTAAGAGTAATCAATTAAAAAGAGCCCTCCAGGACACTTCCTGCTTGAAAACAGAACAGAACACAACCTTTCGCTCTCATTCATAAAGAGAACAAAAAGAAAAACAGTTCAAAAGGACACGATTCTGAGACGAGACGTTTGTGCTGAGATTTTGAAAGAGTAGAGTCCTTGGAGAACTCCAAAGGTTTTCTTTTATTTTCCAATGTGGCTCAATTTTTCTTTCTTCTTTTTAAATAAGTCAATAAGTAACCTTGAACGCTGAGGGCTAGGGGGTTAGTGCTACGTGCTTAAGGTTGCCGATTAAAATGCTGATGTCTGTTGGACGTTTAAAGCATAGGGTAGCTTTGTGCCAGCAGTTGACTCTGCAGAGCAGAAAAGTCATTGTTTTCAACTTAGTGTGACAACTAGTTCTAATTAAAAATTAAAATAAAAAAAGTAAACTACTTTCTAAACTTTCTTGCAGCATCAAAAATACTGCTAAAATCATGTGTTAAAAACGCACCAAGATCTGTAAACACAGTGGATGAAAGAAGGACGTTTGTCTGAACTTGGTAAAATTATTAATTTGATCACTGGTTCAAATCCTGGTCATGCAGCTTGCCATAAGCTGCCGGAGCTCCGAGAAAGCACAATTGGCCTTGCTCTCTCTGGTTGGGTAGATGGCGCTCTCTCCCCACATTGCTCCAAAGGGTGATGTCGCTCGGCGTCTGTGAGCTGATGTATCAGAACCGAGTCGCTGCGCTTTCCTCTGAGTGTGCTGTGATGCTACTCAGAGATGTTACATCAGCAGTAGTTTGAAAAGAGGCAGTGATTCACTTTGCATGTATATGACTGTTGAGTTCAGAATGTGTTGGTTGTGCTAGGATTGCTATTACATAAAATATAAAAAAAAAAAGTTACCTGTTAACACTGACATATTTTCCAATGCAGAGTAAAGCCTTGAAGTGCACCCTATGTGTTTTTAAGGAAAAAAGGATTAAAGAAAATATGAGACTATTTTCAGAAATATTTACATTTTACTTATTTTTTAACTGTAAAATTATTATTATTATGATATTGGATATTTAAATATAAATTGAAGAATCGATGTTAGATTCGCAAAATTAAATGACATTTATTAGTATCCATCACTTTCAAAAGAATAGTATTAATCGCAACATATTCTGTGATTAATCGTGATTATTCTTTTTTTTTCTTCTTAAGACTTAAGATTTAAATAGTGGATATTTACATATAGTATGTAAATAAAAGAAGCACTATTAGATTAGCAAAATAAAACTACATTTATACACTATTAGTGGTGTCAAACACTAAAACAAAATATTGATTACAATATTAGTCAGTGATTAATCACAATTAAAATCATGAGTTTTTTTTTTAATTGCAAGAAAACACAGGTGCACCACTGACTGAAATGAACTTGACACCCGTCAATCGTCAAAGTCTGTTCTTCATTAAACATACACACATACGGATGCACTGCAGAGCACAAACCGCACTTTTAATGTTTTTCAACAATGAACAGGATAAAGAATAAAATAACATTGCTGTTCCTTTAAATGAGCTGCTGGTGTACCTTTACAGGTCAGTATTCTCTGCTGAGACGCACAAAGCGCCTCGCTGTTAAGATATGAATGTGCCAAAGTCAGAGCTCACCTGGCTCTTAAAGGGAATGACGACTGGCATACTGATTGGTTTATTTCATGTTACGCCCAAAACACACCAACGATTAATTAGGAGAATTAGTTCATACCTTTTGCACGTTTCAAGCTGAGCAAGGCGTATTTTTTTGTGGCCTCATGATACCAGAGACACTCCAAAACTTCCTAAATCCAGCTGTGCAATGCGCAATTGACCGGTGTGCTATAGATCGCTAAAAAGGGCCCCTGGTCTTAGACATTAAAGCAAAACCTATTTATTTATTTATTTTTTGTAGTAGTAGTAGTAGTAGTAGTAGTAGGTGCCGGGCAGCACTAGCCATAATGGTTTTAAAGATCAGAGAAGTGCTGACTGTGTTGGTTCTTTATCTGGAAAGCAGGTTATGCCAAATGGCTGTCTATAAAGGTTCTGGAGAACAAAGTAACACGTAACGAAGAACAACAAAGACAAAGCTGGTGTTGGACTTAATGGTTGTGTAGAGATAAAGGAGGTGTGCTCTAATGGCTCAGGAAATCAAGATAGTGCCGGCTTTAATGTTTCTGGACAGACAGCTGGTTTCAGGTCTAATGGAGCAGGAGGACAGGGTGATATACTGTATGCTTTAATGATTCAGGAGAGCAGGCTGGAGTTGGCCTTAGGGGTTCTGGTTGGTTTACCTTTGGCCTGGTTCATCTGAGGCCTGTTTCCATGCTATTAGAGAATCCTGTTTCACACTGGAGGCTCAGCAGCTGAAGTGTGTAAGGGATGTGTGTGTGTGCGTGTGTTTTCAGGGCTTTCGCTCCTCGAGAAACGAGCAAAACCCGAGCTGGTCTGGAGGTGAGAGTTGGCAGGATGAGTCCATCATGTCAGACATCCAATTAATCTACACAAACTGCGTCTCTCTCTCTCTCTCTCTCTCTCTCTCTCTCTCTTTCTCTTTCTCACACACTCTCTCACTATTGCTCCCTCATCCTATCTCTTCATCTATCACCCCCTCCTCCGTTTTGTGACAGTAATGCCGGCTTGGTAATGGCCTGTTCATTAGAGCTGAAATGTCAACGCAGATCCTCTTTCCTCAGTCAGAACCTTTCTTAACCTTTATTTAATCACCTTTCATGCCTGGGGTAAGAGGGTAGAAGCGATGGGGGTCGTGTTCTAGCACCCCTGGAGAAGCTGTGGATTGTAACATTTACATAATACTTTCTCCGTCTCTCTCTCGTTATCCCCGTGCTAGAACACTGATCTCACAGATACCTCAGTTTACCTCCAACCTTTCCAAATTAATTGCCCATTTTCCCATTCACCTCGATGCCTGAGCTGAACATACACCAATATATATAAAAAATCAAACAAAAAAAAACAAACAAAAAAAACAACACCAGGCCATGTGCCACACAAGTGACTTTTACATAGATTATCACCTTCCTATTCAGTATTTTTTTATGTTTTTTCCTATATTGCAAATTAATCCAGACCACACTTGGTCTTCAGTCTTCCTTTCCTGTTGCTTTTCTGATGAGAGCCAATTCCATCCTAAAGTTTCTGATGATCTTTTCGACAAAAGCACTTGAGGATACTTTCACTTTTCACTTTATTGAAATGTTTTGGATTGACTGACCTTCATTATTCATTATTAAGTATTTTTTTCTTTACTTAGCTGAGTAGATCTTGATATCTTGTTAATATGGATAAGAATGTTACTCAAATAGAGCTATTCACTGTATACCAAACTCTACCTCTTCACAACTTTACAACTGATGCTCTCAAACACATTAAGAGACAAGAAATCCAATGAATTACTGTATTTTTCGCACTATAAGGCACACAGGATTATAAGGTACACTATCAATGAACGTCTCTTTTCTGGTCTATTTTCTATAATGTGCACCAGATTATCAGGCGCATCATGTGACACTAGTAAGGAACAGGAGTGTCACCATGTTTTCCTTCTAATTTAGCTGAGTGGCGAGACCTGTAAAGCTAAGCTAAGTTAAGAAAACAAAACTCTAATTCCTTAAAAAATTTAAAAATAAAAAATGTGCAGGCTACAGTCCGATAATACTCACCTCACCGGTGAGAGAGCTAATACTTAATGTCTAATGTTAACACTGCTCTAGTCTAGTCTATGTTTTTCTTCATAGTTTGGATGAGTTTGGTATTAATCTACAATCCAAAAAATTACTAAATAATGTGTCCACACTTTTGAATGGTACTGTAAAATAGTTGTGTTTAAAAATTCTTAACACATTGTCCAATAACAACAGGTAAAGACTAAAGACAGGGCAGGTCAGTTCGTTCTCTGTTTCTTTTGTATGCCTTAGTAATGTGTGCAGCATATGGTTTTGCATTGTCTTATTGAAAAAAGCATTGAAATCCCTGGAAATATTATCATCTTCCATGCAGCAAATATTATTTATAGTACTCAAAAGTGCTAGAACATTAATTTCACAGCTACCTTTCCATATTAATCACTTTTCACCTTCATCTCACTAAACCTGTTCCTGAGCTGAACCTACACCGTTATGAAGGGAAAAAAAAAAAACTTGGTTGGCCATGTTCTGTACAAGTGATTCTTACATAAAATCACACAAACTTTATGTAAGAAAGAAACAAAAGCAAAACACAAAAACATTTCCATCACAAACCTGGTCTGAACAGAAAACCTGAAAAAACACAAAAGAGCAGCATTACTCACAGTCCAAGAAGCACCACTTTGGTGACAACCTCTGAGATGACAGCATTTTTGACTTGGACTCGTCACCTGCCTGCAAAAGAGGACAACAAAGAAGGAGGTTAGAGAAACAAAAAAAAAAAAAGAAGTGAGTGAGAGTAGTTATTAATGTACATATAGGCTAAGCAGCAGACTGTAAGACAATATGTACAACCTGTAATGTGTTTATGCTACTTAATTTAACATTTAGCTAATTTAGCTAACTCCAACCCCGAATCAGAAAAGGTATGGAGAGTATGGAAAATGTGAATAAAAACACAGTGGTTCTCTTATTAATTGGGGCCAGTTTAAGACTGTAGGCAGAAAAGTGCAGCATTTGGTTTTGCATCGTCTTTTTGAAAAATGCATGGACGTATATGAAAAACGCTGTTTTTTTTTTAAAGACTTTGCTCTAACATTTATGCACATTTCTACATTTCTACATTAATGCTGCAACCCAGAGGTGTACAAACACAAACCCCATACTATTATATGGACCCTGCTTTTTGGATATTTTGCTGATAACAGTCTGGATGGTCCCTTTTAACTTGACTTTTACTGTATTTTTCAAACTGGATATTCCATTAAAACTATACTGTAAATGACTGTTTAAACATTTAACACAATAAAGAAATTTTACAGTCATGCACATGCAGCTGAAAAGTCAAGATGATGAATCAACACTTCACCAATACGTTGACAGAACTCGTCACCACACACAGGCATGCAAAAAGCCTCACTTAAATCCACACGAGTTAACATCTGACCCACAGACAACATTAAACATGTTCGAGGAGCCTTTAGGAACAAGTAGGAATAATTGGAGAGGATGTAAAGTACTGCAGTAGTTAGTTTTGATAAAGGGATGTTTGTGGGTGTCTTAGCTTAACATTTTGCCCAGCCTATTTAATTTATTATGTTTAAGTTTTATTTTCCCCAAATCAGTCTCCTCCAAAAGGACTGAAGGCAAGTCCAGTATTATTTTTTTGTACATATAGTAAAAGTTTTTGGAATTGGAAATAAAAGCTGACTATAAGAAGATTAAAGGTCTTATAAAACTTATATAACTTATAAAACTTCCTGATATTGGCAATCTTTTACAACAATTTAGACAATCTTACACAGCAACAGATGCAAATGAATCGATTTAAGCTAAACATTTACAGCTCATATTAAAATATTTACAACTTGAATATTTGGTCTGAAACACATTATCCCCCCTGTGAAGCATGGTGGAGGGAGCATCATTTCAGTTAATTAACTGGTATCTTGGTGGCTTCTTCTCAATTTTTTTTTTTATATACATTCCCTGCACAATTTGTCTCTTCTGTTTTGGTATTCCTATGCTGACTATGGTTAATGACGTGCATATATAAAAATAATATTAACACAATTAACAATGCTATTTTAACAATGTGTGCACAAGGCGTGAAAATAGACTGTTGACGGGGTTTAAGATAGCAACAAACATCGCAATGCGCCTTTGCAGGGTGTACAATAGGACCCTTTGTTTGAAGGGGATGTGCTGCTACTGATAAGAGTGGAATTTCTATGTGAACTGGTTTCGTTAGACTTTTAAATTCATTCTGCTGTTTATCGTTTGATTTCAAACCCAAATATTTCTACTGTACTCTAAAAGCAATTCCAATAGTTTTGGAGAAGACTGTGTTTGCTGGGACTGGTTGGGCTTGGGTTTCTCAGGCTTCTTCTCATCAGCCTCTGTCTCCAGGAGATTTATTCAGCCCCTGGTTTCTTCAGATTCAGATCTTTTTTGGGGGTTTTCAGCTTCAAAACTGTGCCCTGGGTCAAACAATGTTCTGAGACTTTATTCAGCTTAAAAAAAAAACAAGAGGCCAGAATAAAGCTGGAGTTTGTGTGTGTTTGTGTGCAGTAGCAGAGCACGATTCTACGGACACTCAGAAGTGGTTAAGGGGGAGTCGGAGAGGGGGATGAACACGAGGGCAGAGAGGACACAACTCTTCAATCCAAAAAGGAAGCCAATTTTTTTCTGAAAGACAAACATCTGTTTTCCACTTCAGTCTCTCACTCAGGGGAACGGAAAACATCCTCCAAAAATCCAAGAGAGTTCTAGTCCGGAGCCGAGGTCTGCGTCAACAAGCTCCTTTTTGTTCGATAACTGCTAACAGACTGCGTGTGTAAGTGTGTGTGTGTGTGTGTGTGTGTGTGTGTGTGTGCACTCCATTTATGAACAATAGTGTGCATTGTATTTTCCAGGCTTGTTCCTGATTGCTCCGTGTCTGTCTCACCTCCTCGCCGTCTCACCCACCTGGAGCATAAGCCGCTGCAGAGACGGGTGACATGATACAAAGTCCTGCAGGAAACCCCAGCATTTAAAAAATATGTAATAATAATTCCTACAACACACACTTACTTATACACACACCCTAAGCATACATGACCGTTCAGAAGATTGGAATCTCTGACAAAATAATTAACTAAAATGAATTTGGACTGAGACTAGGATGCTGGATGATCATCACTACCACATCTTATAGCCAAAAACTCAAATCATCCCAAAAGCATGGGTGGGGGTGACTTACATTCACTCACTTGCTCCTGTTTAGCAGGTTCCCTATACAGGGCTAGAATAGTAACGTTAGCTGAGGGCTGATTTTCTATATGTAAATTTGTGTGAATTTTCACACTACTGTGAGTTTTTGTTATATCAGTATGGCTTTAATCTGATGTAGTGCAGTCAAAATACTGTGCGTCACGTTAAACCAGGGATGGGCAACTGGCGGCCCGGGGGCCGCACACGGCCCTCGACATCACTCAGTGCGGCCCGCAAATAGATCAAAAATAATTTCATAATTTCATAATTAAAAAAAAAACAAAAACAAAAAACCGCTAGAGGGCGCTGCCAAACAACCACGAAAACTGACATTGACATCCAGTCCATTGTGAGCCAGCAGGCCAAACCACAGCTCTCTCATTAGCTTCAATAAATGTTGGGCCTCTGTGGTCTAGTTTTCTGCTATTATTGAATGAGCTATTTGCAATCAGTTTTTAAATCTTTTTTGTTCTTTGTTATAAATGAGTTCAAATGCCTTTTGCACTTTTATAAGCAAATGTTTTGTCCTTGTTGCTTATGAAGGACTTGTTATAATGAACTTATTTTACACAGAGGAACTACTGTATTTGCAATCAGTTTTTTAAGCAAACTTTTTGTTCTTTGATATGAAGGACTTCCTTTTTGCACTTTTTTTAAGCAAACGGTTTGTCTTTTGCCGTATTAAAATGCATTAATATGCAGAAAATAGTTGTTGATAAATGTTGGTGCTGTAAACATACAGATATAAATTCATATAAAATTTGTTCTTATTGAAAATCATTTGTAGCGTTTTTCATATTCAATTATTTGAAGTGCGAGGTCATGTGGCCCCCCAATGGTCATGCTGAAAAAAATGTGGCCCTCATCATGGAAGTTGCCCATCCCTGCGTTAAACAGTGTCCACAGTCTGTACGCTGATGTGCTTAGCTTGCATCTGCTTAGTATCTGTTTACCTAAAATTAAATATTTAAAAAAAATCTTAACATGGCATATTCCAAACTTTTGAGCATGCATGTTCTTTTATTATAAAAAATGTCCCACATGATGGCTGGAAATGTCTAAACCACTCATACTCCACTGAGCATAAAATATTTTTGTGATCATGTATTTATTTATTTTCCATTATTCAAAGCACAGAATATTTTTAAGTATTTATTGTATTGTTTATTTCAGCATGTCTATGTGTGTGTGTTTGAGTGGGTATGCAAAATGAATTATCAGATAAATACCCAGCTGCACTGCAGAGATCTCTAATCGCAACACATTTCACGCCCTATTTACCGCCTGGGGTCCTTCATTAACCACTGCAGGGTGAATGAGTGTGTGTGTGTGTGTGTGACCTCACTCCACCCCCTCTGTTAAAAACCAAAAATAATCTACAAAAAAAACAAAAGACAAGCACTCATTAGCATATACTGTGTTTCTCCTGCTTGAGGCCGTGATTGGTGGGTAAGTGTAATCATTATGTACAGCAATATAAAAGTCTAAACATAATCACCACATTCTCCAGAAACTTTAGACATCATCATCATTATCAGCATCACTTTTCACACACACAGACACACACACACTTTTCAACACTGTTCTCCCTTACTTTTTTTTTAACTTTCTTCTTACAATTTCCTCCCATCAGCTTCCTTGTAATATATCCCTGATATAAGTCCCAGATTCTGCACTCAGGCAACATCACCAACATATGCACTTATATAGTGCACGAGTCCTCATAGATATTTGTTGGAGTGGAACAATTAATGCTGCTTTGTAAAGTAAATACAGAATCACAGTTCAGAAAAAAAACACACTCTCTGACTGGTCACAGCTGTTAAAAAAGGGAATTGTGGTTAAAAGGGCTGCAAACAATCTGTGCCCAAACACGCTTACATCGTCACTAACTGCTCAGTGGGCTTGCCGGTGTTGTGTCAAATTCAGCATCCCCGCCATGAAAAGCACCTTCTCTCGACAGCACATAGACACTGTCTTCTTGATAAAAGCAGAGATAATCTGCTTTGATTTACTTAAAAATACACACCAAAAGGCGCACAGTTCCGAATGATTGCACTAGTTAAACGTGCCGTGCTTTGGGGGGTTACCGTGCCAGGAACGGCATAGATTGCTTAGTGTGAGTATACCCTAAATTGCACCATCACATAATCTCTCTTTTACCACGTTTACTTTCTTATTCATCACTTTCTCTACTCATTTTTTGTCCCTTAAATAAAAGACTTCCCTCAACAAACTTCAAGTCTTCCTTTCTTCCTCAGTCTTTTTATTGTTTCAGATCTTTTACTTTTTCCTTTCCTTTTGCTTTTTTTAATTTTCCTGTAATAACTTCACTCCCTTTTTCTCTTTTCTGTTCCTCCTCTCCTCATTTTTTCACCTCATCTTTTCCTCACTTTTTCCAACTCTCACTCTCTCTTTTCTCTCTAAAAACCTCTTTTCTTTCACTCCCTGCTCTTGCTTAATATTAACTTTCTCCACATAACTCTCTCCTTTTTTAGCCCCCCCTTTACTTTTCCCCTCCTTCCATCGTTTTGTCTCTCTCTCACCCACTCACACTCTCTCTCTCACATTCTCTCTCGTTCTCTCTCACTCGTTCTACCTCTTGCAGTCTCTCGATGTGTATTCGGCAGGTTTCCAGGTCACTGTCTCCGGGGACGACGATAAGCCCCAACGGGATTGCTGAGAGATTGGGAAGGAGGGGGGAATGGAAGAGAGGGGAGGAGAAAGAGAGAGAGAAAGACAGAGAAAAGAAAAAAAAAGAAAAAAAGAATCATTCCATCATTCGCTTGATAAAGCCGGGCTGCGCTGTTTTCCAACACCTGACCCACATTTCTGCTAACAGCCTTTACAGACGAGTGCAGGGAAAACCTCGCACATTAAAAAGGCAGCGACGCCAAGCAAGCAGAGCATAACACACCTGATTTAGAGCCGCCGTGTTCAGCAGGTTTAAATTCCATTAAAAGTTCATCACAAATCTGCTGAGAACATTAAAGAGGCCACACGCAGCATTAAAGAAATAATGAGGCGCTCTCTTCCGCAGCCTGCCATCACTGTTGATAATACCAAGCTCCACTTCCTTTCAGCTAAAAGGCTTGAACTCTTCAGATCACACCTCTCCTTTTGCTCCGAGGGCTCCTGGCTCTTGCAGCTGAAACAGCACCATGTATGGTAATCTAATGAGAGTTATACTTTAATGCAGAATAAATGTAGCAAGATAAGTTATTAAAAAAAAATCGTTCCCTGCTGAAAAAAAAAACAGCATGGCCAGCTCAAACTGGTTTATCTGGTTAAGATAATTAAGTTTCGCTCTTGACCAGTATAGGGTTTGATCATCGTGACAGCTGGTTGACCCTCATGCTCAGGCTGATCAACCAGCACGATCAAGCTGGTTCACTATCACAACTAGCAGGACCAATCAGCTTAGTCACAATAATGACATGTTCAAGTTGACAAGTGAACTAGTTTGTGATCAGGCTCATCAGCAAGACAAGTTGATTAACCAATGACCAAGTTTACTGGCCAGCATGACCAATATACTGTAGTTGATGACCAAGATGGTTGACCAGCATGACCATTTTTGTTGACCAGCATGGCCAAGTTTTTTGACCAGCATGACCAATTTGGTTGATAGCCAAGATGGTTGACCAGCATTACCAAATTTGTTGACTAGCATGACCAAATTTGTTGACCAGCATGACCACATTTGTTGACCAGCATGACCAAATTTGTTGACCAGCATGACCAAATTTGTTGACCAGCATGACAGAGTTTGTTGACCAGCATGACCATTTTTGTTGACCAGCATGACCAACATGACCCACCTGGTTGACCAACATTACCAAATAGGTTGGCAAATGATCAAGTTTACTGACCAGCATGACCAAACTAGTCAAACAACATGACCAGTGGAACATATGATACGCTAGTCCAGAGCTAGTTAGCCAAAGAGTTCACCATCATAGATGTCTATGTTTTCCCCTGGAAGGCCAGCTTATCACCTTGGCCATCAAACACCAGCTAAAACCAAATACCAGCTGAAAACCAAGCCAGCCTTGAGCTGTTTTTTTCAGCAGGGTTCTAATCAACAAATAATGTGTAGAGAGTGAGAGAAAGTGGACATTATGCTGCTCCTGATTTGGAACCAAAGCCCTGACCCATTTGGAAACTGATCAGCTAGTGTTGGTTTGAAGGGAGATTTTTAATGGAAAAGACGAGCAGAGGCCTGGAGTAAACTGGCTTTTATGCAGACCAGACGACACAGACAATGCCAGTCTCCTGTTGGTCTGAGCCAGAGAGGATAAAAAAACATGGACAGTAACTTGACATGAACTTATCCTGTGCAATAGAGGTAACTCTTGCTCTTTCATCATAACATTTTGATGGTCACTTGCGGATACTTTCAGAGTTCTTGAAATGTTTTGGATTACCTGACCTTAACTTTTTCTCAGTATTTTTTTCTTTACTTAGTTGAGTAGTTCTTCACATAATATAGATTAAAACATTAATGGATCATATATTTTGGTTCATCTATCACTTTACCTGGCCAATTATCCCACCCATTTAGCTGCTAGTCAGCTGTATATCCACTATCACTAGTGATGCCCCAACACTAGGAGGGTGAAGACTAGCACATGCCTCTTCCGACACACTGAAGTCAATCACCACCTTTTTTTGAACTGCTGCTGATGCAGCATTGCCGAGTAGCATCACGTCGCACTCAGAGGAAACTGTAGCGACTCGGTTCCGATACATCAGCTCACAGATGCCTTGTGCTAACCGACATCACCCTTTTGAGTGATGAGGGGAGAGTGTGCCATCTACCCACCCAGAGAGATCAAGGCCAGTTGTGCTCTCTCAGGGCTCCGACTGCTGATGGCAAGCTGCAAGACCTTACTCTGCTTACTGACCTTACTACCACCCGGGGCCCTCAGCTATCACTTTTTTTTGTTTACTAAATAATTCCATATGTTTTTTTTCATAGTCTGGATGAAAGAGGCCTCAATTTAGCCACATCTTGAGTGAGTGACTTGAGCGTGCCATCAGAGTAATATTTGTGAAGTGAGAGGACTGCCTCTAGAGAACTACAGAACGAAAAAGAAAGAGAGAGAGAGAGGGAGAGAGAGAAAGCGAGAGAGAGAGAAAGAGAAAAAGAGATGGCTCTTTATTGAGGAATGTTGGGTTGCTTAGCAACATCAGACCCCTCGTTCTCTAATTCAATTCAGGCTTGTTTTTTTTGCACTCACTCACTCACTACTCTCTCACTCCCTCTCTCCCTCTCTCTCTCTTTTTCTCTCTCCTCTTGTTGCCAGTGTTGTCTAAGCCCTTTATAGGTGTGAAGAGTGTGTGACAGCAAAAGAGAGGACAGCCAGAGGTGCACGTTTTATGTTCACAGCTGAAAGAAAGCCGAACTGCACGGGAACTGTTGCTGTGACATCTGTTTCGACCTGGAAGTGAAACGTGAACAGATGCACTGCTGGATGGAAGTTGCCTTTTAAAAACATGAAGAAAGTTCTAGAAAAATAGACTTTCTATTTTGATACAAAACAAAAAAAGAAAATACAAGAGAAAAAATGTGCATGTGAGCATGAGATGAGATAATAATTGACAAGGTTTTCATGTGCTGACATCTAGTGTTGAAAACAGAAAAAGCTTGTTTTGATTAAAGCAAAAAAAAAACATGCATTTCTATGGATTTTCTCTGCCCTGCTCAGCTCAAGGCTCTACAATGACCCGATGAGTTGAATCGAGTGTGCTAAAAAAGCATTAAATAGGGTGGCCAGGGACTGGGAAATACTGCTACAGGGCCTTAACTAAAGTTTGTGTGTGTACATATATGTGAAAGTGTGTGTGTGTATGTGCACACTCACAGGCTTCTTTGAGTTTCTCTTTGTGATAATGCAGAGCTTCATAGTCGTGCATGCTGATGCGGTTCACCCGGATCCGTAACCTCTCTGGGAACGGCTGTTGACTGTGAGTGAGAGAAAAAGAGAGAGAGAGAGAAGGAAAGGGTGGTCAAAAACATAAACAACATAAACACACTTATTTATTCACATATACAGTGTCCTATTATGAGGATAAAACATATTCTGTATATCTGTGTATTGTAAGAGATGTAATAAAATATCAACATATCAAAGTAGTGCCGCATTACTAGGTTTTGCAATACTGTTGCAAATGCTTCTCAAAAACACACACACAGTATTGTGGATTACCATATTTTTTGCACTAGAAGATGCACTTAAAATACTTTAATTGTGCCTTATGTATGAATTTTACCAGTCATGTTGTAAAGGAACAGTAAAACCACTCCACTGAAGTACAGCATTATAAAGGAGTTTTAATAAGGTTGGAGCAGTATTAGCATTAGCCGCTAACCGTGCTAAGCTGTAGCTAATATCTTTTACTGTTCAGAAGAGAGTATATCAGACTGTAGTCCGTGTGTTTGCCGTGGTAAAACCAGCTACATGGGATGAACCGCAAGCTAATATCGCCCTGGCTTAGCAAAATACTCCTCAGGGTTCCTCAGTGAAGCTAAAGCTAATGCTCCAGCCTTAGTGCTGGAGAAATTTGCTTACTGCAAGCAAGTAGAATCTAAGCTTACTGTAAGTAAACAGAAGTGCTTTACTCACCTAAACTAACAGTTTTCAGGAGAGAAATCTGTGTAGATTAACATTCAGCACTTCTTTGACTTTAAAAGACGGTTTTGTTTACTTAGCTTAGCATTACTTAACTTAGTTAACTACCCCCCCCCCCCCCCCCATGCTTACTTGCTTAGTGGTTGCTAGGGTGTTTTAGGTGGTTGCTAGCCAGCTGCTTTAGTATCCCAGGGGGTCCTATGTTGTTGCAACTAGGTACTGCGTTATTAGGTTGTGGGTAAGTGGTTGGTGGTTTGCTATGGTATCCATGTTGATTGCTGTGGCATCCTCAGTGATTGCTATGGGATCCCAAGTGGTTGCTGTGGCGTTACTACATCATTCCAAATGGTTGCAATTGTGTTGTAACATAGACTCTGGATGGGTGCTACAGTCAGTGTGGCAAGGTGATTGTTATTATATTTGCCTAGTGTTGCCATGCAGCTGATATAGTATCACTGTTGGCTGATATGGTTGCCCAGGTGTTGCCTAGCAGCTGCAGTGCTAGCCTATATTAGTGAATGGGTGTTTTAACATTTTGGACATTTTTTACTAAAATAAAATAAATTGCATCAGCAACAGCAGCAAAAAGTATAAAACATTAACCAGAAGAAGAACTGTTGCTTTGCAAGTTGAAGCCAAATAATAAAACAATATATTTTTTTATTTAATAAATTAAGGAAATGAGAAAACACAAACTGTTCCCTGAGGGACTGCTGACTAAAACAAAAATATAGAAGAGGATAACATCAGCAAAGTTAAATCCAGACACACACACACACACACATATGGTGTACACACATCTCCAAGAAAATCAGCAGAATGAGACCCAGACACACACACACACACACACACACACACACACACACACACACACACACACACACACACACACACACACACACACACACACACACAGACTGCTGACTGATGTAAACATAGAGAAAACAGTGACCTGAGCAAAGTGACATCTAGACACACACAGACAGATACACACACACACACACACACATAGAGAGACAGACAGTGTAATTAAAATGATGCTGAGCCTCAGGCTGTATCAGTCTATTCCCCGATAGTTCCGCTTGTTTAAATGTGTCCAGTCCCTGATAAGCAGATGGTTAGTACAGCAGTGAGATGGAGCTCGCTATGCCTGCTTGATCTTTTTAGCCAGCTGATTAGCCTCTACCTCTAACAGTTCCTCCTTAAACGGGGAAATTTACGAGGGGTCGTGAAGCTGTGAGTCGTAACTAAACTCATCAGAGAGGCAGTCGCCTGCGAAATGAACAAAAGCGCAGAGAAAAGGAGAGTAATAATAATCTTATTAAGTGGGCTTGTCTGTATTTATTGGGCTTGTCTGCGTTTAGCACACATTTATTAGCTGGGCTGAGTGAAAGAAATGGGTCTAAAGTGGCCTTGAAAACACAAACATGCAAACAGCAACAACGGAGGGAGGAAGGGAGTGAGTGAGTGAGAAAGAGAGAGAGAGAGGTTGCCTAAAGTTCTGTCTGAATCCCTGTCACGCCGCGTGTGTGTTATGTTGTTTGTCTCCTGTCAGCCCCAGCTAACAAAATACACTCCACTGTATGTGTGAGTGTGTGTGAGTGTGTGAGAGTGTGTTTTGGCCTTGTCACGCTCTGACATCTGCAGGCCCTTCAATCACACTATGAAAGCATGACCTTGTGTCCAGTCACGGATTTATAAAAAAAAAAAACTGGAAAAATAAAGTAAATGTGCGATGTGTGTGTGAGTGTGTAAGTGTGTGTGTGAAAACGCAGATGGCAAAAAAAAAGGCTTCAATTAAAGTTCTATTAAAATCCTTTACTTTTTTCCCAAAGATCGGCAGTGCTCCTTATAATATGGTGCACCTTATGTATTAATTTTATCAGTCAGGTTGTAAAAAGCAGTAAAGACACTCACAGGAGTTTTAGTGTAGTTTAGTTTTTCCAGCACAGGACTGGTGTAGTATTAGCATTAGCTGCTAACTGCAGCACTAGCTCTGTCATTGTTCAGAGGTGAGTATATCTGCCTGTAGTCAGCATTTTTACAGTGTTAAATCTAGTTATTTGAGATGAACTGCTAAATGATATCGCTGTGCGTTACCAGAACACTCAGGGTTCCTCAGTTTAGCACATTTACTAGCGCTAAGTGCTGCTAACCAAGGCTAGCGCTGCTGCTAACCGCATTAAAATATCGGAAATGTAAGCTTTCTTTAAATAAACAGAAGAGCTTTACTCACCAAAATAAACAGTTTTCAGGAGAGAAATGTGTAGATTAACATCCAGTGCTCGTTTTACACCCTTGTTTATTACTATTTCCCTTAAAATGTGCCTTATAATCCAGTGCGCCATATGTATGAAAATAGACCAGAAAATTGATAGTGTGCCTTATAATCCGGTGCACTTTATAGTACGAAAAATACAATATCCAGTAGTGAAATATAAAAAAAATTGTTTGTAGAATTTGTCTAATTTATAGTGTGCAAAAGCAGACCTGACCATTAGAAGTGTAACGATACACTCTGTTCAAGGTTCAATTCGATTTACAATAGTATGTCCACAATTCAGTTTTCTCGCAATATTTAAACAGATGTGAAATATGAAAAAAAAAAAAAAAAAATTCTAAAGTGTAAACAATGTAAACAATAGGGGTATAATGATGCATTCTGCTCAGGATTTGATTTGATTCACGATTCTGGATTGACAATTCACAATTAGATTTTTTAAAATATTTCTTAACTGTATAAACAATGCCAAATGCACCTGGTTTAAGTTTAAACTAACTCCTGTGCTGATTAATTTCTTAATAAATTACTCTTTTTTTTTAGGAAATATAAAATATCATTGTATAAGCTGAAGAGTGGTAATGAAGTACATGTAAATACTGTACTTAAATCGATATTACTCGTAACTTTACTGAAGTATTTACTGACGTTTGGTGAATTTAATTTATTTTAAAATACCAAATTTTTTTACTTTATCCAAATTTATACAAATTCTATTGCTCCTTTTGGCATCACCAGCTTCCACAAGCCAAGAGCCACAGCAGATCCATAACAAACCCTTAGAGGTGCAACAAAAATGACGAAGGACAGCTAACTCTGGCTGTTGACTGGCCAAAAAAAAAAGAGTTGCGCGTGATTGGCTACAGTCTAAAATGATTGACACTGAATCTCTTCCACCCTTTGCTTATGCCCACTGGTTCTCCGGGCTGCCCTCTTGTGTTCAAACAATGCAAAATAGGAAACATAAAAAGTGATGTTGGATAAAGCTATTAAAATCACATTGACCATGTGAAAACTAATATTTTATGGCCATAATCACTAAGATTGAGTGCTCTCATTGGTCCAAGCGAAATAAAGCACCGTCAGTATGTGTAACGGCCAGTATTTTAGTTATGTGTACACTGTCCCTTTAAGAGACCCTCGCGCCAGGCGCGCGGGCACATGGGTAGCTACGCTGATAATGTTAGACGCAGAGAGTTGTTGTGCTGTACCACTAGACCCACTGGACCTAAGCTCCTTTATTTTGTTTATTTTATTTTTGTAGTAACGCCTAATAAGTGCTTTTGGTGTCTACTTAGTTCATGTATGAACTAATAAACGAGTGGAGTACCGCCAGAGTGAGTCAGAGTCTCTCATCTGATCCAGAGTGCTTCGTGTTTCACCCGTCCAAAGGCTCCCTATCTGGGCTGGAACGTTACATATGATCTGAACTTGGTTCAAATCCAAGTTCTAAAAACACACCATGACTCTTCGTTCTCTTCTTTTCTCTTCCAGAAAACTGCTACTGACATACTGCCTTCTCCACTCTTCCCATAAATTAACCTTTTGTACCCTGCTTTTTCCAGACCAGCAAGATAAGTAGCATCAGGAAAGAGCTAAGAATGGCTGGAAAAAGATAGAGCAAATCACAGGATCACTAGATTCTGATCTCTGCTCCTTCAATCTCTCAATACGAATACATTTATCTGATCCTTGCTTTCAAGATCTTCATCATTCTCTTTCCCCTCCTCAACACTAGCCCTCTTACCTCAGAGGATTCAGTCACATTATATAAGAGGGAGGTTAACAGGATCCACCAGTCATTCTCTGTTCCTGCTGTTCTGCCTCTCTGCTGCCCCAACCCCACTCTCCACTCCCCCGCTGCCTGATTCCATGCTGTCCTCCTCTCTGGCTCCTTGCATTGATTCATCCACAGCAGGATGTTATTGCATGGTTGTGCTTGTGATTGCTTATCCAGCATCCTGAAGACTAGAAGAGGTTGGGTTCCCTTACAAAAGAACACTTAAGTCTTTATTCTACATTTGTCGATGATGTAGATCATCAGTTCAAACCATGATCCAAGTCATTTTTACCAAAGCCTGAAAGAAGATTTAGATACATATTGTAACTTTACTCCAAGAAAGAAGCCAATGGACAGCAGTAGGAAAATTCCCAAAAGCCGTCTGGAGAAAGGATTTATGGCCATATAAGTCAGCGAAGGGGTTTCTTGGATAGTATCGTATTTTTCGCACTATAACATGAACTTAAAATACTTTAATGTTCCCAAAAATCTACAGTTTATTTCTTCAGCAGTATTAGCATTGCCTGCTAAGCGCTAGCCATTCAGCCATTCAAAGCTAAGTATTATTGGCCTGTGGTCTGCTTCTAACCCCAGCTAGCACTGCTGGAGCATGAGCATCATTAGCATTACCCGCTAAGCGCTAGCCATTTGGCCATTTAAAAATGAGTATTATCGGACTGTAGTCTGCACGTTTACTGTGTTAACACAAGTTATGTGGGATGAACTGCTAGCTAATATCTCCCATTAGTAAATAAACAGAAATTGTAAATACACAGAAGCACTTTACTCACCCAAATGAACAGTTTTCAGGAGAGATATCCAGCACTTGTTTGACTTGTCTGGCAATGTTTTTTTAAGAATTACAGTTTTGTTTACTTTACAGGCCTCACTCCAACTCACTTCACTCTAATTTACGTCACCTTGCCATGAGCACATTGGCCATTGTTCAACCTCACTGTTGGCACTTTTCCATCGATGTGGAACCAGCATTGTTGTGGTTTGCGAACCTAATTTTGAACCATTCGCCGCGCTTCCTATAACAAAAGTAGGTTCCAGAACCAGAAAAGCTTGTTTGCAACGGGAATCGAAGAATACCAGATTCTTCTACGATGTGACTTTTTGATGGTTCCACTAAAACTGGTAAAAAACTAGACGGTTGATTCGCTAAAAAAGCACCATGGTCCTTATAAGCCCGAACGGAACTGATTTAAGAACCAGAGTTATTTTGGTGGTAAAGCGCTATGTATGTGTGTGAGTTACAGTGTCTACAGTGTCAGTATGTTACTCACTCGTTAAGCAGAGGTATAGAGGTCCGTCTCTTGGTCTTCTGCACCATGTTGGCCTGGTTACGCAGTGAAATGTGGATGGTAGAAGGAGCCAGTTTGCATGGTTCTCCATCCACCTGCATGGGGATCGACTTATAGGTTGTGAGCGTGACCTCACGACACTGATTCAACCTTTCCCCGTGCCCTCCGACCTGCAGCGTAGCCTAAAACAACAAAAACAACAAAAGTACTGTGAAACAGCGACACCATTCAAATGATTCACTCTATTATACTAAATTACATTAGGTTTTAATTTGTGTTTTTTTTATTATTATTTATAGTGGTGTTAATTAATTAATAAAAAAAAAATATTAGAATAATCACAACAATATTCTGGGATTAACTGCGATTAATCGCACTTGTTCTTCTTAAGACTTGTTCTTCGCAAGTTTTTATAGTGGATATTTAAATGTGAATAAAAGAATGAATGTAAGAAATGTAAAATGCTATAATATATTTTTATTTGTAGTGTTTATTTAAATACTAGCATATACTTGTATGTTGAGATAAAGCCGGCGTGGGGCGCTGCAATAAAGAACGCAGATAAATTGAATTTTTTTTTTACTTGTTTGTAAACATCTTAGCTTGGTTGTAAGTACTTATGAATTAGAAATTATTTTGCTGAGTATAAAGATATCAGAAAGTGTTTGGTATTGCACACATGCTCACAATGGGGGGATGACCATTTAAATGGCCTGGGGGAAATATGTTACGGCCGGAATTCTGTAATGTTAAGAGCCTCTTGTGCTAAGTACGCGGCACCAGAAAGTGTGTTGTGCTGTAACGCTACTATGGAGACCACTGGACCGAGGTCCTTTCTTTTATTTATTTTATTTCTGTAAGTAACGCCATAAATAAAAATATATCTTTATGGCAGATTACGGCAGAAGGTGGGGTCAATCTTGGTGGTATAATTAACATAAATAAAGCTTTACTGATTAAAATTTTAACCTAAAAGTTTAAAGTGTAACATATGGTGAGTACCAGTGATGTCATGGTGAAGCCGATGACCTCAATGCAGCCGTCATCATGACGCTGAGGCTCAAAGTCATGATGCTCACTAGGGTTCCCCCATGGCATTGTGCCAGCACAGTACCTATACACACACACAAACACACACACACGTGTACATTACAAAACACAACTTATTATAAGTTATATATACAAAATGATTAAACATTTACTTACAAACTCAAAAACGCAGAAAGTATTTGTTAAACACTTTATTAAAAAGGCAGGAAAAATGACTGAGAGTAGGGCTACATTATATACACACGATATACCCAACATTTCATGATATTAATAATGTTCTCAATGTTTCCAATACTGGAGTATAATAAATAATCTTGCTAAATACTAGGGCATCTCAACACATTAAAATATGTTTAAAAAAGTTCAGTAATTCAGTTTAAAATGTGAAACGTAAGCGTTTATTTCTTTGAAAAAACAAAAATCAGTGTCTCAGAAACTTTTTTCATGATTATGGCTTACAGCCAATGAAAACACAAAAATCAATGTTTCATAAAATTTGAATATTGGTATTTTTGGCAGTGTGCCAAGTCCTGCTGGAAAATGAAATCCGCATCTCCATAAAAGTTGTCAGCAGAGGGAAGCATGAAGTGCCGTAAGATTTTCTGGGAAAACACTGCACTGACTTTAGAATTTGATTTGACAAATCACAAGACATTGCACATCCTGTGATGTAACTGCTGTAGCAATGCTGCCACTACATACTGTGCAGTCCTAATTTAAAACTGCAAGCTAGGAAAGAAGGAATAAAAGTGGGACAGATTAAAAACTTATGATACCTGGGAATATTGAGGAAGACCAGACACTGCAGCTTTAGTTCTTGAACCTTGGAGGTCAAATCTGCTCCATCACACTGACAGAATAAATGAAACAGGTCAGGTAAGAAAACGCACAATGTAATGATCAGGCTGCCAATCAGAACTGTGAACTAGACAGAAGAGTGATAAACAGAGACAATATTTTGATTTAAAAAATGCTAGAAAAAACAGCATTAACAACATAATCATGCTTAACCCTGTGTTCAGACTGGCAGGTGACAAGTCACTTGTGTTGCCCCATGTTTGCCTCTTCTGGGTTGTGTTTAAGGCACAGACTGTAAAAGATGGACGCTGTGTCGCTGTTCCCATTCATTCAACGAAAATGAAGCCAAAATCTTCCGCCATGTTGGCGATCCTGACACCCGATTCTGCGCAGTAGAGACCAGAGGAGGGAGAAAGACTGTGGAGAGACAGTCTATTCATTTAAATAACCCCGCCCCTGAGGGCTGCCTCCACAGAGCTCACACAGTCTACGGTCCCACCCATACAGTCACTGGTGTAACCCAGCCCTTTTCCAATAACCACACCTTTTGGAATAGAGCTGAATAACGTTTTAAAAAACGAGTTCTGTGGGGATATAAAAATGTGACAATATAAGCAGAGGTTACACTAGCTGTTGCATTTAAATAATGGAGGTTGACTTTCAGTATATTGGGGAAAAAAACATGATTAAAAGTTGTCTGTTTTGCCATTGAAACCAATGGGGATGGGTGGGGTTACACAGCTTTCTGCAACCGAACAGCAGGGGGCGCCCGACCTGTGGTGTCTTCACTTTGAGAGACGATGCTCTGTTCAGCTATACACAGTCTATGGTTTGAGGCTGTTCGCACTTTAGCGAGTGGCCGTGTATCGGCATGACTGTTTAACATACTAGCAAGCTGTGTATCCTTTTTACAAATAAAGCCAAATCTGATCTGATAAACTTCACTTATTATCCCATGCAACTCATAGCTTTTATATTTCAGGACTTCCCTCTAAAATCCACAAACACTTCGATGCATCATTACACATTCATAAAGTAGGATAGAGTGAAAAGTGCTGAACGCACTCTGTTCTGTTCTGTTCTGTTCACACACACATGCTTTTGTTTGAATCATCATGATGTGGAAAATCATTAAAGGTCACCTTCCGTCGTTTTTTCTTTCATTTTAAAATGTCTAGTTGTGGTCTCTAGTATGAATGAATGACATGTGAGCCGTTTTTGTAAAAAAAAAAGTGCTCAGGTGTCTCTGTATAGCTCTTTTTTAATGGACTGTTTTAGGGGTGTGTCCAAAATGACCGGATTCCAGCTTTGCTCATGAATATTCATACATGCAAACAGCATGCAAATATCTCTCCTCTGATTGGCTAGGAGCACTGCGACGCCCCTCCACCGCTCTGCCGCTCACTGCCTCCCACCTCCTAACTGATGAGCGGTGATGTTGCGTCGCTTCAGCTCCGCCTCTGGGAGTTTCTCGAGGCAAGGTGGGCTGGTCTGTGAGTTTCTGCCTACGTAGGCAGAAAGATAATTCAAAATTAGGGAGGGGGAGGGGGGGAGGGGGGATTTCTTTGCTTAGCTCCTGCAGACAATGGGGGCTGCAAAACAGTTTAATGTGCAGGTGTACACATTCAACTCGGAGAGACCTACTGTATTCCACAAAAAACAAGAAAAATCGGATTTTCGCGGAAGGTGAGCTTTAAGTCAGCATGTCTGTGCATTTTTAAACAGGGTATTTGCCTGCTCTATTTTTGATGAGCAACACTGCATTTGGACTTATTCTAACCATCATAACATCTGCTGTATTATTATTAGTATTATCTGATTCACAGCTTAATACTGGGAGCAGTTTACTGATTTATTTTCAGAGGAAATCCCTGAGCCTGTTGGTGTGTGTGAACATATTACTATCACACCAAACATACCTGTCCGCTCTAATAGCTTCCAAGCTATTTTATTACACTAGACCTACAGAACACACAGCCTGTATATAGAAACAATGAGCTGGGGTAGGAACATTACGCTGAGATAAGCTGGGATATTGGTTCTGCTCGAGGCAATGACTGATATTTTTAATTCAGTTTCTGAGGAATGCTAGCAATGCAACATACAGTGCCTGGCCAGAAAAAAGGTCACACTATCTAATATATAATTAGACCGCCTTTAGCTTGTATAATTTCACAAGATTTATTTCAATCCAGTGTTGCATTAATTTTTCACCAAGATCATGCTGCATTGATGATGGTAGAGTCTGACCGCTGCACAAAGCAGCGCTTCTCCATCCAGCACATCCCAAAGATTCTCAATGAGGTTAAGATCTGGACTGACATTGTCATCTTGGAATATGTCCGTGTCATCAGAGAAGAAAAAAATCCATTGATGGAATAACCTGTTCTATATTCAGTATATTCAGGTAGTCAGCTGACCTCATTCTTTCAGCACATACTGTTGCTAAACCTAAACCTGCAAACCAACTGCAGCATCAACCAACCCCACATCATTTACTTACTTAAATCCAGTATCTACGAAACTCCAGAAAAAAATAAGAGACCACTTCAGTTTCTGTATCAGTTTCTCTGATTTTGCTATTTATAGGTATATGTTTGAGTAAAATGAACATTGTTTTATTCTATAAACTAAAGACAACATTTCTCTCAAACTACAAATTAAAATATTGTCATTTATTTATGAGCATTTATTAGCAGAAAAAGAGAAATAGCTGAAATAACAAAAAAGATGCAGAGCTTTCAGACCTCAACCTCAAATAATGCCATGAAAACAAGTTCATATTCATAAAGTTTTAAGAGTCCAGAAATCAATATTTGGTGGGATAACCCTTTTTTTAATCACATTTTTTATCATGCATCTTGGCATGTTGTCCTCCACCAGTCTTACACACTGCTTTTGGATAACTTTATGTCTTTACTTCTTGTGCAAAAATTAAAGCAGTTCAGCTTGGTTTGATGGCTTGTGATCATCCATCTTCCTCTTGATTATATTCCAGAGGTTTTCAATTTGGTAAAATCAAAGAAACCCATCATTTTTTTCCAGAGCTGAATATAGAGCACTTTTGTAGAGAGAGAGAGAAAGGAAGAGAAAGAGTGTATGTTATTTAGATGTCTCATATTCCACTCACCACCACTTTGATGTGTTTGGCCAAGTCTTTAGAGCTCCCCATCAGGAAATCTGAGAAAGCCGTCTAAAAAATAGCAAAGTGCCATTATGTAATGTAACCATCAAGATCACCACCACCATCATCATCATCATCATCTTCATAATCACTATAATGAGTCATGCTATTTAATAATCAAGCTGCTTTCGCTTAACAGTTGTCATTAGTTTATGCAAATATATGCAGTGCATGTGTGAAAGATCATTTTTTGCTCCTGTTGCTAAGTAGCCATTGATTCACTGATGACATGCTGTCTACAGTCCTCCTCATAAGCCATAAAATAATAATGTGTCTTTCCATCACTGTTCACAGATTAATAACAGCGTTCTCTTCTTCTGGAGTTTAAAATCACGGTTGTTCATTTTACTGAACACACTGATCTTTAATTTTCATGGTTACGCATCAACTATTTTATTATCACATTTATATTCTTCTTGTTATTCCTCAATTTCTTTCATTTTCTTGCTATTATTTTTCTGATTTCTGATTTTTTGTGCTGCACACAGACCCTTTTTGGTGGGGTGCAGAAGTTCTGGCACCCTTCAAATATACAGAAGAAATGACACAAATGCACTGCTAATGCCCAACCATAAAAACAGGGTACCACAGTAATAGTGTACTGCCTGAGACATCAAAGCAACCACCTAAAACCATAGCAACTGCCTAGCAACTACCTAGCAACCATTAGGCAACATTATAGCTATCATCATAGCAATCCAATTGCCAAGGTGTAGCACCCATCTCTTGTCCTCTTAGCAACACCACAGCAACCACCGAGCATACCATAAATGGATACCATTTGATAGTAGGCACTTAGCAACACCATCACAGCCACTCTAACGACCACCTGGAATACCACAGCAACCTAGCAACACTATAGCAACCCCCTAGTAAACCCACGGCAACAGGAGAGAAAGCAAAACCCATAGCAGCCACCAAGCAATCACTTAACATCACTATAACACAATCACTCTGCAACATCCTAGCGACCACCTGGAATACCACAGCAGCCACCTTATTGTAAACACTTACTTGCAAACAAGACTTCAGCAACATAGTACGCATTTGGCAAAAGGATACAAATCACAAAGGATAGCAGAGCAACTTTTTAGCAACTCCCTAGCAGCCACCTTGGTATGCCACAATAACCACCTAGTAAACAGTAAATATTAACACTACAGCAACCACCTAGCAACCATTAGTGATAACATTAGTTCTCTTTAAGGTAACAGTAGCTACCTCGCTGGTAATGTTAGCTAGCGCGCCACTAACCTTAGTTCTCTCGCCAGTAAGGTTTGCTAACTTGACGCTAATGTAAATATGTGCTTTCCCACCGGCATTAAACAGACCGTCTGAAAATGTAATACCTACAGCAATTTTACAGTACATTTAAGACAATGTAAGACCTTAATTTGCCCGATTTTAATTTAAGATTTTTTAAGCCTTTTTAAGGACCAGTGGGAACCCTGTAGAAATATTTATTTTCGTTTCTCTGACAGGCTTTTAATGTTATTGTCAGAAATAATTTGCTGTTTCTGGCATCTGTTAATATTCACGTTTAATAAACAATCCGAACGCCTCATCTGCATCATCATCCCCTGACGATTTTAGAACATTAATTATACTGATTCCTGACAGTCACTGGAGCAGATAAATGATAGTAAATGATTATTGGGCTGAAAAGAAGCTGTTTTTGTTTGTGTGTGAGATTGTTTGTGTGTGTGTTTGCATGTGTGTTGCAGGGGTGTCTTCCTGTCCCACTCACCCCCGCATAGAACATCTTGTTCCTGAAGCGACTGTTGAATTTCTCTGGGTTGGCCTCTGGGGAGGGAGAGAGAAAGGCCAGAGTTTCAATTAGTGCCAGTCAAGCTGACCACACACACACACAAATGAGGGCTGACACATGTACACACACACACACACACACACACACAACCATTGACATAAACACACAAAACAAAATAATCAGATATTCCACACATGATAACATGATAATCATAGGTTCATATAAAAAACACAAACCTCGAGACTCGTGAAACTCCAGAGTTACATGAGCATCAAAGCCCAAGCTGAAATAATTATTAAACACATCCAGAGGAAGCTGTGGAGCAGAAAACAACAAAGTAAAGAGAAATCGAAATTGTAAATATTCTCAAAGTAAGGCATGAATTTGTGTACCATATGAATTTGTGTTCACACTATGAATGAACGTCTATTTTCTGGTCTATTTTCATACATATGGTGCACTGGATTATAAAACGCATTTTAAGAGACACTATAAGCAACTTCTAATTCAGCAGGTCTGGCCGTTGGGTGGTGGTGGATTGTAGCTAACTAAGATAAGCTAAGCTTAGCTAAGTAAATAAAACTGTAATAAAAAAAATATTTTTAAGTCAAACGAGTACTGTACGAGTACACAAATTTCTCTCCTGAAAACTGTTTATTTGGGTAAGAAAATCGCTTCCATTTATTTAAAAGGAGCTTAGATTCACAAATTTCACATTAGCATTAGCATTAACTGCTAACCGCTCCAGCAGTGCTAGCCGGAGGCAGGAGCAAGCTACATGCTGATAATACTCCCCTCTGAACAGGGAAATTATTGAGCTTTGCTTGTTCGTCTGCTGGTATGTTTAGTGTTCAATACATATTTTAAGTTATAATTACATTTGAGATATTTAATGTATATTATGGTTTAAAAAGCAAAATGAATGAAAATCTGCTAAAAACTTTATTTGGCATTGTTTGAAACAAGACTAAATGTTTCATTTTGTTGGGTTTTGGCTATATTTCAGTGCATCACTAATAAAAATAAAAGTGAATGGTGTTGATAGATGTGGGGATGGGATCTACCTTGTCTGTCACTTGTTCATCCTTCTCCTCAGGCCCTGCTTCTGGGTTTGGCTCCAAATGTAAGTTCCAGCGGTCGAGCTGCACAATGTTCCCATCCTCCACATGAGATAGGATCTTAGACACCGGCTCATCTGTGTAACCCTGTTCATGACACACATACATATACACACAATCACAAACAAAAACATTGCATTTTTCTGATATCTAATGAATAGAAATCATCATGCTTTGTGATGCAAAAATTACCAAAAAATTGTGATAATTCAACTGGCTATAGGCCTATTGTTCATATACAGCTCTGGAAAAAAAATTGAGACCACTTTAGCTTCTGAATCAGTTTCTCTGATTTTTGCTACGTAGCTACCAACAACATTTCTCTCAAATTCTAAATAAAAATAATATATATTTTTAAAGCATTTATTTGCAGAAAATGAGGCGAAATGGCTGAAATAACAAAACACCTCAAAATGCAAAGAATAGTTCATATTCATAAAGTTTTAAGAGATCAGAAATCAATATTTGGTGGAATAGCCCTAGTTTTTAATCACAGTTTTCATGCATCTTGGCATGTTCTTCTCCACCAGTCTTACACACTGCTTTTGGATGAATTTATGTCACTCCCAGTGCTCCAATTTAGTATAGCTTGGTTTGATGGCTTGTGATCATCCATCTTCCTTTTTTGATTATATCCATATAGGTTTTAAATTTGGTAAAATCAAACACATTAACTGTAGTAGTATGAATGGGATCCGAGGCTGTGGTTGCTCTGACTCACCCCACCCCAGTTCAGGGTCCTGGCGAGGTCATTTCCTGTCCCCAGAGGAAGAACAGCCACAGCCGGCTGTGGGTTCAGCTGCAGCTGATCCAGAGTCGACAAGATCCAGCCAACCTGCACGTGTTATAGAGAGAGCAGTATTTAGTGTGTATGTATGTATGTGTGTATATATATATATATATATATATATATATATATATATATATATATATATATATAGGTGGAGTTGGTACACAGTAAACAACCCTATTTGAATGATGTTTTAACACATATTATGGCAAGAACCTCTTAACTAAGTAAAGACAAAAATTACTTTAATACAGTAAATGAGAACTTTTAAACTATCGTCATGTGCAGTCACAAAGACCATTAAAAAACATTATGTTGATGAAACTGGCACTCATCAGGACTGCCTCAGGAAAGAAAAAAAAGTGTTACCTCTGTTGTACAGGATATGTTTATCAGAGTTACCAGCTTTAGAAACCACAAATGATCAGCTCAACCCCAGATAAGAGTCACCTAAATGCTTCATCTTTTGTATTTTAGTTGGTTTAACACTTTTAAGTTACTACATGATTCCTTATGTGCTTCTTCGTAGTCTGGATCACTTTATTATTAATTTACATTGTTGGGAAAAAAGACAACAGCTGGCATTGTATTTAGACAGATCCAAAGAACTTGTATTAAGATGAAGATGTATTACCATATATTTCAGCAGTCTGAATATTTGATACACCAGCATGAACCCTCCCAAAATAAAAGCTTTATATAAATACCATTAAAGAGCAAGGGTGCAAATTGCACATTTTTCCCAGAACTCACTTCCTCCAGGACACTGGGGATGTTTTTAAACTCTTTTTTGATTTTTTTTTCTCCACATTTCTGTGTGGTTAGAGGCAGCAGTGCTGAAATCCTCCTGGGTGGATAAATGTCAGCGTGTGAAATATGGGGGTATTCCACGAGCTGTACGCTCATCCAAACTAATGCTCTTAATTACTCAGAGATGACACCGCAATACAGTCAAACCGGGACACACTCAGACACATAAACGTGTGTACAAATGTGTATACACTGATACACACTCTGAACAGTTCAGCAAAACTCTCCTCAGCTTTGACTCAGTAAACCTTCTCTAAGCGTGTGACTCAGCATCCTGCATCATTCTGCATCATCTGAGCATCCTGGCTCATGACATTAAGTTTGGAGAGGGGTAGAACTCAGTTTAAAACAGGGCCTATGAGCCTTAATAACTAACAACTCATACACACTCACGCATGCACAGATACTCACAGTGCCATCACCACCGCAGGCCAGAATCCGCAGGTTGTGAACCTTCCGGTACATTTCCAGCCTGAAACAGACAGATAGACAGACAGACTCACCATCGTAACCATAACCAAAACACACATACTTACAAACTTAGCAAATATGCAGATTTCATGTTTATTCATTTCTATTCTGTGCTACTAAGGAGAGCAGAGAGAGAGTCAGTTAAGCACTCACCCTTCTTTAGGACCCCCCTGGCTCAGGTCGAAGACTTGCCGAGGATTCAAATACCACATAAACGACTGGATGATTTTGGCCCCCTAAAAACAAATTACATAAGTTAACTTGGAAGAAGCTCTCTTTTTAAACACCTTAACATTGTTAAGATGAGTTTTGAGAATGATACTAAATAAGACTACAATCACACAACATGTGCAGGGTTCAAACACTTTTTAACCAATAAATGTTCATGTTTTTCATGGGTTTTTCATGACTTTTCCATGACCTCAAGGCAAATTGTCATGACCATATATATATATATATATATATATATATATATATATATATATATATATATATATATATATATATTTTTTTTTTTTTTTTTTTTTTTTTTAAGCATTTTTTTTTTTTTTAAATAAATTAAAAATTAGAATATTATATACGACCAATTAGTACTTTAGGCAGTCCAGGCCATCCTGCTGAAAAATGAAATCTGCATCTCCATAAAAGTTGTCAGCAGAGAGAAGCAGGAAGTGCTGCACTGACTTTAGACTTGATATAAAACATTGGAGGAACACCAGCAGATGACATGTCTCTCCAAACCATCACTGATCATCAGTAAATTTTACATTTCATTTGGAAATCAAGGGAGCAGAGTCTGGAGGAAGAGTGAGAAGTTTCCATAGCCATGTCATCTGTGTATATCAATTAATGGGTATTTTAATAGCAGACAACTATTTTTGTAGTCCTGCAGTAGGTGAAGAAAAAAGTATGTATTTCCCAAACTATGATTAATTAAAATGTTGTTGTCTTTAAAAGTGTAAAACTGCGTTGTTGTGCTATTCTATTATCATTATATCAGTGGCATTTAAATGGTCTGACAACAATACTGTTTATCACAATTATTTCTGGGACGATTTATCATCTATAAAAAAACGAGGTAGAGTAAATGGAAAACTTGGAATCGCTTATTTTACTGCTGTTTTTATTTAAAATTGTTCATTTGTGCACTCGCATGAGCCGAGTTGTTAGCACGTTTGCCTCCCAGTACTGGGGTCTAGGGTTCAAGTTCCTATCTAGGTGAAGCAAAATGTTCTCCCCATGCCTGCGTGGGTTTCCTCTAGGGACACCAGTCCTTCAGGTGGACGGCTGTTTCCAGTTGAGGGTATGCTGTGTGCTATTGGCTGCCACTTCTCACCGGTGTGTGGATGAGTACTGATCAGAAATAGTTGTAAAGTAAAAATGATTGTAAAGCATCACTGAGTTTCTAGAAAGTCACTATTTAAGTGTAACTTCATTCATTCCTTCATTAACACCCAAATAATACATGCAACATTTCTGCAGCATCTCATACATGATGTGTGTGTATGTGTGTGTGTGTATGACTCAATAGCATTGATTCCTGCATTTAAATTCCATTTGATTCAGTAATCTACACTAATAAATTCCACTTGATTCAGTAATCTACACTAATAAATTCCACTTGATTCAGTGATTCATGCCTACAGCGGTGATTAAGTGGCTGACCTGGTTTCCTCCGCTCTTTGGATTTACAAACACTAGCAGTGGCTTCATCAGCTGTGAGGGAATCGGCCTCACGATGAAGGGCTTCCATCGAGCTTCCTATCAGGAAAAGGGAGTGTATGAGATTTTTAGTTTAGTGTTTATTACAAAAAGCTGTTAATTTGATTGTTGAATAAATACTTGAATAAAAAAAAACTTCAGGAAGAGAAAAGGATCCCCACCTCTGCTCCCTTCTTGCTGGATTTGCGCTTGAATGAGGTCCGTTTCTTCTTTTTGCTTGACTTTAGTGAAGACTGTAGGTTTAGGGAAGACATACAGGTTCATTAGCAGTACACTGGAGCCCTCTGCTGGACACACGCAACATTACAACAAAGTATTTTTCATGTGTTGTTAAGGATGTGAGAAGGGTATAGCTGCAGCCTGGAGCACCTCCAAAGGGGAGGAACTTACATACTTGGAGGATGTGTGCGTCCAACAGCACTACTAAGAATCACTGCAATTATTTCTAGGGCTGCAGCTATCAATTATTTTAATAATTGAGTACTCTACTGAAAAATCGATTCGATTAATCGGATAAAACATATTTGTTTGCTTAAAGAGTAATTAAAAATACACAAGAAAAAAAAAAACAAGACATTTTACTTAATAATGAATGACCAATTGATTTCCTTTTTAACTTATATAGATGAGTTATAAGTTTTCCAACATTTCCAAACTGCAAACACAAAAGAAATAAAGGAATAACAATAATTTAATAATTAGTACTTTAATAAATTAAGTTAAATTATTTTCAACAAGGATTTCTTGAAAGTATCAAAACTATGGGGAATTAATCAATAAAAAAGTCATAAACATTTGCATTATGTTGTGCATCTCAGTTTCTGAACAGCAGAGATGTTGCCAGTTATGGAAGTTATGTATTTGTTTATAAACTCCTCAGCGCTGTGTTCACTTATTTTTATTATATTAAGTCCAGAATTGTCTGTTTTTATAAACAAACCACACACATTACACAGTATTCCTAATAGTCAGCACTCCTCAGCGCTGTCGTTAGGTTATTATGGTACAGAAATATTAATCTCATTGATTTGTTATAAGTTATATTAATCTTCTCTCGGCTCCACCGCTAACGTGTCCTCGGCTGAGACGGTGCAGCAAAAAAAAAGTGCTGTTGTGGGAGACAAGAGTGAATATACGCTGTTCAGCCTAAAATGTTGCATTATTTTTGCCCTTTTTCCTCGTAAGTTGTCGCTCTTTTCCCTCGCCGCTTTAAAATACCCTCTTCTCAGCTAAAACCTCTGCCGCCTCCTTCTTCCTGCTTTGTCACATTAAAAGCGCGAATTACTGAGCGCTGAGTTTTTTAATTAAATAAACGATTACTCGAGGCACAGAATATTATTTGATCATTTTTTTTAATCGAGTAACTCGAATAACTCGAGTAATCGTTTCACCCCTAATTATTTCATTAGTGAAATTACACTGACAGACTGATTTGCAAGCGTGCTGTACTTTTTAAAAACAATAATCAATCTTCTGAGTATTATTATTTTTATGAAATTCCCAGCAGCACTGACTATATCTTAGTGTTTACTCTACTGATGCCAGTATCCTAAAAGCTTTGCGACTTACAGTTGTTAGGGCTGTCCCTAACGATTATTTTTTAAACGATTATTCTAACGATTATTTTTTTCGATTAGTCGACTAATCTATTCATTGAGAAAAATATTTAAATAATTATTTTACGTTTTAAAGCAAACGATAAATTACTATATTTATATATAATAACAACAACAACAACAACACAAGCCTACTAAACCAAACCCCACACTTATAATCACTTACATGTACAGCACGTTGTTTAGATCTATAACGCTAAAAATGGATAAGCTCCCATACACCACAACCGTGTGTTGCACTGTTTTCTGTGACCGCTAGATTTTGTGACCACTGGCAAGTAGTTCTCAGCAGACCGGTGCACTGGCCATTCGAAACGTGTTCGTTTCTAATGTTTACCCCGACTGGCCAAAACGGTTCAGTTTAGGGCTGAGGGTAAGGTGTAGGTATAGAAAGCTTCCGTTTTGCCAATGAACGCTCATAACCGTGAGCACTGGTCACAAAATTCCGACGGTGACAGAAAACGGTGTGACACCGCAGCACCGACGGCGCTAGCTAAAATAACTTAAGGCAGCTAGCTTAGCTAAACACCTGAACCTATGAATAATGCTACTGTTTCTGGAAACTGCGAAATGCCATGCACAAATATAAACCAAAAATGTATAATTTCTGCCTGTGGCAGGTTTAAAACCTTTGGTAGACAGCCTTAAGTCTTTTTAAGGACACCCGCGGAGACCCTGATGTAAACAGTAACTTACTGTGTGACCCTGTTGACATAGTGCTCCTGGATGTTTGCGCTTCAAGTGCTCCTTTTGCACATATGGCAGAGGACCACATTGTTGCCCTTTTGCGTGAAATGCTCCCAAACTTTAGATGCCCGCTGGCGTTTTTTTGTAGCTGGAGATTGCTCTCCGGAGTCCAAGCTCTCTAGAGCTTAGATTCTCTGCCCGAACCCGACATGACCCGAGGCCCGCCCGTAAATCCGACCCGGGCTCCAGAAAATAGTCCGAGATGTAGGCGTCTGTTTTTTAATTATATTTTTATTTAAAAAAAAAAAAAACGAAAACTGAAAGTGAAACTAAACTAATTTATTTATAAGCGCTGTTTTCACTACCGCAGTTCTACAGCGGGGGTGTTGTGCCGATTCTGTCCGCGAAGCGGGAGTCAGATTCAGCAGAGAGTCGGATTCGGCACAAACGCGGCGGCACCTCGCGGTCCGCGGTGTCAGTTGTAAGCGCTGGCGCTAGCCGCAAAATACGGCAGAAAACACTGAGGGAGCTGCAGAATTATGAATGGGACTAGAATATGAGCACGAGGAGATCAAAGAGAACCTTCACCTGTGAGTAGTTCTCACCAGAACACGCAAATCTCTCTCTCTCTCTCTCTCTCTCTCTCTCTCTCTCTCTCTGTCTCTCTCTCTCTCTCTCTCTCTCTCTCTCTCTGTGTCTCTCGCACGTGAACTCCTCCGCGTTTGACTTGCAGAACTGTGTTTAGCTGTTCTTAAAAATCATTTTAATTAAATAATAGTTCTATGCTTCTATGTTACCGTGTTAATTAACATAATTCTGATCATATTTCGCTCATTAAAACAGCCCGAAAACAGCCAGTTGGAATTTTTGGGCCCGATCTAACCTCTAATGCTCTCCACAGGCGCCGCCATGTTTACGACGCGCCGACGCACGTTATGCAAATCGATGTATTTTTGTAATCGATGACGTCGATTATGTCGACGCGTCGCCCCAGCCCTAACAGTTGTATTAACTAAATAAGAGAGAAATGTACCATATTTTTCACACTATATGGTACACAATTTTCCCAAAATCCTTTAGTGCGCCTTATAATCCAGTGCACCTTATGTATAAATTCTACCAGTCAGGTTGTAAGAAGCAGTAAAACCACTCTGCTGAAGTACAGCGTTATACAGGAGTTTCAGTTTAGTTCTCCAGCACAGAGCCTGGAGCAGTATTAGCATTAGCTGCTAACTATGCTAAGCACTAACTCTTTTGCCATTCAGAGGTAAGATAAGTATTATCAGCCTGTAGCTTGCTGCTAACACAAGCTAGCATTACTGGAGCAGTATTAGCATTAGCTGCTAACCGTGTTAAGTGCCAGCTCTTTCGCTGTTCAGAGGTGAGTATATCAGACTGTAGTCTGCGTGTTTACCATGTTAAATTATGCTAATGCTGATGCTGCTGCACTTAGCTTTAGAGGAAATCTAATAATCTAAGTTTACTGTGACTAATTAGATTTTTTTTTTTAGAAATACTGTTTTGTTTACTTAGCTTAGCTTTACTTAACTTATGTATGAATACAGACCAGAAAATAGACGTTTTAATAGCGCCTATTGTGTGAAAAATACGGTACATTGCGATATTTTGTTGTTCTGTGATATTCTCATTTTAAAATACAGGAAATTTTGCCAAACATATATATAATCATTAATCTGGTAGATGATGTCTTCATGTAAAATGAGAACAGTATGATTTCTTTGACTGCTGCTATAAAAAGCTTAAAAAAAAATAAAGTTGATATGGCATGAAAAATGTCATTTCTAGCAAAGTGGCTGTTGATGCTATAACCATATATAGCATTCTAAATAATGCACTCAGCTACTGTACTTTCAGTTTTACCAATTGCTGACACAAATGTGCAAATGCACGCATACAGCTTGTCTAGCCCTGTAGAAAAGTACTCTCTTGAGGAGACAGACATGAATCTACTGGAACCATTGAGCATTAAGCTATGTTCTCAGTTATTATAAATGGATTGATGGTCAGGTACGGTGGTGATCAATTAACATCCTGACCTTATTAACACTTTTCTCACTGATTGCAATCAAGTTCTCACAGCAATGCTCACAGCAAAATCTAGTAAAATCTTTGGACAGTACAAACATTTATTCCAACAAAAGCCAGAGAAATTCTTCTTTTATTTTAAGAAGGTAATGATGATTATCAGAAGAATTTAATGTATTAAATGTAGGATTGTGTCTGCGTTTTATACTGTGATATATCTTTATCAGTACATTTTCCAGTCATTTTCCATTAATACAATAATGTGCAAAAACGGGTCACAAGGATGTAAACCTGTTTAAAAATTATTTTGTACTGAGCAGCAAATTTGTTTTTATCTGTAAAATCGAAGAAGATGAAAAACTAGAACAATGCAATTCCTGTAGGGTGTAGAGTTTGGTGACTGCTGAGTGAAAATGAAACTCTATGGCTTGGGCATGTGTGAATATATGTCTATGGATTAGAACTTGGGACCTGTTTCAAAGCAATACATTCAGTTCACTCATCATTATTTTGTAAGTGTGTGTGCGTGCACGTGTACCTGAGGTCGGCGAACACGTATAATCCACGTAGGAGGTACTATAACTGCTGCATGAGCTCCTAATGAACAAGCCTCTTCTATTTGCTGTAGCATGAAGCATGTCACCTTATTGTGATACTGCAGGAAGAGAAACACAGCAAATACATTAAACACGATTATGTAATACTATACATTAGGATACATGCATGTACATACAGGAGACAAAAAGAAATGAAAAAAAAGCACACCCTGGAATGCTGCCAAACACTGCATGCAGCATAAAAATGCTCTCCCTGAAAGTTCATTGACTGAGAGAAGCAGCCCACTATTTAGGTAATACCTCAGCCAGCCACAATTTTCTTTGTTTGCATTGGTTTCATGAACAAGAAGCCTGGATTGCTACATAATTTAACTGTATCCTCTCTAGCAATAAGACATACAGCTCTGGAAAATACAATTCAGTTTCTGAATCAGTTTCTCTAATTTTGCTATTTATAGGTATATGTTTGAGTAAAATGAACATTATTGTTTTATTTTATAAACTACAAACATGATTTCTCCCAAATTTCAAATAATAATAAATGACAATAATAAATATTGTAATCTAGAGCATTTATTTGTAGAAATCTTTCATGCATCTTGGCATGTTCTCCTCCACCAGTCTTACACACTGCTTTTGGATAACTTTATGCCGCTCACTCCTGGTGCAAAAATTCAAGCAGTTCAGTTTGGTTTGATGGCTTATTATCATCCATCTTCCTCTTGATTATATTTCATCGGTTTTCAATGTGGTAAAATCAAAGAAACTCATCATTTTTAAGTGGTCTCTTATTTTGTTTCTAGAGCTGTATATTACTGTATATACAGAAAACTGGTTCACATACTTTTTCTTGCCCTGTAAAAAGTTTCCGGTTCAACAATTTCCTGATGTTTTACACATACAGATACACATACACACACAGGTACATGGGAAAACACTTACTGCTTGCTTGCACCAAGAGCAGCTAATGGCCACAATCTCTTTACTGTGAAAGGCAAACTTCTGCTGAAATCCCTGGAAATACACAGAAAAAAGAAGCAGACAGCAATTACGCACACACACGAAGACACACACAGCTTGTCATCATTTATCCAGTCATTAAAATGTGCAAACAACTACAAAAAACTGTGACATTTCCATAGGTTGTTGACAAGTTATCAAAAGACACTAATTACAGCATCTGCATCATGTCAAGCATTTCTAATAGGCTTTCCCATCTGGCCTACCCAGGGCTGTAGACACACACATACCTTCCCACACTGTTTACACTTCCCCTCCTGCCGCCGTCGATGGACCCAGTGATGTCGCACTATGGTAGGCTACCATGGAAACAGAACAAGCCCAATTTGATCTCATTAATCTCATCACCATGAGGCCACAGACACAAAAGTGATTAAAAGCTCTAGTAATCAGAATGAAATGAGAGACTTTTTACTGTAAAGTCATTCTGCAGCAAATCAGCTACAAGAAAAATAACATTTTGCTCAAGATGTCAAGGTGACTTTTAAGTGATTCCAAGGTGTACGCTTCAGAACTAATGGCACCCATAGAAAAGATTTGTATCCTTAGCAGTGGTTTCTAGAGTGGTCTACATTTCTTAAGCATTTGACTGTAATTATTTCTTTAATAATTTCTTCTTTTTCGTCCACCTCCAATTAATTTAGCTACAGTGGCATAAAGTGTTTTTCTTTTATTGTTGATAATTATGGCTTACAGCCAATGAAAACCCAAAAATATCAGTGTCTCAGAAAGTTAGAATATAATATAAGACCAACTGGAACTTTTCGCAGTGTGGGCAGTGTGCCAAGTCCTGCTAGAAAATGAAATCCGCATCTCTCGTGCTGTAAGATTTTGTGGGAAAACACTGCACTGACTTTAGACTTGATAATAAAACACAGTGGATCAACACCAGCAGATGACATGACTCTCCAAACCATGACTGACCATCAGTAAATTTTACATTTCATTTGTAAATCAAGGGAGCAGAGTGGAGAGACACACAGTTTAAGCTGATTGAGGTCTAGTGTGAAGTTTCCACCAATCAGTGATGGTTTGGAGAGTCATGTCACCTGCTAGTGTTCATGCTTCCCTCTGCTGACAAATTCTATGGAGATGGAGATTTCATTTTCCAGCAGGACTTGGCACACTGCCCTCACTGCCAAAAGTACCAATTGGTCTTATATAATATTCACATTTTCTGAGAAAATTTTCTGTAAGCCATAATCATCAAGAATAAAATATGTAAATGCTTAAAATAGATCACTCTGTGTAATCCATCTATATAATATATATAAGAGTTTTACAATTTAAACTAAATTACTAAAATATAGTAACTTTTTATGATATTGTAATTTGGGATTTGGGATGCACTAGTATATGGTTCTTTTCAGTAGAGAATGAAAAATAACACATTAAGTCTCTGATTTCACCGCACAGCTTAACAAACACAATCCCAAACAAACATAAGAGATAAACTGTATATGTACACCCAGGACACAGAAATGAAGATGAAAGAGTGATAAAAGACAGGAGGAGAATAGATAATGACATCAGGGATCGTTGTAATTTCAACAGCAATAAAACTGTGCCTATAGTTAGGAGTGAGCTAGAGATATCAGTACCATCAGCCCTTATGAACTAGAAGAAGCTAGAAATGGTGTACAATAATAAAATGACTTGTGTGTGTAAGTCTATCTACATTGATAGATTGACGGTGAAATTATTGTACGTGTGTGTGCTTTGGGCTTCAATATGCAGAATAAATATCCCTGCAGTGAAGAGAAAACTTTGATGTTGTGAGAAAATCTATTCAAACCCCACGAGGAAGGAAATTTTTATAAACAAAATGCAGCTTAAAAAATAAACTGAAAATCAAAAAGAAGCAAGATTTCCTCAGGGGAACTGAGGGAAGGGCTGAGGTTAAGAGAACTGAGGTTGAGATTAAGGTTAAAATTAATCAGAGCAGTATTTAGGCAAAACTAACACAAATTTTGCATGCAGCTACATGTTTATTTCTTTCTACAGACCAGTGAAGTCATGTCGTCGTTGTAGCGCTCGAGTCACAGTTTTTTTTTTTTTTTTGGTGGGGTGGATTTCACAGTTGGTCGTGCATGTGTCTTAAAGGAGAACTCGTGTCTTAAAGGTGTAAAATGGACTTTTGGTGTAGTAAAACATGATTAAAAGTATTAACCTTTGATGAGATCCAGAAATTTTAACAGTTTGTCCAAAAACCCTTCAGACTGGGTGACACGGGGCATAATTTGCACCGATATATCGATTTTTCCACCGTTATCCAGACTCAAAATAGCTCCACACCTCCTTGCTAGCATGCGGAGAGCCCTGACATTTAAAACGAGCCATTTATAACTTAAAAAGTGCACAAGAAGTTTATAAAAAAAAAAGTTTACATAACGCGAGCTTCAGCTCCAAGTGCCGCCATCACTGAACTAAAAATAAAAGGCATCTTGTTATTTCACAGCTTCTTGTGCACTTTTTAAGTTATTAGTGCCTCGTTTTAAATATCAGGGCTCTTGGTATTCTAGCAAGGAGGTGTCAAGCTACTTTGCGCTGGATAACAGTGGAAAAAGCGATTTATGCCCCGTGTCATCCAGTCTGAAGGGTGTTTGGACAAACTGTTCAAATGTCTGGATCTCGGAATGCTGTGGGAGAACGGAGGTGTGCTATTCATCAAAAGTAAGTACTTTTTATCAAGTTTTACTACACTAAAAGTCCATTTTACACCCGAGTTCTCCTTTAACTCAGGTTCAACTACTACTAAATGTCTTGGTCTTTTCTCAGACTCAATGTGTTCCAGTCTTGGTGTTTTATATAAAGCAATAAACGCAACAAAAAAAAAACTAACATTTTTTTTGGCTTACTGAGCTTAAGGTCAGTAAGCAAAAACAGGGGAAAAAAGAAGTGCATGTGAATAATACCTGTATGAGAGGTGTATGCGCAGTGCGGTTAGCTGCACCGCGCCTGATTCGCTCCAGAGCAGCCTGACCTTTAATGGCTCTGCGTCGCCAGGCGGGCTAGCCCACGCAAGGCATGATGCAAAAACATGAGGTCAACAGGAGGAAGGATGGAGGAAAACAGGAGAGGAATGGCACAGGAAGGAAGGACATTTTTAACAAGTGAAGAAAGAAGGCAGAAATATGTCAGAAGCCGAGAGCTCCACTTTAACAGCGATTGCGTAAAGCATAACTAAATAAAGTTGTATTAATGAGAAAATAATTTAGAAAATTGAGAATTACTGCTGTTTTATGTTGGGAACTGAGTGTAAGACCCTACCTAAGACCCTATTTACACCTTGTCACTCTGTTTTAGTGACCTTTTTTACAGTGTGTCTTTGCTGTCGTAATGTTGGGGAAAAGTACAGCCTGCGAGGCTCAAAATGTGCAAAAGACATGAACTAATTTTTGTAACTAATCATGGGTGTGTTTTGGGCGTAACGTGCAATAAACAAATCAGCATTGATTCACTTGCCTCACATTCCCTTTAAGAGCCAGGTGCGCTCTGATTTTGGCAGATTGCTATTTCTATGGTGCAGCACTTCTGTACTTCTTAGCAAACAAAACTGAACTGCACATTCACACCTTTATTGCTATTCTGAGACTGATTCTAGCCTGAGTTAATAATTCACTGCCATGATAGCAATTCAGTAAGTGGCACACCTGTGTTTTCTATTGCCAAGATAGCAATACACCAGAAATTGACCTAAACACACCTAATTTCGAGACCACCACACCCATGAGCATAGATACTGTATATTCACAAGCACTGCACACAGTGATCAGATGTAAACAGGGTCTAACAGTTAGTATAAGGGTGGAAATTCAGTTTTTGAGTATATAGAGTTATAGAGTTACAGGGTTAAGATGTTACTGGCTGTTTTAATGGAGCCCTGAGCACAGGAATGGCACACAATCGAAGAGAACAAGGAAAACATGCAGAAAACAATGGGAAAACAATAACTAGGAGATGAGAAACAAGTGGCTACAACTCAAACTCCAGCTCAAAACCTCACCTCCCGTATGTTCCGAGAGCCAGATTCCCTGAATGATGGTTTACACCTGAAATTGATCTGAAAGAGGATATAGTGCATCATTATATAAAAACTGACTTTTGATTCTGTATAGGAATGAAGATGACGAGAGATTTTGAATGCCAAAAAAAAAGCCCTGCAGAATACCTGACCAAGAGACCAAGAATCAGACAAATAATAAAAGAAATGTGGCTGTAAAATTTGAATAAAACATATATATATATATATTTTTTTTTTAAATAAAGAGTCTTAGAGAGAGCATTTAGTTCATTAGTACCTTACACTTACTGAAATTTCCAGGTTACAGACTACTACTTTTTTCACATGTGTTAAACACTGTGACTTATATAACGGTGCAGCTAATGTCTGTATTTTTTATTGGCTAACACGCTTCAAAAGTGCAAAAAAAGTGCAAATAAACTGTTTTTAGGAGAGATAAGTGTATAGATTATTCCTGGGCTGCTCGATATCAGCATGAATCGTGCACTTAAAGTGGGGATTTAAAGTATATTTGATCTATATTTAATATGGTTTATATAACATAGAGACAGTCAACCTGCATCAGTAAAATATTTATTTCCTTTTTCATGACTGGAAATGTTTGTATTTACAACTCTGTAAACTAATGCACGCTCTCCAGCCATGGCAACTCACGCCAGGGGTGCAAAAGTCGAAGCGCAATATAGGCTAGACTGTCAGTAGCGATGCCAAAATAAGCAGCGTTTGTGTTTTTTTTAATTTAAGTAACTGATGCTAATCACAGCAGCCCTGTAACAGATCATGAATGGAAAATGTTCTTTTTCCTCCAGGTTTCTTAAACTGGTAGCCCAAGTAATTCATCTACTTTTCCCTTTTAATATTACAACATTCCACATATTCTAGTAATATTACGACTTTACTCTACTGACTTTTTCTTTGTAGGCTACTGTACTTTTTTAAAGCAGTCATGTTGCAGCACTGTTCGCAGTTCGTAACATTATTTGTCTACATAGCCTATTTAATTAAAAGTGCTGCTTATAGTCAGGTGCGGTCTGTATATGTACAGTTTTTATTGGGTGCAGCTTACATTCAGGTGCCCTCAATAGCCCAGAAATTACGGTACAGCTTTTGATTGTAAATTGATCAGTGTTATCATTTAATGAAGAACAATCATCAAAAAAAAACAATTCATGAGTAGCATTTAAAAACTATTTTCACACAATTTCACCCATTAAAGTTTGTTAGTAAGCACGGCTTATTTTTCAAAACCCCATTTTAATCACCTCATCTGATAAAAAACATCAGAAATATAAACACATAAAAGCATAACCACCAGTATGACCTGAAAACAGCCGCCTATAAACATGATTCACATGCCAGCAGCCACCCAACCAAATGTGCAGTGAGAGGAGGAGCAGAGCTGGCCATCTTATTCAGACACGCCCACTTTTGAAATTTTGTATTTTTCTGCATTTTGTTAAATTTTTTATTCATCGCGTATCAAATAGTTTGTGGATAAATTATATTTAAGGTAAATGAGAGTTGATGTTGGCTTAATTGCATCAAGAGCGATAGAAGATGTTCAGTAAAAACATAACGGTGCCCAGTCACCAAAGACCCACCACGCTACAATCCATAGTGCAATTTTCCCACCTGCAGTGCCTGTAGTCATGCCACGGGAACATATGTGTGTGTGCGCGTATAAGTGTGACTAATCCTTTTAACCCCAGCTTAATCTGAGAGAGAAGAAGGCTCAGAGCGTAAGAGCGATCAAAAAAAGATGGGTATAGAGATCAGATAGATGATCAGATGAAAGTGAAAGTGGACGAGAGACAGGGGAGCGTGTATAGAGGTCTCACTCTGAAAGATGGATCTTTGTGTGGCAGCTCATCAAGCCACTCTCTTCGATGCTGAGGTTTCCTGTGAGATAGCTGTGATGATGGCAGGGACATGATTGGTTGACAAAGCAGTGATGGGCACACCCCCCTGTTAAGAAGTGTTGCTTAAAAAAAAAAAAAAAAAGAAAAGGCAGAGTCTTTACTCACCTTCTCCAGCTGTTCTATACAAATCGTGTGGACTACAATCTTGCAAGCAGCACATTTCTTCCGGGCAACAGATTTTTGCTGCAGGAGAGAGAGAGAGAGAGAGAGAGAGAGAGAGAGAGAGAGAGAGAGAGAGAGAGTGAGAGAGAGGGACAGACAGAGAGAGAGAGCAAGAGAGCGAGAAAGTGATAGAAAGACAGAGCGAGAGACAGACAGAGAGAGACAGAGACAGCGAGAGAAAGACAGAGACAGAGAGACAGCGATAAAAAACGAGAGTGTGTGTGTGAGAGAGAGAGAGAGAGAGAGAGAGACAGACAGAAAGAGACAGAAAGACAGAGACAGTGAGAGAAAGACAGACAGAGCAAGACAGTGAGAGAGATATATGGGGAGACAGAGAGGGACAGAGAGAGAGAGCAAGAGAGCGAGAAAGTGATAGAAAGACAGAGCGAGAGACAGACAGAGAAAAAAAGAGAAAGAGAGACAGAGATGCAGCGATAGAGACAGAAAGAGAAAGACAAAAAAAAACAGACACAGAGAAAGAAAGAAAGAAAGAAAGAAAGAAAGAAAGAAAGAAAGAAAGAAAGAAAGAAAGAAAGAAAGAAAGAAAGAGAGATGAATATTTGAAATTAACTTGTGCTTTAGGTCAGATTAAAAACACAGACCGGGATGTTAAATCACTTCACTTTAATCACTTGCTCTTGGAGTTCTAACAGTAAATTGGTTATATATGAGGTCTGATCCTGTATAAGTGGAATGAAAGGGTGCACAAAGTCTCTTTGCAAATAATGCTGAACATCTTTGGTCTGTCTAAGAGATCCAACAGAAAGAGCCAACAGACTGCAGGTTACATTTATTTTTTACACTCTACTCGCATAAATTACACCAAATAAAGACATCAATTATAAAAATATCACACTTGGTATCACTTTATTAACCTTTTTCCAAACTAGCTGGTTTCTCGTCTGAAAGATATAAGCTGTACAGGGCTAGATAAGTAAGCTTAGGCTTGGCTTACTTAGCCAGAGCTAGCATTTGTTTATTTACCAAAAGACTGACTGCATTTCTCTGCATTAATGACTGGAATAGCACTGCTGAAATAATTCCATGGTAAGAATTGCACTGCTGAGTTACATTAATGACTGGAATAGCACAGCTAAAGTAAATCCATGGTTTAAATTGCACTACTGAGGTAAATATAGTGCCAAATGTTTATTTTTTTTTTCAGTTTTAGCCAATAGATTTTGATGCATCTGTATATGGGAAAGGCCTTTTAGGGTTAAAACTGAATATTTGTATTTGTAATTCAGTGTTTTATAATCCAGACTCTTGATATGTGATAAATCTGCATAGCAGGTCAAAGGTGAATTATTTAGCTGTTTCTCTTTACTTTGCATTTTTAAACTGAACCTCCAGAGGGCAGCAAATCTAGAGATGCAGCCTCAACATAAAAAACACCTCTGCAGTTTATATTATTATAAATTTAAAATATTTTTACTGTACTGCTTTTTTCTGCCTGATTTTTACTGCTCTTTTGCAGCACATTGGGGCTCAACATTAAACATGTATATGAATATGAACAGAGCCTTAATATTTGTACACATTCTCTGAAATCATCATTAAAGATACGGATAAACAAAGCAGTACCAGTGGAAATTGTGAGATTAGTGTAGCCAACAGACTAAGTAAAACATGATCATGACCATACAGACACCACCATACAGACACCAGATACCAACACAAACATATATTGAACTACTAGTGCATAAAAAAAAAGAATATAAAAAAATCAGTTCAAAATGTGAAACTCATATGTTATATATAGATGTATTACACATAGTGTGATATATTTTAAATGTTTATTTCTTTTATTGTTAATGATTATGGCTTACAGCCAATAAAAACCCAAAAATCAGTGTTTTTTTTTTTTTTTTAGAAAATTTGAATATTATATAAGATCAATTGGTACACCAGAAGTGGACATGTCTCTCCACACCATCACTGACCATCAATAAATTTTGCATTTCATTTGGAAATCAAGGGATCAGAGTCTGGAGGAAGAGAGGAAAGACACACAGTCCAAGCTGCTTGAGGTCTAGTGTGAAATTTCCACAATCAGTGATGGTTTGGAGAGACATGTCTGTCATCTGCTGGTGTTGGTCCACTGTGTTATATCAAGTCCAAAATCAGTGCAGTGTTTTCCTGGAAATTCTTACTGCACTTTATGCTTCCCTCTGCCGACAACTTTTGTAGAGATGCGGATTTCATTTTTCAGCAGGACTTGGCACACTGCCCACACTGGCAAAAGTACCAAGTGGTCTTATATAACATTCTAATTTTCTGAGAAACTGATTTTTGGGTTTTCATTGGCTGTAAGCCATAATCATAAACAATAAAAAAATAACGCTTAAAATAGATAATTTTGTTTAATACATCTATATAATATATGAGTTTCACATTTTGAATATATATATGTCTTATTCATGTTAAAAGGCTTTTCTTTCAAGAACAGTATTAGCGTTAGCAAAACTGATTGATCTTCATATTTTGTATGATAAGTTAATAAAGTGATTACTGTGACAGGCATAATGGACATGATAAAGAAGATGCTCTGGCAGTCAAAAAACAAAAAAACTATGGAAGAACATTTTTCACACTGTTCACAGCTTTTAAATCAAAGAACGTAGACCAGTATAGAGAACTTGACAATGTGTTGTAGGTTTATCAAACACTAGAGAGTGCTCCAGAGTCTGCCCAAAATGAACAGCAGTTCATAGTTAATAAAAAGTTTGAGAGTTTTTGTACTGAAAACAAAATCTTTTTTTTTTTTTTTACTACAGACATAATTTCTGCAGCTTTTACAAGCCTTTTAAACTCAGCACTCTGGCTGTAACTCCAGCATCAATTCACCGACCAGTCAATCAATCAGTTCAGAGTAGCATTAACTAGCATCTCTGTTGTTTAAAAATCATTTCATATATACAGGTAAAATATAAATATAAAGTTTTCTTAAATTCTTTTAGCAACATTCTTTATTCTACTTTACAAAATAAAAAAAAAACATAAAAACATACTGGACAAGTAGTTCTAGAGACAATTCTTAATTTGAGTTTTTTAGACATTTAGCTCTATTTACAACTCATTCACTGAGAACTCACTTGTTCCTTCTAGCAGTTTTTATTCGGTTTCTAATATAATGTGGGACATTGTAAAGGGATGGGCCCTCCATACACCTAGAATTGAATGATTTCTGCTTTACATACATAACAAAATAAAGGATGTATAGAAGTATGCGGGCAGTGACTGTTTAAAAGCTTAAAACTACTGTATTTAGTTTTAAGAGTATAAAACGAGTTTATATGACTTTACTTCTACTCATTCATATATTTCTCTTGTCTCTCTCTCTCTATCAATATAAATTTTTTTCTGTTCTTTTTTTATCTGTTTTTTTTTTTTTTTTTTCGTGGCAGCTGATCTGCTCTTGTGAGGAAACAGTTAATGGCTGGATGGAGTGGAATTAGCTTATATACACACACATACACAAACACACACAAACCAGTGACTTTGCGAAGCAGTGCTGTTCTCCAACGTAACAGAAGTCCCCGGAGACATTGGTCTCGAACCAGATGTGCTCTCCATAGACTGCCGACTCCTGCATACATGAACACACGCAAAACATACACAATTAATATGCTTCACTAAAAAAATGCATCAAAACGAATTAACATATTATTTATATATTAATACTAATACTAATTATTTACATAAACAACTGATTGTTTAAGTTTAAAGATTAGTAAAGTGAAAAGAAGCTAAAAAATAATATGCAATACAAGGGAAAAAAAAAAAACACCAATTCAAAAAGTCAAGATCACAAATCAAAAAACATGTGAACCATCAATATTTTATTAATGATGTTTTGAAAAAAAAATCTAAGATGGGGTTGATTTAGGGCTAGAGGCAGCATGGACTTCCCTTTGCTTGGTTTTGTGCACAGATGGGCATCTGAGATGGACAATATTTTTTTTTTTAGAAGATGGGCTTCAGAATAAAAGACAAACACGGACATTTAGGGTGTTTTCAACTGTATTTGGTTTCTATGGTCCGGATCATGATGAGTACCTCATAAGTTTATTTACTCAGAGCGTTTTCTCACTCTGTTTAATTTGGTTTCACACAGGCATAGACCTAAATGCACCAAAATGCGCGCCAATTAACCACACGAGCATGTTGTCACCTCTGATTGGTCAGAGCTGTCTGGTGCATGAGAAAGAAAGTAAATATAGTGAGAAGATTCTGTGTTCCTGCACGTATATCTGTGCAGTTTAAAGCTGCTTTAGCACTGAATGTGCAGCACACATGTACACGTAGTACATCGCGAGCAGTGAACGCAGCACAGACAGCGCATGTAAACAGCATGGAGCAGAGAGAGCATTTGTTCATAGTCGTGGTAATTAGCGTAATTTGGCTAATATATCAGATTAAACTGCACCTTATCAGCAGTTTAGCTCCAATTAAAGGAGTATATTTAATAGCTGGGTTTGCTCTAGACCGCATCATGTTCTCACCACAAGTGAATCGCTCTAGAGTTTGTTTGTTTGTTTAAGGGCGTTTTCACACCAGCACTGTTTGGTCCAGTTAAAATGATCTCTGGTACGTTTGTAACTTTAGTGTGGTTTGATTGAGCAGTTGTGAAAACAGTAATCGCACTCGGGTGCGGATCAAACAAACCGGACCGAGACCACCTAGAGGAGGTGGTCTCGGTCCGGTCCCAAACGAACTCTGGAGTGGTTCGTTTGGTGAGAACGTGATCCGGTCTCGATCCGACCCAGCTACTAAATATAGTCCATTTATTTGAGATAAACTGCTGATAAGGTGGAGTTTAATCTGATATATTAGCCAGATAACGCTAATTACCACCGCCAAAAAAAAAAAAAAAAAAAATGCTGTGTCCATGCACGCGCAGTCTATGCTCCGTTCACTGCTCACAGCCGCATGACTCGGTTTACTATGTGTACATCTGCGCTACACGTAGAAACACTGTGTTTGAAAGCGCAGTGTTTCAGCGTTCAGTGTTAAAAGCACAGATATTTGCACTGGAACACAGAATCTTCTCACTATATTTACTTTTTTCGTATATGTATATTTACTTCCATGGCAGACAGCTCTGACCAATCAGAGGACACAGCCTGCTCGTGTGGTTTATTGGTGTGCATTTTGGTGCGTTTAGGTTTATGCCTGTGTGAAACCAGACCGAACAGAGCGAGAAAACGCTCCAAGTAAATGAACTCATCAACTGATCCAGACCAGAGAAACGAACTACAGGTGTGAAAACGCCCTAACAACATCGATCCAGTTGTTTTGATCCGCACCTGAGTGCGATAACTGTTTTTTTTGTTTGTTTTTTTTTAACACCTGCTCAATTGATCTGCACTAAGGGTAAAAACCAATTCAAATAGTGCTGGTGTGAAAACGCCCTCAGACTGTCATTAGCATCAAGTCCAAAAGCCTGTTTTTTGTCATGCTATGTGGATATCAGTACACTATTGTGTTGCAGCATTAATGGGGAAAAAAAATGAAAAAAGAGATGCCCATGTTGCATTTTTTTTTTAACAAGACAATGAAAAACCACATGCTGCACACATTAAAAGGTATGGGTACTGGACTGGCCTCCCTGCAGTCCTGACCGGTCCCTAATCATAAATGTGTAGAGAATTTCTTCTGATTTGAGGATGCAGATTCCAAACATGCCCTTTAGTATTATACAGAATATACACTCTAAAAAAACAGAGGTACGATATAAGTACTTTTTTTGTACTCAAAGGTATACTCTTCATTATTGTACCCTCAAAGGTACAATATTGGTCTTTACAGGGTCTGATTTGATTCCCTCTGAAGTACAATTTCTAACAGCAATAAGTACAGATTTGTACCATTTAAGCAGCCAAAAGGTTCATTCAGTATTTTGTATCCCTGTACTAATAAACAATATTTATTTTATTTATGCATTTTTATTTGAAAGCCAGACAATTTTGAATCATCAACTTCTTGTTTATAATATTTATAATCTTTACTGGCTCAAAAAACATGGGTACAAAAAAGACTTTCACTAAAAGTTACTTTTTTGTACCTCAATATAAGATACAACCCCAGCGACAAGCTCTGTACTCCTGTACTTACTTTTCTTAGTGTGTACTGTATATATGAAATGTATTTTGTAGTAATATATGCACACAACAGGATACATTTCGAGGAATCAAGTGTGTGAAATCACACTGAGTGGAGTAATCAAGACTTTTCTATATATATAACGGCACTATTACAGGGTCTCAATAAAACACCATGTTCCGTAAATGCAGGTTATTCCTCTCATTTGCACTTAAACGCAGAATATGCTGCAGTAATGTGTGTGTGTGTTACAGATAAGTGGTCTGATTGCATCATTTTGTGGGTGTACATGAGCGTGGCTGGATTGTGTTATATTTACTTACGCTCCAGTCCACAGAACTGCGGATCTCTCGGTCCGAATCACACTTAGCCAGCACTGAACTGCTGGGTTGAGCCGACAGATGCTGCAGCCCAGATTTAGCTATGGCCTTCCTGCACACACACAAACACGGAAAGAAGAAACAATATCTTAATAACTAATGAAGATATTTGTCGTGCTTACACTGTGAAAATAAATGCTCAATATTCACTCTTTAAATACTAGTGCATCGCAGATCAATTAGAATATCAATGAAAAGGTACTTTATTTCGGTAATTCAGTTCAAAATATGTGAAACGCATATATTATATAAATGTATTACACACAAAATAATCTATTTTAAGCGTTTATTTATTTTATTGTTGATGATTCTGGCTTACAGCCAATGAAAACCCCAAAATCCGTGTCTCAGAAAATCTGAATATTATATAAGACCAATTGGTACTTTTTGGCAGTGTGGGCAGTGTGCCAATTCCTGCTGGACAATGAAATCTACATCTCAACCAGCAGATGACATTTCTCTCTAAACCATTACTGATTGTGAAGACTTCTAGACACTATACCTCAAGCAGCTTGGTCTGTGTGTCTCTCCACTCTTCCTCCAGAATTTACTGATGGTATATCAGGGATGGTTTGGAGATCCATGTCATCTGCTGGTGTTGATCCACTTTATATCAAGTCTAAAGTAGTTTTGTTTTCCCACAAAATCTTACAGCACTTCATTCTTCCCTCTGCTGACAACTTTTATGGAGTTGCAGATTTCATTTTCCAGCAGGACTTGAGATTTAATGACTGATTGAAGCTCTTTTTCACATTGCTTCCTCTTACTGGCTGATGCACTGTGATGTATACTGCACTTTTATAGAGTATTTTTTTCACAAGAAGTCACTGTATTAATATGTATAAATAATGTATTAATAATCTTAAGAATCATAATGTATTCAGGATTGGATAAAAATAGCTGATATTGGGCAGATATGTCATGGAAAAATAAAAAATAACATTGCGCCTTTTCCGTTTGTATCAAACACAAAAAGTACTAATTGCATGTAGTTTGCATTAGGTCGCTTTACATGCACTTTGGGGACAAAAGTATTGAAACGCCTTCTACTAGATGTACTGACAAGTACTGGATGGAGCACCGTCATTCCCCAGAACTCTCATACACACACATACACACACAAACACACACACAAAATATTCCATAGATACAACTTAGAAAAAATGCCTGAAAACTTCGAGTGACAAAAGACTCCATTTGCTCACCCCCTCCCCCAACACACCCATACACACACTCACACACAACTTGGACACACACACACACAAACGATACTGAAGGCATGAATTACATACGAGAGAAACCCACTCCATGTATCAGTCTGGGGGTCGTAGTACGTCCCCTGCAGCGCACCTGCTAGTCCAGCATCTGACCACCAGGGAGAGAGTTTTCTGTAATTAGTCCCTGACCCTCTCCGAGAGGCCACGGAGGTCCGCCTCCCTGCCCAAACCCCACCCACAGCCACATTAGCCGTCCTCCACACCTGACTGTTCCTCCGGTATCGACCGTACAGGCCGTAATAGGCTGGACTGTGGTAGACAGCGTCAGCAGGTAGTAGGTGGGAGGAGTTTCGGCGCAGGCAGCGCGGTGCACGGATGATTGGGCGGGGCTGTAGGCTATTGTCCCTGCCTGCCATTCCTTGAACCAACCAGGATGGGCATTCTTCTGACTCTCCTTTATGGTCTGCCCGAAGCTGATCAGGATCCTCCCAGCTGGCGTCGCTCTGCAGATCGTCGTTGTCTGAGGAAGAGCACGTCGACTGTCCTCCCTCGCTTCCTTCATCCGTCGTCCTCTCTTCGCTCATCTGGACCACACTGGCCAGTAGGAGCGATGGCCCCAGAAGCTGGGCATGGATGCTGCGATGTTTGGCGGCACGGCGCCGGCGGAGGGAAAATCTGGGAGTCAAGCAAGCTGTCGTTCCACTGGAACGCCGGCGGGCGAAACCCCGATCCCTGACCAAGTCCCTCATTGGGGGGCCTCCAACTGCCAGACCTCCAACTGCCTGTAGAGACCCCTGCAGCTGGACACTGGATCTGCGCCTCTGAGCCAGGCCAGCAGAGGGCAGTCCGACGCTGGAACGCCTACGTGCTTTGCTGGCCGGTATGGCCACGCTTGAACGCCGCCGGCCGCCTGGCTCCCGGACCTTCCGGCGGAAATGGCGTCGGAAAAACGTGTCCATTGTTTGACCGACGGGAAAAACGTTATGTGCCACGAGCGGCCCCTCCCACCGAGGGCTCTGTGGGTGCAAGAGTGAATCTGTCAGCACACAACATGCAGCAAACACACTCTCTCTCTCTCTCACACACACACACACTTAAAGTAATGCGCTGTAACAGTAGCCAAATGCAGTGCTGCTCCTTAATCCCACTTCAATACTGGTGAGCCTGCCTGAGACAAGTCAAGTGTCGCACACAAGATATCATCCATTCAGAGCCAATCAAAAAGGCTCCTATTCATTTAAAGACAAAACACACACCCATGTTCTTGCCTTTCCTGCCACCACTCCTTCAAATCTCACTCATCCTACACACAATCCCAGTGCTCAGTGCTGCACAGTTAGATTTTATCGACTCAAGATTATTGCTATGTATGGTCAAGGTAGGTGCAGTAATGTTCACCAATGCACAAGAAACATCAACAGCCAGAGTGAAGACCTGAAGTACTGAAAGGCCATCAGGTTCAACAGTTTCATACCTTTCTAGGAATCCCAAAAAGCAAAGCAAGGCAAGTTTATTTGTATAGTATCTTTCATACACAGAGGCAATTCAAAGTGTATTACAGAAAGAAAAAGAAAAAAAATGAATGTCACACTAAATATAGTAGTGCATATAGTGCGCATGCAGCAATAGCTCTACTTAGACCACTTCACATCATAATTAAATAAGTGCCATGGAGATATTCAAGGAGAAAGATGTGTAGGACAAACTGGCTCTGTCTGGAGGTTTTCCCTTACAACAAACATCACAAACAGCAGCGGCAAAGGCGCACATGCAAATATGTACCGAGTGCCTGAATCTTAAAGCAGAATTTGATCGCCCTCGATTTTAAGGTCACTATTCACTATTTTAAGGGAACTCCCACGATGCACTTGTAATAAAACATTAAATCTCGCTTCATGAGCTGAATGTGGACTACAATAAATTGCGAGTCTCATTATTAAGCAAGAGACAGTGGATTGATCTGAAGCCAACGGCTACAGTCACTGAAGTCAGTGAAATTTTTTTTTCATGCAGATTGTTAATGAGTGACTTCTAAATAAAAAAAAAAAAACTTATTTCATATTATTTCATGAACAGAGCCATTCTTTTACTAACTTTAAATGAGACATGTTATACTTTTTTTTCATGTTAGAATAGGGCTATGGGCTATACTGTACAAAACATGTTCATGAAGTTCTTTGCACAAAATTACTCTCATATAAAGAGATCTCACCAGCTCTATTCTTGCCGGTTTCAGTCCCTTTTAGAACGAGCCGTTTAAGGGTTCTGTCACTTTTATACTGTATATATAAACTGTTGCTGCTATGCTATGTTTATACCACATGTTAGTTTTAGCTTGTGCTAAAATGGCAAAAACGAACAAGCTTGTTTATGCTTAACTGTGATAGAAGCACAAAACTCATTATTTAAAAGCACTTATATCTCCCTCGTTGGCCGACTTGCCACAGATTCCTCCATCAAACAAAGTCTGCTGTCTTATCCTGCTGTGTAATGTCTGAGGTTCTCAACCAAAATGATCTAGTAAGTGGGGATTCTCTTTGGTGGGGGTTGATGGGTGAGGGGTGATGCCAGGGTGGTTCTCTGTATGTTTTCTTTTTGTGATGTCAATAAACAGCTAATAGAAGAATTTATGATTCCTGACACAGAGCTCTTTCAACTGATTCACAGAAAACAGATGAATTGGGGTACAAATAAGGGTATAGTTGTAAATCATGATAAATTAAGAGCCTAACTCAGTGTAAGCTTGAATCACTGAAGGTTTTGCTGCTTGCCCTTGGCATGGCTGCACTCATTTTTATCTAAATAAGAAGTAGTCTGGTGTGTGTATTCACTGTGAATGTCTGCCTCACTCTACCTCCAGCCTCGCTAAGTCAAGTGAGCAATAAGCAATAAAAATACTATTTATCTTACAGCTGTAGTGTCTGATGCTTTTTAGTAAATTAAAAGGTTTCTCCCTACATAACACAAAAATAATGAGAGTGTAGAGATCTTGAAGTGCTAGCCGGTGTTAGAAGCAGGCTACAGGCTGCTACTTAACTCTGAATGGGGAAATAGCTAGCGTGGGTAGAGGGTAATGCTAATGCTGCTCTAGCAGTGCTAGCCAAGGTTAGGAGCAGGCTACAGGCTGATAACACTAAACTCTGATTGGGGAATTAGCGAGCGCAGTTAGCAGGTAATGCGAACGCTGCTCCAGCAGTGCTAGCCGAGGTTAGGAGCAGGCTACATGCTGATAATACTAAACTCTGAATGGGGAAATAGCTAGCGTGAATAGTGGGTAATGCTAATGCTGCTCCAGCAGTGCTAGCCAGGGTTAGGAGCAGGCTACAAGCAGATTATACTAAACTCTGAATGGGGAATTAGCGAGCGCAGTAATCAGGCAATGCGAATACTGCTCCAGCAGTGCTAGCCGAGGTTAGAAATGGAGTAAAAAGCGCAGTCTGGTGTAGCTTCAGTTCCTGTTTGCTCTCGTAGTGTGCCCGCTCTTATTTAGGAAATCAGCTCCACCAGACTGTCTAAAGCGTGAGTAACGTCCCTGAGGTGTGTAGACAGAGAATGTGTGAATGAGGGGGTTTGCCACGCCCCGCTCAAGTGAGAATCGCTCAGCCTTGTCCGAAAAAGCGCACTGAAAAGCGCGTTTGCTGTTGCTCTTACAGCGTAGCTGCAGTTAAAATGGAGTAAAAAGCGCAGTCTGGTGTAGCTTCAGTTCCTGATTGCTCTCGTAGTGTGCCCGCTGCCCCACGTCCAGTGCTGCTCTTTAACCCCACCATTATGCTGTCACTTGGGTGAAGCTATACGAGATCCAAAACTACAATAGACAATCTCCCCCCAATCTGTGGCCGATTCCTAATTTAGCTCATCAATGGAGAAACTTGATCAAAATATCTGACGCAGTCATCTAAATCCCTGACCCTGAGTTTCAGAGTCTGACTGAACCATAATCAGGTGAAACGTAAACCTCAAGGCAGGGCTGAGCAGGACCGAAACCTGACCCGGCATCTCCACAGGACCACAATGCAGCTGTAATCCACCTGTCTGCGAGCAGGTAAGCTTACCTGGACAAAGCGCAGCTGATTTCTGGCTAGTTTTGGTGAGGAAAGAGCTGCCTAGCCCCAAAGCTCATGCTGCCTGCAAGCTATTTATAGCAACAGTAGATATCTAGGGGCAACAGCAGCGGCAGTGCGACAGTGTCACGTCAAAAACGGGGCATGCTGAGCAAAGGCCCTGCAACCACAGAACAGCCGTGTGGTTAAACAGCATTACACCACTACTGTTGGTTTTAGTCCTATTTGTTTTTTTTAGTGTTTTCTCTACTTTAACAAATATAATTCAAATAAAACCATAATACATGAATTAAAGTACATTACCAATGAAGTCTAAACAAATTAACTAGATAAACACTATGCCGTATTTTAATATTATAAAATACGGCATAGTGGTATAAGGCACACTATCATTAAACATGTATTTTCTAGACTTTTATTTTGATACATAAGGCGCACTGGATTTTGAGGCACATTTTCAGAGACACTATAAGGAAATTCTAATTCAGCAGGTCTCACCACTTGGTGGTTGTGGGGGAGGGTAGCTATGTTAAGTAAAGCTATGCTAAGTATAAAACAAAACTATAGTAAAAAAGACTTTCTTTTAAAGTCAAACGAGTGCTGAGTGTTAATCTACACAGATTTCTCTAGTTCTCCGGACTACAATACCCAGAATGCACCACACACTGACATGACTCCCGTTCACGATTACATGATACTGCACACGGCACTACCCGGAAGCTAATCACCTGAATATTTATTTCACCTGTTACACGCACTGTATATTATATGTTTATTACCATCACTTCACTTTCCCCCCACTGAGTACTGACACATTTTTTTTTTGCCCAACCCTCCATTAATAAAAGTTCCTAAACTGCATCTGCTACAGAGAGTGCATGGAGAATTTTTATTGTACAATTTTAGCCATGTTTGTAGAAAACAATTGACAAAATAACACATGAAAAACTTTCCAAATCATGTGGTATCCTGAAAGTATCCTCAAAATATATTTTACAATCTGCGAGAATGAATGGCAACCTAACTGACATGCAGGAAAGGATATACAATACATTAAAAAATGAAGTTAACAAAAGTGCACAAAATTCAAAATATTAGTTTTTTTTTTATAAGTTTACAGTATACTCTTTGTACTGAAATAAGAGTCACAGTAAATACACTAAGACACTTCCACACTCACTCAGTTTGAGTATGAAGGAGTTAAATCAGATGTGTTTGATCAGCGACAACAACAAAATGCACAAACCAAACCCCATTTACATTGGGGTTGTGGTGGAAGGTTGATGATTGGGGTGGAGGAGGGGGGGGGGGGGGGGTAAGCATGTAAGCGAGTGAGAAAGAGACGGCAGATAAATCTTTCGTTTAGACCACAGCTACAGCTTCACACTGCATCCGTGATCAGCAGTTTACTCTCACTATTAAAAGGTCATTAAACCCACAGGCTCAAAAAAACACACACACACACACACACACACAAACAACACACACACACAGCATATATAAGATAAGATGATCAGATCAGATCATCCTGTGGTTTCAGAATCTGAGATATTTTCAGAGTGATCAACAGAACTCAGAGTCCAGCCTGTGTGTGTGTGTGTGTGAGTGTGTGTGTGTGTGTGTGTACGAGTTTGCGTGTGGCTAGATGCATTATGTTTAGCACTGGTATGTTGCATCATCAGATAATTCAATAGACGATTAAAAAGACAACAATATAAAAATAAATAAAGGTTGTTTGAAATGAATAATTGCAGTATTATTATCACTGGATTACAAGCTATTTTAATGCGCTTATAAAATAGTAGAGTGGTAAGTTTATTAACCCTTATTAACCCTTATTAACCCTGTCCACAGAAAAAGTGTGAAACTACCTGCTTTACTCAAACTAAAGCTAGGTATGGTGTGCGCACTACTTTATATAATTTTCATTTTACTTGCACATTTTTACTAAGTAGTTATTTTGCAAAAAACATTTTGATTTATTTAGACTAAATAGTTTACATTTTTGTATATAGTTTTCTTTTTGTATATAGTTTTATGTATGTCCTGATTAAAATACTGAAAGGCATAGGCTGCTCTCAGGTTTTTAGTATCTACATGTATCCTAGAGGTGTGATTATCAAAAAAATTAATAAGCCATGTAATGAACTATAATCAATATTCTTATGCTTTCAACTCATATACACTCTAGTCTAACCATTTTTGAAAAGATATCTTAGGTGTGAATATATTTAAAGTCTATACATTCAAAAATAAGTAAAAAAGAAAAAAGAAAAAAAAGAACTGGCGCTTGGTAAAATTTTGACCAAAACATAATCAGTTCCAGAAAAATATAACAATTCTGCTTCCTTTTACATTTTAACTGATTATATTTTTGAGCAGCTGTACGTCTTCTGGAGTAAAAGAGATCATGGCACATGGCTGTCTGATATAATTACTGTGTTATAAGACCTCAAAGAGGAACTGACAAAAACTGAGAAAGAAACACACCAAACAGGCTAGGGTTCAAAGGGTTAAACACAGAGAGACAAAATATCAAGAGAAATCCCCCCCCCAAAAATCTTGGTGACTGTGCTCCCAGCTTCCTTGAGATCATTAACAAGCTTGTCCCTTCTTCCTCAGTATCATTCTTACCCCAAGAGGTAAAATATTGCATATTTTCATCTTCCATTTTCTCGTAAACAGTGTTATTGCAGCGCATTCCTGCCTTGTGCAGATCTACAGCCTTGTCTCTGATGTTTTCTGACAGCTCTTTGTTTTTTTTTCCCATGGTGGTCAAAAGCTTTGAATGGAAGAAACTGATTCTGTTACAGTTTTTCATCTTTTATACACTGTTGTATTAAGAGATCCTTATCTTGCAGACTACGCCAAATTGTAAAATTGAATTCAGGGATTTAACTGATCCTGCCGACTACGCCAAATTGTTGTATTGTCTCTTGATGCTGACCTTTGTATTCACTGACCACTTTAAAGAACTCCAAATGTCTGGTTGAAAAGATAGAGGTCAGCATCAAGAAAAAAATACAACAACACATAGCAAGGTAGTACTTTCTTAGGGTGCTTTCACACCTGCCTCATTTGGTCCGGACTTTCAGACTTTTTAGTTTGGTCCGAACCAAAGTAGCAGGTGTGAAAGGGGCCGCGAACCACGGTCCGGACCAAAGGGCCAGATTTTGGTCCGACCAAGAGAGGTGGTCTCGGTCCGGATCTTCCTAACCATGGTCCGGTTCACCTGCAGTGTGAAAGCGCTTTTCTGGATGGTTCGAACTTTCAGACCTATAACAGGAAGCTGAGCAGGCGTTCCTTAACAACGGCAGCAGAAGAAGAAAAATAACCGTTTTTTCCTCCTTATCTGTCGGCCGCGATACAGTTGCTTCAGGGCGAGCACGTTCGTTTGGTGAAGTTGAACTAACCTAGGGTACTGTGCCTGAAGTTGCTGCTGCTGGTATAAAAACACAATAGCAGCACAACTATGGATACGAAATGAATCTGGCTTTCCACCGAATGAACCACCCCCTGAATTGTCAACACGCCAATGTCAGACGCATGTCCTTCTAAAAAACAATCAGCGTCAAGTTAAGCAAAACTCATCGATACGTAAGTGATGATGAAAGGATGTAGGAGTATCACACAAAGGTCTTTGGTGCGCTCTCTAAACTGCAGTGTGAAAACAAAAATAAGCGGACCAAATATATACAATGTAGCTAACACATGAATCTTGATTCAGACCACGGTCTGGATTTTTTAGGTGTGAAAACACCCGTAAAGAGAAAAGTTATTATCTGTGTGCTTCATACAAATACGCAATCTATGAGGGTCAGGATTCTTGCTGGATGAAATCATGGGATCAAATACTTATTTTACTTAATCAAATCCAAACTAATTTATAACCAACACTGAATATATTTTTCTATTTTTGTTTTTGTTGATACACTGTCTCTCTCTATTAATATAAATCTACCAGAAAACGATGGACTTTTCATGTCTTTGTAAGAGTGTAAACTGACAAAATCAGCAATGGATAAAATAATTATTTTCCCCATTGTATATATGAAATAGATATGCTCTAAATTAATGTGCCTTAAGTGGTTGTGAAATATAGAAATCTGTCTAGAAGGTGCAGACACTGGTGAATTAGTATTTGGACTGCAAATACAAACACCATGAAAACAAAAGAATACTCCAACACAACTATGAGAAAAGGTGTAAAATCTTGAAAAAATAATAACAATGTTTTGTTGACTGTGCTCCCAGCTCCCTTGAGATCATTAACAATCTCCTCTCATTTAGCCTTTCCTCAAATATCATCCTTTCTCTTTTTCTCGCCAAGCTTCTTGCAGATGGTCTTGTAGCCCACTGTATCAGCCTTAATCAGGTCTACAGTCATCTCCCTGACATTTTTTTGACAGCTCTTTTGTCTTGCCTATGGTGGGTAATAGGTGTGAATGGAATAGACTGATTCAGTGACAGGTTTTCATCTTTTATAAATTTAAAGATGTGAGATTTGGTCACTTTTAGGTTAAATATATTTTCCATTAAAAGCAGATAATGAACCACAATTAAAAATAATTAATACGTTGTTAATGTTTATATTATCAGCTGCTTCATCAGCTGCTTTATCATGATCAGACACTAACCCCTCCTCAGACATCATAATGAGGCGACACACTCTTCACACTGAAGATGTCACGCTTCCCCTCAACACCCACAAATATCTCATTCAGTCGATCTGAACCTTACTCTAACACACACACTTCACATCAGAATAAGTTCATTAATTTGTAAAGGAGTATTTGATGCTTGTAATTAGACATGCTATCAAGACGATATTCAAGCGAAAGGACAGCAGTTTCACCTTTAGCAGCTAACTAGCAGCTGACAGAGAAAGAGAGAAATAGAGAGATAGAGAGAGAGAGAGAGAGAGAGTGAGAGAGAGAAACTGAGGACATAATCATAGAAAATCTTAAACACAGATAGGTCATCTTTTAGTCATTTCAAAGTTGAAAGAGCTGGTAGACAGTGAGGATGTTCTGCAAACCTCTGCCTTAATAATGTCAACATTTCAGCCAGAGCCGCACTGAGACAGCAACATAGTATGTGGGGTAAAAGCAAATGTGTGTGTGAGTGAGAGAGTTTGTGTGTCTGTGTGTGTGTTGGACCAAGGTTACTAAAATAAGGGAAGCCCATATTTCATGTCCCAGTCATCTCCTGTCATTTCCCCCTCTCCCTTCCCAACAAAACACAGAACACAGAGAACGAGAGAGAGAGACAGAGAGAGAGAGAGAGAGAGAGAGAGAGACACACAGACAGAGAGAGAGAGAAAAAGAGAGAGAGACAGAGAGAAAGAGACACACACAGACAGAGAGAGACACACAAAGAGAAAGAGAGAGAGAAAGAGAGAGAGGGTGAGACAGAGAAATTGAGACACTCACACACAGACAGAGAAAGAGAGAAAGAAAGAAAGAGAGAAAGAGAGTAATAGAAAGACTTTTTTGACTTTTAACGACACTTTATTATAACCAAATTGTGTTATAAAATCTTAAAAGTCAGTTTTAGGCCATCTCGGCCGTTAAAATAATCATTTTAAAAACAGAGGATCACAACAGCATATGGGTAAATAAATAAATATATATATATATAAATAAATAAATAACCGTAAATCATTCCTCGCAGTTTAAAACTGAGGTGCAAAGCAGAGCTCATCATCTAAAACTGAGCACACAGCCTCACCACAACACCACACTGCCGTAAAAGTTATAAGATCCGACATACATTTGTAATAATTAAAATAAATTAAAACCCTGGATCTGACAAGTCTAGAGAGGATTGTTACTGCGTCGGTGTCAGCTGCTTGAGCCACTTTGTTCCTGCGACTAATGTAGATCGCCAACTTAGCCTGACCAAGGATAAAATTGATCAGCTGACACCTGAATCTCTCTCTCCGCACATATTTAAAACCCAGGATAAAAATCTGAGGTGTAAAAACCACATTAAGAGCCATAAAAACAGAGTGTAAAACCTTAAAAAGGGGACGTAGCCTAAAACAGTGCATAAAAGCGTGAAACACCGTTTCCCTCTGAGAACAGGATAGAAAGAGAAAGACAGAGAGAGAGAGAAAGAGAAAGACACAGAAAGAGAGAGTCCGAACTGAACTGAGAGACACAGAGAAAAGCGAGACATACACAGATAGAGAGAGAGAGAAAACGAGTATGAGAGAGAGAGAAAAAGAGAGAGAGACAGAGAAAGAGAGAGGGGGGTGTTATTTTTCTTTTCAGTTTTGTGTGTACAGATATAAGTATGTAAATAATGTATATTTAAATATTTTTATTACTGATATTTTTACTCACTACTTTTTATCACAAAAAGAGAGAGAGAAATCCAAGTAAACGAGGGATGGAGCGAGATATACAGACAAAAAAATTAGTTAGCGTTAGAAACAGAAAGACAGAAGTAAAAAGGGGCGAGAGAGAAGTTATTTAAAGAAAAAAAAGAAAGAAAAACAGAGAAAGAGACATACAGATAAAGAGAAAAAAGAAACAGAGGCAGGCAAAGAAGGAGAGAAATGAAGAGAGAAAAGAGGAGAGGTTAAGAGAGACAGACAAATAGAGAAAGATAGAGAGAGAAGCAAGTGAAAGAGAGAAAGAAAGCGAGAGAGAGAGAAAGAGACAGAGAAAGGCAGTCAAAGAAAGAGATAGAGAATGCAAGAGAGAAAAGTGGAGAGGGAGAGTAAGAGAAAAACAGATAAACAGAGAGAGAGAAAGAGACAGATAGCAACAGAAATAGAGAGAGAGGGAAAGAGAGAGAGAGGGAGGGAGGGAGGGAGTGACTGAGGACGAGAAGCAGGCGTGGGGAGAGAAGGAATAGAGGGAGGGAGATCAGATCCTAATCTCAGCTGTGTTTTGGATTTTCTCCTAAAGCCCAAACATCAGAAACACAGACAGCCTCCTCCATCACCACTGCAGTATCATCTTCCACAACACACACTACAGACATTACCATTCACACAGTCCTACTGACGCTCGCCCAGACCCTCAGACTATACACACAGCCCACCGACACACTGATTCAGTATCTCAGCCTCTCAGTATCTCAGTATCTCCCTCCACTACTGAACCCTTACAGTATAACCTGTTTAACCCTTAGAACCCTACGGACGTTTTTACGTTTACGTTTTTAGCTTAATTACTCAGGAATCCCTTCACACATAAACATAATCCATATATGGTTAGAAAGGGCGAAACTTATTCTTTTCAAAAATAGCAATGACATGCCAGTGCAGTAAAGCCAAATCTACAAGAAACCCATTGAGGAAAAAACACAAAAAAAGTGAGATCTTCTTCCCCAACCAATATTATTTACCTTTCGTGCTTCAAACATATTTATATGATGTTTCAAACCAAATAATATCAGTAAATAAAGACTCAAAAGTGTCCACAGAAAAAGTGTGAAACAACCTGCTTTACTCAAACTAAAGCTAGGTATGGTGTGCGCACTACTTTATATAGTTTTTATTTTATTTGCACATTTTTACTAAATATTAATTTACTAAGTAGTACTAAGTAGGCACTAAACATTTCTATTTAAAAAGTTTACATTTTTTGTATATAGCTTTCTTTGTGTGTCCTGATCAAAATACTGAAAGTCATAGGCTGCTCTGAGTGTCAGGTTTTTAATAATCTACATGTATCCTAGAGGTGTGATTATCAAGAAAAATAAGTCCGCCTGATGCTCTCCATGTATTTTGTCAAAGTAATAAACCATGTAATCATCAATATTCTTATGCTTTAAACTTATACAGTATACACTCTAGTCTAACCATTTCTGAATATATATCTTAGGTTTGAATATATTTAAAGTTTATACATTCAAAAATAAGTAAAAAAAAAAAAAAACAGGCGCTTGGTAAAATTTTGACCAAAACAAAACAAATTCTGCTTCCTTTTACATTTTAAATGATTATATTTTTGATATTTTTGATCAGATTTTTTCTCTGATATAATTACTGTGTTATAAGTCCTGAAAGAGGAACTGACAAAAAAGAAGAAAAAACACACCAAAACAGCCTAGGGTTCAAAGGGTTAATATCATCTTATGAAGCATAACGACAGCAATGCAACTGCGAATGTACAGAGTCACAATCCCCAGAGATACACACACATGTCCCAGTGCAACCCTTACTTTCCCACCCAGTTCATTTTGGGAAACAGGTCAGGGATCAGCTCATACAGAGAGAGAGAGAGAGAGAGAGAAATAGAGGGAGAGATTACACTAACACAAAGTTTAAAGACTGGAGAACCTTGTGTTTATTTCTGTTATCTGACAGTTACTGAGCTCGTATCAAAACAGAGGCTGAGAGCTCTCTGAACCCCGGGCTCCTCGCGGAGGAGTTTAAGAACAGCTTTGTGCTCTTTGAGCTTTTTCATTAAGCTTCAAGGATCCCTGTGTTACAAAAGCAGACTGACATTAATACCTAATGGAGCAGTAATCACCGCTTCTAAAACGGCCGCATCAGAAAAGAAGGTGCGGAAAGCAACAGGGAAAATGAGTCACTAAGCTAAAGAGCATGAGCTGCATTTAAACACATACATTACCACACACACAGTCAGGCACAGTAGGCTCAATCAGGCTGGTACACCACAGGAGAATCTGAACTGGACTTTAGAAAGCTTATCACTTTTCCACGTTTCTTTGATTTTACCAAATTGAAAACTTCTGGAATATAACCAAGAGGAAGATGGATGATCACAAGCCATCAAACCGAGCTGAACTGCTTGAAATTTTGCACCAGGAGTGGCGTAAATTTATCCAAAAGCAGTGTGTAAGACTGGTGGAGGAGAACATGATGACAAGATGCATGAAAACTGTAATTAAAAACCAGGGTTACTGCACCAAATATTGATTTCTGAACTCCTAAAACTTTAGGAATATAAACTTGTTTTCTTTGCATTATTTGGTTATTATTAACTTGGTTCTAGATTCCAATACTCTGTCAACTGCAGTTTATTATCGATCATGCACCAGACTCCAGGGAGCTTCAGGTTTTTTAATCAAATTAGATTGTTTTTGCAACAAAATGTTACTATTTTTTTATATGTATTTATTCAAATGTTTTCCCCCTATAATCCTTTTTGGTTTAGCTATTTCTATTTACCAGTCAAAAATTTGGACATGCATTCTCATTTAATGTTATTTGAATGTCATTTTCTCTAATCTCAGTCATGTAGCTTGCCATCAGCTGCCGGAGCCCTGAGAGAGCACAATTGAATAGTTTCTCTGATTTATAGGTATATGTTTCAGTAAAATTAACATTGTTGTTTTATTCTATAAACTACGGAGAACATTTCTTCCAACTTCCAATTAAAAATATTGTAATTTAGAGCATTTATTTGCAGAAAATGAGAAATGGCTGACATAACAAAAAGAATTGCAAAGAAAACAAGTTCATATTCATAAAGTTTTAAGAGTTCAGTAATCAATATTTGGTGGAATAACCCTGGTTTTTAATCACAGTTTTCATGCATCTTGGCATGTTCTCCTCCACCAGTCTTACACACTGCTTTTGGATAACTTTATGCCACTCCTGGTGCAAAGATTTGAGCAGTTCAGTGTGGTTTGATGGCTTGTGACCATCCATCTTCCTCTTGATTATATTCTCAATCAATGTTATTTTCTCCTCTGTAGATTCATATTACATACTGTACATGTAAACCATTAAACCATTAAACCATTTTGGTAAGTTAGTAAAGCAAAAACAGGAAATAGGCAATCTCTCAAACTACAGATAAAAAATGAGCATTTGATCATGCTCCCAGTGTAGCGGGGTACCACTCGCAGGCAAGGCAGAAGGTTATGGAAATGCAATTTCAGAGAAATCAGGTGAAATGTGCCTTCAGCTATTTGTTGTGAGTCAAGCTAAGACTTCTTTTTTTTTTTTTTTTATTCATCAACCAAAAACATTCACACTGGCCTCTCAGCGGGTGGCTGACACACATTTCCTTCTACTTCTGAAAGAAAAAAAAAATCCCTCGCATTCAGACACAGCAATGATTAGCAGTGTAACAGAACGCTCGCTTGTTTGTGTGTTTGTTGTTGTAGACAGGGCGTGTGATGCTGATTTGCATTGGAGAGGACTGGAACAGTGCGGTATTGTAGGCCTGATGATTGGATTGAGTGTGTGTGTGTGTGTGTGTGTGTGTGTGTGTTGTGATATTTGGATGTGCATTTGTGTGTGTGCATGTGTGTGCATGCGCATGTTGGTCTGATTAGAGGAGCCAGTGTGGGTGATGCAGAAGTGAGAAGTCATGTAAATTTACATGATATTCTCAGAAAGAGTATGAGGAACTTATATGCATACTTATAGCCTAATGTAAACTGGTGCAACATAACACCTCTGTATCTGTTAATCGCTTAAAACGCGCTGACATTTTATACCAGAAGTTGGCGTGTCGCTGCTGAAGATACTTCCTTTTTTATTATCCTCTGGCAAAGATCTGAATAAACAGAACAGAGAAGCAACCATGCTGGCAACAGACTGTGTGGTAATTTGATAGCCAATTTGAAAACTGATTACGACACTGTAGTCAATAAATCTGTGAAGTAATATGTGATGAGTCTTCTTGATTATAATTAAATTATGGTTTATTTGGGCAAAGGCCAAGCCACACCAGGCACAAAGATAATCCCCTTTAACTTACTTAGAAATACAAAAGTCATGGTTACCTCGCTTGCTTAGAGTTGTGGCCAATGAGTCACAGACTCTCAGCAAATATCTATAGCATGTTTAATATCTGTCCCAGTCGGCGACCGAGAGTTGAGAGTAGTGGCTACCTGCAGCCAATGGGATCACTTAGAGAGAGAGAACCACAGGTCCAAAACTTAAAGAGAGTCTGACCCCTTTCTTTTTTCATTTCCCCTGTTATACACTATATAAAATGACTGTTAAATATGTTTATAGCACTAAAACATTTACTATTGTTCTTTGTTGAGGAATTTAGTATATTTTTCATCGTGAAAATGATCAAATCAGGGCACAGAGCAGTCCAGCAGGCTAAGCACTGCCACTATGATCGGGAGATCGCTGGTTCGAATCCCGGTCATGCAGCTTGCCTTCAGCCGCCAGAGCCCTGAGAGAGCACAATTGGTTTTGCTCTCTCTGAGTAGCTAAAAGGAGCTCTCGCCCCTCATCACTCCAAAGGGTGATGTCGATCAGCACAAGGCGTCTGTGAGCTGATGTATTGGCAAAATTATTGAGTACAACACAATACGGTACAGCCCTATTTCAGTCTTGCAAAAACACACACAACCCCAGGTTAATGACAAATCTGTTCTTCTAAAGAAAGATTTGATAGTATGGATTGTGCCTTAAATGATGCAAACAACTTTCAGAAGACCTCCAGCCTGCACTGTTTACTCAATTTGCTCTATAAAAGACTGTCTGTCTGTTACAACATTAGTGGCTGACAAAATCCAGTGGTGCAATCCAGATCATTTAAAAGGTCATCTATCTAACTAACACTGATATAAGATAAATGCATTATATTATATGTATTTTAACATGCATACAGCTCAGGAAAAAAATACGAGACCACTTCAGTTTCTGAATCAGTTTCTCTGATTTGGCTATTTATAGGTATATGTTTGAGTAAAATGAACATTGTTGTTTTATTCTATAAACTACAGACAACTTTTTTCCAAATTCCAGGATCGGAACTAACTGTGGTATACTATGCAATATATTCTAAACATCTACCTTGTACTTCTATTCACTATATTAGGCTCACCCATTCTTCTCCATTCATCACTGGTTCGATCAACACATGCTTTTCACAACAGGGCTAAAAAATGTAGAATTATGCTTTTTGCAGTACAAACCAAACCATGATTTTGTGTACTGTTGCACTTACCCAGATGACGTAAAAGCTTATCTTTTGTTTTTGTACATTTTCTGTTGTCAGAAAACAAAACTACTATATGTTGTGATATTTCTGTTCTGCATACTCTGCAATGTCTTCAAGTTCTGTGTTTCTTTTTGTTTGTCACAGTTCCTGAAGCTGTGTGCTGGCAGTGTGGTAAGCAGAAAAGCGAGCCTTGATCACTGATCGCATTTCAGACTCCTATCATGAAAACAGATCAATAGTTTTTCTCTCAAAGTCAAAACTGTCATCTGCAGCATCTCAGTCCTGAGTTCCTCCACAGTCTGAGAGAGAAAACTAGAAAGCTTTATAAGCAAAAATGCTGTCAATGAAGTAAAGTTTCACACAGTATTTTTTTTTTGTCCTACATATAAAAAATCGTATATGGATACAAATATTAATAAACAGATCAATGACGACGTAAAAATATGTTGGCAACTGAAAATATATTACGTCTTTAAAAAGATAGTAAGTCTGTAAGTTTAGGTGCTTTGGGGATTTAGAGACCTCTCTGGTGAGAATGTGTAATTGCAAAGAGCTTGTGGAAGAGTACTTTTAATGCAGAAGCATTTTAGTAGTTAATAGATTTGTTCATTTTGTACATTTATGAAAGGTAACAATTTACAATAAGGGTCACATATAACAGTATTTACAACAGCAATAAACATTGTTAAATAGTTAAGTAATATCTAACTAACTACTTATTCATTCTTATTCATTATTAATAATTAAGAATGTTGTAAATAATAAGGAATTGAGATAGTAGTTTAATTAATGTACCCTTATTATAAAGTGTTACCTTAATGAAATACTGTCAGAATGTAGAGACCTATTATATACAACAATTGTACCAGATTATTATTCTATGTTTAGAATATTAGATGTTGCAGGGATGATCATGTCAGGGCACTAAAAGTATCAGGCTTTAAATGTAATATTTCTCATTATTGTCTTCTTGTAATAATAATTAAAGAACTTAAAAAAAAAGAAAAAGGTTTTATAACTCGACTTTGGCACATTTATGTAGAGAATTTGTGTGAAACAAGAAAATAATCATTTTGTTACTTTAAAAAAGTAAAAAGTCTCTCTGGGTGGGTAGATGGCACTCTCTTTCCAATCATCACTCCTAGGGTGATGTCGATCAGCACAAGGCGTCTGTGAGCTGATGTATCTGAACCGAGTCGCTGCGCTTTCCTCCGAGTGCGCTGTGATGCTACTCGGCAATGCTGCATCAGCAGCAGTTCAAAAAGAGGTGGTTGCTGACTTCACATGCATTTACTCATTTTTTTTACATAGCACATGCTTGTTTACACAAGGTGCATTAACACTGCTTGTTTCCATGGGGCTAAAATTCTTGGACAATGGCTTTTTCAAATGTACAGTCTGTTCAGATGGTTGCCTGTTCTAACAAGTCTAAGCCCTGTAGCTGCCTCTGTCTCTGTTACAAGCTGTTCCAACACATTCCAACTCCCAGAATCCCAGAATCTGTCCATCACCACCACACCCAGTAATCCAGCAGCCGGCTACACGACCCCGTACAGAACACAGATACTCACTCACAGATAACCAACCCAACACGTGAACTGGGCTTTCTCTAACACAACTAAAGTCACAGCTAACTGTAGAATCCTAAAAAACACAGACTACAGTATTTTTCACACTATAACGTACACTGGATTATAAGAAACACTATCAATAAAGATCTATTTTCATACATAAGGGCGCACCGGATTATAAGGCACTTTAAGCAACACTAGTAAGGAACAGGGATGTCAACATGTTTCGATTCTAATTTAGCAGCTCTCGCCACTGGGTGGTGGTGGTGGGTAACTAAGTTAAGCTAAGCTAAGCTAAGCTAAGCTAAGATAAGATAAGCTAAGTAAACAAAACTGTAATTCTAAAAATATATATTTTCTTTCTCCCCTGAAAACTGTTTATTTGGAAGATTAAAGCACTTCCATTTATTTACAGTAAGCTTAGATTTCCAGATTTCCACTAAGGCTGGGTGTAGCAGCATTAGCATTAGCGGCTAACTGTTAGCGCTAGTAAATGCCGCCCAACAGCACTAGAATGAGGAACCCTGAGTGTTCCGGTAAGCCAGGGTGATATTAGCGAGCGGATCGTCCCACGTAGCTTGTTTTAACACGGTAAATGCGCAGGCTACAGTCTGATATACACACCTCTGAACAATTAGATAGCTAGCACTTAGTGTGGTTAGCGGCTAATGCTAATACTGCTCCAGCAGTGCTTGCCGGGATTAGCAGCAGGCTACAGTCCAATATACTTGCCTCGGAACGGCAAAGAAACTAAGCATTTAATTCTACCTAACTGATAGAATTCATACATAAGAGACACCAGATGGAAAAATTGAAGGTTTTTAAGCGTATAGTGCAAAGAATATGGCACACAAATGCATGTGTATTATTTTGCTTAAGTCAACATAAAAAGCAGTGATTGTAAGTTTGTTGTACTGTATGTATTAAATGAAATTCAGAAGTATTTCTTAATTCCTTTACCTTAAAGAAAATCTATATGTCAGCATGCTTTACTAAATCCTGACCATCTACAAACACACACACACACACACAGCTTATCTTGAAACACTTGAGTTGTGTCATAGAGTGTAAAGAAAAGTCAGCTATTTAGAATGTAAGGATCACACACACACACACACACACACACACACACACACACACACACACACACACACACACACACAGTGTCTGCTGTTGCCATGATGACAGCTGGTTAACCCCTGAGATTATCGGAGCATGCCCAAAAGCAGAACAAAGTCATCAGTCTCCTCTCAAGTGTGTGACACGGACGTGCAGCAAGAAGCAATAATCTGTCAGATCCACTATAAGCAAATAAACGAGAAGAGAGAGAAAGAGAGATCCAGAAAAAATAAGAAAGATTGAGAGAAAGTGGAAAGTGATGTGTGAAACAAAAAAGCCGTAAAATAGTAATTGATGTATTTAAACTCTTCATATAAACATGTATCATACTCAGTGCTACACTCACATTACAAGCCTCATAAATCAATTATTGTCGGTTCACACTCATAAATGTAAGTGACCTGTATCTGTGGGTACTGTGAACACAACGAATGCACATGCACAAATTAGTGAGTTTATGCGCATCTCTCCTGAGAGATGTTAAACATTTTTTTCCTGTCTGATCAGATCTGGGCATTTAAAAAGAATATTCTACTATTCATTTACGTTTTTCTGAGCATTTAAAAATGAATGAAAGAGAAGCAGCATATGATTAATAATCTGAATTAAGAAATACACAGATTAACAGATCTAGATCTGAAAAACAGATAAAGGCACTGTATGTTTAAGGAATAGCACTAATATCTGTTTCTGCAGATGACCTCTTTATATTGTTCATTACTCATCATTTTTTATTCAATCAATTAATCAATCAATTAACCTTTATTTTAACTCGGAAGTACATGAGGGCAACCCTCATTTTCAGTGTAGCCAAGCATTTACAAATGCAGGGATTGACATGACAAAGAAAATAATAACTACATTTAACCATATAACAGTAAATAAAATATAAAAAATATATAAAAATGAATTTAGAATAAGAATATTAATTACTAATAATAAAAAACTCGGTTTAATTAAGAAATTAAGATTAATATGTAAAAAGCTAAAACTAACTAACTAACACTGAAATGTATTAATTTGAAAAAAAAATAATAATATAGTAATAATTTAAGAAAACTAATTAAAATAATTAAAATTAAAATTAAAATATCATCCTCATGGATGTTTTTTGTATCTGTTTCTATATAAATAATAATAATAATAATAATGTACTGCTTGACTGACGGATCTCCTACAGCTGATTTCACTCGTCGACTTTCAGGGGCAGCCCTAAATTTGACTATGATCTCTTTTACAATAGGCTAAACAGTCATTCAGTGGGAGGACCCAATGATGTACGGATCTGCTGATTGGCTGGCTGAAGTGCTAACACTTTAGCAGCACTGTTGGAAGAGTATAGCAGTGATAAGGGACTTGGCCTGTAGCGATATGTGACGAGGCCTGGAGTCAAAGTGTTAACACTGTAGTAGCAATGCTGGTCACTTTCTGACATCAAACGTACAGTTCTTTATTTCATATTTAATTAATGTGATCCGTTTTGCAAACATACTGACTTTTGACATAATCAACTGTCTCAATTTTTATGAGACGCTGTGCTGTTCCTGGTCCTGAAAAAGAATCAGGCTATGAAAAAAATCAGATCTGAGCCACATTACGACAAAATAAATTAGATTTTAGTCATTTTAGCCTGATAATGTGAACACAGGACACATATGTACACACACACACACACACACAAACAGCAGCTACGATTTAAACTTCTGTCACTGACCTCAGAACAGTGGCCTTGTGTGTGTGTGTGTGTGTGTGTGCACGCAATATACAGTCGTCCCTAGAGGGTCATTCCTAAAGTCCTTGGGAAAGGGAAAGCAAAGGAAGAAGTGTCTACATGCAGACACACACACACACACATGAAGTTATGCAGCAATATGTTCTTCCTGTCTTCTTCTCACATTCTTAGAAGTTTTCTCTGACCATTATGCCATCATACAAACAGCTTTACTGATCAACTGCTCTTCAGCACAGTCCACAGAATGTGTGTGAGTGTGTGTGTGTGTGTGTTTGAATGTGTGTGTGTTTTAATTAGGCACATGGCACAAAGTTTGGCCCACACTGTGATTCTCCACATGCCTCTGTGCTAAAATGTGAAGGGCAGAATGCTCGCATGTGTGTGAGTGTGTGTGTGTGTGTGTGTGTGTGTGTGTGTGTGGCAAAAAAAAGAATCTGTGATGTTGAAACTGTGTCAGACAGAAGACAGACTGAGAGAAAGAAAGAGGAGGAGGATAAGAATGTAATTAAGAAAATTAATTTCAGTCAACATAACATAATTCTGGTATTAAAAAACACTGGGGGCGGCACAGTGGTGCAGTGGGTAGCACTTCCGCCTCACAGCAAGACGGCCTGGGTTCGATTCCCGGCTGGGGCAACCCGGGTCTTTCTGTGTGGAGTTTGCACGTTCTCCCTGTGTCTGCGTGGGTTTCCTCCGGGTTCCTCCGGTTTCCTCCCACAGTCCAAAGACGGCACGTTCAGGCGAATTGGACTTGATTGAAATTGCCCCTTAGGTGTGAGTGTGTGAGTGAATGTGTCTGTTTGTCTGTCTGTGTCCGTCTGCCCTGCGATGGATTGGCGGCCTCTCCAGGGTGTATCCTGCCTTCCGCCCGATGCCTGCTGGGATAGGCTCCAGCCCCCCCCGCGACCCTTCACGGATTAAGCGGTTGACAATGAGATGAGATGAGAAAAACACTGGTGATGCCACAACACCAGGAGGGTGAAGACTAGCACATGCCTCCTCAGATACATGTGAAGTCAGCAACAACCTTTTTTCGAAATGATGCTGACGCAGCATTAACGAGTAACGGCACAGCTCACTGATACATCAGGTTCTGATACATCATCTCACAGACGCCTTGTGCTGATCAACATCACCCTAAGAGTGATGAGGGAAAAGAGCACCATCTACCCACCCAGAGAGATCAAGGCCAACTGTGCGCTCTCAGCTGATGGCAAGCTACATAATGGGGATTCGAACCATCTCCTGATCATCGTGACAGCGCTTTAGAACTCAGGACAACTCGGCGCTACCCTGGTTAGACACAGTTGTCACTAGTAGTGATACGAGGGACACCGATAGCTCAACCATTTGTGCAGGACATCATTTGGTGACCGCATGCTGTTCCTCTTGATAGGGAGGATAATGCTCCTCCACACACAGCAAGGGTTTCCCAGGAATGTCTCCTCTAGATTGCAACATTTCCTCGGTCTTCCCGCTCACCAGATATATTGCAAAAAGAGTGTAGAGCAGGATCTTCAGGGCAGGCTGCAATATAGGTGAATGATGCCATAGTGAACCTGTATGCATCTTGTCTGTAACCATATCTCATCTTATATCCAGGCTACAATATCAACAAGGAACTAAAGCATCATTTAAATTATATATTATTAATGTATATTAATATTGAACTATCGCCCTGTTTTTTTATACAGAGTCAATCTAAAGCACTTGGTTGGTCCACTACAAATGACATATTGAGACACTGTAAAAGACAGCTGGCATTTTCATATTATGTGAAAGTTAAAAATGAGCCGTCTCCCAATTGAGCTGCAATGATTACCTGATTAAACCTAATTACTCAATTAACTTAATGAGCCTACTCTGTGAACCAGCAGTGATTAGCTGGTCATTTGTATGATGATGAGGATGATTATCCTTATTTTAAATTCTCTCTCTGGTCTCTCTTGCATTAAGAACTTGCTTGATGGACACACATTTACAGGCATGTTTTTTTATTATTATTATTTATTATATTATATTATTATTTTTTAATTTCATGAATACATTTAAACCCTAATAATCTTGTGAGTTGCCAGAGGGTTTGATTCTGTTTTACTGCATACGTAACTGATGTTGAATACACTAGATGTCCAAATGTTAATGGATGTATTTACTGTATTTTTAACACTATAAGGTGCTCTTAAAATCCTTTAATTTCCCCAAAAATTGCCATTGCACCTTATAATTTGGTGCACCTTATGTATGAATTCTACCAGTCAGGTTATAAGGAGCAGTAAAGCCACTGTGCTGAAGTACAGCTTTATACAGGAGTTTCAGTTTAGTTCTCCAGCAGCATTAGCATTAGCTGCTAACCTTGCTACTGGTTTAGCGCTAAAGCTAATGCTCCAGCTTTAGAGGAAATGTGTAAATCTAAGCTTATTGTAAATAAACTGAAGCAGTTTACTCATCCAAATAAACAGTTTTCAGGAGAGAAATCTGTGTAGATTTACAACCAGCGCTCATTTGATTTGTCTGACTTGTCTGAAATGTTATTTATTTATTATTTTTGTTTAATTATAGTTTTGTTTACTTAACTTAGCTTAGCTTTACAGGTCTCGCCACCCACATTGCGACACTGGTAATCCAACATTCAATCTCTTGACCTTTTTAAATCACTATCCTCTCTTAATTAGTGATATTATTAATAGTTACAGAAGGATTTCTGAAAGTCTGTACAAAGTGCAGCAGAATGAATGGAAGTCTATGTGTGGAGAGAAAGAAAGAAAGAGGAGAGAGAGAGCGAGCAGTCATTCATTTCTGTCAGGGTAAATATTTACACCAGGGTGATGTCAGAGCTGCTGGATATTAAATAAGCATGACACTTCAGCCTTGCAATTCCAACTCAATACACACACACACGCACACACACACACACAACCACAAGATACACAAATCCAAAATGAACATCTCCGACCAAGTTCTAAAACTTGCATCAAGTTCAGAGTCAGGGGAATCTGTATCCACAAGTTACTATGGGTGTCACGATTTCAATATTTCATCGAAATCGATCAAAATTATGTCATGGTCTCGAGCCTCGAAGTCAAGCCCTTTCTCCAGAGAATGTGGACATTCTCATCTTCTTAAAGAAAAACTTGAAAATATAAAAATAACAGTTGTTTTGTCTAGCCTCAAATATGTTAATAGTTTTGGTACCTTAAGGAGGATCTTTCTCTCAGATAAAGTTAATAATGTATCTTTGTTAAAGAAAAAAACTTGTCATTCTCAGGGACTGAAAAAGTCTTAAAGTCTTATTTTTCATGTTAACTGTTATAGTAGGTTAGGAGTTCAGTTTGTCTAGGCTCTAATTGTTCTATTATTTTGTACATGACTGTTCCTGTATTTTTGTATTATTTATTTTATGTTGCACATTGCTGTTTTAATAGTGCGCACTGCTGCTACCAAAAAAAGCCACTAGATGGCATTACATATATATCTTAATTATTTTTTTTTAATTTGACCATTAGTGCCTAATGTGGTGTATTACAGATCACTTGTATGACTTTGCATCACTTATATCAAGCTCACCTTTTGAAATAAGATATTGTAAATTTGATAAATCAAACTAATGACTGACCATAGACTAATCTAAAACTGGCATAGGCCTCTCTGCTGTAAAAAAAAAAAGAAAATCGAGAATCGAATCGAATCGTGACCCTTAAATCGGAAATAAAATCGAATCAAGGATTTAGAGAATCGTGACACCCCTACAAGTTACACAGTGACTTCACACCAACAGAGAGAGAGAGAGAGAAGTGGTGTGTGCAGTGTCTTCTCCACCTGCCCACATGGCCATGCCTTACAGCATGACGTCAAACCGAGAGAACATTCCTTCCCCTGCTAACCAGCTAAAGCAGCTCTGACTGGACCGCTCAACGCTCACACTGCGGTTCCATCAGCACTTCATCATGCTGACGTTCCAGTAGGCCCTGAAGGTGACATCCACAGCGCAAGTCAAAAGTCAGCTATAGTAAGCTGATTCTGTGTAAATCAGTTTTATTAAACAATAAGCCTAATACTGCATTCACATCTGCTCACTTAATGTGACTATAATCTGGATTATTGCATTAATTTACACGTAGTTGTCAAGTGTGTCTCCAGTTAGACTGATAATATTTTACGGCTGATATACTGTCACATTACTAATTGGCAAAAACAGAAAGTCAACAAAATTAAAAACTTTTCCAAAGACAGAATACCAAACATTTATTTGCTGTACCTCAGCTGTGCTATTTTTTTATTTTATAAAGAATTTACTTTAGTGGTACTCCTTTAATCACAAATTTAACAACATTCAACATTGCTTTTTAAATCATATTTAATGATTTTTAATCAACAGTGCTTTTTAAATAATTTATTTACTTCAGCAGTGCTCCTTTAATCATGAATTTACTTCAGTGGTGCTCCTTTAATCACAAATTTACCTCAACATTGCCCTTTTAATCATGAATTTACCTCACCAGTGCTCTTTTAATAATTTATTTACTTCAGCAGTGTTCCTTTAATCATGAATTTACTTAGGTGACGCTATTTTATCATGAATTTAATTTCATTATTTTAAATTAATTGATTTTGTATATGTACATGTTTGTGAGTAGTGAATGTGTACTGTATTGGTGTGTGATTGTTGTAATTATTGTGAATTCAATAAATTGTAATTCACAAAAAAAAATAATAATAATTCAATCAATGAAACTATTGGCTCAGTCAGTTTAATGGGTTCTTTGACTTAGCATATATTTCAGATTTGTATGTTTTAAACATGTATAAGTTACGTTTACACTGGCTTGGTGTTTTTCAAATATGATTCTAATACTTATAATGTAATTAAAATAATTACATTATAAACTTATTGTACAATATATGGAAATTATCTCAGCAATTTTTGCACCCCTTGACGTTTCCCAATATGTTTAATTTCATGAGAATGAAATTTAGCAGAATTTGAGTCACGCTGGCTAACAGCAGTTAAAAATAAACTGCAAACTGACAGGCAGTTTTTAATTATGGATTTCCTTCAGCAGTGCTCTTAAAATCATCAACTTCAGTGGTGCTATTTCAATCATGAATTCACTTTAAGAATATTCAGATATTTAAATTGGACCACTATTCCTAAAAAAAGTATAAATAAGATGTAAGAAATGATTGGCTCAGTCAGGTTAATGGGTTCTTTGGCTAAGCAAATATTTTGGATTTGTATCTGTAATTCTGATTTGTATGTGTCTCTCGGTTAGGTTCACATTTACTTAGGATAAAAAAAGAGGATGAAGTGAAAGTATATATGACTTATTGTACAATATATGGAAATTTGTATTTCCCAGTATGGCCAAAATAACAGCAGTTAAAAATATACTGCAAACTTTTGACAGGCAGTATGAATTGTCTAAAATATTAAATATTACTAATGATGCATTACTATGATATTATGTCGTCAAGATATCACTGGCATACAATGGTCTTAAAATGACAATAATATTTTTAACATAATATTGCAATTAATTCTGCGGTAAAAATCAACCATATAAAACAGTTATCAAGCCTACACCAGGTGTAAACAGGGTCTAATATTTCCTGGTTGTTTGACTTGAATTGTTGTTTTATTTTATAAACTACGGACAACATTTCTCCCAAATTCCAAATAAAAATATTGTCATTTAGAGCATTTACTTGCAGAAATTGAGAAACGGCTGGAATAACAAAAAAGATGCAGAGCTTTCAGACCTCAAATAATGCAAAGAAAACAATGTCATATTTATACATAAGTATAGAAGTTTTAAGAGTTTAGAAATCAATATTTGGTGGAATTACCCTAGTTTTTAAGTTTAATGACAGTTTTCATGCATCTTGTCATGTTCTCCTCCACCAGTCTTACACACTGCTTTTGGATAACTTTATGTCACAGCAGTTCAGCTTGAATGGTTTGATGGCTTGTGATCATCCATCTTCCTCTTGATTATATTCCAGAGGTTTTCAATTTGGTAAAATCAAAGAAACTCATATTTTTTTATATATATATATAATTAAGTGGTCTCTTATTTTTTTCCAAAGCTGTATATGGTACACAGCAATACAAAAAAATGTAACACTGACTCCCAGTACACTTATAATGTAATAGTAGTAGGGGCTTACAGCAGTTTATGCTCTGTTTTGTCCGGCTTGGATTTGTTTGTGTATTTGAGTTTGACTCTGTGTTAAATCAGGTGCTGCAGGTTCACACTGGCTTGGTTTAAGCTGGAGCTGTTTAAACTGTTGCTGCACTTCAGTTCACCACAACTGAGGCATGCCTTCCCTCCCTGCGCTTCATTATGAAGTCTTTCCACTGCCTGTTCCTACAAGAGCGTACTATGTAGAGCTCTGCCTCAAGTGCTTTTCTATGTGTGTGTGTGTGTGTGTGTGTGTGGGTATATATATATGTGTGTGGTGCTCCAACAATGAGGGTTAATAATTAGCCTTTCTTAACACTTGTCCTTTTCGAGGTCGAGTGAGTGGGAGATGTGTGTGTGCGTGCGTGTGTGTGTGTGTGTAGTGATAAACTACTATATTAGTTTAGTGAGTGCAACAGTTGCCTTACAATCAATCACAACCATCTACAGTCATGACATAACAACAGTGTATAGTCAGTCCCCCTTAAATATGAGAGTGAAGTGTGATTTAAACAAACACATACACACACACACACACACACAGTCAGAAGCTCTTTATAACTTCTGTAAGTGGTCGTCAGTTTCATCATGACGTCTAAACCAGTAAACAAACTCTACAGCAGCTCAGCTCAGCCTGCCTCACAACTCAACACCAGCCAACTCCTCTCTGACTTTAGATACAGCACTACATTCAGCTACAGCCAGACATCTCACACACACAAATCATAACATACACACAATAACACACATTAGAACACAATGTCATGCCACAGTGTTTAACAGTAGGCAAAAAAAAGGCAAATACAACCTGACTCCCGGACGACAGAGCTCATCGGAAACAACCTTATCCCTCGCTTCCCAGAATAACTTCTAGTCCATACGCACCAGAGGATGAGAGAGAGCGAGAGAGAACGAGGGAAAGACACCGGCAACAATGAGGAAGAGAGAGTGAGAGAGAGAGAGAGAGAGAGAGGGAGAGAGAGAGGGGGAGAGGGGCACGGACGAGTGACACAGAGCAGGCAGGCAGTCTGCACACACAGACACACTGAGACTTGTGTCTCACAAGTGGGAGTGTCAAGGGGAGGGCGAGAGAGCAAGAGAGAGAGAGAATGAGGACGAGGGAGAGAAAGATATAACAATATATACAAATCTCATATATAAAGAGGCAATTAATGTAGGTGGAGATATAAAAATCACACATATTAATACACAGATGTGTAAAAGCAATAGCCTTAATGTTTGGTACACCCTAACAAACCTAATAACTCTTCTCTAAGGTTCTATCACAGAGAGGGAGAAACCAAAACCGAGAGAGAGAGAAAGAAAAAGAGGCAATATGTGGGAGAGAGTGATACAGATTACAGTAAGACAAAGAGAGATAGAAGAGATGAGACAGTTTGAAGTTGAGAAAGAAATTGAGCGAGGGAGCATAAAAAGATGAAGAAATCAAGATACAGTGAAAGCAAGAGATAGAATTAGTAAAAACAGAACAAGAGAGCATGGCAGTGAGACAAAAATGAAAGAGTGAGAAAATAAGAGCATGAGAAAAAAGCATAGGAGAGCAAGAGACTGAGACAGAATTAGAGCATGAGACAAAATAATAGAGTGAGAGAGTGAGACAGAATTAGAGCATGAGACAGAATAAGAGAACATGTGAAAGAGTAAAAGAGTGAGACAAAATGAGAGGACTGGAGAATAATAGAGTATGGGAGGGAGCAAGAGAGAGAAACAAAATGAGAGGATGAGACAGATTTAGAGAGCATGGGAAAGAGCAAGAGAGTGAGACAAAATGAGAGAATGAGACAGAATGAAAAAGTATGGGAGAGAGCAAGAGAATACGAGAAAATGAGAACATGAGACAGAATTAGAGAGCAAGAGAATGAGACAAGATAAGAGCACGAGACAGAATGAAAAATCATGGGAGATAGTAAGAGAGTGAGACAAAATGAGAGCATGAGACCAAATTAGTGAGTGAGAAACCATGAGCAAGACCAAGAGATACAATGAGAGAGAACAAGGGAAAAAAGTAGAATGAGTGAGAAAAAATGAGAGAGCAATAGAGAGTATGACAGAGTGAGACTAAGAAAGAGTAAAAGAATAAGAGACAAAGTGAGCAAAAGAGTGAGACAGAATGAGTGAGAAACAGAATGAGAGAGCATGCGAGAGAACAAGGGAGAAAGGCAGAAACAGGGAGAGCAATAAAGAGTGAGACAGAATAAGACTAAGAGAAAGAGTAAGAGAATAAAAGACAGAGAGAAACCATAATAGAGAAAAAGAGTGAGAGAAAATGAGAAAAAAAATTGAGAAAAAAGAGAGAAAAAGGGGGAAAGACAGAATGAGCCAGAAATAGGGGAAGCAACACAGAGTGAGCAAGCATGAGATCCATAGAACATAGAAGTAAAATAAAATGAAAATTAATAAAGGAAAATTTGAGAAGATTCTTTCTTCACATGGGAGAAAACACACACACACACACACACACACACACACACACACATACACATACACACAAACACACACACACACACACACACACACACACACACACACACACACACACACACACACACACACACACACACACACACACAGGGAAAGGCATAGAGTTGACCAGTTAAGCTTCATTTCCTCTTTGCGTCAGGAATGACCGAAAGAGTACAAACAAAAAATCATGGTCACACATGCTTACACACACACACACACACACACACACACACACACACCCCACTCAGCCCTCTGAAACAGGAAAACACAGGGAGAGGTCCTGCTGTTCCAACAACATCAACACTGCAAACCTCTCCTCTCAGCAGCTTATCATCTCCTGATCGGTCTCCTCAGTGCGGTGAGGAGAAGAGCGAGTGTGAAAATGCATTTTTGTACAGAAACACACACTCTGAACACACCACTGTGCACTGACTGCCACTCACATACATACACAACCAGCCCAGAGCAAGGTTACATTGCCACAAGCACACACACACACACACACACACACACATATATATATATATATATATGTACCCTAACTTCCCCGTAGAGGACATCCACCACAAACACCCTACAACCACCACCCAAATGAGTGTTTTGGTACAGTATGTATGTGGGTGTGTGCAAGTCGTCATTACCAGTGAGATCAAACAGTAGAAGGGGAACTCTCAAAGTGAAAGCACACACACACTCCAAAAAATGGAACCATCCTCTAAGTTATGATACACGTAATACATCTTCAAAGTCCAAAAATGGTCTTTAATTAGATGTCACCTGAAAATAATAAATTACATTGGTTACTGTATGTTCAGATACACCACGTCCAAGTATCTGTGGACACCCGTTCTTATCAATGCAACTTAGATGCTACTTGCAACACTCAAGTGTGCACATGCTGGTTGAGCTGGTTGCTATGGTATCCTGGGTGGTTGCTAGGTTTGGTAATGGACGCTAGATGGGTGCTACACTGCAACAAGTTTATTGCAATACAGGCATTTGCCTTAATGCTGCTTATTGGTTGCTAGGATGATTCCAAGTGGTTGCTGTGGTGTCCAATATTATCTATGGTTGGGTGTTACAAGTGTATTTGTATTGTTGTGACATTTAAAGCCCATGGAAATGTTCATGCTTGGCAGAAACTGTTTCTCCTCTACCAGTCAGGAGCAGTAAAGCCACTCTGCTAAAGTAGAGGTTTATACAGGAGTTTCAGTGAAGTTTCTCCAGCACCAAGACCGGAGCAGTACTAGCATTAGCCGCTAACCACAGTGCTAGCTCTTTTGCCGCTCAGAGGTGAGTGTATTGGACTGTAGCCTGCACTTTTACCATGTTAAAACAACAAGCTACATGGGACGAACCACTAGCTGATAGCGGCTTGGGTTGCCAGAACACTCAGGATTCCTGAGTGTAATGCTGGAAATATCTAGTAAATCTAAGCTTACTGTAAGTAAACGGAAGCACCTTACCCAAATAAACAGTTTTTTTCCAGAGCCCTGAGAGAGCACAATTGGCCTTGCTCTCTTTGGGGGGTAGATGGCACTCTGTCCCCTCATCACTCCAAAGGGTGATGTCGATCAGCACGAGGCGTCTGTGAGCTGATATATCGGAACCGAGTCGCTGCGCTTTCCTCCGATAGAATTGTGATGCTACTCGGCAACTAGGCTGACTTCATATATGTTGGAGGAGGCATGTGCTAGTAGTCTTCACCCTCCTGGCGTGTTGGGGCATCATTAGTGTTTGGGGGAGTCCTAATGAGTGGGTTGGGTAATTGGCTGTGTAAATTGGGGAGAAAATGGATAAAAATTATAAAAAAAATAAATAAAAAAAAAACAGAAAAGAAAACAAGGCACCTGGTGCAGATTGGATTAAAGTACTGGTACTAAATAAAAAGGGTCTTGTGTTGTTTTAATGACAAAATATTGAGATACTTTTCTAATATAAGTATATCCTGAATGTACATCAGGATACAAAAACAGGGGAAAAGGGTCTCATAGAACCGATCAGCAAAACAATGTTAAACCACATACTGCATCACAATGTCATTTTTTTTATCATTTTTTTTTTCACTCGATAAAATATTGAAAAAAAAAAAACAATACAGAAGTAAACACTGAGAAGCTCTTTTCACACTTGTCTCTTCAGCAGGCCTCATTACAGTAAGTTAACTTGTCCATCGGATGAAGGAGTGTGTGTTAGTGGGGGAGTGTATGACACAGGCTGACAAAACAGAATGCGCTGTGTTTGCAGGAAAGCGAAGATAATGAATAAGCCATTTACCGAAAAACAGAAAGCCACTGCCTGCGCGCTATTCCGCATGTGCCACTCGCATAAACACACACACACACACTGTACACTTCCTTCCCCTGCACCTGAACCCACATACGCTCAGTAATACACACCCCCACCATCTTTTCAGTTTCTCTGTCACTCACTCACACTTACCCACTCGCTCACACACACACTCACACACCACAAACTGTTCTTTGCAGATGTTTAATCAAAGAAGCACCGCATGAGTGCTTTCCCAAGCCATAAAAGGTAAAGATGGCGTAGCCGCGCGAGCTAATGCGAGCGGCTTTAGGTGAACGAGCGAGAGCGTGATGTCAGCAGACGACGGGCTGGCAGGCAGGCCAGGCCACATTTGCATCTGCACTTCATCAACACGCAATATTCGCTAAATAGAGACTTTTATATTTAGAATTCTGTTTCTACGCAAGAGAAAAAGGGGAAGAGAGAGAGAGATACATCCATAGAAACTGAGAGAAAGAGAGAGAGAGAGAGAGAGAGAGAGAGAGAGAGAGAGAGAGAGAGACACACACATGAAGTATAATTCATTTTTTTATGCACGACTCTTTCTTGTGCAATATTGCCAGAGCAAAGGAAGGTGAGTCACCAGGTAAACAGAACACGCTGTGTGTATCTGTGCGTGAGTTACGCGAGTGTGTGTGTGTGTGTGTGTATGTGCGTAAGTGTGTGTGTTACAGGGCCTTACAGTTAATGTATAAAGACACTTTGAGTGTGACCCCCTGCAGAACACAAAGCAACACAGGTCCACATTTCAGATCCCACCAAACTGTCTCCCACGGCAACCACCGCCTCCGCCGATTGGCTGTCAGCTCTCATCACCGACTGTCAGACAGCACGGCCTGCCTCTCGGGCCTGCTGTCCATCAAATCCACTGATACTGCTTTTGTGAGTCCCATCACTGAAATGCTACAGAGACAGACACCAAACACACAGCACAGAAAATCACCTACAGGTGCACACACTTACACCATCACACGGACATCAAACACATACTGTACTATACTATACAGTACCTACTGTAATATTATATATAATACAATATTGTCAGACATTACAGCAAACTCGCTAAAACAACTCTGTCTGTGTCTGTCATCTACCTCTCATCTGTAATTGGTGGATTTGTGCATCTGTCTGTGTTGTGTCTGCTTTCAAACTCAGAAAGCTTACATCTATACACTAAGGTAAGAGTAATAGATACTGTATATCTGGGTGCATTTTTATGTAGGGATGCACAATAATATAAATTGCTTTTAGAGTCATCGGCATTGGCTGATATAGTCAATATTCTAAACCGATACTTGCTGATGTATTTATTGTGTGCCTGAAAAGGACCAAGTGACACTGGCCACACCACTAAAATATTTTTCATGAAATTGGCTGTGCTCTATTAAAATTAACTGATTTACCGTATTGTATTTTACAAACTATAAGATGCACCAGATTATAGGGCGCATTATCAATTAAAGTCTACTTTCTGGTCTATTTTCATACATAAGGTGAACAAGATTATAAGATTAATAGGCACATTAAGCGACAGTAGTAAGGATGCCTACATCGAAGTGAGCAAGGGTTTCGCCATGTTTCCCTTATAATGAGGACACGCCCAAGTAAATAAAACTGTAATTCTTAGAAGGAAAAAATATTTTAAAGTCGAGCCCTGGATGTTATTCTAGAAAAATTAAAGGATTTTAAGTGTGCCTTATAGTCTGAAAAATACGGCAAGCTATTTTTTAAATTTATTTTTATTATTATTTTTAAGTTATAAAGTTATTCCCAGGTGACTAGACTCACAGTAAGTTATAAATGTGTACAGTACCAGTCACAGTTCATTCATACTATATTGTAAATTAATATTAAAGTCATCCAGACTATGAAAAAACACATAAAGAATCAATTATGCAGGAACACATAAGGAATCATGTGTAAACTTAAAAGTGTTAATCAAACCAAAATACTCTGTGGTGCTGTGAGCTTGTGGTTTCTGAGACTGGTAACTTTCCCGGGGCGGTCCTGATAAGGACCAGTTTCATCATAATGTTTTAAAGGGTCTTTGCAACTGCATTTGTGAATACTTTGAAGTTTTTTGCCATTTTCCAATATGTATTAAATGTATTAAACCTTCATAGTTTGGATGACTTTAGTTTTAATCTACAATGAATAACATTAAAAAATTCTAAATCTAAGATGTGTCCCAATTTTTGACTGGTACTGTATTTTAGAATTGACATCAGCAGATATGTACATGTGCAACATTGGATATCAGCATCAGCCAAAAAAAATCCCACATTGGTTTGATGTTTGATGGTATGTTAGCAACATTAGGCTAACATCTCTTATTCTGAATCTAAAGAATCAAATTTCCAACACCAGTCTTGTCTTGGCTAATCAAAGCCTGCATCAGCGGTGAATGATAAATTGTGTTCATTCGATTCGATTTGCACTGAACTTTCCCTTTATTACCTCTTACTGACAAACAACCAACAATTTGCGAGTGTTTAGCATTTAGACTGTGTGAATGCTGATGATTCATACAGAGCATTTACAGGAAATTGCAAGACTGCTCAATGGGCTCCCAGCATACTCAGCAGACATTACTGTGATTGGTTAGAGGGCTGTTGTAATTAGCGCCGCTGGATATTGATACACCAGGCATGTTTCTAACTGGAACCCAATGCTTAATAATTAGCATAATACAAGGATTAGTAGTGCATTAGTGTGCGGAGATAGAAACTCACACAGGAACACAAACATGACAACAGCTAAACGGAATACGGCAGCGCATGAAATAAAACAGTCTGGTGTAAATAAAATAACTCCCTAGTAAAGCTCAGTGTAATCTGTCTGCAATAAGTGATGCCCCAAATCATAGCCCGGCTCCTTCAAGCATTTCCATCTGTGATTAATGATGTGTAATATTCATAAGACGTGCAGCGTTAATTGCAAGTGGGTGATTCAGTGCTAATAGAGGAAGGTGTTGTTGTGCAGGATGTGCTCCACTTCACATATCTGAGTCAATCCATCAGCAGCAAAACACCTTAACCTCTCAGCTTTCACTTTACAGGAAGACATGACCTGCTCTCCTGCTCTCCACTTCCTGTCTTGATGTGCGGCTGATGTGTTGTTTTCAATGTGCACCATGTTTCATTTTATTTCAACGTGTTTATGCTGGACTAAAAGTCTCTTCAAAAATGTTTTTTTTTTTGTAAAATTAACAAATGAGCCAATATCTTGCCAATTAGGCCTGTCATAATAATTAGTTACATCATCAACATACATTACAACATACTGTACTGTATTTTTTGCACTATAAGGCACACCTGAAATCGGGTCGGGTTGTAAGGAGCAGTAAAGCCACTCCACTGATGTACAGCATTATACAGAATTTCAGTGAAGTTTCTTCAGCACTGAGGCTGGAGCGGTATTAGCATTAGCCGCTAACCGCAGCACTAACTCTTTCTCTGTTTTGAGGTGAGTATTATCGGACTGTAGTCTGTGTATTTACTGTGTTATAAAAAGGCTACACAGGACAAACCCATAGCTGATAGCTTACTGGAACACTTAAGGTTCCTCAGTGTGCTGCTAAACCCGGCTAGCGCTTCTGCTAACCACAGCTAGCCCTGCTGCTAACTGCACTTTTGAAATATTTACTGAAAGTAAATGGAAGCGCTTTACTCACCCAAATAAACAGTTTTCAGAAGAGAAATGTGTGTAGATTAACATACAGTACTTGATTGACTTCAATTTTTTTTTTTTTTTTTAGAATTACAGTGAATTTTTTAAAGTTCTTATTATAAGAAACAGGTTTGTTGTCATGTTTCCCTTATAATTCAGCAGGTCATGCTGCGGGGGGGTGTCTAAGTAAACAAAATTGTAATTCTGCTGAACACTGTTTATTTGGGTGAGTAAAGTGCTTCTGTTTATTTACAGTAAGCTTAGAATTCCAGTATTTTAGCGCGGTTAGCAGCAGTGCTTTCCACGGTTAGCTGCAGCGCTAACGCTAGTAAACGCCGTTCGACAGCGCTACACTGAGGAACCCTGAGTTATCTGGTAAGCCAGAGCGCTAGCAGCTAGCGGTACGTCCCACATAGCTTGTTTTAACACACGCAGACTACAGTCCGATATACTCACCTTTAAACAGTAAAACACCTAGCACTGCGGTTAGCGGCTAATGCTAATACAGCTCCAGCTTCTATGTTGGAGAAACTTCACTGAAACTCCTGTATAACACTGTACTTCAGCGGAGTGGCTTTACTGCTCCTTAATACCTGACAGGTAGAATTTATACCTAAGAAGCTCTGGATTACACTGTCGATTTTTGGTGAAACTAAAGGAATTTAAGTGCGCCTTATAGTGCAAAAAAATAGTCATTTTGCAATCCCCTATCCTACCTATTTATTTGTGCTTGTTTTATTAAACTAACTGTGCACTTTCTCAGTTCTCAGTGCCTAGTTACCAATGAAGTGTGGAGCGACTTTGAGCTTGTTAATGGTGTAAAATAGCATTTTTTGTTTTCACAAGCAATGCTATGCCAATATTTTTAGCTTTGTAAGCCTGTTGGGAGCTGAATTTGGAATTTTTCACACTAAAAGTGTCTTTTAAAGATTAGGAAATTCTAAAAATGTTAAGCAGGACTGGTATGTTTTTATTATTTCAAAGGAACATATTTCAAATATTAATGAATTTTTTTTTTTAAAGGAATATAGTGTGAAAAGATTTGATTTAAGTCATTATCAAACATTTCTATTGGTCCATTCATAATTAAATGTGGTCAAAGTGTTTAGAACAACTCCAAGATTCAAATTATGCCACAAAAATATATATATAAAAAAAACAGACACAAGGTTTTTGTATCTATTGTTACAGTGAAAATATGTAAATAAAATCAAAAGTGTTTATTTTTGGCATAGACAAGGGAGACACCTGGTGGCAGTCCGACTAAACTACAGAAGCAACAAGCAAGAACAACAAGATGAGAGCTCAAGTGTCCCTGTACTATTAAGGCAGTGTTTGTACACAGTTTATCCCACTGAAAGGACTATCATACAAAGATCACAAAACAAAATAGATTATTATACAGAGCATGAAAAAGGAGCACGCCCTCACAGAGATTGAAATTGGATACAGAGACATTAAAGCTGGTAATCAGATGCAGAGTTCAGTACTGATACACAGATGCAGAGACATGAGAGGTGACAATCAGATGCACAGAGATCAAACATGATAAACAGATTCAGGAAGATTAGAGCTAATTTACAGTGATTAGCACTGCAGGGCCAGATCCGATCTTGTAATGAGAGTGCATATGCAGGGGCAACCTGGAGGGAAAATAGGCTGTGTGTGGGAGCACAGACTACAGTGCAGACTTATTAGATACGGACAAAAACTGTTTAAAGCATGTTTAAACTCAAATCTTAGAAATGTCTAAACCGGGGGTGTCCAAACTTTTTTTTGTTGGGGGCCAGAAGGAGAAATATGTTTGAAGTCACGGGGCACAGACTCTGTAATAAAACAAATAATGAAATATACCACTTTAAATAATACATTTTCCTGATTGTTTTCATTTACACACCATTTTGCTTGACTTACTATCGTTATCTATCTTTGACAGTGTTGCGTAAACAGTGTTGCGTAAACAAATTGATGTTTCATTTCATGATGTCTCTTAATATTAAACACCTTAATTATGGCAACTCTTTTGCCCTTTTTCTGCGCTACAACTGAACACTCTCGTCACTTTTAGACTCTTTGGCCCATTTTTCTGCGCTACAACTGCGCACCCTCTCCGCTTTTAGACTCTTTGGCCCGTTTTTCTGCATTACATCTGCGCACTCTCTCCGCTTTTAGACTCTTTGGCCCGTTTCTGACACCTAGCGTTCAAACTTTGAATGTCACATTATAAAAACCTGCTTAACAGCGGGCTAGGGCTGGGGCGACGCGTCGACATAATCGACGTCATCGATTACAAAAATACATCGATTTGCATAACGTGCGTCGGCGCGTCGTAAACATGGCGGCGCCTGTGGAGAGCATTAGAGGTTAGATCGGGCCCAAAAATTCCAACTGGCTGTTTTCGGGCTGTTTTAATGAGCGAAATATGATCAGAATTATGTTAATTAACACGGTAACATAGAAGCATAGAACTATTATTTAATTAAAATGATTTTTAAGAACAGCTAAACACAGTTCTGCAAGTCAAACGCGGAGGAGTTCACGTGCGAGAGACACAGAGAGAGAGAGAGAGAGAGAGAGAGAGAGAGAGACAGAGAGAGAGAGAGAGAGAGAGAGAGAGAGAGAGAGAGAGAGAGATTTGCGTGTTCTGGTGAGAACTACTCACAGGTGAAGGTTCTCTTTGATCTCCTCGTGCTCATATTCTAGTCCCATTCATAATTCTGCAGCTCCCTCAGTGTTTTCTGCCGTATTTTGCGGCTAGCGCGAGCGCTTACAACTGACACCGCGGACCGCGAGGTGCCGCCGCGTTTGTGCCGAATCCGACTCTCTGCTGAATCTGACTCCCGCTTCGCGGACAGAATCGGCACAACACCCCCGCTGTAGAACTGCGGTAGTGAAAACAGCGCTTATAAATAAATTAGTTTAGTTTCACTTTCAGTTTTCGTTTTTTTTTTTTTTAAATAAAAATATAATTAAAAAACAGACGCCTACATCTCGGACTATTTTCTGGAGCCCGGGTCGGATTTACGGGCGGGCCTCGGGTCATGTCGGGTTCGGGCAGAGAATCTAAGCTCTAGAGAGCTTGGACTCCGGAGAGCAATCTCCAGCTACAAAAAAACGCCAGCGGGCATCTAAAGTTTGGGAGCATTTCACGCAAAAGGGCAACAATGTGGTCCTCTGCCATATGTGCAAAAGGAGCACTTGAAGCGCAAACATCCAGGAGCACTATGTCAACAGGGTCACACAGTAAGTTACTGTTTACATCAGGGTCTCCGCGGGTGTCCTTAAAAAGACTTAAGGCTGTCTACCAAAGGTTTTAAACCTGCCACAGGCAGAAATTATACATTTTTGGTTTATATTTGTGCATGGCATTTCGCAGTTTCCAGAAACAGTAGCATTATTCATAGGTTCAGGTGTTTAGCTAAGCTAGCTGCCTTAAGTTATTTTAGCTAGCGCCGTCGGTGCTGCGGTGTCACACCGTTTTCTGTCACCGTCGGAATTTTGTGACCAGTGCTCACGGTTATGAGCGTTCATTGGCAAAACGGAAGCTTTCTATACCTACACCTTACCCTCAGCCCTAAACTGAACCGTTTTGGCCAGTCGGGGTAAACATTAGAAACGAACACGTTTCGAATGGCCAGTGCACCGGTCTGCTGAGAACTACTTGCCAGTGGTCACAAAATCTAGCGGTCACAGAAAACAGTGCAACACACGGTTGTGGTGTATGGGAGCTTATCCATTTTTAGCGTTATAGATCTAAACAACGTGCTGTACATGTAAGTGATTATAAGTGTGGGGTTTGGTTTAGTAGGCTTGTGTTGTTGTTGTTGTTGTTATTATATATAAATATAGTAATTTATCGTTTGCTTTAAAACGTAAAATAATTATTTAAATATGTTTCTCAATGAATAGATTAGTCGACTAATCGAAAAAAATAATCGTTAGAATAATCGTTTAAAAAATAATCGTTAGGGACAGCCCTACAGCGGGCCAACTTTCATTCTATTTCTAAAATACCTCGCGAGAAATCCAACTTAATAAACTTATAGAGAGATCAAGCCTAATGAACAAACAGACATAATGAACAGATACTGAAATATCAGACCTAGTGAATAGATGCCCAGAAAACAAGCCTAATGAAAAGATAAAGACAAATTAGGACTGATTTTGAACATCATAAACAATGTTGTACCCTGACATTTAATGCTATATCATCCACCCCTTATTATTTCATCAGGGTACTACATTTTTGCTGTTTTTAGTTCACAATGTTCTCATTTCCCATTATATATCTGCTAGAGACGGATTATATCGGGCCAGTATCATTTATTTTACTTTAATTCTGGAAATATAGAGCAATATGGATTGCATTATTAGTATCATGACATTCTGGATCATTGACATCTGTTACAAATCTGATAAAATTCTTGTATTTTTTATATCTCAGTTATCTGATTTGATAAAGTGATAAAGGAATATTAGGCCAGATAAACAGACGCACAGATATGAATGAATAAATGAATAAATAAATGAATATATAGAGATGTATCGGTTCATTAGGCCTGATCTCTGTGCATCTGTTCACTAGTACTGATGAAATTATTGATATAATATAATACTTGGCGATACTTTTATAACTATATTATTTAATAAAATATAATATCGTTATAAAAGTATCGCCAAAAGTATCGTCATCGTGAAAATAACAGGAAATATTGTGATAATATTTTAGGGCCATATTGCCCACCCCTAGATCTGATTATTAGATACAGTGAGATTAGGTCTGATCAACAGATGCACAGAGATCAGAGCTAATGAAAAGATACAAACTGATCAGATCTGATAAATATACACAGAGAGAATGAAATCTGATAAATGTAATGTTAATGAGCTGAGCAGTGTAGTTTAGTGTGATTGTGTTTTAGGAAGTAAAGTTCACTGTAAGGCATTTTTAGAACTGTGGCAGGGTGATTAATGCGTGTACCAGACGAAGAGGAAACTGAACAAAAGCAGAACACTGACCTGTACAATCCCTCAGAAATATATAGAAATAAATATATATATTTCTTCCTTTCTCTGAATCCACACACAGTTTCCAGTGAACGTTCTCAGCGTGTTACACTCACACTCTACATGCACAGCCATGTACCAATCAACTGTGTCATGTCAGAATGAGTCTCTCTATTTATTTAGCATGTTATTTATTCCACAGCTGCTGCTAAAATTAGATCTGACAGGCCTCAGAGTTCAGACTGTTGACTTACTGAATGACACTGTGGAAATACACACATGCTGTCTCGCTCACTCAAACATGCACACACACACACACACACACACACACACACACACACACACACACACAGCCTAACACTCATATTTACTGTACCTGTTAGTCTCATATAAATTTTAAATAAGAAGGGAGGTCTTGATTAGGTTATTTTTAGTAAGAGTTTATAGAACGAGACAATCTGAACTGATGTATTTAGTGTAATAATTACTTATTGTAAATGATGATGTTTTATAGTGTTTAATATCATATAATCTGACCACCTTCTCATTATTCTGCTTCTGTCTCCTGTGTGTGAGTGTGTACTAGCATATTAGCATTAGCGTTAGCCTCCACTCAGTTCTAAAAGCACTATTAAGTGGCAGATAAAAACAGAGCATTTTTCTGATAGATTTATATAGTCTACGTCAGATGGACACACCTTAAATGTACCTAAAGGTGATTTTTCATGATTTCAAAACATTCTAGAGCAGGGGTGTCCAAACTTTTTTTGTTGGGGGCCAGAAGGAGAAATATATTTGTCACGGGCCACAGACTCTGTAATAAAACAAATAATGAAATATACCACTTGTCTCTAAATATTAAACTCCTTAATTACGGCAACTTTTAGACTCTTTTGCCCTTTTTCTGCGCTGCAACTGAGCACTCTCGCCCCTTTTAGACTCTTTGGACTGTTTTTCTGCGCTACAACTGCGCACCTTCTCCTATTTTAGACTATTTGGCCTGTTTGTTTGCGCTACAACTGCACACTCTCTCCACTTTTAGACTCTTTGGCCCATTTTTTCTGTGCTACAACTGCACACTCCCTCCTCTTTTAGACTCTTTGGCCTGTTTCTGACACCTAGCGACACTTTCATTCTATTTCTAAAATACCTCGCGGGCCGCTTTAAAAAAGGAAACAGTCCGTAAATGGCCCCAGGGCCGTAGTTTGGACACTCCGGTTCTAGAGTGTAGATTAATACTAAAATCGTCCAAATCATGGATAAAAAAATATATAAATAAAAAAAATAAATAAATACATTAGATGACAGCTTTGCACATCTTGGCTAGATTTTCTCAGTCAAGAGTCAACATGTCACGAGTGTATTACTTGAATTTCTTGTCCTCTTAGTGTGTTTGAGAGCATCAGTTGTAAAGTTGTGAAGAGGTAGAGATGGTGAATACACTGAAAAGCCCTATTTGAGTAATATTCTAATCCATATTATGGCAAGACCTACTCAACTAATTAAAGAAAAAACTACTTTAAGAAATAAAGGTCAGTCACTTAACAACATCAAAAACATTATGATGGAACTGGCTCTCATCAGGGCCACTTCAGGAAAGGAAGCTGCCGAAGCCCTAAGAGAGTAGTCTTCTCCCTCCTGGTGTTTCGGGGCATTACTAGTGATAGAAGAAGTCCTAATGAGTGGGTTGGGTAATTGGCCAAGTAAATTTGGGAGAAAATGGGATAAAACATTTGAAATAATGTTTGAAATAATAATTTAATAAATAAAAAACTTCTAAATTAACCCCCACAATTTAAACTAGTCAAAGAAGTTGTAGAAGTGAAAATGTTTTTTGCATTCTACAATAAAAATGATCCAAAGCTTGCGCCAGTGTAAACCGCATTCATTTCACAATAAACAACCAAAAAGCTAAAACTAGAATCACGTCATTCATCACTGAGTGGTAAGGAGTTTCAGTTTTAAATAGAACTAAAACAAATGTGAGACATTTCACACTTGCCTTCTGTTTGTATGAAGTGCATATTAAAGATGCTGGATCTATTCATTCTGCCTGCACATACATTTACCTTCCACTAGAGTGAGCCAGAGTGTAGCGGGTCACAGATCAGGCTTCTAACTCTAGTAAAACACATGTACTGAGAGCGGTGTTTACCCAACACTCTGTTCTGCTCCCCTTCTCAGGTAACTGCTGCTGCTTGGAACTGAGCGCTTTTAGGTAATACAGGCTTTACAGCACCTGTAAATAGGTCACTTTTTCCCTGGGGAAGCATCTTATAAGACACACACTCTTACATACATACACTGATCCACTGGTCAGCCATAACATTAGAACCACTGACAGATAAGTCAATAACATTGGTTGGTACATTACACTAGGGGTGGGCGATATGGCCCAAAATATATTATTGCGATATTTTATGGTATTTTCGCGATACTCTTGGCAATATGACAAAACACTGAATTTAAAGAATAAAAAATATTTAAAGAATACACAACTGCAACAAAATGAGAATTAAATTGAATAATTGCATATAATATCATATTGCACACCCCAAACTGAGATGAATACATGAATTTTACTAGATATGTAACAGAAGTCAATGATCCAGAATGCCATGATACTAATGATACTAATAATGAAATCCAAATATCTCCATATATCCAGTATTAAAGTAAAATGAATCATACGGGACAGATATAATCAGTATAATGGGAAATGAGAACAGTGTGATTTTTTTGTGCTAAAAACAGCAAAAAGGTAGTACCCTGATAATTAGGGGTGGGTGATATGGCACAATATTTCAGGGTATAACATTGTTCAAAATATAGAAAAATGTTGGCAATATTATTGTGTATGTTACTTTATGGCACACCCCTACATGCCTCTATTACAGCAGAGGCATCAGTACAGCAATGAGCAATTTGTACAGCAGATTTTTTTGAAGCAGAAAAAAATGACAATAATTTGATATCAATACACACTAATCAAGTATATAGGACACTTTGTAGTTCTATAATTACAGACAGTAGTCCTGTATATCAGTTTGCTTTGCTGGTATGAGAGAGAAGCACGTAGCGCATGTGTAAAAGCAAAAAGACGCATGAATTCTGATTTGACCCTTCACATTCATGTCGCATGTCCATGGATCAGATATGTATCCCATTTTGGACCACATATAAAAGGGACTCATATTTGATTTGAAAAAAAAAGGATTTAGCACATTCAAACAGCCATGAAAAAAATCAGTTCTGAGCCACATTACGCAAAAAAATCCGATTTGAGTCACTTCAGCCTAGTAATGTGAACGTAGCCTAATTGGCATAGTGGTGATGAGGTGTTAGTAGTGTGTGTTGTGCTGCTGGTACGAGCGGATCAGACACAGCATTGCTGCTGGAGTTTTTAAACACTGTCTCAGTCCAGCAGACACTGAGGTGTTTAAAAACTCCAGCAGCACTGCTGTGTCTGATCTGGTAAATGAATTGTTTAGAAGTGTATAGGTCCCAACACTCATTGTGGGTGTTCTGTTGTTTTTTTTTTTGTTCATAGAAATATCAGAATTTTATAGTAAGATATCATTCAGCTTTATAAGCAAGCATAACAATATTGGTGGAGTCAGAGACAGTGTCACTGAGTGTTCTGGACAAACAAGTCCAATCCATAGAGGCTTCAACTTAGATAATAATACATAATGTATCAGATATTATCAGATGTACCCATTTTGATAGAACTAAAAAAAGTATGTCTGTGACACACACACACACACACACACACATATCTAAGGGTAAAATCTTACATTACTGTGGGCAAGGACATGCTTTTCCATCTCACTGCTCTAACACTATCTCTCACACACACACACACACACACAAAGACCCAGAGGAGAGCTAAAACTGAGTCCCACGGCTGAAGGATAGTGCTAATTAAACCTAAATAATGACCAGTGAGTGTGTGTGTGTGTGGTGGCCTGGAGAGAAGCTGCAAGATGTTCAATCATGTGCTACAATGCAAGAACCACCGTGTCCAAGAAGCACCAGGAACAAGTGTGTGTATCTGCAAGTGTGTGTTTTCTGCACATGTGCGCCTTAAGGAAAACATCAAAGACTCTCTCTAGAAGTATCCAACAAGTTTATCTGGAGTAGGACACACACACACAAATCCGAATCCAACCTTGATCTGACCAAGCGATCAAACACACTCCCACACTCCTCATGTTCTGGCTATACAGCTGTTCAGGTGCAGTTTAACCTGATTTATTGTGCAGAAAATGACTACAGTTAGGAACAATAGCCATGTATGTCTTTGCTTCACGTTAAACTGCATTGAAATAGAGATAGCAAACCAAGCCAAGTGACCAGAAAAATCTACAGTAACTACAAGTGTGAAAACACCCTAAAACACAGAAGAACCACATGTTATAGCAGTGTAAATGTATCCATCTCAAACTCCAAGACCCATTTAGCAACCAAATTATCAATAATGAAAAAAAATAAAAATAAAATGCTTCTCTGGTGAGCTTTTTTTTTTTTCTTCTTGGGTTTACCCACTTTAAGATCAACTGTTCTGCAACTGGGTTCAACAACCCTCTGGGCTGGAGAGCTACTAGTCTGTAACACTCCATTCCATTACACTTCATTTTCCAAAACATATATTTTTTTGTGGCCCCTTCACGTAGTGACTTGGAAAATATCTGTCCCACAGCCAGACTTAATTGCCAACCCCTGGTCTACAGATTTTAGTATTGTGCAAGTGTTTACTGAATTATCATTTTAAAAACACATTAGTACTGTGCTGTCGAAGCATGACTCAGGTTATGCAGTGTTATACAGTTCTCTCTTACATAGTGTAGTTAGCAGCAAAGCAAACCAGAAACAGCAACAAAAGAAATGCTATTCTTCATATTATACAGGACCATGTGTAATCTGCTTTATTTTCTCCTCAAATTCTGTGTTGCTTTTCTTCTTTTTCACTGTTTCTTTTTCTTTCCCCCAATTTGTAAGGATTTGTAGCATATACCAAAAAATCAATGTTTGTGATTTTGTCCATGTTCTACACATTGCTGAAATCCTAGACCCTACACAAATTATTTGAAGCAGCTTTATTGTGAGGTAGAATTTAAAAACACATTAATACCGTGCTGTCGGAGCAGAAACAGAACAGCAAATCCCAAACCTGTTCCACAAATGGGTGCTAAGAGTGTTAACACACAGCAAGCACAAAACACCAAATCTCCCAATGTTCCAAACACATAAAGAGAGGTGCTATGAAAGCTCAGAAACAAGCCTGCCCTCTGTCCTGTATCTCCGAGGCACATCACACATGGTCCATTTCTCCGCTATTTATAACACTATTAGCCTTAGAAAATGGCATCTCTCTTATCGAGAGAGGGAGAGAGAGAGAGAGAGAGAGAGAGAGAGAGAGAGAGAGAGAGAGAGAGAGAGAGAGAGAATAAAGAGAATAGAGGGAAAGAGAGAGACAGATAGTTTTGTAACAGACAAATACTATTGATCATAGCTGGTTATCAAATCCTGACCCCACACACACACACACACACACTATGATGTATTACTTGTCTGATAAAAATACATATACAGAATATAAAACATAAAATGTATTAAAATAAGAGACCACTTAAACATTATGAGTTTCTTTGATTTTACCAAATTGAAAACCTCTGGAATATAATCAACATCAAACCAAGCAGAACTGCTTGAATTTGTGCAGCATAAAGTTATCCAAAAGCAGTGTGTAAGGCTGGTGGAGGAGAACATGCCAAGATGCATGAAAACTGTGATTAAAAAGAGTTATTCCACCAAATATTGATTTCTAAACTCTTAAAACTTTATGAATATGAACTTGCTTTCTTTGCTGTATTTAAGGTCTGCACTTTGTTTCTCATTTTCTGTAAATAATATATATATATATATATATATATATATATATATATATATATATATATATATATATTATTGATTGACTGTTCTCAGTCCTGTCCATTGATGAGTTTAAAAACTCCAGCTGCACCTCTGTGTCTGATCCAGCACAACACACATACGTGTACACACACACAGCTTGAACACACAGAGAAGCGTGTCAGTTATCAGAGAGAGAGAGAGAGATACGCAGATTTGTTTTTCCGGTGGAGCTCCTGGTTTCCTCTTTCATGCCTAAAACACCTTCCAAAACTAGAAATAGAAACCCAGTATCTCTGTAGAGTCACGCTCTACACCAACACAAACACACACACACACACACACACACACACACAAACACACACACACACACACAAACACACACACACACACACACACACACACACACAAACACACACACACACACACACACACACACACACACACAGAAAGGGGGAGGCCTGTTTCTAACCCAAGACTGACCCTGCAGAAGCTGCCTATTTTTGGTATTCCTCCCCACAGATTTGCCTCCCTCTTTCTTTTTCTGATTCACTCGTTCTTTTCCTGTCTCCCCTCAGGCCGGCACGGAGATTCCAGAGAGGCACAAGCGTGCCCTCCGAGGGATTAAAGGAGACGACACAAAAAGATGGATCCACAGATGGAGCCGAGGACAGCGAGAGAGAGATTTTTATTTTATCATTACAGAAATAAGATGTTTATTGTCTGTATGCATATGTGTATATGAGCATTTCTTGATGGGTCTGTGTGTATAAACAATTGAAATTAAGCAGCCAATAAACACCATATTATAAGGCGCACTATTAATGAACATCTGTTTTCTGGTCTTTTTTTTCATATATAAGGCGCACTGGATTATAAGGCGCATTTTAAATGACAGTAGTAAGGAACAAGGGTTCCGCCATGTTTCCCTTCCAATTACTGCTACTGTAAGCTGATTGGTTGGCGAGCTGATCCTGGAGATACAGGTAGAGCATGTCTAAATGGAGTATAACTGGAGTTCAGAATGATAAAAAATGATGTCTGCAGTACTGAAACATTTGATATAGTTCTGTGTTGAGAATATAAGTAGTATAAAACTGATCAGATATTTATAAACTCTGACTTTGCTCACAGTGACCCTGTGTCGCTGATCAGTCTTGTAGTGTGAAAATCTTAAGAACTGAAGGACTCGTGATTACAGCACGAAAAAAATAAGACCACTTAAAAATAATGACTACCTTTGATTTGACCAAACTGAAAACCTCTGGAATATAATCAAGAGAAAGAAGGATGATCACAAGCCATCAAACCAAGCTGAACTGCTTGAATTTTTGCACCAGGAGTGGCATAAAGTTATCCAAAAGCAGTGTGTAAGACTGTTGGAGGAGAACATGCCAAGATGCATGAAAACTAATAAAAAAACAGGGTTATTCCTCTAAATATATACCTATAAATAGAAAAATCAGAGAAACTGATTCAGAAAATGAAGTGCACTCTTAATTTTTCCAGAGCTGTAGTGTGAACAGCACAGCGACCGGCAACTCTAAACATCTACCCATTACTTAGGCTCTTGTAGCTGTTTGCAGTTTATGTTTATTACATTGTTTTAATGTTACATTATTTATTTTGTTACATTACTATTATTTTATACAAAATCAGACTCTGACTTTGGTAACTGGGTACTGTTGTTTGTTGCAGTAGTATATTAGCATAAATTACCACAATATTTTAAGTGCTTAAAAATCAAAAATCAATCTGGATACAATCTGGATATGCCAAAATTTGGATTCAGACTGTCAGTGAAGATCAAGACTGACCTCACTCTCTGTAGATGGGAAGAATACCCCACCTTTACCCGCCATCACTTAACAAAATGCTAGCCAACACAGAATTACCAGCTGACACTCTACTTCAAACAAGAGAAAACAAGAGGTTACACACACACACACACACACACACATATATTCAGATACATGCATTGGGAAGAAATGCGCAATACATCCTGATCGAGCTTCAGCCGACACCCACACCACTTTCCTAAGAATGAGCAATCATCCATTTAGAAATATGAAGCGACTGATGGGAAGATATTGATTAGTTGGGAGGTTTAAATGAACAAGAACACACAAGTCATTTTCCATTGATTGGCCAGGCTTAGCTCGCAATCACTTCAATACAACACTTTCACAATGCCTTGTTAAAGACAACAGCTTCAGACAATCAGAGAATCACAGCCATTCATCTGAGTAAGAGTGTGATGTGGCCGTGCAGCTAAATAACAGATCAATCACACCGGTCGATACTGAGAGCTACACAGCCACACTGACAGCGTGCTTTTATCCCTTCTGCTGGAGGAAGAAATGCTCAGGCAGGATTTCATGGCTGTTGTTTTTAATAACAGCAGATATAGAAGTCTGTTTGTGTGTAAATGTCAGTCTTTAAAGGACCGTTAAGGATTATATTTTCTGTAGTAAATTATAACATGATCAAGACGAAGAGATGTATCATCAGATATTAAGGAAACATGAGGAGTTAAAGCACTGGCAGCTGGTAACAGCAGACCTTTATCCAGTATATTAGTATCTGAACTGTGTTACGTTATGGTAATCTGTGTGTTTTGTGGCCTCCAAAACAGCTCACCATCATTCCCCCACACCTATTTCCACACCCAGGGTTGTCAGGTATAGGCAACAGTACACAAACAACAAGCTGCAGCCATGGAAACGGGTGAGCTGGCTGTTTTTTTTGGCTAAACAGGTAATCACTAAGCTTCAGTAAGGTTGCTTACCATAGCTAATAGTAAGAGTAATAGTAATTTACCAATTAACCAAAAAAATATTTCACACTTCTACTCAGTGATAAAACTCTTGCATCTGGACTGTAATTGAAAAAATATAGCTCCACTCGCTGTTGTGTTTACATGAATCTACGTGGAAATGTGCGCCCAAAGTCTAGTTACGGTGCGTGGCAGTGGACAAATAGCTATTTTATTAAATGCATAAAAAGCATTCATATTTCTTCTCTTAAATAAGTATATTAGTTAAATGAATTAAAACAATTAAATGTCATTATCGCAAATCGCAAATACCCTGAAATATCGTAATATTATTTTAGGGCCATATCGCCCACCACTAATCCAACGATAGCTGGGTTTGAGTATGGAAGCCTCATATTGAGATCTTAATTCTGATTTGCTGTGGAGCGACACACTGCCCTAACTTTAGGTGTTTATAACTGATGTCGCCTTGCTATGAGCATGCTGACCAGTGACTATCCCATGACTTTTGGCATATCAGTGTACATCACTCACAATGTAGGTGTAGTTAGTCCTATCTATAGTGATAATTAGTTTTTACCATTTCTAGAGAAGATAAAATGCAAATGCAGGTCACTACCCAAAAAGGAGGGAAATCAAGGAATGAGGGAGAGAAAGGGAGGAGAAGGTGAGGAAGGAATGAAGGTATGAAGGAATGAAGAGGTTGTTTGATTAAACGTCTCCACTGGCTGTTATAAACACAGTACCTTACACCTGCAGACACCGAGAGAGTCAGCATGCACGGGCATCGGTTTCAGAATAACAAGAATGAAATAGAAAAAAAGAGAGAAAGATAGACTTTCTTGTCAGCATGCTTTAATTTGAAACAAGACACTTAAAAAAATGCTATACTGTTAATTTTATTAAGATTAACCCCCATCTTTCTTGAACGTATTGTAAATTCATGGTAAATACTATCATAACTTTTCTTTAAAAGGGAAATATAACAAACTGAAATATAACACAAGGTGTTCATTTTCTGCAGGGGAAAATATTTAGCAATATTTCTCACACAACAGATAGCAATACCTCAGCCATTGTGGCAGAACCCAATCAAAGTCAGAGCTTACATATGCACTGTCTCTGACTCATTCTCACACATCCTCAAAATAAACGCTTTTTATGGGGAAAAACAGAGTGAAGTCTTAACCATTAACCAGATAACTCTCTCAAGAGTTCATCATTTATCTCAGTACACTGATTAGAGGGTTCATACACTTTATCTATGAATTTCCATTCTTTTTTCATGACTTTTCCATTGCCTTCATGGAAAATTTTCATGACCATACAATTGAAAACATCATTGCAAACATGGACAATAAAACCAAAAATCCACTAAAACTATTATCAAAATTTATTATAGTAGACCTAAAATAGCTCTGACACACAATCTTCATTAATAAAATATATGTCAAATCTTAAGAGCTCCATTGTGTAGGGTTAAATTACTGAATTAACTCTGAGCTGAAGTATTTGTTAGCTCAAAATAGATTTTCTCCGTAGAGAAAAGGAAACAAAGATTTGTAGACCAAATTTCCTAACTTTTTAGGACTTTTCCTAAACGTTCTGGGTATTTTAATTTTTCTTAAACTTATCCAGGCCTGGAAATTGTTATTTTCAAATTCCATGATTTGTCCACGTTTTTCGTGATCGTATGAACCCTGTGATTATCAGAACACAATTTCTCTATCAGAAATTTTACATTTCAAAGCAAACAATGAAAATGATATAAATTTAAATTTGCAGTAGGTAGGCTAATGAGGGGGTTTTCTTCTATATATTTTAGATTCTGTATATGTATCCATTGTTTTGGCAACAACTGAAAAAGACTGGGGTTCTTGCTACTGCTGGATGCAGTATGTTTTGTTTTGGCAAAAAAGTGTGTTTACAGATGTCCAATTAATTATTGATGAAATGAACACAGAGAGAGGGAGTAGATGTAAGAGAGAGAGAGAGAGAGAGAGAGACAGAGAGGGCACATTTTCAATTTTTTTTAACTACATGTATATAGGCTAATATGTGTATTCTGAACACATGGCTTGGCTTGGCTGTGGAAAAAACTGTGTGGTGACAGACATCCTAATTAAATATTAATGATATTAATCACAGTGAGAAGGAGAGAGAGAGAGAGAGAGAGAGAGAGAGAGAGAGAGTAGAGCTCTGGCCTCAAAGGAAAATATCATTGAGTGTGTTTACATGCACTTCATAATCCAATTACTCAGATTACTTCATGCTTATAATTGTTTTTAAAACGCAGTGAACATCCATTAGCTAGAAGATGAATATTATTTCAATTGCTCAGTTTCAGAGTTCAAACTTTTTTTTTCTTCATCCCACAGGTGCTGTGTTAAACACTGCTCACTTATTTCTGAGCACCAGGTTCTGTTTTCACTCTCTCGCAGACTGAGAAATCGTAGAATACTCCGTTTAAGAGTATACATGCACTGAGAATTAGGATTACTAAGCTAAAATACATCTCTCAGTATCAGATTTCTTAGGGCGTTTTCACATCAAAATTAGTTGATGAGCGTTTTCTCCATTGGTTTGGTTTGGTTTGTTTTCACACAGGCACAAACCTAAATGCACTAAAATGTCCCCCAACAAACCACACAAGCACACTGTCTTCTCTGATTGGTCAGAGCTGTCTGGTGCAGGAACTAAAAAGTAAATACAGCACAAAGTTTTTGTGTTCCAAAATGGCTCATCGTCATCCCCCAGTCCTATTTCCACTCCCAGGGTTGTCAGGTATAGGCAACAGTACACAACCAACGTGTTGCAGCCATGGAAACAGGAAAGCTGGCTGTTTTTCTGCTGAACAGGTTGCTTACCATAGCTAGTAGTACATATTGTTGTGCAGTGTGAAGCTGCTATAACACTTAACACTGCTGTGCTTTTAAACACAGTGTTTTCAATGCATAGTGTGACGTCCACGCAGTTGTGTTGGTGGTGAACAAAGTTGCGTGAGCGTGAGTAGCAAGCGCTGCACATACAGCGTTCAGTGCAAAAACTTAAAAAGCTTAGCTTGGAGCAGGTAATTAATTAGGTTCAAGCTGATATCTGTAAGTTTTGGGATTTTGGGGATTGAGGGCCCTCTCTGGTGAAAATGGGTCATTGCACCGATTATGCGGAAGAATATTTTTAAACTGGGCGGATGTAATATGGCCTTCTTTCAGATTGGATGAATCTGATTCCAGGTTATGTTCAGTCAGAGAGAGAGAGAGAGAGAGAGAGAGAGAGAATGCGCTCAGTCAGAAACGTCATTTTAACTATAAACTTAGTATTTTTTACTTTGAGTGAATGAGCTACTGAGCTCTGAGTTTCCCCTTCTGAAGTCTCTTTTGCCCCACCAGCCACTCACGTTTAGTAAAACTGAGCCAGATCCTCTTTTAGAGGCTGTTTGCGTAACGTAAGTATGTAAAGACGTGTGATGTGGCCAGAAGAGCTTCAGCAAAAAGTAAATAGACACCCCAGTTTTTAGAAAAAAATATATATTATTATGCTTAATTCAAGCACACTGGTACCATTAAACACAATATTTTGTCGCTTCTCCACTTAGAAATGCTTCTAATTTCAGTTTAGAAACAGAATAATACAGACACCACTTTATAATACCACTTTAAACTGCATCTAAACAGGTATTTAGCTCAAGCAACAGCAGTATATATGACAGACGCCTCAAATCTCCCGGATGTTGCGGGAGTCTACCGCATATCAATAATGGCTCCCTGATGCCCGCAAGTCAGATAAAGTCCAAGTCTGAGTCCAGGTCTAGGGGTACCTAGTTAAAATACATTTTTTTGGCAACTTAAGATGTCTGATATGATAGTCGGGTCGGATAGAGGTTGGATCACGTTCTCACCACAAAGGAACCACTTTTTTTTAAACACTTATAAACCATTTTGTTTAAAACCAGACCTAGAGACTACCTCTTCTCATGGGTTTCAGTGTGGTTGTTTTGGTCAGAATTGTGTGTGAATTAAAGAGAGAGAGAGATAGACAGACAGAGAGAAAAAGTGTGGCTTTCTGACCTCAAATGAACAAATCAATGATTCGCCATCAGATACAGGTCAAAGTTCAGTGCCGTGTCAGTACACACACCTACACAGACACTTCTTACTCTGAGTTAAAGTGAGAAAACACACTGACACACAAACATACACTCCACATGTGCTTCTGTTCTCTGATTCTGCTGTCGAGGCACAGAAATGTCATGTGTGTGTGTGTGTGTGTGTGTGTGTGTAAAGCTTGAGTGACGACATACTAGTGACGTCTCGCTCCTGTGCCTCTCTGACAGTACAGGACATGTCCCTGATTTCTACCGACACACATACACACACACAGATGTGCATGCATTAGTGACGCAGGCTCACACGACCCACTAGAACGTGTGGTTATTAATAGACAAGAAAAAAAAAAAACTACCCTGCCTTCAAGACACACACCCACACACACTCCCTTTCTCTGTCCTTGTCTGTCTGTCTGTTCATTCATCTGTCTGTCCAGGGGGATAGCTAGCCTTTTTGTTTTAGAGGGGACTCAAGCACCCCTAAAATGAGTAGCACCCCTATAGAGAAAACATGAAGTTGTGTTTTTGATGTTTTTAAAGGGGATATATTATACCTTTTTTTTGTTCATGAAATCACACTCACATAAAGAGATCTCACCAGCTCAATTCTTGCCAGTTTTTAAAACTTTGATAATGAGCCATTTAAGGGTTCGGTCACTTTCTTTTATGCTAATAAGCTGTGTTAGCAAAATGGCAAAAAACAAACAAGCTGGTGCATGATTAAATACGGTAGAGGCACAACACTTATTTGAAAATAATTTGAAAGTACAGACAGTACCTACAGAACCCTCCCGCAAACAAAGTCTGCTGGCTAATCCTGCTGTGTGCTGTCCGAGATTCTCAACCAGCAGACTGAAATGGCAGCTCTGGTGGGGGTTGACGGGTGAGGGGTGGTGCCAGGATAGCCCTATGCAGGTTTCCTCATCAAGACATCCAAGCAGTTCATAGAGGCATAGGATTCCTGATTCCTGACACCAAACTCTTTCAGCTGACTCACAAAAAAATGAATTGATGGATTATATATATATATATATATATATATATATATATATATATATATATATATATATATATATATATATATATATATATATATATTATTTTTTTTGCGAGTTTGGAGTGTGTACAGTCAAGGCCCCAGCAGAAATACAAAAGCATGCAAAAAAAATTATTTGGTATAATATATCCTCTTTAAACAGAAGTCTCTGATGAGCAAAAAATGTTAAAATCTTAGAAAGTAGAAAATTAAACAGGTTAAGAACAAAATTACAGCAGTCTCTAGTCAACGTGCAAATGATGGGAACCACTTTCTCTCCTCTCTGCTGTGTGTTGGGTGCATGCACACACGCATAATTACACGGCACTATTTATGGTGTGGTTGTCTGTTGTCTGTCTGTTGACTTTTTTAATTTAGTAAGCTAATGCTGCCACTGTTTGAACGTTGCTTTGTGTGTATATTGAAACAGTGAGGTGCTGGACTAGTACTATCTGTATGTGTATCAGATAGATTTTGTTACATAATAATAGAAGATATAAGACTCCTAATATTTTAAAAAACACAAAAAAAACACAAGAGTAGAATGAGCAGATACCCAGCACCCCCTTCTCCAGCACATCTGTCTTTCTGTTGTTGCTGATCCTAGGCTGAGATCTGTGAGTTTCAGTATCTTTTTAAAAGTTCAGACCAGTTTTACACTGTTTTGCTAAATAAAAAAATAAAGCTGAAGGCCTCTAGACTCTAATTCCTCAAATCAGATCAGCTGCAAATTAACACACACACACACACACACACACACACAAACACATACACACAGAATCAGAATGTCAAAATTTGCTCCCCTGTTCAAAATGCCCACAATTAGCTCTTAGCTAACATATCTGAGAGAATTAGAGCTCTGTGAGAATTAGCAGTTTGGGTAAAGCAGTGTGGCTGGCTTATTTGGACAGAAAAATGCAGACAGATGGAGGCACAGCCTGAGGAAGTTCTGTTGGGGTTCTAGATGGACAGACGTGCAGAGAAACTAGGACACTGTATAGCTGTCTCTGACATAACCATTTATATTCAACATTTTTCCACCTCCGTATTTGAAAACATTTGATTTTTAACAGAAGTTGAGTTAATTATGTGTATGAATCACATACTTTACTTAAATATTATTTTTTAATAACCCTCTAGGCTCAGCGGGTTAGGCTCCGGGGTAACTGTTTGCACCAATGACGTTTCAAGTGAAGCCACCTGACTGATTTTCCATCTTGGCAAGAATTATGTGTTCTCAGAGATTGGTAGACGGACACGTCAGAATATGTGAATCAGTATTTCAATGTCACTTACTGCGCTCCCTGGTGACAGCCAACCACCTTGTGCTTCATCCCTATCTGACCCATACAATCCTAGAAAGAAGGAGGGGATATCTGTGCTACGTTAGCTAGCTAGCCTGGCTTAAATTAGCTTCCTAGCCAGTTATCTTCCTGGTTAGTCTTTCAGATTAATTTTTTTTATTACTCAGCTAGCATGATCCATCTACATCTCAGTGCCAAGACCACCAGCATGCATGTTTACAATGCGCACTTTGCTGAGGGAAGCTTCTGCAGCTTTTTTTAAAGATTAAAATGGGTGATCTTTCTGTACCTTCACCTGTGGAGCACCTGACATTTCTGGCTAAGGTAATGTCAAGCTATCTCTTACTTTAACTATATAGCATTTTGTGCTCTATAGTTAAACAATGTTTGAAGATGAAGAAAGCACTTTAAGGACAATTTAATGGCATATTTGGATTGATGGCATTAAGCCAGATAAACACATATCATGTACAGGGATTTGTTGTTGTGCTCTTGGTCATATTAAAAGACACTTGTATGAAGTTCTTTGCACGTATTTTTTCCATTAAGTTTAATTTTAGCACAAAAAAAGTCCAATGTGGTTACTCCAAGCCAGTGTGCAGTGTGTCCGGCATCATTAAACACTTACTAAAGCACTTGTGTGTCTTTCTCTCTGTCTCTCTCTCTCTCTCTCTCTCTCTCTCTCTCTGTCTCTGTCTCTCTCTCTCTCTCTCTCTCTCTCTCTCTCACACACAAGTCCCAGAAGAAAGGTGGTAAACAGAGCTTCTTTTTCTTTCTCTGCATCTTCATCTCTGTCTATCACACAAATCCCAGTTCTCACACCTGTTCAAATTCCCATCACTGAGGACGGTAATTTCTGTCATCTGCTTCCAGCATTCAAGTGTGTAGATTACTTAGAATAAAGTCAAATAAAGAGAAAGAGAGAGAAAGAGAGAGAGAGAGACCTTATCTCTACAATATTTGCTTCCACTATTGAGCATTTCCACATAATTTCTGTGGTTTTTAAGTCATTTCATGTTAATATCCATTTAGCCAATACTGAACACACCACAAATATATTAAGATGCAACACATGAACATTAAAAATCTGTGCGCACACACAAGGGCGTACATTCTGCAAGCTCCATGTCCTGAAGGGGACATAGCCTCCAAAAGTGAGCAGATGGACGCTACAGTGCAGCACATGCACACACCCAAACACGCAAGCACACACACCAACACACGAGCAAAGGCTCTCTTAAGTGGGAATAGGTGCCGTTGAGTGCCTCTCAGACTGGTTATTATGAGCTGGGCCAGAACACCTGAATCATTTACAAGCCCTAGCTCACTTATTTCTAATGCAACAAGCATATTATTCCCATTTAGAGACTTGAGTCTAAGTGCGGGGGAAATTTTTGATTCTTAGATGTATCTGGATTCAGATGTGGACGATTCTGAATCGATTCACAAATTACAAAAATCCATTTTGTAGGTGATGACAGGTCGCAAAAGGTGGAACTAGAGAAATAGAGCGCCCCAGACACACAATAGAGACATAAGATGAGCAACAAAACCGACCGGCTACAAATTGTGCTCTCCTATAGGAAATAAAATATAGGAAATGGTTGCCTGCCACTAGGGCTGTAACTAATAGGGGTGTCACGATCTCGATATTTTATCGAAATCGAATCGAAATGAGGTCACGATCTCGAGTATCGAAGTCAAAAAGAGGATCGACGATCCCTCCCGCGCGCGCTACGCAAATAGCGCAGCGCGCTACGCAAATGGCGCGGCACCAACACAGCGCATCCTATTCATTTAAATAGAGATAGCCACTGCATGAGCGCAGTCGGCGGGAGTGTGATCACTGTTTTTATCTGTCCAACGGGGGGGGGGGGGGGCGGGGGTTGGGCGCGCAGGTTTTGTATCTGTATCTAACGGAGGGGTGGGTGCGCGCAGGTGAGAGCGTGTGAACTCGCTGAAATGCGTGTGTCAGTGTGACTTGAGAACACTGACTATAGATCACAGTGAGGTGGATTAAAAATCTTAAACTTATAATTGACTACACCTGTTGCTTTCCATTGAATTAAAAAAACATCTTTCTCTCAGATAAAGTAAACACAAGCGTGTTTCTGACTAAAATAAAAGCTTTTCAGGAGAGATATAAGTTATGTGTAAATATTTATAAGACAATACCCACATCACTTATCTAACCAGCCTGTACTGATTTCTGCCCCCCAATAATGCTTTCAATAACCTCTTGTAACCCCTGGGAGCCAGGGGTTACACTCTAATAGCCTTTAATAGTCTTCAGTAGCCTTTAAAAGACTTACCTGGCGGCCGTGGTGTGTCCACTAAACTCCGTAGTTATAAACATCCTGAGGTTAGCAGCGCGCTAACTGACCTGTTTATAATGTAATCCGAGCAGTGCCTCCGTGTCGGCTGTTCTAACCTGCTGCTGTTAGCTGCTTGGGCTGAAAGATGAACTGTAGTGAGCTGTATTATCCGGTTAGTGGGGTTAAAACCTTTATTTGTTTACAGAAACAGTAAAAACGGACTGGCTGAGCTCTGTAGCCCGTGGCTGGGCTGTACTGAAGTAGTGACTGAGTGAAGAGAGCGGGGCTTGTGCTGCTGCTGCAGCTCCGACTAGTGGTTGGATGAAGAACTGCAGCTTCATGTAAGTGAGCAGTTTCACCAGCCATCCACACACAGCTCTGATAAACTGCTTGTTTTAATAGTGCACACTGTTGCTACCAAAAAAAGTCACTAGATGGCATTACCATATATATCTTAATAAATAATAATAATAATATTTATAATATTTATAATAATAATAATAATAATAATAATAAATATATTATTTAAATTTTATGAGGCATAAAATAATAACAAGAAAAAAAAACAAGAAAATCGAGAATCGAATCGAATCGTGACCCTCAAATCGAAAATGAAATCGAATCGAGGATTTAGAGAATCGTGACACCCCTAGTAACTAATGATTATTTTGGTAGTCAACTAATCTGCTGATTATTTTTTCGATTAGTCGATTAGTCAACAATTATTCTGCCGTGTCCTCCACCTCTAAAAATGATAGAAACAGCTGAACATGAGATTTAAAAGGCATTTAAATGTCTAGATGTTTTTTTAAATGTGGAAAGTACAGATATTTAGAGAGTAAATATGTAATCTGTTGGGTTTGGGCACTTTTGGAGACACAGACTAAGTTGAGTGTAAACTGTGTGAGTGAGCCATTATCCATTTCCCATCTTTAATATGTTATACGAGTTCAAGCCTTGCTTTCTTTACGCAAAACCCAAAAGACTGATCCTGTAAATGTTAAAGCAGCTCTTTTCAGGCTGTTGTCAGGGCTTCCCACAGGGTAAATGGTAAATGGTGAAGAGGTCTTCATATCCAGGAACAGAGCCTCAGGCTTGTGCTAATGCACTGGACATCCTCAGCGAGATGCAGCGAAGAAAACGTCCTACCAAAAAATCGATTCCTGTTTTCTTAACAAGGTGATAACATGGAACATTTCTGGAAGGCTCTCTATCCTCACGGCTCCGTGAAGACAGGGCCTACAGGCAAGTAAAAGTGCACATAAATCGCAGGAGTAGGGATGCACTGATTATTTGGCAACCGAAAATATAAGTGAATTAGTGAATGAAAAGACTGATAACTTGTACAGAACAATAACTGGCAACACTGACAACAGGACGCTCGACAACTGTTCAATTAAATGTCCATTAAATGCAACTGAATTCTTAGTTGAAAGAAATGAATCTTCTTCTTAAGCGACGTTCATGCAGGACAAGCTTTACACATGCTTTTCTGGACAAGCTGAGAGATACAGAACAGTCACTGAAAGCGTAAAAAACAAAAAAACATAAGGACTGTAATACATAGGTCTGTTTTGATATCTAATTTTATTTTTTGATAAACAATGGCTGCCCACCACCGCTCCAGGCACCACTTACTTTATCACTGTGTGTGTGTGTGTGTGTGTGTGTTTTCTGAGTGTACACACTGGTGTGTACAGTATGTGTGTGTGAACACTGCACGGATGGGTTAAAAGCGGAGGCTAAATTATTTGTTGGTATGGTATGGTTGGTCTTCTTCTTCTGCTTAAGCCACCTTCACGCAGAACAAGCTTTACACGTGCATTCCTGGACAAGCTCAGAGATACAGAACAGTCACTGAAAGCAAAAAATTAAACAAAAAAACATATGGACTAATACATAGGTCTTTTTTTAAATCTATTTTTATTTCTTGATAAACAGTGGCTCCAGGCACTGCTATCTGTATCACTGTGTGCTTCCTGAGTGTATTACTGGTGTATAAAGTGTGTGTGTGTGTGTGTGAACACTGCACAGACAGGTTAAAAGTGGAGGCTTAATTATTTATTAAGTACGGTATGGTCACGTTCATGCAGAACAAGCTTTGCACATGCATTTCTGGACAAGCTGAGAGAGCCACAGAACAGTCACTGAAAGTCAACAAAGCTTTTTTTGTTATACATTTTGACCATTGTATGACACTGATATATTGATAAGACCACAATATGGTCTCTATTATGCAATTAATTGTAATATAATTGATAATAAATCAAATTAATGTTTTTTTATAGTAAAGATGTATGCTGTGCAATCATTCTGGCTCAGAAATAAAACCGTTAAATAATGTACAGCCTCAATATTGACATCACTTCCATATGTATTGTTGGTGTAAAATAAAAAAAAATTGCAATATGAATTGTGTATTGTAAATACATCTTCAGATATGACCAAATATGACTATACTCCCTTATATCCTACCTCTTATTCCAATAAAACAAAATCAAACAAAAGGCAAGGTGTGCAGGATATAAATAGTATATAAAGAAGGAAACTCAAGCCAAATTTTGTTTTCAGTATGAAGAATCATACAGCTATCAGCAGAGGGTGCAGTACAGATTTTTTTTTTTTTTTTTTGCACACAAGGAACCTCCTAAAGCTGATCTCAGATCAATATAGTCAGTCAACATGAAACAGAGCTTTACATCAATCCCGTGCAGGCTGATCTCAGAACTGCAGCAAAGAGCAGCGTCCACACTCGCTCAGTAAATCCCGGCTTAGGTTCCTCAGCTAATTGGATGGAGTAAATCTGATTCTTGCATAACCAGCTGCTGTTACACACCAAAAACACACACATACACACACACACACACTCGTGAGTCACAACCCGTCACAAGTTCCACTCATCCTACTCCTCAGTCACAAGTCCGAGTGTCTGTGCGCGTCCATGTGCCTGAATATGTTAAGGAAGCGAATGACCCAGATAGCGGCTGTCAGTCAGTTTGACTAAATGTATTTATGCCAAGATCAGCAGTACTGTGTTGCCACGGCAACGGACTGGAGCGATGCCTTTTTTTAGCGCAGCCCAATACAACTCGATACGCCGTCCCAGCACAAACTGCAGATCATGATGAGACACCTGAGCTCTGGAAAAAGGAAAATAATAAAAAAAAATAATAAAAAATCAATATAGTCAGAAATATTTAATCGAAAATCTAACTGTAAAAACTGCCCTTTACACCAAGTGTAGTCAGTCATTTAAGATATGGCTGGTGTCCAAAATGGTGTTCAAGAAATACCAAGTCTAAACAACCAACCAAAACACCAAAATAACTGAGCAACAGCAATAGCAATAATGTGACTTATTTTCAATCAGATTTTAAGATTAGTACTATATTTTTATTATGTGACACTAGTAAGGAACATGGGTGATGCCATGTTTTCCTTCTAATTCAGCAGGTCTCGCTGCCGGGTCCTGGTGGGGGGATTTAAATAAAAACTAAGCTAAAACTGTCAACATTTTTACTTTAAAAGTCAAATGAGCGCTGAAGTTTAATCTACAGAGATTTCTACCCTGAAAACTGTTTATTTGAGTCAGTAAAGCACTTCCGTTTATTTACAGTAAGCTTAGATTTCCAAATTTCTACTAAGGCTGGGTGCAGCAGCATTAGCATTAATATTAGCATTAGCGGCTAACCGCTGGCACTAGCCGCCTGAGAGCGCTACACTGTCAACGTGTTCTGTGGGTGTTCTGGTAACCCATGGCGATTTTAGAAATGGATTTCATTTTCCAGCAGGACTTAGTGGCACACTGCCCACACTGCCAAAAGTACCAACTGAGATGCACAAGTACATGTAAAATTGGTGTCAGATAGTGGTTCACTGTCAAGAGACAAAATAGACTGTTCTGACTGCATAATGTGTAAACATTTCTTTTAACCAGATTTTATACATGACTATTTTAAATTTCCTAAAATTTGATTAAAAAGATTTGATTAAAATCACTTAATATGACCTTGCTTACAGAATCACAATACTGAAATGTACTGAATTTTATCCACTGTATTGTGATACGTATCATCACCAAGCTCCGACCAATACAAAGCCATAATCTAACAAAACAAAAAAATATATATGATATATATTCACAACTACTAGAAAGCCTTGGTTTTGAATCTATGACTCTTATTCAAACTGTGTATTTGGGTCAAGGTCTCGACTCTTTGTCTTCCTTCCCGACTACAATACTAGTTAAACCACTTAAACATAAACATTTATTTTTTTTATTACTTTTCTTTTTCCCTCTATTATACTTCCCTTTAAAAACCCATAGAAATGCTACAAACCGACACACAGATGGTCTGAGAAGGTATGTATCACCTCAGAAAGTCCCTTTAGAGATTCTCTCGCTCGCTATATGGACAGTGTTCCATACATACAGGTCTAGTGTCAGTTATGTATTGTACAAAATAACTGAAGACGACTGACTCACCACTCAACAAACAGGCAGGCGGACCTGTGGGTGTCTGCAGTTAGTCAGACACTCCGCGCTGAAGCCTTGAAACTGAAAAGGTTCTCTTCAGTACTAAAGAAACATGGTGGAGGTTGTCCTTCTTTAACTGACTTTTTTTTTAACAAACTCCCAAGCAGTTTAACCCTTAAAACCCAACGGACGGATTTTCCGTCCAAAATCGCACCTTGTGTTCTCAGCTTAATTACTCAGGAATTCATTCATACATAAACATAATCCATATATGGTTAGAAAGGGCGGAACTTACTCTTTCTAAAAATAGTGATGACATCCCAGTGCAGTAAAGCTAAGTCTACAAGAAATTCATTGAGAAAAACACTTAAAAACGTGAGATCTCCTTCCCCAACCAATATTACTTACCATTAGAGCTTCAAACTTATTTATAAGTTGATTTATGATATTTCAAACCAAATAATATCAGTAAATTATTTAAAAGTGTCCACAGAAAAAGTGTGAAACTACCTGCTTTACTCAAACTAAAGCTAGGTTTGTGTGCACAATACTTTATATTGTTTTTATTTTACTTGTATATTTTTACTAATACGTAGTTATTTTGCACTAAACATTTTTATTTATTTAGACAGAAATTTAAAAGTTTACATTTTTGTATATAGTTTTCTTTGTGTGTCCTGATCAAAATACTGAAAGGCATAGGCTGCTCTGAGTGTCAGGTTTTTAGTAATCTACATGTAGTAACCTACATGCAGGTGTGATTATCAAGAAAAATAAATCCGCCGAATGCTGTTTTTTCCATGTATGTTTTCACAGTAATAATTAATAAGCCATGCAATGAACTATTATCAATATTCGTATGCTTTCAACTCATAAACACTCTAGTCTAACCATTTTTGAAAATATATCTTAGGTGTGAATATATTTAGAAGGATATACATTCAAAAAAACAGGTGCTTGGTAAAATTTTGACCAAAACATGATCAGTTCCAGGAAAATCTAACAATTCTGCTTCCTTTTACATTTTAAATGACTATATTTTTGAGTATTTCTTCTGGAGTAAAAGATCTCATGGCATGTGTCTGTCTGATATAACTACTGTGTTATAAGACCTCAAAGAAGAACTGACAAAAACGAAGAAAAAAACACACCAAAACAGCCTATGGTTCTAAGGGTTAATACCAACGATGGCAGAGTTTACTGCCTGCTATGGACTTTAGCTCCCTGAGAGGCCTCCGCCATCTGTAGCGTGGCGTCGACAAAGCGTGCCATTGGCAGTGGATGGCATACTTCTTGTTGATAGGCAAATCATGAGAGTCTGCTCATGAGTTACACAGACATATTGAGCGGTTCCACAAGACAGATGCTCAGAGCCTAGGTCATTAAACACATTTCACAGTGTCTCCATATCAACTCCCAAAGCTATATAGCCAACAAAAACAAAACTACTCAAATATTTATACTATTCTTATCAGTTCAGTAATCTTGACTGAAATTCCTATTTGTTTATGTAAATATTAGGGGTGTCACAATTCCCATATTTTATCGAAATCGATAGAAATTATGTCATGGTCTCGAGCCTCGAAGTCAAAAAGATGATCGACAATCCCCACAAGCACGCGCGCAAGCGCAGCACCCTGTAGCCGACGCCGCGGACATTGTGACTGCTCAAACAGCAGCCCTTTCTCCAGAGAATGTGGACATTCTCATCTTAAAGAAAAACTTGAAAATATAAAAATAACAGTTGTTTTGTCTAGCCTCAAATATGTTAATAGTTATGGTACCTTCAGGAGCATCTTTCTCTCAGATAAAGTTAATAACATATCTTTCTTAAAGAAAAAAACTTGTCATTCTCAGGGACAGAGTCGTTATAGTAGGATAGAGTTCAGTTTGTTAAGGCTCTAATTGTTCTATTATTTTTTACATGACTGTTCCTGTATTTTTTTTATTATTTATTTTGTTATGTTGCACATTGCTGTTTTAATAGTGCACACTGCTGCTACCAAAAAAAAGCCACTAGATGGCATTACATATATATCTTAATTTAAATTATTTAAATTTGACCATTAGTGCCTAATGTGGTGTATTACAGATCACTTGTATCACTTTGCATCACTTATATCAAGCCCATCTTTTGAAATAAGATAATGTAAATTTGATGAATCAAACCAATGACTGACCATAGACTAATCTAAAACTGCCTCTCTGTCCGAAAAAAAAAAGAAAATCAAGAAAATTAAAATAGAATCGAGGATTTAAAGAATCGTGACACCCCTAGTAAAAATCCACTATAACTGTAGCCAATTATGCAGATTTGTAATGGAATCAAGCCAACTGCCTAGGGGCTGCCCCTTGGACCGCCAGTGTTACCACACCCTAGTTTCAATTTCTTTTTCTCTACAAACAAAATTTTAGCCTGCTTGCCATTGCAATCCAAAGTAAGGACCCTCTTAAGTTGGTCCTAACCTTCAAATACTTCTGAATATTTGGATTACCAAGCAATATCCTTCTGGGAAACGTCTTCCAGACAGATGAGACCATAGAGAAGATAGAGCTTTTTGTTAAAGAACATCACTCTACTGTTTACCAGAAATGGAATGAGGCCAACAAAGAAAAGAACACAGTACCTACAACCAAATATTTTATAGAGGTTCAAAGATGTTTTTAGGTTGTTTTGTTGCCACTGGCACTGGGTGACTTGACCATGTGCAAGAAATCATGAAATCTGCAGATTACCAAAGGATTACCAAACTCGGAATGGGCTAGTTTCAGAATGCTGGCTTTGAGTCGCAGGTCATGGGTCTTCCAGCAAGACAATGACCCCAAACACACTTCAAAAAGCACCCAAAGATGCATGAAAACTAAGCGCTGGAAAGTTCTGAACTCCCACTGTAGAGTTGCAGGAAAAATAAGAAAAAAAATAACACCTTCAACACTTTATTGCTTGGTATTATTTGTGCCAGAATGTCTTTTAAGTTTTGGTATGGCAAGTATTGATGGCAACATGACCTCAAATGACAAATTAAAAAATGAAATCTGCAATACTGCAAAAAAATAAAAATGCAATAAAATAGTCGTCAAAGCAAAACTAAGAAACACTCTCAGGGTTTTTTTTTGTTTGTTTTGCATTTTCCGTACTGATTTTGGTTTATAATTGATGACTGAAACTGAAGGATGGCTAAAAGTGAAAGAGCAACATTTGCTTATGTTCATGAACATCCGCTCATGGTGGGAACTACTGTTTTTGTACAGTACTGGGAACTAACTTTATTCAACAGCGTACAACAACAAAAAACTACACAGATTTAAAAAAATAGACAAAATCTACTAGAATAGTGGAAATCAGTTGTTGTTGGAACTGGCAGGTCTAGAAGAGAGAAACGAGGATGTGGATGGATTATCATACTATTTTCCTGCGTCACATTCAATATAACAGTCACAGTCAATATAAACAAATACAATTCTATGTATAGAATACTGTACACAAACTTATTCATAAACAAAAACAATAAACTCAGGTAGCAGCACAAACTAATTCTGGACATTGCTTCCTGCTACACAGAGTAAATGCTTTGTTTGCAGAAGCTGGAAAACATAAGCAAATGCAGTGATGCAGCAGTTAGAGAAAACAAACTCAGAGCAGAGGCTGAAACACTACACTCACATTCGCCTCAACACCAAGAAATTCACAGGAAAGGGAAGAGAGAGGAGTTTATCTGTGTGCACCAGAGAGACGGAGAGAGAGAGAATTATTAAACATAAACAGTATAAAAAAAACACATGATTCCACATTCCATATACAGAACTGATAAAACTATTCACTGTCTCTGTTTTTTCCCTTTTATTGCCTTTAGAAATGAAATTATGGCCAATATAATAACATAATTGCCCTTTTGGGAAAAATTTATTAGGGATGCACTGATATGGGAGATTCTGGGCCAATGCCAATATACAATATTACTAATGTATAAATCTGCCGATATACAAAATTGTAACTTACAGAGAGATTAGACAAAATTAAAGTTTTTTTTTGAGAACTTTTGGTAAAACCTTTATTTAAACATTAGATCTATTATAATGAATTTAAACAATGGTTAAAGTCAACAGATTTTAGGGTAGCACAGTCTGGTTTGCTCTGTGCTTTTCATACACATAAATTCCTCAGCAAGTATTGGATTGAAATATTGTCCAAATCTAAGCATCAGCCCTGGTGCACAATGATTCTATTAAAAAAAAAGCTTTTAAATCGACAACAGCCCAAAATCGAGCTTTTAATCAGGGATGGTCAAAAAATAAGCTTTTAAATCAGGAACAGCCAAAAACCGAGCTTTTAATCAGGAACAGCCAAAAACCGAGCTTTTAATCAGGAACAGCCAAAAACCGAGCTTTTAATCAGGGATGGTCAAAAAATAAGCTTTTAAATCAGGAACAGCCAAAAACCGAGCTTTTAATCAGGAACAGCCAAAAACCGAGCTTTTGATCAGGAACGGCACAAAACAGAGTTTTTAAATCAGGAACGGCCCAAGATCGAGCTTTTAATCTGGAGCAGCTCAAAACCGAGCCTTTAATCGGGAACAGCCCAAAACCGAGCTTTTAAACAGGAATGGCTCAAAACCAAGCTTTTAATTAGGAACAGCCCAAAATCAAGCTTGTAATCAGGAACAGCTCAAAATCAAGCTTTTATTCAGGAATGGTCCAAAATCAGGCTTTTAATCAGAAACGGCACAAAACCAAGCTTTTAATTGGGAACAGCTCAAAACTTAAATTTTAATCAGGAACAGCCTAAAATTGAGCTTTTAATCAGGGACAGCCCAAAATTGAGCTTTTAATCAGGGAACTCCCAAAATTGAGCTTTTAATAAAAACGGCCCAAAATCAAGCTTTTTTTTATCAGGAACGGCCCAAAATCAAGCTTTTTATCAGGACAAAAAGAGCGAGAGATTTTAATAAGGAATGGCCAAAAATTAAGCTTTTAATCAGGACGAGCCCAAAACAAACTATTAATTAGGAAAAGCCCAAAACAGAGCTTTTAATCAGGAAAAAAGAGAGAGAAATTTTAATCAAGCCAAAAAACTCAAATCAAGACTCAAAACCAAGCTTTTAATCAGGAACAGCCCAAAACAAACTATTAATCAGGAACAGCTGAAATTGGGCTTTTATTCAGGAAAGGCTCTTGAAATCTGCTGGGATATTTCATATATACAGTCATTATGACTGTATAAAATGTGGATATAACTACTAAATGTTACTTCAGTATAAAGGACATGGCAGGTTAAACATTAGGATGTTCTGTTCTTGGATGTCCTGTAACTGGTCCTGTTCTATAGTAACACAGGGATGGGACTGGTATCGAACGATACTCAGCATTAAGGTACTTACTTCAGGCATGCCATTCATCCTCCTGCAGCTTTTATAACAGTGTACAACCACACCACAGAGCCTGTCAACAGAGAAACTGATCTCCTAATCTCAACCCTGACACACACACACACACACACACACACCTCTACACACAGACTGGCAACTTAATAATTAAATTTGAGTGACACGTCCTCTTCCTCTTAGCCAGACCCAAGCTGTTTCCAGATCAGCTTCATCATGCATCCATTAATGAGATTAACACCCAACACTGACACTCTCACACACACACACACACACAGAAAAACAAACCATTCCTGTAGAGCAAATGCTGAGTCCAGTGTCTCCCTCAGACACACACACACACACACACACACACACACCCAGGCACACACACACACTCACTGTCCTCATACTTCTATGCTGTGCTTGGTAAGCTCCCAGTCTCTGAAGACAGTGCCAGCACACAGCAGGAAGTGGATTCTTGGCCCACAGGAAGGTGATGAACCCTACTGGGTACTGAGCTTTGAGGCTCCAATAAGCACCTACTGATACCAATCAACTTCAGTTCAGCTCTGACTGCACAGTGTAGGCTAACACTCTGCTCAATTTAACTCCACAGATATTAGCTGTTTTGTTTAGCTCTCATACAGACTGAGCTCAAAATAATAAGTGATGTAAAAGTCATAACAACTAATCCGTTACAAGGTATCTACAGGTAGGTAGAAATTAAATGCAAAACATTTTAAGACTTAACCCAAAAGAACCTATGGTGTTGTGTGTGTCACAGACTGTTAAAAAGCTGTGGAAAGTTCATTAAATCATATTTGTTTTATAATTTAGATTTTAGATTTTAGGCTTAATGAGGTAGAGTTTCTGGAATAGATAACGATACTCTTGGCGATATGACAAAAAAAAAAAAAAATACACTACTGCAACAAAACAAAACTTACATTGTATTACTGTATACGATATGATACAGCACACCCCTAACTGAGATATAAAAAATACAAGAATTTTAGCAGCTTTCTAACAGAAGTCAATGATCCAGAATGTCATGATACTAATCATGCACTCCAAATATGTCCATATATCCAGGATTAAAGTAAAATAAATGATACTGGACAAATATAATCTGTCTCTAGTAGATATATAATTGTAAACGAGAAATGTGTGAATTTTTCTGTTGCTTAAACAGTAAAAAAGTAAGACCCTGCTGTGATCATTAGGGGTGGGTGATAGGGCACGGTATTTCAGGGTATAATATCGTTCACGATATTCAAAAATGTTGGCGATATTATTGCGTACGATATGATATGGCACACCCCTAATCAATATCATGATTAATCAAACAAACATTTTAGATCAATTACCATTTTTTTTGCTCTATCAATAAATGTCTATTTTCTGGTCTATTTTCATACATAAAGTGCACTGGATTATAAGGCGCTTTATGCGATACTAGTAAGGAACAGCGCCATGTTTTCCTTCTAATTCAGTAAAGATAAGTAAAGTGAACAAAACTGTAATTCTTAAAAAAAAACTGTTTTTAGGTCAATAAAGAACTTCCGTTTATTATCAGTGAACTTAGATTCTGAGATTTCCACTAAGGCTGGGTACAGCAGCATTAGCATTAGCAGCTAACTGCAAGTGCTAGTCACGGTTAGCAGCTAATGCCGCCCTAAAGTGCTACACTGAGGAACCCTGAGTGTTCATATAAGCGAGGGTGATATTAGTTAGTGGTTCGTCCCACATACTTTGTTTTAACACTGTAAACATGCAGAATACAATCCGATAATGCTTGACTCTATATGACCAAATAATTACCGCTTAGCGCAGTTAGTAGGCAATGTTAATGCTGCTCCAGCAGTGCTAGCTGGGGTTAGCAGCAGGCTACAGTCTGATATACTCTTCTCTGAATGGAAAAAAAAATATCTAGCGCTTAGCACAGTTAGTAGCTAATGCTAATATCGTGCAAGCCTCAGTGCTGGAGAACTAAACTGAAACTCATTTATAATGAGTGGTAACATTCATACATAAGACGCAATGGACCATACAGATTGTTATCAGCAACAAGTACAAAATCCAAGGTATATCAAGTCACATGGGGGTGTAAACCAAAGTAGACAAATTTTCCTGGGAAGTTCATGCTGCATTTTTCAACAAGCCAGTGCAAACCCACATGCTGCACACATTACAAAGACATGGCTGCAGAAGAAGAGGATATGGGTCAGCTTTATCACATGTTCTTTCTTCACTGAGCATATCTGGTATTACTGGAGAACCTATTCATTTTTATTTTTCCACTGAGCTTCCCCTGTAACACGTACACCATTCCCCTGCACCGTCCCTCAGCAGTGAGGAAGCATCACACACACAGGTGTGTGTGGTGCTGGAGTGGACACAAGGCACACACACACACACAAACACACACACAGACACACACACACACACCTTTAGGCACCTGAAACATGAGGAGGAACAAGAGAACAGAGCTGTGTCTGCTCGGAGTCAGTAAACAGACTACAAATACTAACACACAGACACTGGCACAGGCACAGTAACACACACACAAACACACACACAGACCAATTGCTGCTCATCTTTTTATCTGTCATGTTCTATTCTGGAGTAGAAGACGACATGGAAAACAGAGACAGAATAATTCAATTTAAGGACAAATGAGGGTACGCCAGACAGACAAAGCCAGACAGACTCATAGATATGATAGACAAAGAGATGAAAAGAACAGATAAAATATATAAAAAAGAAACAGAAGAAAAAAGAAGATAAATATAATTCATACAGAGAAAGAGATACAGATAAACTTCCCCGACTGTGTTTAGAGAAGCAAAATATTATCATCAATATACAGCTCTGGAAAAAAATAGGGGATTACTTAAAAATTATACATTTCTTTGATTTTACCAAATTAAAAAAACCTCTGGAATATAATCAAGAGGAAGATGGATGGTCACAAGCCATCAAACCAAGCTGACCTGCTTGAATTTTTGTTATCCAAAAGCAGTGTGTAAGACTGGTGGAGAAGAACATGCCAAGATGCATGAAAACTGTGATTAAAAACCAGGGTTATTCCACCAAATACTGATTCCTGAACTCACAAATCCTGCCCTTACACAAAAAGATTCAATCAGCTTAGTATAAAACAATAAGGTGAGGATTGATAATATTGTAGTGGAAGTGGGGAACCCCCCTAATTGATGTGGAGATCTGTGCAAGAGCAGCAGCTAAAATAAGCAGAACAAACACTATTCATATTTTTTGTTATTATCAGATTTTATTATTTAAAATATGTTTATGAAATTTGACCAGTTTCAAGTATTGTGATCTTTACCCCTTTATAAAGAGGAGCCCTGTCTTGTGTAAAAAAAAAAAAAAAAAAAAAGAAAGAAAAATGGCTATATTATCGTCATTTTTCACAGAAGGGCAGGATTTTATCTGTACACCGCTGTTTCCACATTCAGATTTCAACCAATGAACAGTCTCCTCATTAGAAAACATCTCTGCTGGTACGTACCAGTACCACTTCAAGCACTGGATACAATGCAGTACAATGTAATGACAGACAATGATAGAAGTTCTTCGTTTAAGGTGTTTCTATATGCCTCCATCCCACACACACATTCACAACAATCTTTAAATCTACAGCATTTCCTCACTCGATCTAAGTCACTTCAGAGAAGAAAAAAACAGGATGTGAAGGTTTTCTGCAAATCATAATCAGAATCCACACAAACTTTACCAAAGTTTAACTGTGTTTATTTAGGGAAAATCCTAAAGCATTAATGATTCACCTGCCAACAAATCATCACCTTTAAACACACACAGGAGATCTAATAGGTTCATGCGGTTTCCTTTTTCTACACTAAAGCCTGAAGTCTACAGTTACACCTTGCTTGACATTTACTCCTTTTGTTTATTGTGAGCATTGTGTTCAGGACCTGGGCGTATCAGCTGTTAGCCGTGTTATCCACATGATGAATGTACTGTGCAGATGTACTGCAATAGAGTACATTTAACGCAACATATTTTTCGCACTTAAAATCCTTTAATTTTCCCAAAAATTAATAGTGCCTTATAATCCAGTGTGTCTTATAGTGTGAAAATTACAGTAAACTTATGGGTATCTACCATTCCATCCATATATCCATCCATCCACTCATCTGTGTTTACCATTTTATCTACCTTTCCATCTATTTATCGAGCCGTGCAATATGACAACATTTTCCTGCACTAGGATATATATATGTCAAATGTCAACTGTATATTCCATTAAAGAGAAGGTAAAATTTAATGATGTGCAGCAAGATTTAAATAAAAATCCCTGTGCCACTGCTGATGTTAATGAAAATATATTATGATGCAAAACAAACATTTACCTCACATCCATCAATCAAACAGCCTGTTGTTTACATATGTTTAATCCCTCTGTTCCTCTACCTGTCCTTCCATCCAAGTCTCCCCCTCACACAAAACTTTAGAGACACAGACAGATCTCAACATGCACAACAAGTGTTTTTGTACCAGTCAAAATGATGACTTGCAAAATGTCAGCCAGATAGAAAATGACCACAAATCTTAATAAATCAACATGCAAAACTAGTGTATAAGTACCAAACACAAGGCTTTGAGATTAAATGGTGACTTGCAAAATTTCAGTGAGATAAAATGTTACCACAATATTAACACACCGACATACACACGTCTTGAGCATTTACCAGAGGTGGGGCAAGTCGAATCAAAATGATGACTTGCAAAATTGCTAAATTTCAGACAAACTGAAAAGGCTGCTCAAGCTAAAGTGAAGACATACCTCAAACCTTAAGCAAACCTCTTGTTTACACCATTATATGTGTCACTTTGCCAGCTTTGCCATTTTTTACACTTATGAACAGTGTTGAAAACAACAGAGCTCCCACACAGCAAAAAGAAAAAAGTGCAAAATCAAATGTAGATACTAGCCAGAGACCATCAGGAGAAAAAACAGCAATCTTATGTGCAGTTTACAGCAGCATCAGGTTTGATACAGCCTCAAATTGTAGAAAAAAAAACCTTAACGCATGAAATGTGATTTTTAAATGAAAGGAGCAAAACCTGTGTCTCATGTAGTTCAGATGGAAGGTATGAATGTATGTCTGATAGCAAAACAAGTAATGTACCTAATGTTACAGTACTACACAAAACAACTGGGTTTAAACACCATATTTACTGAGTTTACTGTTTAGCACTTAAAATTTTGTTTTGAGGTTGAGATTTTCTATAATGATGTAAATTGTAAAAATTATAATAACTTTTTTAAAATACAATGCATTCAGCTAAAAAGCTAAATGATAAAAAAGGACTCAGGATTCATACCCCAGAGGCTTTGAACTCATCTCGGACTCACAACTACAGACTTAAAGGTGGAACGCCTCAAGACTCAATGCTTACACCCCAACCTCAACACTTGAGTCCTACACCCCAGAAATTCTTGACAGGACTAAAAACTCACACCCAAATATTTAGGAACGTCGCCCAAAGACTCAAGGCTTGACATGGACTCAAACCCAGAGACTCAAGACTCGACTACGGCTTGCACCCACTCACTCGATAGCCCGAGTTCATACCCCTGAGTGTTTAAACTTGCCAAAAGCAACCCAGAAAAAGACCCTGAACTTGGTTATGGCACTCAAAGAAAACATTCTGTAACTTGTAACCTCACTCATCTGTCATCTCTCCATCCATCCATCCTCCTATCTTACACTTTGGCTAAACTCATCTTGTAACCCTGGACTTGGTCACACTCACCTCCTCCCAAACAGCCGCAGGCCGGTGAAGCTCTTGTTGCCATGGCGGCGCCCCCCAGAGGGTCTTCCCCCCTCTGCCGGCGCTGTGCAGGGCAGGTCGGAGTTGGAGGACGACTCCGAGGTGGAGGTCAGAGAGGTGGTGACCTCCGACCCTGGCTCCGGCTGCTCATTGGCCGCTTCAGCCATGGCTTAGGCTGCGATGTCCAATCGCGCTCTGCAGTCCACAGGGGTCCTCATGGCACTAATAATGAAGCCAACTGGAGAGAAAAAGTGCGTCCAGCTGCAGAGCGGCACCATGCCGTACCCCTGCGCAGAAAGCAGGAGTGGTGGGAAGGAAGGAAGTGATGGAGAGATGAAGGAAGAAAAGCAATGCTGCACCTCTTTGAGCTCCAGCCTCAGTTTTCCACTCCGCAGACAGAAAAGTTAATCCTATAAGCAGATCCAAGCGTTCCGGCTACACTCCTCCATTCCTTTCCTTACTTTACTTCTCTTCTGTCCTTCTCTCTCTCTCTCTGCCTTCAAGTCTCTCTCTCTTTCTTTAACTCTTTCTGCCTAGAACTTGTTGCAGTGTTACAGGGCTTACTGAAACGAACGTTCACAAACCTAAACTCTCTCCCTCCCTCCCATTCCCTCTCTTTCTCCTCTTTCTCTTTCTCTCACTCTATCTTCTACACCTACTCAACTGGTGTGACTTTCTACTGAAGCGTATCTCCACTGTGCTGCCTCCACACACACATATAGACAAACACACTCTCTCTCTCTCTCTCTTTCTCTCTCTCTCTCTCTCTCTCTCTCTCTCCCACTCACACTCTCTCTCCCTCTCTCTCTAGCAGCCGGCTCTGCTCAGAGACACTGCACCAGACCAGGAAGTGTCAAACTCAGAAGAGAGACACACACTCAGGACCCCAAACATAGCTGCCCATACACATGCCTGACTGATATTTTTTTTTCTTAGTGCTCAATGCAATCTCTTCTCAGGTTTAGCATTAAGTTCATTATCCTATATAAACCCTATTACCCCTATGAGCAACATATAACATACAACTCTTCTACTTCTCAACTGGATACATTTTACAGATATGTAAACATTGCACAAAAAGTAAGAAAATTAGAAATTTACTTTGCTGTAACAATGATTCTTGGCAATAAATCCTGGAAAGCCTGTTATTTTCTCTCTCCAAGACTGTAAAATCAGGTCTTAAAGACTTGAGATTTAAATTCCAGAGTTTCTTGAGATACTTAACTTGACTCAGACTCAGACCTAAAGACCCCTGGATTGTCCCAAGACACTTAAGACTTACATGGGGGTCAATGCTTACAGACTGTGGACTGAACTTAGATCAAGACTTGAGCCTCACACCCCAGAGATTTGTGACAGAACTCAAAACTGGAACCAAATATTTAGGAACGTCACCCATAGACGTAAGACTCAACTGGGACATCTACCAACTCAATTGGGATTTATGACTTACAACCAGAAAATCGGGGCGAACACTCAGAGACCCCAGACTCTGTAATAACACTTGTTTCTTATGTATCTTCAGTTTATACCGTTGGAAAGCCTGTTCATTTATTTTTTTAATTCAACTCAACTCAGACTCACAACACTTTCTCTAAAACTCTAAAATCACTTGAGATTCAAACTCCAGAGATACTTGACTTGACTCTGACTCATAGCTAAAGACTCCTGAATCGTACCCAAGAAACTTGACTCACGTATCAGAGATACTTAAACTTAAACCACCCACCCTTAAACCCAGACCACCCAGAGATGTAAAACTCAACACATTTTCACACAACAAAGACTTAAAACTTGACCAAGACTTACACAGACTGGTTCAAGATTCATACCCCAGAGACTCTGTACTTGACTCAGATCAAGACTTAACTCTCACACCCCAAAGATTTTTGACAGGACTCAAAACTTGCACCCAAATATTTAGAAACGTCATCCAGACATTTAAAACTCAACCTCTGGAATCTACTAACTAAATCAAGATTAATGCCTTACAACCAGAAATCGGGGCTAACACTCAGAGACCCTAGACTCTGTAATAACACTTGTTTCTTAGCTATCTTCAGTTGATACCATTGGAAAGCCTGTTATTTTCCTTTTTTAAAGGAGTCACATTTGTAAGGAACATGCATTTGTGGAATGAGCAGCAAAGCTGAGTATGTTGGTTGCACCCATAAAAAATTTGCCAATTTTTCTCTTCCAATGCCAAGCAGCTTATTCAGTCTTATTCTACTTGGCGGCCTGTCTCTGTAACTTGGCCTTCAATTTGGAGATGGTACTAGGTAGGTCTCACTTCAAATAATCCCACAACTTGGTTTTGCAGAACACCAGCTTGGGCCCTATCTAGATCAGGCAAAAAAATACAGTGTGTATACAAGAGTACAGTCTTTGTACATTCTGTCTGTGTGCTTGCTTTTCTGCAAATTCAGGACAGAATTAGAAGCGAGTGTGTGTAGCAGTGTGTTCTCCGTATCTGTATGTATAACAGGTTTTAGCTTCTCCTCCTACGCAAGTTACAGAAATATGGATGCTAACCCACACCGTACTTCAGCGTGCTGCTTGAACACAATATATGCACTATAGCATGGGCTATTTTGTATATATGCGATGTTTAAAAAAATTATAAAATAACAGCATTCAAAAATGTTATAAAATATAAAATCTGTTAAAGAGGAACTGATCACTAAAAGACACAATGAGTAAGACAAAATGGCAACATTACATTTATTTTTGTACAGTTTCAGAGGGAAGAAAATTGCTCAATTTGTGGAGATTTAAGGTCTTAGATAATGTATAAACAAATATGCATTCTAAAGATTTTTACAATGACTGTATAATGCCATGTCTCACTATTTTATTATGTAGAATATTTTTAAACCACACTGCCCACTGGTGTTTATTGGCTTATATTAAATTGTGCATACTTATATATATATATTTCTTTCTTTTTTTCCCCATGAATATATTTTGAAAATCTTTATATCTTAAATTCATGTGTTATCAATTTAATTCTAACAAAAAAATTATCTGTATGGAGCAAAAACCTTTTTCTTATTCAAAATTTTATGTGGCCAGCAGTAAGACCAGTAGGGGGCTCTTTTTGGGGCGCTTTTGTTCATAATGAGCAAAAAAGTAAAAGTCTCCCAAAGGGTGTAAAATGGACTTGGGGTGTAGTAAAACATGATAACATTTGTTAAATAGGCCCCTCCATTCACCCACAGCATTGGGGCATAGCATTTAAAAAGCTGCACACTTCAATGGTAGGATTTGGAGGGTCCAAAACAATTTTTATTAATCTACACAAATTTCTCGCATGAAATGTTTTTTTTTTTTTTTGGGTAAGTAAAGCGCTTCCATTTATTCACAGTAAGCTTAGAATACCAGTATTTTGGTCCAAGGGTGTGTGCTAGCCGCATTTAGCAGTGCTAGCCAGCCGTAGTGAGCAGCACTAGCCAGACACAGTTAGCTTAAATGCCGCCCGATGGTGGTAGACTGGGGAACCCTGAGTGTTCTGGTAAGCCAGGGCACTATCAGCTAGCGGTTCGTCCCCCGTAGCTTGTTACAACACTCTTAATGCTCAGGCTACAGTCCAATATACGCACCTCTGAACAGAAAAAGAGCTGGCGCTGCAGTTAGCGGCTAATGCTAATACTGCTCCAGCCTCGGTGCTGGACAAACTTCACTAAAATTCATGTATAACACTGTACTTCAGAGGAGTGGCTTTACTGCTTCTTAAAACCTGACTGGTAGAATTCATACATAAGAGGCTTTGGATTATAAAGTGCACTGACAATTTTTGATAAAACTAAAGGATTTTAAGTGTGTCTTATGGTGCAACAAATATGGCAAATATTCATAGAATCAGATGTAGATATTTATATACTCTATTGTGTTTTTTACAGTGTGTGCTTTGCAGCTTCTGTTGTTATTGCAGTAATGTGTATCGTACTGGGTTTTATGTATATATAAGACTATAAATATATAAACATAGCAAGTACAGCTCACACTGTAATGGAGCCTTTCTCCTCGCCCCTGCACACGCTCACTATTGACTTCCTGCACAGGAAGGAAGTGATGTCAGCACCATTGGAGTTATACACAATTACGGTTTGACCGCAAACCGCACACTGTTTCCAGCTATTCTTCTGCCAGTGTTCTGTGTGAGGATGGGCAGCTGTTGTTCACCTGCTGTTGACCGATAGAGAGAAGCAGGACTTTGTCCTCACACTGGGACACCATGGAGACATATAGCGCATTAAACACAGATATATTTTCTACATTTCAGTAATGCTGTGTAACTAGGAAGTTAATTACAATTATACAAGCCAGCCACAATATAAATACAGTGCTGAACATGGTCACTTTATAGGAGAAACTAAAATAATCATAAAACAAAATACTGTATATTCATTCATGTGGACAAACATCATTAAATATGTACAGTAAAATATGTACAGTATCAGTCAAATATTTGGACACACCCCTTCTCATTCAATGTATATTCTTTATTTTTATTATTTTTTTACATTGTAAATTTAATATTGAAGACTACATTAAAGCTGTAATGGAATACCTGTGAAATTATTCTGTAAACAAAAAGTGTTAAACAAACCAAAATGTTATATTTAGATTATTGTTCTATGCTGAACAATATTTGCTGCTTTTTGAAGGACAAACACTTATTGTGTTTACTACGTAATCCCTATGTGTCCTTTAACTGTTTTCATGCATTTAATATTAATCTACAATGTAGAAAAAAAATTATATTCAGAAAGAGATGGTGGCTGACTTGTCTTGTGCCAGTCTTCACCCTCCTTGTGTTGGGGATATAAACTGAGTAGCAGCTGAATGGGTGGGATAATTGGCCTAGCTTGACTGGATTAAAAAAATAAACAAGTATTTAACAGACAAATCTCATTCAAATTCAAACCATGGTGCACTTTAATGACCAAGTTTTGTCTGCTTTGCATGTGTGTGTTTGTAGAAACACACTAATTTTGCTATATATTAACCTCCTAACAGGCCAGGGTTTTTGTCAATTGTCTGCTGGACACTACACGACTAAATCTTGAGGATTTCTATCTAAGCGTTACAATAAGAGCTTTCATGTTTTCATGCTTGAAGTTTAATCACATAAAAAAGGTACCATGGATGACTATAAAAAAAGCAGAACAATTGGAATTGGAAAATCAGGTAATCCTTAACAGGTAGTGTCCTAACAAAAAAAAAAATGCTGCTGGGATCTTGGTCTTTGGTCCACCCATTCCTGGGACATGTGAGAGCCTGATTTAAACACACAAACTCTAAAATCAGGTAAATTACACCCATAAAATATGTTACCCTCTATCACTAATGTCGGATAAAAATTACCCGAATGCATGCCTCTTGAAAAAAACATAGATAGGGAATCAAGCATAACATTAATGACATTAATGAGCACCCTGAAGCTACTCAAAGTCCCATGCAAACAACTGCGTTAGCGTCCTAAAGTTAAAGCCCTCAATTTTCAGAATGTAAATAATTTATTTTACTGCAGGAAAAAAATGGTTTGTATTACCTACACCTGTAGCTCATATACAGGACAAGGCATTTTAAGGGTTTAACACACTACAGGCTGTATTAACTGCCTCAGGTGTTGCTATACAGCACTAAATAGCACAACTGTCTTTTCAGATTAATTTAAAAGATTTTTTAAATTTATGTTTATTTTTCCCCATAGTTCTACTAAACTGTTGCTGTACAGTACATTTACACATGCAGTACACATCAGAACAGCTCAGTACGAAAAGTGAAACTGAGCACTGCAGAAGTCACAAGAACATCACACCCCAATGATGCTGAGACTTACTGGAAGACTGTAAATGTGCTAAAACACATATCCCCATACAAAGGTCATCCACAGAATCCTATGAACAGGAGCTCCCTCTTGTGTTCATTTACAGGCCAACAAACAACACAGTTACAAGTTTACAGGCTGCCTAAGTAGATAAATACATTATCAAATTATTGCACAATACAGCTCTGGAAAAAAATAGGAGACCAGTTCAGTTTCTGAATCAGTTTCTCCGATTTTGCTATTTATAGGTATGAGTAAAAATGTTTGAGTAAAATGCAATAAATACAATAAACTACAGACAACATTTCTCCCAGAACATTTCTACAGAAAATAAGAAATGTCTGAAATAACAAAAAAGATGCAGAGCTTTCAGACCACAAATAATACAAAGGAAGCAAGTTCATATTAATAAAGTTTTAACCAATATTGTTTGGAATAACTCTGGTTTTTAAATCACAGTTCTCATGCATCTTGGCATGTTCTCCTCCACCAGTCTTACACGTTGCTTTTGGATAACATTATGCCACTCCTGGTGCAAACATTCAAGCAGTTCAGCTTGGTTTAATGGCTTCCATCTTCCTCTTGATTATATTCCAGAGGTAAAAAAAATAATAAAAATCGCAGTCTCTTATTTTTTTCCAGAGCTGTATTTGAACATTATTTTGTGTTCCTCCATACACACAGGACTGTGGACAAACTTTTGATATGCAATACAACTGCCAAAAATAATCATAATTGAGCATAAATACATACATATATCATAATCCTAACGTCAATTGTTTGTTATATTTTTTTGAAGGGATAATTGCTTAATTATACTGCTGTACTATGATCAATATCATTTTATCAGTGGTACAATCCGGATTTTAAAAAAAATGGTATTTAAGGAGAAATGCAGTGTGAAATAAGACTAGGGTTGTAGTGAAACATGATAAAGAGTATGATTTTTTTTTTCAAGTAGCCCACCTCTATTCGCCCTCAGCATTCTGAAATATAGCACTTTTAGCCAAAGCTCTCAATTTGCGTACAATGCTAGTGAAAGGGGCATATTTCTCAATGTACTTTGTGTTTATTAATAAACTTCCTGTGCATTTTCTCACTTTTTTAAGTTCTCAAAGCCTTATTTTGCATGGGAAATGATATGCCCCTATCACTAGCATTGTAAGCCTGTTGGGAGTTGCGTCTAAAAGCTCTGTTTTTTGGAAAGCTAGGGGTGAATGGAGGTGGCTATTTAACAAAAGTTCGTACTCGTTATCATGTGTCACTATACGACAAGTCCATTTCACACTAGATTTCTCCTTTAAAATGAAAATATCATCATTTACAGCAGTAATTTTTTGTTCGTAAACAAAAAAGCACTTGTCATTGTATTATTTGTTGCACTCTGTATAGCAAATAAGGTCAGAGAAACTGAGATGGGTGATCTGGGATAAGGTGCACAACAGTGTGAAGTAAAGGCAGCAACTATTGTTAAGAAGTTTGAATGTGCTCAGAAGAAACAGACAAACGCACTGCTCTTTAAGTGTGGGAAAAGTCCTATCAGTAAAGAAACTGATGCAATCTGCCACTTTTGCAGAAGTCGAGCTAAATGAAGTGCACGTTAAAATGAACTCACACAGCCACCAACACCTACAAACACCCACAAACATGCACCAACTTCTCCTTTCTGTTGATTTTTGGTAGTGCAGCAGACAGTAGTATTAGCACAGTATTTGTGTGTATATCTATGTGTAGGCAGTTACTGTAGTTACTGTAATGCCCATTCAGAATGTCATACAGAGTGCATCCCTGGTTTTTAATCACAGTTTCCATGCATCTTGGCATGTTCTCCTCCACCAGTCTTACACACTGCTTTTGGATAACTTTATGCCAGCTCTGGTGCAATAATTTAAGCAGTTCAGCTTGGTTTGATTGCTTGTGATCATCCATCTTCCTTTTAAATATATTCCAGAGGTTTTCAATCTGGTAAAATCAAAGAAACTTATCATTTTTAAGTGGTCTTTTAGTTTTTTTTAAAGCTGTATGTGTCTGATCAAGTTGAAGGCAAATGAAGTGTTTTCTTTGCAACACAGCACACACACACAAACACACACCGCAGAGCTCACAGATTCGCACAATCATAGTGATATCTGGTGGTCACTTATAGTTTCCATGTGTAGGAGGTTCAGTATACTTGCCAGCGCTTCTGACATACAGAAAGTGAAGTCTATAAGCATGTAAAATCATAGTGCCATTTATATATTTATCCAATCTTCTCACATTAAATCGGAATTTTTCTAAACAGTTTTGCACACCATCAGAGCAACACACAGCCACACAGAGCTTTAGTGAACTTTGCTTTGTTTCCTTTTCAGGCCTCAAAAGGAGAACAGATAAGTTCCCCTTGATCTTCCATGATCTCCCCATAACCCATGCTCTGTATTCTAATCTATAAACACACACAGAACACCAACCAGAGGCACAACTTTCATACACACCCAAAAAAAAAACCCACAAAAAAATACACAATAAAGTGGCATGTCCTACCTGGTTATGGCCTGTGGAGGGGGTGTGGGGGGCACCACCCATTTCCCTCTGGAGCCCCGCATTTTATCCCACACCTCCGCCTGCTCATGTGCAGCACACACACAGCTGCATCACCGCACACACAGACAGACGACTGTACGACTCTCAGGACACTCTTAATCTCTGAACCACCCCCTCACACACACACACACGCAAACTTCCTGTTTCAAAACTTCCGACAGACAGAAAATGAGACAGAGAGAGAGAGAGAGAGACAGGATCAGAGACAGACAGAAAGAGAGAGGGGGGGACAGGGACTGGGTACTCATTTAAGTTCTCAAATACAAATCCAGGCAGGCCAGAGCCCCTGTGAAGATGCTATTTTTAGACTATCCAGACAAATAAGACATAATGAAATAACTAGACATAAAGACATAATGAATAACTAAATGAATGACGGAGTGAATAAAGAATAACAGTAAATGACTGAGTGAGAGAGTTTGTGATAGAGTGAGCAATGAATGAGTGAATGACTAAGTGAATAATGAATAGTGAATGATGAGTGAGTGAGTAAATGACAAATGACTGAGTGACTGACTGAGTGATAAATTAATTACTGAGTGATTGAGTAAATGACTGAATTACAGAATGAGTGATTGAGTGAATGACTGAATTACTGAGTGAATGACTGAATTACTGAGTGAATGACTGAAGGACTGAATTACTGAGAGAATGACTGAATTACTGAGTGAATGACTGAATTACTGAGTGAATGACTGAATTACTGAGTGAATGACTGAAGGACTGAATTACTGAGTGAATGACTAAATTACTGAGTGAATGACTAAATTACTGAGTGAATGACTAAATTACTGAGTGAATGACTGAATTACTGAGTGAATGACTGAATTACTGAGTGAATGACTGAATTACTGAGTGAATGACTGAATTACTGAGTGAATGACTGAATTACTGAGTGAATGACTGAATTACTGATTGAATGACTGAAGGACTGAATTACTGAGAGAATGATGAAGTAACAGAATGAGTGAATGAATGAGTGAATGATTGGGTGAGTAATAAATGAGTAATAAATGAAAGATAAATGAGAGATAAATGAAAGTCTGAGTGATTGAATGACTGAATAACTGTGTGAATGACTAAAGTACTGAGTGAAGTATGAATGACTAAGTGGTTGACTGAGAAAATGAGTGATCAAGTAAGGGTGTGAGTGAGTGAGTGAGTGAGTGAGTGAGTGGCTATGTGGACGGATTAAATAAGTTAAGACAAAGTGACTAAGTGAGAGAGTAAATGAGTGGAAGAGTAAGAGAGTAAGTGAGAGTGAGAGAGTAAATGACAGAGTGAGTGATGAATGAATGAATGTGTATATGTGTGTAATTTAATATAGATAGATAGATAGATAGATAGATAGATAGATAGATAGATAGATAGATAGATAGATAGATAGATAGATAGATAGATAGATAGATAGATTTATTAACGGGAGCATAACTCAGCATTTTTAAACTAAACACTTTGATGCTGTACAATTGAAATGTGTACAATCTGTCAAAACGAAAATGCAGGGACATTTTCTTGAAATGATTAAACAGGTTACATGAGGGTAAGATTTTAAGAGAGAGATAACTTCCTCTCCCCTGTAGATGGCACCAAAAAGCCATTTACTATTACTGCCAAAGTCTACTGCATATTTCTAAAGGTGCTGGAAACACCATAAAGCCATAAAACACCATAATTGATGACGTTTTTAAAAGAACTAGGATGAATTAAAAGTTTTTTTTAACTTTCTTGCCCTAAAATGAAATAAAAAAGCCAAACAAATTATCTATTTCTGTAATAGTGAAGATGTTGATTTTGTGGTCTCACAGCTGCAGTTCAGCTAAAGCTTTCTTGTTTTTTTTTTTACCCCTTCAAGCAAGAAAATCAACCATGTATAGCTAAACTCTGCCATCTGACTTTATGTTCCAATCATCCTTAATTCACTCTACTTAATAGCACTTAAAAAAAAAAGAAAAACAAGACAAATATTCTAAAAAAAAAAGAAAAAAAAGGATAATTTCTTCACAGTTTTTTATCCTATTATCCTTTTTCCATATTCTTCCAGGTCCAGTGTAACTATTAAATGTAACAATAGTCTCTTCCCACATCATCCTTGTAATCCAGCTTGCACTGATTTATATTCTATATATTCTTATATATAAGTGCTAAATTTGAGTAGCAAATTATTCAAAAGCAGTGTGTAAGATTGGTGAAGGAGAACATGCCAAGATGCATGAAAACTGTGATTAGAAAAACAGGGTTGTTCCACAAAATATTGATTTCTGAACGCTTAAAACTTTGTGAATATGAACTTGTTTGCTTTGCATTATTTGAGGTCTGAAAGCTCTGCATCTTTTTTGTTATTTCAGCCATTTTTGTGCAAATAAATGCTCTAAATGACAATATTGTCTGTAGTTTATAGAATAAAACAACAATGTTCATTTTACTCAACATACACCTATAAATAGCAAAATCAGAAAAACTGATTCTTTTTTTTCCAGAGCTGTATTTTAAATAAAATTGAGGCTTTATCAAATAAATGAAACAGTGCCACCTACTGCTGGAGATTGGAAGAGGGTTCAACAGAATCTAAAGAGTTGACCTGAAACAATTCACTAAAAAATAAATAGATTTGGGTATCTAATTATCTAAATTACAAAATAACAGAACATTAATATACCTTAAAATGTAAGACATAGTCCAACTTAAGGAAGTTAACACAAGCTCTCATCAGAAAAAAAGAAGAAGAAAAAGAACTGGTGCTCCAATCAGACTCCTCTTAATGTGTACATGTCACACAGCATTATGAGCCAATCAAATTAAGCTGGCGACTGCTATATCTACTGTAACTCTAGATTAAACCTTATTTATAAACAGAAATAAAAGGGCATCTGAGGATAATCTGTTTGACTCACTCTGCTGCGTGATGCACATGCACTTGTGGGAGGAGGATTTTGGCAGAGAGTCAGAACTCAGCACAACAGTCGGTTAGACAACTCCATTAACTGACAACATGCTGACATCAAACACATGTTCTTCTACAAAACTGATCATTTCTAATATAGGGGGACGCAGCCAGGCCCATTTCAACGGGGCAAGCAAACCAAGCTATTGCCTGGGGCCCTCCAGACAACGACAGGTTAGGAATTAAAATCAGCAACAAAGTGTGTTAGCCCCCATTAAACTCTATAATGGTCCATGAGCATTACACTGTTATCAAAATCACCCTCAAGGGGGCCCTCCCACTGGTTGCAGACAGCAGACAGATACTCTTGGGAAGCCAGCCAGGTCTGAGATTCTGGCAAATATGAAACTTCAGCATCATTAAGCAAATTTATCAATCAGGAAGGCAGAAGCGAAAGGAAGAGAAACAAACGGAAAAAGAAGACAGAGATAAGTGTTTTTTTTGTATTTGTTTTTCTATAAAACCTCTGGATTTGACGGTACACGGCGGAGAGCTTTTGTTTGTATAAAAGGGAGTCAGATTCTAGCAGGAAGGCAGAATTTGGCACAGCAATTGGAAAAATTACTGCAGGTGTAAGGAGTAGGGGTGGGAGATATGGCCCTAAGATAATATTACGATATTTCATGGTATTTTCGCGATAACGATACTCTTGGCGATATAAATTAACTTTTTTTTTTCAAGAATACACTACTGCAACAAAATGAAAGTTTTATTTTATTGTTGCATACAATTTATGTCACACCCCTACCTGAGATATTAAAAAATACAAGAATTTGATTAGATTTGTAACAGAAGTCAATGATCCAGAATGTCATGATACTAATAATGCACTCCAAATATCTCCATATATCCAGGATTAAAATTAAATAAACGATACTGGACAGATATAATTTGTCTCTAGTAGATATATAATGAGAACAGTGTGAATTGTTCTTTTGCTAAAAACAGTAAAAAAGTAAAACCCTGATGTGATAATTGGGGGTGGGTGATATGGCGCGATATTTTTAGGATATAAATATCATTCACTGTGTTCAAAAAATGTTGCCGATAATATCGCGCACAATACGATATGGCACACCCCTAATAGGGAGGCACATCCATGACTAAACTGAAGTGTGAAACCAAAACTAACCAGATCACGTGTGTACAATATTCTACAACTTTCACATGAACACTGGTTTGGACTTTGGTCCAGGCTTTCAGGTGTGAAAACACCCAGCAGCCATTTAACCCCTTAAACCCTGCATATGAGCACACACTCCACAAAGCACAATTCTGGCACAAAATGTAATCACGTGAGACCATGTGGGCATCTCTGCATTTGACAGAACCCAGCATGGTGCCTTGGTCTGTATAAAGAGACACTGAACCAGTGTGAAGTGTGTGAAGGATTTGTTGTTTTCCGTCTGATGGCTCATCAAGCTTGTTTACTCCCTGATCAGGCTGATATCAGCACTGAGGCTAAATTGCCTCTGTTGTCTGGTCGTCTGAATGAGTCTGGCTGTCTTTCTCAGTAGGACAGAGTGTCTCTCTCTCTCTCTGAATGAGTTCCCCGGCCGTTTGAGCCTATAAACTCTATCACGAGGGACAGAGGCCAGGGTTACTCTGGCGTTCGTCTCCATAGTGACCACTTATCAGCCCCCGGCACGGATCAACTGGCTCAAGAGGAGCAGGCATGCTATTGGCCGGTTCAAGCTTGTTTGCAGCATTGTCATGACGACGTAGCGCGAGGAGTGAGGAGTGGCCGGCCTGAAGATCTGAGGGTGAAGAGCAGGAAGAACACAGACTCCAACTGTGCAGAGCTGGAGAGGAGGAACGAGAGGAATTGACGGGACACACCGAAGCTCAAGGGCCAGTGGTTTAAGTGTAATACAGGACATTGCTTAAATGAGAAACAGATTGTGTGTGTGCATGTGTGTGTGTGAGCGTGTATAAGGCTGAAGTGTGTGAGAGACAAGTGATTTTAGCTAGTGACTGTTGATCAGAATGGCTTTGAACAAGAACTTTGTTATGGTCCCATTAAGGGAGTACATGAAGTTGGTGACTGTCTGCACACACAGAAGCTCTATGGCTTGGACATGTTGGAAATTAATAGAGTGAATGGGGGGGAACAAGGGATGGTAAAACAACAAACAGACTTTTGCAAATTACTGCAACCTCCATTTCAACTTCTTCACTTTTTCACTAGATTGTTTGAATATTATACATGCTTTTTAAAATATAAAGAATCAATTAATACAATTGGGAATAAAAAAACTCAGATTGAATCGGTGTAGAAAAAAAAGAACAAATACAGATTGTTCATGATAAAGACAAGTGTGAGAGAATAGGGATTTTAGATCAGAGGAACAAAAATATGCATATAGAAATATGCCCAAAAGTTACTAAAAACAAAAACATACTACAAATTTCCATTGCATTAAAATTGAGTTGAGTTAATATTTTAAATGTAAAAATCATATAAACTAATAAAACAGTCACAAAGTGAGAGAAGTCATAATCATTAATGACTAAGTGGGAGTAAAGAGGGATAAAAAACATCAGTCAGGTGATGAGCGTGATCAGCATGGCTGTCTATAAGAGCTCAGTTACACTGCCTGAGGAAGTATATGAAGTTTGGTGGCTCTAAGGACACATAAACTCTATGACTTGATTTAGTGTGAAAATAATTAGAAGTAAATGGAAGGATTAAGAGAAAAAAAAGAAATAAATATATATTTTATATACTGTATTTATTGCACTATAAGGCACAATATCAACAAATGTCTATTTTCTGGTCTATTTTCATACATAAATTACACTGGATTATAAGGCGCATTACGTGACACTAGTAAGAAACAATGGTGTCGCCATGTTTTCCTTCTAATTCAGCAACCAACAGCGAGACCTGTTAAGATAAGCTAAGTAAACATAACTGTAATTGTTAAAATATATATATATTTTAAAGTCAAACGAGCTCTGGATAATAATCTACACTGATTTCTCTCCTAAAAACTGTTTATTTGGGTGAGTAAAGCGCCTTCGTTTATTTACAGTAAGCTCAGATTTCCAGATTTCCACTATAGCTGGGTGCAGCAATGTTATCATTAGCAGCTAACTGCTAAATGCAGCACAACAAGTGCTACACTGAGGAACCCTGAGTGTTCCGGTAAGCCTGGGGCGATATTAGGTAGTGGTTGTTCCCATGTAGCTTGTTTTAGCACAGTAAACAGAGCTAGCAGTGCTTAGTGTGGATAGTGGCTAATGTTTATGCTGCTCCAGCAGTGCTAGCTGGGGTTATAACTTAAGGTGCACCTGATTATAAGGTGTACTAACGATTTTTGAGGGAAATCAAAGCGAAAAATACAGTAATACGAAAGAGTAAATGTGCATTAGGATTCACTGTAAACCACTCTATATATAACCACACACTTCCCCTTATCTGGACTCTCACTTCAGCTCCTCCTATATCTTTTCTCTCTCCTTGACCTGCTGAACTTCACATCAACAGCATGCACTAGAGTCTCTGCTGTGCATCAGGAACACTCATGTCTTCTCCACTGGTAGACCTTAATGAATATGACTATTAATGACTTGTGAAGGATCACATGCTAATGCTTCACCACTAGTGCTGCTCTGAGAGTCCTGAGAGCCGACCACTTCACTAACACTTCACAATTCCTTTTAGACACCCTGAATGCAAACAAATGAAATCGGTCTGCAAATACACCTCTGCTAGAAACCTCCTGTCTAAGGGTGCGTTCACACCTGTCTTGTTTGTTCTGGATCTTCTGACTTTTCAGCTTCACCTAAAACCAAAGTAGCATGTGCAAAAGGTTCCACAAAACCAATTACAGACAGTTGAGGCAGACTACCGTCACTCATTAAACATCAGAAAAAGGAAAAGATCCAGTTAAATCTTCCTAAAGCATCTCAGTGTGCTTGTTTTGGTCTTTTGAGGCTTCAGATGGAGATGGCTGATGAGCTGATGAGTTCAGCATCTGCAAAAGCATCTCTTGGGCGAGCTGACCTAAACCCTCCAGCCTAATCTACTGTTATTAAAGCAAACCACACAGCTGAGACCTTCTTTATCCATTAGACACACACTCGGTCTCTCTCACTCTCCATGCACACACACATTTTTTTTAATAGATGCTCATATACAGTCGTGTGTGAAGATCTGGAAACATCTGAACGTCCGTAGCCAATCCAGTGTTATGCCCCACTTTGGAGGAAGAATTTTTAACCCCTCATAAACACTCAAAAACACTGAGGAATAAGCATAACCTTGTAGAAATACCAAGCAAAAAACTAAATTAAGTAAAGCTGTAAACAGAACTAATTCCTAAAAAAAAACAATTTTTTTTTCAAAGTCAAGCCAGTGCAAAAAAAAAAACAGTTTTTTTTTGAGTAAAGTGCTTCTGTTTATTTACAGTAAGCTTAGATTCCCAAATTTCTCCAGTACTAAGGCTGAAGCATTAGCATTAGCCCCAAACCTGTAGCCGGACAGCACTTTTTTGAGGAACCCTGAGTGAGGGTTCCAGTTCCAGTGAGCTAGGACAATATTAGCTAGTGGTTCATATAGCTAGTAGCTTGTTTTAACCAAGTAAATATGCAGATTACAGCCCAATATACTCATCACTTAAAGGCTAAAGAGCTAGGCAGTTAGAGGCTTATGCTAATACTGCTTCATCAGTGTTAGCTGGGGTTAGCAGCAGGCTGCACACCGATATACTCACCTCTGAAAAGCTAAAGAGCTAGTGCTTAGCGCGGTTAGCAGCAAATGCTAATACTGCTTCAGCCTCAGAGCTAAAGAGAAGCTAAATACTGTACAAAAATAAAGAAACAATTTATTTAATTTGCAAACACTGCAGGTTGATTCTGTTTTAAAAAAAAAAGAACAAATGCAGATTTTTGATTATCGAGATGAACACGTCAATTTGGGAGAGATCACAACACAAAAAATGTTTCTAGAGGGATCTTAAATACCTCCTTACTCCCAAAATAGTAAAATACATACAATAAGTCCTAAAGCTATATCTACACACAAGCACTAGATTTCAGATATCCACATACAGTATGAATAATACTGTAAATACTGCTCTATTACAATTATATAATATTCAGTTTAGATTTACAATACAACATTTTGTGACTTGCACAGTACACTACATAGGAAGTGAGTAGTGTATAATTTAAGCATTGACCTATTTTTTTTTGTCTAACATACGGTGGTGTGAAAAGTTTGGACACCCCAGATCAGTTTTTTAAAATAATTTTTCTTCATCAATTTCAGTTAAATATATCATATAGTAGATGAGCACAGTGATTTTTGAGAAGTGAAATTAAGTTTATAGGATTTATAGAAAGTGTGCAATAATTCTTAAAAAAAATTAGGCAGGTGCATAAAGTTGGGCACCCTTGTAATTTTATTGATTTGAATAACTTCAGCAGTAATTATTAAAACACAAAATTGGTTTGGTAAGCTCACTGACACTTGACCTACATATTCAGATGAATGTAATTATGAGAAAGGGTTCAGGTGGCGATCTGCAAGTTTGTCTCCTCTTTGTATCTTTACTAACATAAATTTGGGTCGCCCAAATTTATGTACCTGCCTACTGTAGTTTAAAGAATTATTATTACACTTTCTGTAAATCCTATAAACCTCATTTTACTTCTCAAATATTACTGTGTTCATCTGCTTTATGATACATTTAACTAAAATTGCTGATCCAAACAACCAATGATTTAAAAAGTCATGACAATAAAAATCATGACAATTATCAGGGGTGCCCAATTTTTTCATACCACTGTAACTCTAACAGCAACAGCTCCAGATGGGTAATACCCATAATACCCCTAAGAGCTCCCATATTTCAGCATCCCAGAAGTTTGATGAGCCAAATATAACTGACCCAGTGCAGAACTGTGGCAGATGAGATGACCCGACCCAGTCCTATTGCTGCCTTTGTGGAAATCATGTTTCCACTGTGAAATGCAATAAAACAGATAAAACCAAAGTAATTCTTTATTACAGCTAAGAACTTTTAACTTTGAAAATACACCAATAGAAATGCCTTTAAAATTATTTCTAACTTAAGATTTTTACAATACTTTCACCAGATATGTGATGTTAGTCACAGCACACAAAGTTAAAGGTTGTTGTACATTTTTTCCTGTTTTAAGTGTTTACTTTAAATTTCATGTGACCCAATTCATTCTAATAGTGTGACGGTCTGTACAGTACTTGGCATTCCAGTTTTTGTAAGCAGCTCTATATAAATAAAGGTTGTTATTGTTTTGGAAAAACAGTGGCTCTATTAGAACATACACTGACTTGTGTGTTCAGTGCTGTGCCTCCATGAGTCTCTAAAGGCTGGTTTATATTTCTGCATTAAGTCAACATGCTGTCTGTAGCGTAGCCTTATGCTGCTGTGCACATTTATACTTCAACATTTGTGTGTCATTTTGCATCTTAAACCAAGAAGAAGGTGGGAATCTATGGTTGGTAACAAGAGCCTCAGTGGACCAATAACAGGTGCCTTGTCCACGTCGCACAATGCCTGTCTGGACTGGCTGTAGAAACTTCTGACTGGGATCCCACCATCCTGTTTTCAGTGTGTAATGTTGTCATATGACTATTAAATGAAATGTGCAGTGTCTCTATATGAGGCTAAAGGGTCACTGTTTGAAAAAATTAAGTATCATGATGTACAGAAACAGAAATGTAATGTCCGCATTTAAGGGTGCAGGGTCTCAAGAGGTTAAAATGTTCTTTAATTCTTAATAAATTTGTTCTGTTGAGAAGTGAAAAGACTGTTGCATGTGTGTGGCCTACAAGCTACTGAGAAGGACTCTTCATAGGATAGCCCTACAGGTGCCGAGTGGTCCAGCGGTCTAGAGCGCTGCCACTATGAGCCATAAAATTGGCCCTGCTCCTTCCGGGTGGGTAAATGGCACTCTCTCCACAGGGCGTCTGTGAGCTGATGTACCGGAACCGAATGAAGCAGTGGCTGGCTTCACGTGTATCGGAGAAAGCATGTGTTAGTCTTCACTCTCCTGGTGTGTTGGGACATTACTAGTGATAGGGGGAGTCCTAATAAATGGGTTAGGTAATTGGCTGTGTAAATTGGGGAGAAAAAAATAAAATAAATAAAAATAGGATCGCCCTACTGTGGATCTGTCTTATGCCTAGCTCAGACTACACAACATTTTGGACATCTTTGTTTTGTGTCTTACTCAGGGAACTGGCAACACTACCTGTTAGTCACCGACCAATCATCATCCATGTCCTGGCATAGGTTTGCTAGGTCGCCTCCAGTTTCAGTGCATGTAAACTGGATATTTCATGGATGAAGTAAGTCCAGCAAACCGTAGGAGCACTGTACCTCTTTCTTTTTACAAGAAAGAGAACGCTCTGTGTTGATATTGGTCAGTGCCAGGGAGCATATCACGGAGCATGTCAAACTAGGCGATAAAGTACAAAAAAATCTAACATGCTAGGCTTTTCGTTGGATAGTCGCACAGCATTGCTCACATCAGATTACTGCTTATTGACTATGGATTATTTTCACACCTGTAGTTAGTTTTCTATGGTCCGAATCAGTTGAGTTTGTTTACTTGGAGCATGCACAAATATACCACGCTAGTGCACTCTCTCCTCTGATTGTCCTCTGAGCTGCCTGGCGCGGGAGCAAGTAAGTAAATATAGTGAGATGAGTAGCGAATGCAGCACAGACTGCGCGTGTAAACAGCATGGAGCAGCAGAGACAGCATTTGTTCATAGCTGTGGTAATTAGTATTACCTGGCTAATATATCAGATTACCCTGCACCTTATCAGCAGAATAGCTCAAATAAAAGAAGTATATTTAGTAGCTGAGTTGAATCGAGACCGAATCATGTTCTCAACACAAGCGACACGCTCTAGAAGTCGCTTGAGACCGGACTGAGCCCACCTCCTCTAGCTGGTCTCGGTCTGGTTGTTTTGATGCGTCCCCGAGTGTGATTACTGTTTTCACACCTGCCCTATTGAACCGCACTAAGGGTACAAACCAACTAAAAAGTCTGTTTTAACCAGACCAAATAGTGCTGGTGTGATAAAAACACCCTATGAAATTCGGATCCAAAATCAGGCTAAATTTGCGTAGTCAGATCCAGGCATTACCTCAACTGAGGCCTAAGCTTATTTGTTTCACGAATTAGGTGCCACATTACTAGACCACAATAACAAATGAAACAAAAGGATCATCCTTTCAGAATGAGAGAGTGCAATCTAGTAAAGCTAATCATAAAGGCCCTCAGATATGGATGTGTGCGTGCTAACTGATCATTTAGCTGAATTAGCAAACGCCCACTAGCTGTTATTCAGCAACAGCTATCCACTTCCACACACACACACACACACACACACACAAAATTACCATCCTCCCCACCCGGCACTGTCCATTTGTCTGCTAAAAAATTTCAGCAGCTCAGCTGTAGACAGTACATGCTGAGTGATTGTACAGTTCGTTTCAAAATGATGCGTCACTTTTAATATTCTGCTTTCAAGAACAGTTAACATTAATACACACGGACAAATTCAACTGAATACATCAGTTGCAAGGCCATTACCCACTCCAGACTTCAGTTAGTGTGTGTGTGTGTGTGTGTGTGTGTTCATGCATGTGTGAGTGGTGAGTATGTGTGTGTGTCCGTCTACATGATAGGGAGGTTCATCCATGCAATTTCCCCCTCATCAGCCACTGGAAAAGATAAGTAGTTTTCTACAGCCCTGTACTTATTTTACCCACAATCCCTCCAATTACAGCATCATTCTACAACTCTTACAAGAAAATTCTCTCTCCTTCACTCACTCACTCTCTCCCCATCACTTCAACACCATGCCCCCCCAAACCATCCACTCTTTCTCATTAAATTTGGTCTCTTCATCTTTTCTGGCCCACGAGAGTAGCCATCCTGTCGTCATGGCGACCCCCCTCAGATCTTCCCTGCTTTTAATAAAACACTTTTTTTCTCATCACTCGCTAAAGCACACACGCACATACACACACAAACACACAATACAAACACATCCAGCTACTGCACACAAAGAAACGTATTACTTTCCATTTCACAGCTCAGAGTTCTGCTCACCAACCAACCCCTTCTTCAGCAGGGAGATGACAAAATGAGTTCATGACTAGTGGAAAGAAGAACAGAGCGATCACACACATCTTCTTACACCTCCTGTATTCGACATGACACACCATTACTCAACACAACACTTTCATAACTCATGTCCACACTAGAGGTGCACGAATTAGTCGACTAGTCAATTATTTTTTTACAATTTACAATATCTCTTTTTATGCGCTGTACAAAAAACATGTTCATGTTTCAAGTACTTTTCACATAATCACTCTCACATACGGAAGTCTCACCAGCTCTATTCTTGCCTAAGATCAAGCTTAACTGCATTAGAAGCAAAAAAAAATTCAATCTCTCTGATCCGCTGACTTGTCACAGACAGAAGGTACAGATCCCTCCCTCAGACAAAGTCTGCTGGCTAGTCCTGCTGTGTACTGTCAGAGCTTCTCAACCAAAATGACCAAAATGCAGTTTCTTCAACTGATCTAGTGGGTGAGGGTTTGGTTGGGGTTGAGGGGGTAAGGGGTGGTGGTGATGGGTGGTTCTATGCAGGTTTCCTTATTGTGATATCACAATAAGATAGCCATCCAAACAGCTCATACAAGCATTTATGATTCCTGAAACTCTTTCAACAGATTCACAGAAAACTAATGGATGGATTTATTTTGAGCTTGAAGTGTTTATAGGGGCAGCTGAGGCCTAAGTTGAAATACAAAAGCATGCAAAAAGTGAGTTTTTCATAATTTGTACCTTTTAATGTGAAAAGTACTCGTATTTAGTGAGTAAATATGTGATCAATTGTGTTTAGGAGCTTTTGTGGACTGCCTTTCAGACCCCAGTACTTTGTGTAGTGTGCAGTGTTGGGAGTAACGGCGTTAAAACTAACGCCGTTACTAACGCCGTTACTTTTTTTCAGTAACGAGTAATCTAACTAATTACTCTGACTGTAACTATAACGCCGTTACCATTTCCGACACCCCGTTACTGCACGTTACTTTAGCCGCTCTATGAACTTTTTTTTTTTTTTTTTTTAAACTTCGCTTTGCCCTGGTTGACCCCTCCTCTTTCCGGTGAACTTGAGCTTCTGGCCGCTGTGCCTGTAGGTTTACGTGGTTTGGCGTGGTGAAGTGAGGCACAATTGTGACGATTTGCGTGCTCTAATCAATTCAGTGATTGCCGTGGACAGGCCAAGTTCCGAATTAAGGACGTTAAGCTCTTTTTAGCTGCTCCGTTTTTGTGGTGCTGCTGCTTTCTCTTTTAGAGCTTAGATTCTCTGCCTGAACCCGACCTGACCTGAGGACCGACCCGAAATCGGGCTCCTATTTTTATTTTATATAAAGCTCTGGTGGGATAATCACAATGTTGCTAAGTAACCAATTATTATTGTTCCCTAAAGCGAACGAAATAGCGAAAACTGAAAGTGAAAAAACATTTGTGTTAACTGAATCGGTAATTAAAAGGAAAAAACATAACTATCTCGAACTGTGTTTATAAAATTAACTAAAACGAACTGAAACTACTGATAGAACACCCTCATTTTCGTGTTTAATTTATTTATAAGCGCTGTTGTACAGCGGAGTTGTACAGCGGGAGGTGTTGTGCCGAGCGCGCGGCACCTCGTGGTCCGTTAGTTCTTGTGTAAAGCGCTCGCGCTATAGCCGCAAAATACGACAGAAAACACTGAGAATGTATGGGATTACAATATGAGCGCGAGGCAGATGAAAGAGAAACAGGAGATACAGTATGTGAGAACCTTTACCTGTGAGTAGCTCATACCAGAAATCTCTCTCTCTCTCTCTCACGTTTCTTAGATTGATCTGTCTTATGGGATGTGTGAAAACTAATAAAAACTAGCAAGCCCACCCTAAAACTTACTGAACAGAAAACATAAAAACAAAATAAAATTAAACTATAATAAAAAGGGAAAAAGGGTAATCACGTAGCTCTGGGCGCACGTGAACGCCTCCGCGTTTGAGCATTGTGTGTAGCTGTTTTTAAAAATCATTTAAATTAAATAATAGTTCTTTGCTTTTATGTTACAGTGTTAATTAACATAATTCTGATTATATTTCGCTCATTCAATCAGCCCGAAAACAGACAGTTTATGGGGCGAATCGGGCTCATAATGACAGTTCATGGTTCGGGTTGAGTCGGGCTTGGGCAGAACGTGCACGGGCTCGGGCTGGGTTGGGTCAGATTTTTTGGGCCCGATCTAAGCTCTATTCTCTTTTGGCGAAGCTGTTATATTAATACTATTTTAACGGTCATTAGATTGTTGTTTTTGTCCATTTTTTTGTTTTGTTTATATATACATGTTTTCTTTGAGTGTGGCTTGGTTTGTTTAATTTCATCCCCAGACGCGTTTTTTCCGTTTTTTTTTCAGTATTACAAGTTTTAGTAATTTTCTTTGGTTGTGTGGAGAATTTCGTTTTATTTTTTTGAAATTCGTTAGATTATATTTTTGTCAACATTTTGGGTTTATTTTTGTTTGTTATTTTTCTAATAATAATAGTAAATGCATAATTGATTTCCTTTTTTTTGACGGGCGAATAAAATAATAAATAATATAATAAAAAGTAACGCGATAGTTACTTTTACTGGTAACTAATTACTTTTACAGTTTAGTAACTCCGTTAGTAACTCAGTTACTTTTTTGGAGAAGTAACTAGTAACTATAACTAATTACTTTTTCAAAGTAACGTGCCCAACACTGGTAGTGTGTAACTACAAACTAACAATTTTGGAGTCTAACTAACTTAAATTTGGAGCTTATTATCTCCTCTAATTTTTGCAGCCTTAATCGATATTGATGTGAAACGGGATTAATTATGATCTAATTAGATCTTAATTAAGACCTAAATTAGTTTACACTCCTCCAAGGTTTTCGGCTTGTTGTGTTCACTGTAGACCTCTACCTCTCTACCTCGCTCTGCCTCCAGCTTTGTTATGTCACTCTCTGTTGTTACACAAAAGTAATGCATTTTGAGTTGCTGTTATTAAAGATGTTATCACAGCTATGTGATAAAAACTCAATAAAATATTTATCAATAAAAACTCATATCAGGCAATCTCTAGTTTGAATCCTGCTTATGTAGCTTGCCATCGGCTACCGAAGCCCTGAGAGAGCACAATTGGCCTTGCTCTCTTTGGGAGGGTAGATGGAACTCTTTCCTCAAATCACTCCAAAGGGTGATGTCGATCTGGCATGTATGAGCTGATGTATCAGAACCGAGTCGCTGCGCTTTCCTCTAAATGTGCGCTGTAATGCTACATCAACAGCAGTTCACTTTGTATAAGTCGGAGGAGGCATGTGCTGGTCTTCACCATCCTGGAGTTGGGGCATTACTAGTGATAGGGGGAGTCCTAATGAGTGGGTTTAGTTATTGTCTGTGCAAACTGGAAAAAAATATATATATATTATATATATATATAAAATAATCATGCACCCACAAATACACACTCAAATCAAATATCCTCTTCGATTATCACAGAAAAAATGCTACTCTTTTATTGCCACCCACCATGCTGTCCACTTTAGGGTGGAGTAGTAGAGTAGTAAAGGAGTGTCCCATCCATCTAGCACCTGCAATCGCCTTGCCATGAGAACGTCAAACAGTGTTCAGCCTCATTTACAAGATAACACCTCACAATTTTGCAGGTGTTGGAGCTGCCCAGTGATCTTACCCTGAGGGTAAAGGTGCATACTGCTGTCCCATGACATTTGGCATGTCTTTTTGCATGCTACAACAGCACAATAGCACAGGCCCTGTCCTATTACTCGCACTCCATGTCAGCACATGCCTGCTTAAGGTGTTCAAAGGCTGCAGGGTGTCCCAGTTCTAAACATTCCCCAAACTAAGGGGGTTACTGGTCTCTCTAACTGGCACCTGATAGGTTAATCTTAGCCCGAGTCTGCATCAGAAAACACAAAAACACTTGTGTGCACAGTAGCTCAGTAGCTATTTCCTTGAACCAGTAGCATAAAGCATAATCAGCATTTCCCAGAGGTCTACAGCAGTTCACAGCAGTTTACAGCAGTTGGCAGCTTCCCTGTGCATTTTCTCTGGAGTTTCTGCAGATCCTGAAGTTCTGTGTTGTTCCTGATTGCAGAAACTTGCAGCGAGTTTCAGAAGCTCATGTCCGGACACGCCTCAGCTGCGAGTGAGTAAAGACGGGTCAATGACAAAGCTGAATCTTATGCATGCACGCAGCCCTGACAGAAACTCATCTCACTCCCACATACGGCAATGATTCTTCTCATCGATCTTTAAAATCCTCCGGCCCACTGTTCGGCTTTATGACCTGACCTTTTGCACTCCTCATCATGGAGACGCCGGTTCATTTCTCCGGATGAGCAGATTAAAACCCTCCTCCCACAGCAAGCTCTTTGCTGAGCAGCAGATCGGGGAAACCTGACTCATTCTCCAGCTTTAATGACACGAGCTTCTCCTGGGCACGACTTCCTAGAAAATATGGCTGAGCTGAATTTATTACAAGCATATAAAACTCTGTGCCCGAGACAAATCTATAGCAAACACATCCCATATACTCAAGGAAAATGCTCTTGTCTGCTTTACTCATTCAATGGGTGGAAGACTAGAAGATTTGTTCACAAAACTTTAGAAAGTAATCTGCTTACTGATTAAATTCACCAAACTGTTTAAAATGTTTTGTTTTTTTTGGCTTTTTTAAAATGTATTTTCTTTTTCATTTTTTTCCCAATTTAGCTAGTCAGCTGTATATGGTGATGCCACAACAAGAGGATTGTTAGGACTAGCACATGCCTCCTCCGATACATGTGAAGTCAGCCACCGCCTCTTTTGGAACTGCTGCTGATGCAGCATTACCGAGTAGCATCACAGTGCATTTGGAGGAAAGCGCAGCGACTTGGTTCCGATACATCAGCTCACAGATGCCTTGTGCTGATTGACATCACCCTAGGGGATGATGAGGGGAAAATCTACCCACCATGAAACAGCAAGGCCAGAGCTCCGGCAGCTGATGGCAAGCTACATGAACGGGACTCCAACCAGCAATCTACCCAACATAGTGTGAGTGCTTTAGACTGCTGGACCCACCAAACCAAACTGTATTTATCGCTGATAAGTGCAGCTGGCAGGTAAGAATGGATCAATAATGCAGGCACTACTTTTAACGTTATATAATATTCAACAGACAGAATTCACTGCTAAATAAACTATAAATAATGCTTTTAGTTCACTCTGGAAAGACTTCGAGATACGATCAATAACCTTTTCCTCCACACGAAGTGGAGTTTGTCTCAATATCACAGCGCCTCTTTAAATATTCAATTACGTCCCTCGTAATCAAATTTGTCCAACAGCAGAAAAAAGTGTCTGTGGAGTTGCAGACTAGCCCACGTAATGATGGCAGGTCTTTCCGTTGTCATCTGGAGAAGGAAATCTGATAAAGATCTTAGCAGCGAAGTGAGTCTGGTCTTCCAGAAACGCATCATGATCTCCTTCATCCTAATCAGTCGTGGTGGACTACAAAGCCCATAATTTATAATGCATGCAGGCCTGGTGGCTCTAATGTCATTAGGCTGCTTCAATGAGCCACGTGCGACTTCATAAAGGACCAGCTGGTTCGGTGCCATCTGCAGACAAACAAATAGGATCAGCAACCCACAACTGCCCACACATAACCAAACATGTCATGCAGCCTGTATGCACATTATACAGAACACCAAATATAGAGATATATATTCTATATTCGACATGGTCCCCTATTCATTTTCAATGGGTAGAAGTGAAAAAATGTGCAAGGGATTGTGGGATAGCAGACAGAGTGAACCTGACTTCAAATTCTAAAAGAATTTGGAAAGTGAGAGAATAGCAGTTTTACAGCATGAAAGTACTTCTTAACAATTGGAACTGCCTGATGCAACTGTCTCAACACAGGCCTAAATCATAGCAATATGATAACTCTTATGTAAGAATTTTACCAGTCAGGTTGTAAGGAGCAGTAAAGCCACTCTGCTGAAGTACAGAGTTATACAGGAGTTTCAGTTTCATTCTCCAGCACTGAGACTTTAGCAGTATTAGCATTAGCTGCTAACTACACTAAGTGTTTGCTCTCTCGCTGTTCAGGTGAGTATTATCAGAATGTAGCATGATGCTACGCCGGCTAGCACTGCTAGAGCAGCATTAGCATTAGCTAATGGATGAATAATGCAATGATTTGGTTGCATTTAGTGACCAGCACTTTAGTAAGGTGAGGATAAGGCCTGTCACGATAAAATGTTATCGTGGACGATATATTGTTGCAGAAATTATTGTGATGAATGAAATCATTGTCATTTCAAGATTAAATGTTAATTAAATTTCAAGATTAAATGTTACTGATATAATGATGAAAGAAAAGCATAACAAAGCACTTGTATCCTTTTAAAGACAACTACATTTTAATTAATCATAGTTTGAAAAAGATATACTTTTTTCTTCACCTGCTGCAGTCCAGTTACAGTTATTGAGGCATTGGTCTGGTATTGCATGACTGGCTAAAATACTGTTCACTGTTATATAAGTGAACAAACATTCAAATAACCACTATAGACAGATAGATATCACAATTATCAAATATTTTTGAGGTATCGTGACAGGCCTAGGCCTAAATGGAACAGTACTTGGGCTGCGACTGATGACATTTCCCGAGTCCACAAAAATACAAGTACAGACAAGAAAGCAGATTGAGAAAAGGCCCCAGTCAGGATGTTCGACGGTTACCATCTCGACTTATCATCATCTCCCCAGCCTAATGCTGAAATGGACGGTTTTATACCTCTATATTAGCCCATGCGTTGCATTGGGAACTGTGCCAAAACGTTTATGCTCAACCACGGCCGTTTCAAGGCATTTGAGGGCCCAGAGTAAAATAGAACCCATCCAGCAGCCTATGCCCTGCTGACCTGGAAAAAACTACAGGGCACATTTTTTTAAAGTATATTGGATGTACAGAGTGAAATATTTTCATTAGGAGGGCCCCATATTGCAAACTGTCCAGCGAAAAGTTAAGAGTTAGCATTACCATATTTTTCAGCTGCTTTCACAACTACCTACTTGTAGCTTAAAGCTCCACTAGGTAGGATTGAGATTTTACTTCTTTAAAAAGATAAAAAAAAATCAAGGAAATCCTACCTAGTGGTGCTTTAACATAGCAGATTTAAGCATTCTACTGTTTCACCCTCATGCTTTAAAGTCAGTGAACAGCTGGTGTGCATAGATAGCCTTCTACTAGACATGAATGTTCCAGACTGGTTATATGATGCACTGAATTATCATAGGCTTATACCTACGCTCATAACCAGTCGTTGTTAGGGGGCCCCAGGCTAACTCAGGGCCATAGGCACTTCAGCAATTCATTGGTTTGCTTGCCTTGTTGCAACAGGCCTGTCTTTATCCTATTTTACTTGCAATACTGTACAAGCTGTCTCTGTGCATTTGAACAACTGTGTCAAGAATGGGTGCAATTTCCTGTAGCTAAACACAAACATTGACATAAAACAACATTCACACTAAAAAAAAAACAAGTGTGTGTGTGTAAGCTTGGGTGATGGAGATGGTATATTAATCCTGTTCTGGATTAGATAGCTGAGCACTGAGCTCTTCCTCTGTCTGACCTATCACAGACCTCTCTCTGCATCACACACATGCTCAGATTATCCCCCCGGCCTGCTGCTGTTGAGTGGTGTGAGAGAGCTGCTTGAGACAAGGTGTGGGACAATGTGCTTCACCCAGATGTCGTTCCAGATGTTGCCATAGAGCCTGCATGATACCCTGCAAACAGTTTCAGGCAAAACGAAATCCCTTTTAAAGAGTTTTCACGTGTCGGCAGATTCCTTTCTGGAACTGCAGTACAGAAGTATAGGTAATAGGTAGGATATGTTTCATTCGCGTCTGTGATAAACTGCAATATCATGTATTTGGGAGAAATACTCAACTCAACTTTGGTCTGATATTGGGTTGTATAAGATAAACACATATTAAAAGTAATTTATATAAAAACACAAATGTATTTTCTATAAAAATACAAAGATCAGAGCAGATCAACACCTGTCACATTAAGGTACTTGAAAGCAGATAAACTGGATCTGGATATGGATATTGAGTGTCTGGACACTGAATATTTGGCAACCAAAAATATTAGTGAAAAATCATATTTCGTCATGTTTTGTATCATCGTTTTCTCGAATGGCAGAACCGAAGATATTTTAGGTGTAAGTGGCAGACTCCCACTCAAACCCACCCCCCGCCCCCTTAGCATGGCTGTGGAGTGTGGAAAAGTCCACAGGGAGAATTAAAAGCATTCAGCATCACTCGTAATGTTTTCTTCAAAACTGGCTGTTTTCCAGCTGGAAGATACAAGCTGTCCAGAGTTAGCATAGTAATGTAAGCTAAGCTAATTCTTTTTTATCCTTACTGCATTTCTCTATGTAAGTTTTACATGTGACTTGAATAGACCTGCAGAGGTACATTTAGAATTAGAATAGCAGTTCTGAGGTACATTTAGGAGTGGAAATTCACTGCTGAAGTAAATTTGTGACTACAATTGCACTGCTAAGATTAATGTATTGTGCTTTGTTGGTTCGTCTGCTGGGATATTAAAAGATTTAAGTGTCTAATAAACATGTTTAAATTTTAGTTATGTTAATTGCTTTTCTTTAAAGGTAAAGACAAATACAATTAGGCCAATTGGTTAATTCAGTGGTGAAAAAAGAGACGTAAAAAATTGGTCAGTATTTGTTTTTTAAACAAATGTTTCATTTGGCTACAATAGACTTAGCCAAAATGTTTTATTTAATTCTACAAAAATTCATATTACAAAACAATAATGATCAGTAGAGTCTCCCGAGTGGTCCAGCAGACTAAGGCGCTGGCACTATGATCAAGAGATCGCCAATTCTAATCCTGGTTATGCAGCTTGCCATCGGCTACCGGAGCCCTGAGAGTGCACAATTAGCCTTGCTTTCTCTAGGTGGGTAGATGGCACTCTTTCCCCACATCACTCCAAAGGGTGATGTCGATCAGCACAAGGCGTCTGTGAGCTGATGTATCAGAACCTAGTTGCTGCGCTTTCCCCCAAGCACACTGTGATGCTACTCGGAAATGCTGCATCAGCAGCAGTTTGAAAAGAGGCAGTGGTTGACTTCACATGTATCAGAGGAGGCATGTGCTAGTCTTCACCCTTCACCCTGGTGTTGGGGCTCTCTCGTGATAGGGGGAGTCCTAATGAGTGGATTGGGTAATTCGTCGTGTAAATTGGGGAGAAAATGTGAAAAAAAAAATTCTACATTCTAAATAGATTAATAACAGCAGGCCATGCTAATCCCTGTGCAAAGCATATAGAGAGATTTGTGTTGTGAGATATCTGTGTGTATATGTTTGTGTGAGACTGGAGAGCTACTGCTGTGTAGAACAGAGATACCAGATGACTCAGTACAGTCATTTCCTGAACATGAGGGAAAATGCTATTTGACTGTGTGTGTGTATGTGTGTGTGTACATGTGTGTGTGTACGTGTGTGTCATCACCAGCATCCAGAGAAATACTACACAAGCTCCAATGTGCTGATAATCGCGTCCTTGAATGCACTGAGACAGTCTGTACAAAGGCAAGCATCCCAAGGTGACTTCATCCTGGTTATTCATGTGATTTAGATGCTCCATTTGCTCTGCCAGGGGTTTTATGAGAAATATCTCTGGGCCAAGTGCATACTGTGCAAAACAGAGGCCTGTAGGGAAGCATTTTAAAGCAGTCACTAAATGATCACATTTGAAGGGCTGTCCATCTCCATGTTTCATAATATCATATACTTAAACTGTAATTTCTGAAACACTAAGAGATACTAAGGCAGAGCTGAAATCCGATATGTATTTAATAAGTGACAGTGCAACTCAGACTCTAAACAGAATGCCTATACATTCAGCACCTGCTCTCAGGCTGCACTCCAACTCTGACAAATCGAACTGCCTTGCCATGAGCACGTTGACCAGTGTTCAGCCTTATTCACAACATAAAACCTCACCACTTATAAAGGTGTGGTCAATTCCAAGCAGTCCCCTGAGGTAATAACTGCTTGGTACTGCATGACTATTGGCAATGCCATTGTATTATTTAAGAATTTAAAGGTTCAAAAGATTTTTTGCTGTATTTCCATGAAAAATGCAAATACTAAGTAAACGTAAAAATACAATACTGTCAGTAAAGACAGCCCTGTCAACAAGACAGGCAAACCAATCAATTACCAACAAGAAACTGTAAAATGTCTTCATGTAAATTAGAGCAAAATTTTAGCTCTGTAAAATCAGTATCGTGACTATTTGTTCCAGACAGTTTGAGACCTGTGTCAAACAACAGAAGCCCCGTCATATTCAAATGAATGTTCTACATCAGAACAAACAAAAGAAGAACACCCACTTGCATCACCAGACATCAGACAGCTCCACAGCAAGGGTGTCAAGAATTGCGCTTCTCTGACACTTTCAATGGCAGTGCCAGGCCCATTTCCATAAGCATGAGCGTGTAAGTGTGTGTCTGTGTGTGTGTGTGTGTGTGTGTCTGGACAAAACTGCCATTGTGGGTGGTTGGTGTGCCTGTACCTTTCTAAGGCATAGTGTGTGCTTATCTCTGTCCTTGACAATGACTCACAAAGCTGTGAACAATGTATCGTTCAGACAGTGCAGACTCCTAGCACACTCAAAAAACATGTATACCTTCAGGAGAATTAGTATACAGACCACTTAAAAAGGATGAGTTTCTTTGGTTTTACCAAATTCAAGAGGAAGATGGATGATAACAAGCCATCAAACCAAGCTGAACTGCTTGACTTGTTGCACCAGGAGTGGCATAAAGATATCCAAAAGCAGTGTGTAAGACTGGTGGAGGAGAACATGCCAAGATGCCAAGAATAAAACCAGGGTTATTCCACCAAGTATTGATTTCTGAACTCTTAAAACTTTATGAACATGAACTTGTTTTCTTTGCATTATTTGAGGTCTGATAGCTCAGCTTCTTTTTTGTTGTTTCATGCATTTCTCATTTTCTGCAAATAAATGCTCTAAATGACAATACTTTTATGTGGAATTTGGAGGAAATGTAGTTTATAGAATAAAACAAAAATGTTAATTTTTCTCAAATATATACCTATAAATAGCAAAATCAGATAAACTGATTCAGAACTGAAGTGGTCTCCTATTTTTTTCAGAGCCATTTCTGGACTCTGACTCTTTTTAGCCTGTTGAAAAAAGTTGAAACATCCAGATCATAGATGTATCAGATTTATTCTTACTGACTGATGAATCTGGAGAGATTAGAAGTGATATAACAATGCGTAAATGACCGCAATCACTGCCATACATCCTTGACTTCCATTTATGCTGTATGTCACTAATGGCTGAAAATGCATCTGGGTAATTAGACTGAAAGAACGGCAGGGTTCAGCTTTCTGCTCTAATCTCTGCTAAAGTGATGGTTAGGTCTTCAGTTTATCTAATATAGTCAGACAGTTTGTTTTGACTGTTGCTAGCTCTCAAAGAACTGCCTTAAGCATGTTCATAATGTTTCATGTACTTTAAATTCATGTACTTTAGGTTACACCCAGAAAGACACACAGCTTGTCTAATTCCAGTGGAATATATAACATTGCCTATTGAATTTGACTCTCTATTGAGCAGATAAACATGAACCTATTGGCACCATGATAAATCCCCACAGTAACTGAGCTGTGGAGCAGTGGAGCTGTGTTCTCTGAGATGAGTTCTGGGATGAGAAATGGGGAGTTGGGGATGAGGTAAGCCAACATTCTGATCTCACTAAAGCTCTTTTTGCTGAATGCAGTCAATTCTTCCAGCAATGCTCCAAAATAATCCAGCAAAAAAAAGCATCTGTGTCTCTAAATATAGTTATATATTATATATATATATATATATATATATAATTTATTATATTATATATAATATAATATATTTATTATTATTATTTTTATATATTATTATTATTATATTTTATATTTTGCCCAGTCCTGCCGGCAAGTGGTTCAGCAATCTGAAGCGCTGCCACAATGATCAGGAGATCGCTGATTTGAATCCCGGTTGTGCAGCTTGCCATCAGCTGCCGGAGCCCTGAGAGGGCACACTTGGCCTTGCTTTCTCTGGGTGGGTAGATAGCTCTCTTTCCCCTCATCACTCCTATGGTGATGTCAATCAGCACCAGGCATCTGTAAGCTGATGTATCGGAACCGAGTCGCTGCACTTTTTTCCGAGCGCATTGTGGTGCTACTTGCAACACTGCATCAGCAGCAGTTTGAAAAGATGCGGTGGCTGAATTCACATGTATCGGAGGAGGCATGTGCTAATCTTTACCCTCCTGTAATGTGAAATCACTATTGATGTGGGACATATACAGCAGCTGTATGGTGGGACAACTGGCCTAGCTAAATTAGGAGGAAAAAAAAGGGAAAAAATTTGAAATAAATAAAAAAAAAATTGCTCACTCCTAAAAAAAAGAAAAAAAAAGAAAAGAAATGAAATTTAAAGGAAAAATAAATTGCGCATTACTTTAAATGGTACTGTTTGTTTGCAATTAAAAAAAGGTTAAACAAGGACTAAAAATCTACATCGTAATTTGAATCCCTCGTATATATATATATATATATATATATCCCTCGTATATCTCAATATTTTATAGGTGCAGGTGCATGGTGTGAAAATACACTGCTCACAGGGTGTAAGATAGCAATAAGTGGCCTTACAGTCAACAACAGGTGAAACAACAGGGATGCACATGTTTTTGCCAATGCCAACGCCAATATACACACATTTTACCTAAAGACTACACACCCCAGTACAACTTTTAAACTTTAAAACTAATAAAAATAAGTAATATTGTACTGTCGTTGGCAGAGAGTGGTTAATTTTTTGTTACTGTACTTGAACTGTTTTCAGATTCCACTGTTCTAATTGAATAAAAAGTATATTTTCATCTTATTGCTAACAGTATCGCAATAGAGCACAATATATTGAGTCATAACTCCTGTATAATGATGTGGTCAAGTTCTTCCTAATACACAGATCTAATCTGTACTGGAAATGTGCAAAACTGATCAGTACAGCCATAGTTCATTGTATAAAGTTAAAAAGTCAATAGCACAAAGTAAAGACCATTCACAGTCTTATTACACCCATTTACAAGAACCGGCCAGTATAAAGGTATGTTTTTTCTCACAGACTTCGTCCTCCTCTCATTTCTCTGTATTGATTAACACTGCTGGTTAATAATTTGGCTTGACCAAAGGTCACCAGCCAGAGGAGCAGAGAGAGGGCACCATGTAGGAAACCTCACAGTCTGTGAAACAAAGTGAAAATTGGAGCAATTTACACCTGTATAGGTGTGTGTTTATGTATTAACACCATTGTGCATTGGGTGCATGTGTTATTCACACACACATCCTAATCATTCTGAAGTTATTTGCTTCATTTCTCAGAAGAGCAGAGGGTGCACACTTCACCCAGTAGGAATGATCTCTGGAAGGCTGCCACAGATATTAAACCTTATGTCTTGGTGACTAATGGATTAATTTATTTTGCCATGGTCATGAAACAACGTTCGAAACACTTACATCACCCCCAGGAGATTGCTAAAATTTAGGATCCATCCTACATCAGCAGTACATCACTCTGTAATGCAATTTTACTGTGTGTGTGTGTGTGTGTGTGTGTGTAGGGAGGTAGTTGGCACATTGCTGTATACTTTTAATGACTAAGAGATTTTACATAAAAACAGTGTTGGCAAACTACTGTACACTTACAAAAAGCCATTAAAACAGAAGCATGGCAATCAGGGCTGCACAATATATATAGTTTCAGCATTAAAATCGCAATTTGCATAATGTGCAATAGTCACAATTAGACAGTGAAATCTTTTAAGACATAATTTCCCAGATTAACAATTTTATATATAGTGAATACCATTTTTTTACTCTATTTATACTGATACACAGATTGAATTTTTAATATTATGATTTGTTGCATGGTTAAAGGTGAAACTTCCTGTATTTGTTAATATTGCAATATACAGCTCTGGAAAAAAATAAGAGACCACTTCAGTTTCTGAAACAGCTTCTCTTATTTTGCTATTTATAGGTATATGTTTGAGTAAAATGAACATTGTTGTTTTATTCTGTTTTATTCTATAACTACTAACAACATTTCTCCCAAATTTCAAATAACACTAATTTAGAGCATTTATTTGCAAAAAATGAGAAATGGCTGATATAAATAAAAAAGATGCAGAGCTTTCAGACCTCATATTGCAAAGAAAACCCGTTCATTTTCATAAAAGTTTAAGAGTTCAGAAATCAATATTTGGTGGTATATCAATGGTTTTTAATCACAGTTTTCATGCATCTTGGCATGTTCTTCTCCACCAGTCTTACACACTGCTTTTGGATAACGTTATGCCACTCCTGGTGCAAAAATTAAAGCAGTTCAGTTTGGTTTGATGGCTTGTGATCATCCATCTACCTCTTGATTATATTCCAGAGGTTTTCAGTTTGGTAAAATCAAAGAAACTCCTCATGTTTTATTTTTATCTAGAGATGTATATTACACAACAAAAAAAATTCACAATGTAAATCTTTTCCAATATTGTGCAACCCTAATGGGCTTGGATCACAAAGTGCTGCCCTTAGATGATGGCTTGGAAACGACCACACCAGTATATTTTGTGAGGTGTTATCCTGTGAGAAAATGTAATTAATGTAATTCATTTAAAATTATCAATGTCAATGAGTTAAAAACTATTTGGAACTCACCCAATAGATGGGTCATTCCATTTCCACAAAAAAACAAAAACTAAAAAAAACATTTAACATTCCTAAAATTCACAGTTTCATGTGCATAAAGAAATATGGCATAAATGCTTTACCATTCACAGTGCTGTCTACTGAGGGTAGTAATGCCTTTTAATGACAAATTTTGTGATCATGACTGCAGGGTTTCCTGCAGCACATTATAGTTAGTGCGACTACCTTAACAACAAATGCCAATCGCCTTGATAAGCAATTCAATGTTGCAGAATTTACATCCACATTTAATGCAGGAGACCCCACGAGCATATCTTGCAGGTCAGTGCAGCCTTCTGTAGCCTTCATGTCACATGACTACTCATCCCATGTCCCATGACAGCTGAAACGTCAGCGTGTGTGTACGTACTACAGACCGAGACTAATGTTACTGAGATCAGTAAAATGAATAAAGGCTTTGTATCTAAAGCTTTGCTGACCTGTATCCTAGCTGGCAATACAGTAACTCAAGCCTTACTCACACTGCTGATTAAGGGCATTTAAGACACATTGTTTTTTTCCAGAGATGAGAGTGCCTGCACTGAGAGTTAGGTACAATTGGTCAAGTGTGAAAGCTGTTTTTGAGGATTGGAACCATGCAGAGAACCAATATCTGGTCCTCCTTAAGTCAATTGGCAATAAATATGGTGACTGTGCAGGACAGGGAAGTGTTGGTGTAGACATATTTGGGAAGTGGGGCTCCAGCAGGCTAAGCGCTGCCACTACGATCGGGAAATGCCGGTTTGAATCCTGTTTATGTAGCTTGCCATCAGCTACCGGAGCCCTGAGAGAGCACAATTGGTAGATTTGGTAGAAAAATCCATCTTAATCTGGTTACCAGTCTAACCTGCACATATTTTTTAACCATTCTGCTCAGTCTGAGGACTGAGCTCATACCGTAAAAACTTCCAGCACTGTTCCAGCACTTTTTACTTTCCCTGGTGGGTAAAAGCATATATTTAGCTAGAAATAAAAACTACCATTTCTAAAAACTGCACCATCTGCACCATCAATCGCTGATGAAGATCCATAATTAATTCTGGAAAACAATAATTTCTCCAAAGTTTCTTCTATGACTCGTTTAGTACGTTATTTCTCAATTTTAAGTTATAAACTTTGTCTGTCAATGTGTGAGTTTCTCCACGACTGTGTGTAGATACAAGGTGAGCTTGTGAACAATGTTTTGAATCAATGATTTACTCAACAAGTTGACATCAACCCAAAGCTTCTGAACACCCAACACCATTTTGTCATCGGTTTGGGGGAATAATCAATTATAATCGAAAAATCTGATTTTTTTTGTGAAATAATTGAAGATAATTTTTAGGCGATAATTGCCCAGAATTAAGTAAATCTCAAAGGAATGTCTAGCAGTCAATAATCTCTCACCAAGAGGTACACTACCCAAAAGAAGACTCAGAGAGCCTTTTATAGGGCAGAAGGGAAAGGTCTTGTAGCAAGACCCAGTGTAATCAGACCACGCCTTTAATAATTCACAATACATATCTAACTGAGATATAACTGCATGTAGAATTTTGCAAATAATTATTTTTTGTCAATTAATAAATTTGATGCATTTTGTCCAGATATTGAAACTCTAGTCTTGACAAGTTTAGAGAGATCTGTTTCTGCATTTCTGCAGCTTTACTGCCCTTAAATGAAGCCATTAAGACAGACTTCAATGACAAGCAAATTGCTCTGCAAGCAGGAGGTACACGATTTCAAAGAGCTGCAATTAATATTTAAACAGTAACCTGCACATCTGAGTGTGTGTGTGTGTGTACACATGTCACAAACAATTCCTGTTTCTAACTAATAGCTTAACAGGTGAAATATATCCAAACATCTTTGTTCAAGGCGAGCCCAGGCTGGGAACATCACATCCACCGTGTCCTTGGGGAATGTTTGCATGTGTTGTCGTTATTCAGCAATTGTGTTTTATTTCAGATGGGGCGAGTTTACGCCATGAATAATTAAGGAAGGACATCACTGCCATGAATTAGCATAAGATGAAGTGAAAGAGCCGGAGGGGGAAGTAATACAGACTGAATACTGATTTAGCCTCCATCGCTCTCTGCACTGGATCACTGTAACGTGCAACAGGCCTCTCTGATACGTCTGCCATCAGCAGCAGCATCATGCAGGCCCTGGGGACAAGCTGGGTCTTCGAAAATAACACTGTCATTTCCCTAATAATAAAACGGTTACGCTGTGGTTGGCTTCACAGTACAGAGCCTTTGTAGTACGTGTGCCTGATTCAGTGATGATGTTAAAGGTCTCATTCCATTGTTTTTTCTATAATTTTTTTTAACTGTCTAGTTGTGGTCTCTAGTATGAATGAATGTCCTGTCAGCTGCTTTTTGTGAAAAAAGTGCTCTGGTAATCCAGTATAACGCTGCTTTAGTCTGGTGGAGGACTGGGCAGGGATTTCAATAGGAATTTCGGCTCTTGCTAAGTGCAGTTCAGCCACTGACCTAGTCTTAGAGTCTCTGTAAGACGCGAAATCCACCGGAGATCCTATTTAAATCTATAGTTACTTACACAGAGGTGGGTAGTCCAGGTCCAGAAAGTAAAAATCCACCCCAGGGTTTTGTTGACTGTGCTGCAGCGAGCCATCCAAGCAGCTGGAACAAAACCCCAGGGTGGATTTTTACTTTCTGGACCTGGACTACCCACCTCTGCTCACACAAGATAGCTAGCTAGCTAAGTAATTTGCACACATAACACAAGAACGAACTGCCATGCTGTTCCTAAAGCTGTTAGCTCCTATCTGACGAGAGGTGTTGCTGCCCAGCAGCCTGCCTGTCATCAGCTCTGCCTGTGGGTGGTCATGAGCCAAGGTGGGCTAGGCCATGAATACTAATTCACGAGTTGACGTAGACACGGGTGCTTTTCCTGATCGACTTATTAAAGCGCTGAAAAGAAAAGACATAACTAATAATATATGACCCAGGCTATTTTCTTGGATCAGCTTTGTAATCCTAATGCAGTTCTGAGCCCTCAGAAGCACTATTACTATACAGTATTGACCAGCTGACAGTAAATAAAAGAGTTTTGTTAGAGTCTGCAGTGTGGAACTATACTTCAGTGGAGCATGAAAACAAAACATGATATCTGCAACTATAAAGCTGTCATGGAAATGCTTTGTTTTACCAATGGGGCACCACATTCCTTTCTCTGTTTTTAAACCACCACTAAACAGTATGCTCAGACCCAGAGTAGGCTAATACTATGACTAATACACACACATAAGCACACACACACAGAAACCGAAATCAAAGCACATTCACCTCACTATATAACAGTTTATTCACATCAACAGTCAGTGAAAAACAACAGATTGTGACGCATACAATGCACTGCACTGTTCTAAAGGTTCCAAATGGTCAAGCAAGTCAGTCAGACTGGATTAGAAGATATTAAACAAAGTATAAAACAATTATTAAAAAACAGTCAGTCCAGAACATCTCATTACGGGGCATTCATTCCTGGCCCTAGAGATTTTTACCTGGTAAATTAATCTCACACACCTGATCCAGGTAATTAAGGCCTTCAGGGACATGTGAACATTCTAGACTCAGGTGGTAAACATTCTCTCCAGGACCAGGAATGAGCACCTCTGCCTCATTATATAAACTGTTACTAAAAATAATGTCATTTTACATAATTATTAATCAAAAGCAAATCGCACCTATATTTTTTGGCTGCATTACTTATAAAAACACAAAGATTGGATTGTTATCAGCTGATGTTCTGCAATAAAAGACTTTCAGATCAGAAAGGGATGGACAGACAGCAGTTGTACAACAACGTGAGTTAATTTAAACGATCTCACTATTAGGGGAATACAACTCAATGAAAATAAGCAAGCTAACAAATAACTTGAGTTATAAAGTTATAGTCCATTGCCCCAGACATGAATTAAGACTGTTCCTAGACTACATTCCAGTGCCAATGATGAACCCCCATCGTAAATTCTTTTTAGCCTAGGATTAGCTCTAATCCCCGTCTGGGAAACTAGCCCTACACTTCCATCACAACCTTTATTGTTGCACAATATCTATTTATACTTATATTTTTATCATTACTTCTATTACAAAACTATGATCGAAATTTAAATCAGGAAGCTGAATCCTGTTTCCAGTCCTGGGTTCTTGCAGGAAGTTCAGAAACAGTTAAAGTAACTGAGTCACCCCTCTTAATGGTTACATTGCAGGTCAAGTCCAGGTCTGAAAGCTGTTTTGAAGACATTTGGTAACTTGAATTTGAGTAATGTCAACTTAAACAGAGAAACTTCAATTTACTTTTATAATTTTCTTAAGTACATATAACACTTAACCGAGCAACTGTTTGTACTCAGTTATGGGTGTTTGAGTTCATGTAAATCAGAAGGTTTTAAAGTCCTGTAGAACTGTTGATTATATTTTGTAGCTTGCACCCACACAAAAAATCTCTCCACTGCTAAGACTGCAGACTGCAACTACTAAATGGTCATAATTGTGGATGCAACAATATCGTTTTTTTTTTTTCCAACAGAGTACAAGTACATGTATTTATGTACTTGCCAATACTAATACCTACTTAGAATTAAGCAATAAGAAGCATTATGTATAAGTGTAGTTCCGAGTGGTCCAGCGGGCTAAGTGCTGCCACTATGATCAGGAGATCGCTGGTTTGAATCCTGTTCATGTAGCTTGCCATCGGCTACTGGAGTCCTGAGCGAGCACAATTGGCCTTGCTCTCTCTGAGTGGGTAGATGCCGTTGTCTCCCCACATCAGAACATGCTTGACACTGATGAGCTGATGTATCAGATATGAGTGCACTGGGTACTCGGCAATACTACATCAGCAGCAGTTCGAAAAGAGACGGTGACTGACTTGTGCGTGTATCGGAGGAGGCATGTGTTAGGCTTCATCTTTCTGGTGTTGGGGCATCACTAGTGATAGGGGGAGTCCGAATGAGTTGGGTAATTGGTCTTGTAAATTGGGGAAAAAATGGGGAGAAAATTTTCAATTTTCAAGAATTAGAAAAAGAAGTGCAATACAACAAGCTATTTGTCCATTTTTAGTTTTTTTTTGTTGTAAGAGATAAAAAAAATAAGTCAGTTAGACTTTCTTTACTGCTTTTCTACTGACTTTATGTTAGACGTATGAACTCTTTGACATCAAGGTGGACAAAAGTTCACTCTGTTTTTTTTTTCTAGCAGGTCCTGTGGAGGTGAACGCAGGATCGAAGCGAGGGATGAAAAAACGACAAACAGATGAGTGCAGGTTAGCATGGCTGTGGATTAGAGCTTAAAGGAGTACATGCAGTTCAGTGGCTGTCAAGTAAATGAAACTCTAAACCACTTTCATAGACAATTATCACCACAGAAAGTGTTATAACATGCTACATATGCGAATAAATAATGTGACCATTGCACAGTCTGAAGAAGTATTCTTCTGCTCAACACAGCTCACTACAACAGGCTCCCATTCAAACATTACAAAATACTTTACTGAATAAAAAACAGCCATCTTTCTGTAATAGAGACCAGTATAAGAGTTTAAAACTTTCACCATCATAAAAATGGTCAGACACCGTGGCTTCATCAAGTATGCTCCACACACAAAAACCCACTACGTAAAGAGCAAACACATTAAATGTAATTTTTAACTCTGCTCAGGTTGTATATCATTCACGCTGAGTGGCTTGGTGGCGACTGGTGTGTTTTTACCTACTGTGGTCTGCTAATTGACTCCCACTATTAGGTAATTAGCAGAATGGACTCAAAGCCATTAGTGCGCTCAAGCGGGTGCTAGAGCTTATGGGAACGGCTCGGATGCCGGATTTGTGGAGCATTCTTGTTATCAGCAAGTAAGTGACCCCTGTTCATTGTCACTGTAAACCCTGCATTGATTTTTCCCAGAAACCATTCTCCTTCAATCTGTCTCTGTCCATTTTTACTTCATCCCTTACTCTCTTTGGGGCTGCAGAGTGTGGACTGTTAGGCCGATAATTTCCACCATATATTTTTACTAGCTCTGAGTGCACTCTTGGTTGGTAGTGTGAAGACTGCATTCAATGTTAAAAAAGATAAACACAGACAAGAGAGTTGTTTCAGGAGAAAAACAAGCCATTACGAAGAAAAGAGGAAAAATCTGGCACAGCTTATGCAACTGTCTGGAACCACTAAAAGCTTATTTATTTGTAATTTATGGATAAAAATGAATACTTCTGTTTTAAATGTTGTAACTGAAGCGCTAAGATCAACTGTATTGCTATGTATTATTATAATGATCAGTTTTTATAGTAAAGAGCTCTGATTTTGTTGTGATTTTGTCGCTCTGCCTCCATTTACCTCGCTCTGCCTCCCATTACCTTGCTATTTTGCTGGAATGCAGAGTCAGGTAGAGGGAGACAGAGGTAGGTAGAGAGATGTAGTGGGAGGCAGAGCAAGGAAGAGTGAGGAACTGGGAGGTTGAGCAAGCTAGAGGGAGGCAGAGTGAGGTATAGTGAAGTAGTGAGGCAGAGCAAAGTAAAGTGAGGTAAAGTGTGGTAGAGAGAGGCAGAGCGAAATAGAGGGCGGCATAGTAAGGTAAAGTGAAGTAGAGAGGCCAAGTGAGGTAAAGTGAGGTAAAGTGAGGTAAAGCAAGGTAGAAGGTGGCAAAGGTAGAGGAGGTGCAAGGTAGAGGAAAGCAGAATGAGGTAAATGGAAGCAGTAAGGCAGAGTGAGGTAAAGTGAGGTAAAGCAAAGTAGAGGGAGGCAGAGTGAAGTAAAATGAAGTAGTGAGGCAGAGTGAGATAAAGTGAAGTAAAGCAAGGTAGAGGGGTCAGAGCATGGTAGAGTGAGGCAGAGTGAGGTAAAGTAAAGTAGAGAGAGGCAGTGTGAGGTAGAGAAAGGCAGAGGAGGTAAAGTGAAGTAGTGAGGCAGAGTGAGGTGAAGCGAGGAAGAAGGAGGCAGAGCAAGGTAGAGGCAGGCAGAGTGAGGTAAAGTGAAATAGTGATCCAGAGCGAGGTAAATAGGCTAGAGGGAAGCAGAGTGAAGTAGAGGGAGGGAGACTAAGGTAAAGTGAAGTAATAGGGCAGAGCGAGGTAAAATAAGGTAGAGTGAGGTAGAGGGAGACAGAGCGAAGTAGAGGGAGGCAGAGCAAAGCAGAGGGCGGCAGAGCATGGTAGAGTGAGGTAGAGGGAGGCAGAGTGAGGTAAAGTGAAGTAGAGGGAGGCAGTGCAATGTAGAGTAAGGCAGAGAAGGTAAAGTGAAGTAGTGAAGCAGAGCAAGATAAAATGTGGTAGAGTGGAGGTAGCTTAAGGTAGAGTATGGCAGAGGGAGGAAGAGTAAGGCTGAGCACAGTGAACTGACACACAAAGCTACTTCCTAACCTGAAAAAATGAATGACAATCAGTAAAGCATGGTGGAGGTAGTATCATGAGTTAGGTTTGCACGGCTGCTTCTATTACAGGCACACTAATCTTTATTGATGATGTAACTCATGATGCAGCAGAATAAATTTGGAGGTCTACAGAACATCCTGTTCACCACTACAGAGACATGCATCAAATCTACTGTATCTGCCAGTATCCCAAAAGTATTGGGACAAGAACTAGTATTAATAGAAGCTTGTCGGTTTGCATGGACAATTCTAGCCAGACACCACCGGTCACAATCATTATCACCCACTGTGCTCTCCTCTGTGAGGGGTATTGTTTGCTTTCTATTACATATTTGCTATACACATGTGACACTGTAGATCGAGGAACATTAAATAGATGCTCGGCAAGATAACACCTCACAAGTCATCCCCTGTGACAAAAATTGATGACTGATAATTGATCATTTATATACTACTGTTCTATCACTTTTGCTATGTCAGAGTATATTCAAAATGCCACCAATCAGCCAAAATAAAAAGATCAAATCCACTTAAATTTGAACTTATTTCTGTAGATTTATAAACACAGCAAAGTGAAAGATTCTGTTCTTCCATACAACAATAAATAAACATATTTCTGTGCCATATTTCATCTTGTATCCTTACTATAAAAATGGCAGTATAGCTTATTTTTTTTAGATGCAGTTAAAATGTGGCTTCTATTTATTTGTAACAGCACTCATTGTGCTGTGAGAAAGGCATAGCACTTTTTACAACTGATGTCACAAAGCAGCTTTAATGAAATATAATCGCAAAACAGAGATTCTGGCAAAACTAAGACAATCCTAATCATTAATCATAATAGTTAGAAGCAAGTTTAAAATTTTGATCTTTCCTTTTCACAGAAAGGTCTTTTTCACTCACAGACAAACAACAGATGACAAAAAAAGTTTTTGAATAATTGTTAGAAGCACTGCACTCATTCTTTCTCTCTCCCCCTCAGACTCTCACTCTCACTCAGCTGTAGCAGCAGTGAGTGAATCAGCAGGAAGTTTGACACCAGCACAGAGCATTGTGCCCTCCTGAATGCCCACCTGCTGCTGCGTGCTGATTGGGCACCGAGCAGCAGGCTAGCGCTTTCGCTGGCACTGAGTGTCAATCTTAAGCTTTGCTTATTTGCACATGATCACCCACTGTTTCTCTCATCCTCTTACATAAGACCTACTCATAGCATGGCATGGTGTACTCACACACATGCACACACACAGATACGCCGTGCCATCAGTGCACACTGCTTAGAATAAAAAGCTCTAATCGTCATTACATAATGCACACGGGCCCATCACCCAAAAGACAGGAAGAGAGAGAAGGAAAGGGATTGAGACTGACTGACAGACAGACAGAGAAACAAACAGACTGACAGGGAATGAGGGGGGAAATACTGCATGCTCTGGAATAATAATCCTTAAACTCGAGGGAAAAAGGAAACATCATAATAACATAACATATCCTTGTTTAAACCCGAGAGAATCCACTGCTGTTTAGAAAAAAACATGGAGAGCTTGATGTGCATCAAATCATCATCTGAAATAGCGGTCTCTACTGACGTAAAAAAAAAACCCTATAGGAGCTTGCTGCTGAGTACCTGCAAGACCATGTTTCCTGCTATGAGCTGTCATGATTAATTAGGTCACAGGGTGCTGGTTTCTTAGTACTTCCCAGAATTCTAAAGGTCTCACGATAATTTTCGGGGCATGCATACAGTCGCAGTCTAAAAGTCTAACTAGTCTAAAAACTCTTTTTTTGTAGATTCAGAGGTAGATGGACAAAGGAAAAGTGGTAAACTGAGATGCTGGTGCAGTTATCCCAACGTTTGCAGGCCATCACTTCAAAGATTTGTCAACCGTGGAACAGATTTCAGTAGTTCTGGGCGGTATACTGGTTCACTCGGTATACCGGAGGGGAATTTGGTGCTGGTATGCATTTTTTTACATACCGCCACACCACTAGAGGTGCTGAGGAGCTCTGAGTAGAAGTGTAGAGTACTGCAAAGAAGCTAACGGCAGCTCTGTGGAGTCTCACGCTGTCCTGCCTGGAGAAACATGAGAGCAGAACTCCTGGAGCTTCTGCTGCTGCTCCTTGCAATAGGGGTAACTATAGCCCTTTTAAATATATGAAAACTGTAGCTTCAAATATTTGTTAACTGGAGACCCCAATAAATAGTGTTAAACTGCTTAAATACCATAATGCCTCTAATGGCTTCAGTAATAACATTGCAAATTGATATTTAAATTTAAAATCTTTAAATATTCAGTGTTGTAAAGGAAGACATGTTAAAGTAGTTTTTTTGTTGTTGTCTTTTTAATGTCTATTGTTTAATCGTTTACATTCTTCAGCTGTTTTTTTGATAATGAATTCTGATTTCTTAATATACTGTGTAATTGGGTGGGACAAAGTAAACCCAATAGTAATCAAAGCCTTAATGTTTTATATTAAATCTGCTCCAACAGTACAGTGAGTCACAACCCTATATTAAAGCCCAGTCATGCAAAAATATATATATAAATAAATAATCACTTAAAAAATACTGTGATATACCGTGAAACAGTCAGAATCTTGCAAAATACTGTGATGTGCATTTTTGGTCATATCGCCCAGCACTAGATTCCAGTGTTTCTAGGTGCCATCACGTCTGTGTTACCTTCTGGCTCTCTCTGTTTAGTTAGGCTGATATATAGTCTGATCTTCAGGAGTCACTGGCCGCACTCTAATGATCTGTTCACATCCTCTGTGCTCCATAAATCTAATCAGAACTAATTCCATCTCTGTTCCTTGTTCAGAATTAATGACTGCCCACCCATCCAGCCAGACACTGATGGAAGACTGACTGTTAGGTTCTTCTGCTACTCACTTCAGATATGCTGCTCTCCCACCCGGCTGCTGATACCTGCCTCAGGAAATTTACATGGACCACTTAGTGGTCTAGTAATCTGATTGCCACCATTAATCAGCTTCATTACTTCATCACATCTCTTACCATCACAACTATGACAGTATATCAGTTTTTGTTATACAGAATGTTTTATTTAATTTGATTAGTATATTGATTATATACTATTTGTGATGCTAGGTAGGGGAAGTTTGCTTAAAAGGGATAGAGAAAGAGAAAGCTAGACCAAGAGAGAGAGACTGCAAAAGATGAAAAATTACCTAATGAAACCCACAGAGTGAATGAGCTTTTTAAGAAGAAACTACATCCTATTCCTTCAGCAGAGGGACTTTGTTTGATGTGGGTTTGATGTGCCGCTGCTGTGTGGTGGTAGTCAGAATAGTTTGGTGGGAGAAGACGGGGTTAGAAGGAATAACGGAGAGTGGACGCCGAGTCACACTCACTACATAATGCTGCAGCCAATCATTAGAAAGATCAAAGTACGAAGCCAACACTTTAATAAATGTAACATACATTTTAATCCATGCACACACAGACACAACTCACATAGATATGATACTATCTTTATAGATGTTTTCATTAAACTACCACATAAAGCACTACCCAATTTTTTCATACTTTTGGAACATACAGCTCTAAAAAAAAAAACAATAAGAGACCACTTAAAAAATATATGCATTTCTTTAATTTTACCAAATTTAAAAGGCCTCTGGAATATAATCAAGAAGAAGATGGCTGATCACAAGCCATCAAATCAAGCTGAACTGCTTGAAATTTTGCACCAGGAGTGGCATAAAGTTATCCAAAAGCAGTATGTAAGACTGATGGAGGAGAACATGCCAAGATGCACTTATTCCTAACAACTGTGATTAAAACCAGGGTTATTCCACCAAATATTGAGAAGCTCTGCGTCTTTTTGTTTTTTTAGCAAGTTCTCATTTTCTGCATACAAATGCTCTAAATGACAATATTTTATTTGGAATTTGGGAGAAATGTTGTCAGTAGTTTATAGAACAAAACAACAATGTCATTTTACTCAAACATTTACCTATAAATAGAAAAACCAGAGAAACTGATTCAGAAACTGAAGTGGTCTCTTAATTATTTCCAGAGCTGTATGTTGTTTTGTGACAATCAATACTTACTGATGGTGCTGGATATCACAATGTTCACTAATTGTCTCCATCATAAAAAACATTTTTAAAAATCTGAAGCAGCAGTACCAGCAGGAATATAGCTATGCAGAGGAAACCATACATTGTGCTGTGTTGATATGTGGGATAAGTTCAGTTTTCAAAACATATTGTAATGTTGTTGCCTTTTACAAAAGCAAGGCAAGCTTTATATAATATTTAAAAATGGGGCAAAATAAACTAAAATCTTTGACAAAATGTGTGTGATTTTTATTTTGTTTGATTTCTGTCAAAAATCTTCATTCTGGTGCAACCATACTTACTGGACAAACTGGATATCCAGTGGAATAAATCATTTTAATACAGTATGAGACACTCTTGATCTGTGATAAAGAGGGTGGGTACACCAAACAAGTGGGTTTTTTGCTTTAATTAACCAGATAGGTCATTAAGAGAATGTTATTATTTAGAATTACAGCTTGGAAAGCAGCATAAGTCACTTGAGCTTGAGATAGAGATAAGGAAATATGACAATACTGTATTTTAACATCGTAAAATTGTGTTTTTTAAGCATACCAAGGATATTATCTGAGCCTAAAACACTGAGCAAAGTGTACATTTAATTACAGAGAGCACAATTAGTCCAGTTCATCTGGATAAAATGCAGTATATTTGGAACAAAAAAATTACTGAATTCAGTATGCTCAAGTATTTAAATAGTGTTTTTATAGATCAGTCAATACTGATGCATTTTGACTGCAATGGCGTGTACTGTGATAGATATTGATAAACACTGATCGGAAAATATAATTAAATATTGCAATACATATTTTTACCATGTCACCCAGCTCTATTAAAATATGCTTTGTATCCTGCCTCTGGTCTTTACTTAGCATTTTTTTGTTTTAAATTTGACACGATTGCAAATTATTCTGGCTCCATTTCTAAATAAAGTCAGAGAATGGAACCATAGCATCTGCGTCTTCTACTGTCATTTGTATAACCCTGAGAACTCCATAATCAATCATCACAGCTTTTACACCTGAAAAAGATGCAGAATAAGGGATGACAGAGCCTTTCCCCTCGTTTTCAGCACAGTTCAACCAGGTGTGCCTCTACTGCATCAGCACATTCATACTTTCCTGTGCAAATCCATGCCAGTAATACATTCTCAGCACAGTACTAGAGATCACTGCCATAAAAAGCCTCAATCTTAACTGCAACTGCAAATGTCATAAATCACAAATCTCATACTTCCCCACCAGGTACACGCTGACAAACTGAGAAAATCGGGTCACGACACAGACTCAGACACCTTTATCCAACCTGACACAATGTTGAACCAGTGCTCCCCAATGGCTCTATTAACAAACCCAGCACAGACTGAGCAAACACAGCACCAGCATCTGAAAGGATCACAGCTGGAGTGGGACTGAATGGAATGTACAGGGAGTTTAAACTCTTGAAAAAGTTGTGTATGCCTGGTCTCAAGCTGCTGTTGACCTTTAGGGTTCTTAGTGTGCTCTGTTGAGTCCTTCTAGAGGTCCATCCTTAGCTCTCCCCTTTACAGCTAGAGTAAGACCCTATATAATTATCTCCTATAACTCTGGCAACAACTCACAGAAAGAAAGTGAGACACTAAACATTCTAGATTACTTACTCATCATCAATAGTGTTGACAATCTCCATTTAAAATGTTGTGTTGTCCAGGATTAGGCTTAATCCCTGTCTGGGGCTGAACTGCTTATGACATGCATGTGATCCCTGTCAATACACTTTTATTTAAGATAAAATAAGACCCTATATAACTAAAGAAATAAAGAAACTGAGTCTGAACATCCTAGAGCACTAACTCAGCTTTACAGAAACTCTAAGGGTCAGTCTAAGCCTAGTCTTGAACCTTATTTAGCCTACCTTTCAGTGGAAAATCTCCCTTCAAAATGCTGTGTAGTCCAGGACTAGCCTTGATCCTTTTCTATGGAAACTGTTCATAAGTGTTTGGATCTGCATTCATGCAACCTGCAATGAATCTCTATTAATCCAATATCTTACATGCAAATAACACAGATAAAGAAACTGGGAATCTGAATATCCTAGTGCTCTAACTCAGCTTTAACACCTGGACAGAGATGAAGCCTAGTCTTAGACCATATTTATTTACATTTCTGTGGAAAATCTCCAATGAAGATGCTGTGCAATCTAGGACTAGACTGGAGCCCTGTCTAGTCCTAGTCCTAAACTGCTTATAAGTGTGGATCTGAAGAACTTACTGCATGCATGCTCCCAACAACGAGACCCTATAATGCCTTAACAGTAACTAAGGGTCACTCTTAGCATAGTCTTAGAACCTATTTAGTCTACCTTTCAGTGGAAAATCTAAATTCAAAATGCTGTGTAGTCCATGACTATGCTTGATCCTTGTCTAGGGAAACTGATTTCATAACTCATTCATAAGTGTTTGGATCTGCATTCATGCAACCTGCAATGAATCTCTCTATTAATCCAATAACTTGCATTTAAATAACAGAGAGAAAGAAACTGAGAGTCTGAATATCCTAGTGTTCTAACTCAGCTTTAATACCTGGACAGAGATGAAGCCTAGTCTTAGACCATATTTATTTACATTTCTGTGGAAAATCTCCAATGAAGATGCTGTGCAGTCTAGGACTAGACTTGAGCCATGTCGGGCTTAAAAGAACTGCTTACAAATGTAGGTCTGAAGCCTAGCCTAGTTTTCAGTGGAAAATCTCAATGAACATCGCTGTATAGTGCAGGACTAGGCTTAATCCCAGTTTGGGAATCTGCACCTAACTCAGCATTACAGCTAGTCGAAGGGTCAGCCTTAGACCATATTTCCCTTTTAATAGAAAATATGCACTTAAAATGATGTGTAGTACAGGACTAGGCTTAATCTGGGAAACTGCCCCCAAGTGTTTGGGATGAACCACTTATGCTGTGTATGTAGCCTGTTGAGTCCCTTTTATTTTTGATACAATGAGGCCATATAAAACTCTAAAGCCATATAAAATCTTGGCATTCAAAAAACACAGAAAGAAACTGCGAGCCTTGCAGTAACTCTAAGGGGTCAGTCTAAGCCTAGTCTTAGACAATATTTAGCCTAGCCTAGTATATTGCAGGACTAGGCTTAGTCCCAGTCTGGACAATTGCCACAAAGGGATTGGGGCTGAAGCACTCACTGCGTACATGAGTGTGAGTGAGTGGGCTGGTGTTGGTACTGTATGTGTATATACTAGTGCATCTCAAAAAAATGAGAATATCATTAAAACATTGCTTTATTTCAGTAATTCTGTTCAAAATGTGAAACTCATATTATATAGATGTATCAAACACAGAGTGATCTATTTCATGTCTTTATTTCTTTTATTGTTGACGATTATGCCCAACAATCAGTGTCTCAAGAAAAATTTTATATTACATAAGGCCAATTGGTATTTCTGCCAGTGCGGGCAGTGTGCCAAGTCCTGCTGGAAAATGGAATCTGCATCTTTGTAAAAGTTGTCAGCAGGGGGAAGCATGAAGTGCATGAACACTGCACACTGACTTTGGACTTAATACAACACAGTGGACCAACACCAGCAGATGACAGGGCTCTCCAAACCATCACACTATACCTCAAGCACAGCAGCTTGGACTGTGTGTCTCGCCGCGTGTCACTCGTCTTCCTGACTCTGGTCCCTTGATTTCCAAATGAAATGCAACATTTACTGATGGTCAGTGATGGTTTGGAGAGACATGTCATCTGCTGGTGTTGGTCCACTGTGTTACATGAAGTCCAAAGTCAATGCAGTGTTTTCCCGGAAAATCTTACAGCAGAATTTATGAAGATGTGGATTTTATTTTCCAGCAGGACTTAACACACTGTCCACACTGCCAAAAGTACTATTTGGTCTTATACAATATTCTAATTTTCTGAGACACTGATTTTTGGGTTTTCATTGGCATTTTGAAGTGAATTACTAAAATAAAGTAACTTTTCAATGATATTTTAATTTAGTTTGAGATGCACTAGTATGTACAGCAGCACGCGGTTACCTGTAGGACACCTGTTTCCGGATGGTGAGGTGCAGGAACTCGCTCTCCAGCTGGCTCACCGCTGACAGACCTTCCTCCCCGCTCCTGGGGGTCGAGCCCGGCGGAGCATCAGCCGCAAAAACGTCCTCCTCCTCGGCCACGTCCTCCAGAGTGATGGCTAGAGTCGGGGGGACGGGGTTTGCCCCGGTTCCCCCGCAGTCTGCCCCGGCTCCCTCTGCCATCTCAACTCTCACAGCGGCGGAAAACAGCGACACGGCGCTAAAGACGCTAAACACCCAAATTCCACTGATAAACTCACACAATTCTCTCTTGTTTGCACAGTTTAAGTGGCTAAACTCACACAGCTTTGACTTTCTCTCACAGTTTTCACTGCTAGACTCGTGAATTGAGCATTTACGGGCTCTAAAGAGTTCTCTGCTGTCAGTAAAGCTCACCGCAGGCTGAGTAGCTGCTGTCTGTTTGGTCGCGAGACAGCCCCGAAGCTCACAGCTGCTCCAAAAGGCCCCGCCCTCTCCAGCTAAACAAAAAACTCAGCCAATCACGAGCGAGAGCGCGAATGAGCCCGCCCCCGTCCTGCCCCTACTCTTCGTCCGCCTCCCCACATAATATACAAACATAAACACTGTACACATAAGCTCTGGAAACAAAAATAAGAGACCACTTCAGTTGATGAATCAGTTTCTCTAATTTTGCTATTTAAGGGTATATGTTTGAGTAAAATTAACATTATGATTTTATTCTATAAACTACAGACAACAGTTTTTCCCAAATTCCAAATAAAAATGTTGTTATTTAGAGCATTTATTAGCAGAAAATGAGAAATGGCTGAAATAACAAAAAAGTTAGATGCAAAGCTTTCAGACCTCAAAAAATGCAAAGAAAACAAGTTCATATTAAACAAGTTCAGAAATCAATGTTTGGTGGATCACCCTAGTTTTTACGTTTTTAATCACAGTTTTCATGCATCTTGGCATGTTCTCCTCCACCAGTATTACTCACTGCTTTTGGATAACTTTAAATTCAAGCAGTTCAGCTTGGTTTGATAGCTTGTGATCATCCATCTTCCTCTTGATTTCTTGCAGATGTTTTCAATTTGGTAAAATAAAAAAAACTCATAATTTTTAATTGGTCTCTTATTTTTTCCAGAGCTGTATAATACACACACAAGCAGGCAGGTATTGGAGCAGGTTGCAAACCTGATAATCATTACATATATACATATATATGTTGTATAAGAGACCCCACAAACTTTACCTTGCTTCAAGCTAAACAAAGTAAAAACTATAAAAAAATAAACAGTACATTTATTAGTTTACCTTCTCTTTTTAAACAGTTGACTGATTTGCTGATCAAATACAGAAATGACGCTGAAGTGGAAATGAAGGTCCAAACCGTAATCTGAAAATTCTATTTAAAAAACTATTTAAAAGGAATGCTGTGCCATGTGCCTTGAGAGAGAGAGAGAGAGAGAGAGAGAGAGAGATAGTACAACTTAGAAACAGGTTTGGCAAGTTGATATTTGGGTAGATTAGCTGAAGTTCACTGTTGTTCATGAACATTGAAATATGAGGCCCTTTGCTCTGCAAGAGTTTTGTCTGCAGTGCTTGATGAAGTGTGTTTTAAAGTTGTAGTTTTAAATAATAATGCATAGTATCCTTAAGATATATTACAACCATTCTAAGTGTGTGTTCATCTATGGATTTCTTAGTGTCTTTGGCTTTGTTTACATTAAAAGCCACATTGCTCAAATCTGAATTTTAAAGTAAGTGACCTGTATCTGTGTGTAATGTGAACACATCGGTCCACTGCACACTGATACGTGTTTAAACATCATCAACAGCAGAAAAAATCAGATTTGAGTCACTTTGGCCTAGTAATGTGAATGCAGCCTTTGTTATGTTTTTTGACTGTGTTAATGGGGAATTCCACCTATCTAGATTCCTCTTTGAAGAGCCATCTGGTTTGCCCATGTTCTTGTTTGGAGATCAAGAGCTTTCTCCCTGCCAGCATTTTTGATCAGTGGTGGACTCATAACATTGTGACCAGTGTGAGAAAGACCTGGGTAAGAAAGAACTTTAGTTGATTTTAGCTTAGAAGTTATCTTGGGTTCCTTTGTGATCTCGGGGACTATTACAGGCTTTGCGCTTGGTGGGATCTTTGATGGTCATCCACTCATGGGGAAGCAAACAATTATCTAACAGTCCACTAAACACAGGGGCGGATTTTACCACCACGCAAACCACGCAATTGCTTGGGGACCTGGGATCAGGGGGCCCCCTGCTGGCCAAAAGGTGGGCAAAAGAAAAGCGAAAAACAAAAAAATGAAACGCATTATTATTTTTTTGTTTGACACCAAATTTGTTTGACATGCAAATTAAGCTAAGAGAGGGTCTTATCCCAGCGATGCCCAAACAAGAAAGAAAATTAAGGAAAGGAAGTCCAGCACAGAAAGCTTGACAAAGCTCACCATTCTTTTCACAGAAGCAATAAATTAAACATCTTGGAACGAGCCGATCCCCAGGGCTGTTTGCCCAGTGTCAGCGCTGTGAAACGAGCCAATCTCCGGGGCTGTTTGCCCAGCGTCAGCGCTGTGGTGGAACAAGGCGATCGCCGTGGACATTTCCAGTAAAAAAAAAAATTAAATGTTATTTGCCTTGTGTTCTTTTGTATTATAGTTTCATTATTGACCCAATCAAGTTGGTTACTTTACAGATAGGTAAGACATTTAGAATCATAAAACTTCTGCTTTAATTTAATCTCCTTCTGCTACTACCAAACACAATTCTGTTTGTGTTCACATAAACATAATACCATCTTTTGCAGTGTGACAAAAAGCAAATCAATAATTTTGAGTATATGTATGTATAAATGCTCTCCACTCACCCCCAAATTTGACATATTACAGTAACTGCTAAATCAAATGAATAGGGTAAACATGCAGTGAAGAACATTGGTATTTAAATTGTGTGAAACTGACACCAATAAATCCAGAATTCCTGCTATTTACTTACTTAGAATGATTATGTTTCGCAGTAGCATAGTCGCTGTGAAGTGTGGAGAATAGTTTTGCGATACATTGATTATGGCTGAATTGCAGTTTTGATATCACCGTTATCATTAATTTACCACAAAAATTGGCCTTGAAAGTGCTTGAAAAGTGCTTGAATTTGTAAAAGGTGTATGAAATCTTAATATTGCATTTTGCTGTACAAAAGAATCCATTTGATCAGGGCCCCCGGAAAAAAACATTGCTTAGGGCCCCAGAACTTCCAAATCCGCCCAAACTACACATCTAGTATTTTTACGCCAGTCATGTTGTCAATTCTGCTAGCCTCTCCCATAGTTAATATGTTGTTTTTCTTTACAATTAATACAGGGGTGTCCAAACTACGGCCCGCGGGCCATTTGCGGCCCATTTTCTTTTTTGGAGTGTTTCGCAAGTATTTTAGAAATAAAATGAAATGAGATTTGAAGTTTGGATGCTAGGTGTCAGAAAACGGGCCAGAGTCTAAAAGTGGCAAGAGTTGTAGCGTGGAAAATGGGCCATTATGAAACAAAACATCAATTTGAAAAATCTTAGCTTACACAACACTGTCAAAGATAGATATATAGTTACTCAAGTAAAATGGTGTGTAAATGATAGTAATCAAGAAAATATATTATTATAGTTAAACAGCTATAGTTAAACAGCTAATACAGATTATTTGATATCATGAACATGCTGTTATGTCAAGATAATAAACTTTTTATGCACAAGTGAACCTGTTTTACTAAATTAATACATTATATAGTGTTGATACTGGTCAAATTAGACTGAATTTATTATTCTGCTTAATCTCTGAAAGCATGTATGGGTTTCTGGTGGGCGCCTAGTACAATACATAAAGCCTGGAACTGCAGATGTGTTCAGTCCACTGTGGGGCAGAGAGAGAAAAAGATAAAATGAGGATTGATCAGATCTGTGCCGGAGGGATTCTGATTCAGAAAGTATGAACTGCGAACACACTCACATACACACAACAGCACTGTCTTTCAAAACTCAACTAGCGTATGCATGCACACACAAACATAAACAGACCCAATTGTTCACAACAAACATGCAGAAAGTGAAGAAGCACTGCTCTTCCAACATATGTTTCTGAATTTTGTGTGTTCTGCTTATGGTGGATTCATGAACATTAACATAACTCAGGGTGAGAAAAGCCTTCAGTTGCTTAGAAGTTACCTTGGGCTCCTTTCTGATCAAAGTAGTTTCTATCCCAAGTGATTATTTGCAACAGTTTTACTGTTTCATCATCAACAATTCCTTTTTACTATCAGTTTAAAAATATTGCTGATGCTTATTGATGCTTATTGGCATAGCATGGCATGGTGTGTTTTTGTCAGTCAAACATGCAGACAGTAGTGCCCTAAGTAAGACTCATTCTGCCCAGTATAGCCCTGTGTACTTGCCTGGGCAGGGCATGGAAACACAATCTCCCACAGGCAGGAGGACATCAGAGTCCGCTAATGTAACTCTAAAATCACTGCCATTCAACAAGAGTACAGCCAGTTGCCCTCTGGTGGACCAAACTGAAATGTCTTAGCAATAAATCCCAAGTGTGCCTTTACAGGAACAACAGACAAAATCTAATGATAAACATGATTTAGGTGTATCACCAGCTACCCAGATCACTCAAGATCCAAGGTTTGGTATCTGAAGTATGCTTCTTTATTTTAGAGCAGCAGCTACCAAGCTAACCCTGCTAAAAACAATGAAAACTCTGATATGCTTTATAAAATCTGACCACAACTGTCTCTTAAGCTATGTAACGTGTAGAAAAAATATATAATTATATTAATAGTAATTTAGAACACTGTATTATTTAGTTTAGAAGCACAAATGCCAACTTACTCAGCATTTCCAATTTTAAAAGCAAGGTATTGTGCATGCTGTATAATGCTGTTTTTATTATTATTACTTTTAATTATGTTAAGGTTTGTAATTTATTTATTTTAAAGAAAATGCAATCACATGTCTTGTTTTTTCACTTTTATAGCCTAGTCTTTAGTGCTCTTAATGAGCAGAAAATGAACAGTGTTCTTTATAAGCAGAACACTGTGTCCAATATAAACATTATGAGTAAGTGTGTTTGGAAACAAATTAAATTAGTAATGTACCCCTCATTGCAATAATTAAGCTGTGCAGAAATGGTTTCCTGCTCCAAAAATGATTTGAATATTTTTCCTGTATTTATATTTTTTGAAAAGGGACAGCTTGACCTAAAACATAACAGGGAGGATTAAGTGTTCTTGAGTGGTCTTCCAACCAATTTATATTCTGCCAGTGATTAAACATTAATCTCTAATATGAATGAGCTCCGGTATCCCTGGAAACACCTCCGAAATAAATAAAGTGTCTGTATGTATCAGCAGGCCTGCAGACAGAAACCTAGATGAAAACCAAACCAAATATGACAAGTTAATTAAAGTGTAAATGAAAGTGAGGCAGGCTTCACTGTTTAACCCAGAGGGACTGTACACTGACCCTCACTACAGGAAACACTAGTGTAAGACAGACATGTCCTTTAGTCAACTATGTGTTTAAACATACTGTACATGTATTTATGTATTCACTATGTAGTGCAATTTTGTAGCAGTGCCTAAAAAACCTAGAGGCATTCATGAAGATACAGGCTAAAGGTCTACCTGCCGGGGATTACTGCCTGATGCACCTCCACCAGCGCATTTGTGCATGTCTGCTCCTCTGGGGTCCACCATTCATGGAGGTTTCCCTCCTTTTACCTTAGTGCATCTCCTGGTGGTGGAGTGGCCCCCAACTCCCATGCTTCCTCCTTAACATCAGCCAGTTCTTTGATGGCTTCCCAACATCCTGCTCCTTTGTATCCCATGTTGCGAAGCCCCTGCATCACACTTTAACCGGGTACGTGATGGCTTTCCAGCCAACCTCCCTGCAGTCTTCAGCCACGTCTGCATACTTGGCACACTTCTGCTCATTGGCAGCCTCCATACCATCCTTCCATGGGACAGTAAGCTCCACCAACAGAATGTTCTGGCGTGGCTCTGAGCATATTCTCTCCTCAGGGAATTAGAGCTGCCTCCCCAGGTCGACCTTGATGGTCCATGCACACCCAGGTGAGAAAACTCTCGATGTTGCTATTTTGCTCTCTAGCCCCTGCAAACAGGATGGGATGTCTCGCTGGAGCAGAAGGTCTGCAACCTCTGCCAACTTCCTCAACACCAAGTTGTTTCATCCAAACAATAAAGAAAAACGTATAAAAATTATTTAAATGTTAAATGTTTAAAAGTGTTAAACAAACCAGAATATGTTTTATATTTTAGATTCTTTAAAGTAGGCACTTTAATGACAGCTTAGCATTTTCTCAGTCACCTTTATCAGGTAGATTCACCTGAAATAGCTTTCAGTTAACAGTTGTGCTGAACTTGTTAAGAGTTCATTGAATTGAGTTAATTTAATTTCTTGGCCTGTTAATGTGTTTGAGAGCATCAGTTGTAAAGTAGTGAAGAGTTGGTATACAGTGAATAGCTCTATTTGAGTAATGTTCTAATTCATATAATGGCAAGAACTACTCAACTGTGATCAGGAGATCACTGGTTCAAATCCCAGTCATGCAGCTGTGAGCTGATGTATCAGAACCGAGTCGCTGCGCTTTCCTCCGAGCGCACTGTGATGCTGCTTAGCAATGCTGCATCAGCAATGCAGCTGTGATAGGGGATAGGAGTCCTTATGATATGGGGCTGGGTAATTGGCCGTGTAAATTGGGGAGAAAATGGGAAAAAAAATTAGAGAGAAAATAAAAAAAATAAATAATTTAAGGAATTTAAAAGGATCCTCAAGGGCAGTCACAGACAACATCAAAAACATTATGATGAAACTGGCTTTCATCAGCACCGGCCCGGTAAAGGAAGAGAAAAAGTTACCGCTAAGTTCATCAGAATCACCAGTCTCAGAAAATTCATTTTGGTTTGTTTAACACCTTTAAGTTACAACATGATTCCTTATGTGTTCCTTCATAGACTGGATGCCTTCAGTATTAATTTACATGAACAAATAAAAAATAAAATATAAACATTGAATGAGAAGGTCTAAACATTTGACTGGTTCTGTAAATGTGTCATTAAACAGAATGTGGGGGTTAAAGCTTTTATAATCAAACTATTAAACATCATGACCTGATTTGACTAAGTGTAACACATTTTCGAACCAGCATTTTTAACCTTAACCTTTTGACTTTAGTTTTTCTCCACATTAACTTGATTACAGCAGCAGCAGCCGTTTATTATACCGGTTATGATTGTTGTCCCACATAAGATATGAGCAAATATTACTCAGCGTATAGCTCAACAGCAGCTCTATACAGATCCGTGTATATATGAGGAAGTGTGAGTGTTGAGAGTGGGAGGAAGAGAGGCAGCTGTAGTCTACCACCCCCCTCCTCCTCCTCCCCCTTCAGCAGGTTATATTTGTCTGTGTTCTGAGAGTGTGGAGGCTGTGTGTATCGATGCTGTTCTCTTTCTCTTGCACTGCTCTGCTGCGTCGATTAATCATCAACTAGCACCAGGGACAGAGAGAAAAATTTCCCAACATGCTGAGCATGATCCTACAGATAAAGAAGTTTATATAAAAAACTATTATTTATTTATTCAAATCAGCAATGTCTTAAACCTTGTTTTTGCAGTATGTCTGCAAAGGTTAAAACACTGCCTGCATCTAAACTGGTAGTCATATATTGAAAACAGCACAATGAAACCTCAAAAATATTCTTGCTTGAATCTTCTTAACCTTCTAAAAGGTCTTCTAACATTTACATCGTAATATAAGAATTTCTGTCACAACCTCGTCAGGTTTTTGCATCTCTCTGGTCTGTCCCTGTGTTCATTTATCTTCCTCTGCATGTGCCCTGTGCTTATCCTGTGTCTCCACCCCTGTTGCTCACCTGTTCGTATGTAGCTCCACCCCTTGTTACCCGGTCCCAGATGTTTCTTGTTTCCTGTCCCCTTCTGTGTGTATATACAGTCCTCCATGTTCCTGTGTTCAATATATATTTGAAATTGCGTCCGCTCTCCACGTCTCTTTCCTGCTCCAAACTGACAGCTCCCTTCTAGTAACATAATTGATTCCTTATTTTTTTTTTTCTTTTGGCAATAGAAATGTATAAAATCAATATAAATTTCCCTCCAAAAGAATTGAAACTGTGGGGACTATCCCGTTATTTCTGCTGTTGACAAAATATGTATTTACATCTGGATATGATTCAGTTTAGAAGAGTCATTTTTTGTGAGCAAAAGTATCGAAACAGATACTCAAAATAGATTAAAGTGTAAAAAGACTTAAAATTTTGTTGCAATAACTGATGTGTTGACCCACTGATCAATGACCCACTGACATCACTTAACTTTTGAATTCATCTTATTTTTCTTGCTGCACGATGAAGGATCTCCCAATCAGTTTGGTTTCATCTTACTTTAATTCTACACACCAAATATTTCTGTAGACTTCTGAATTCATTGTACATCAATGGAGATTGATGAGCCTGTCCCAGAAGAACCCATGAAGCCCAAATCATGACACTACCTCCACCGTGTTTCACAGATGAGCTTGTATTTTTAGGATCATGAGCAGATCCTTTCTATGGTAAAGGACAATTTTACCAATTGTTAAGTTTTGTCTCTGTACTTCTTGGCTAATTCTGTCTTGGTGTTCCTATTCTTTTTGCTTATTATTGGTTTGCATCTTTTGGTGAGATATCTGTTCTTTTGTTCATGAAGTCTTTTGTGAACAGTAGATTGTGATACCTACACTCCCGCTCTCTGGAGGTTGTTGTAGATGTCACTAACAGTTGTTTTAGATTCTTTTTTGCAGCACTTACAATGTTTCTATCATTGAATGTTGCTGCCGTTGTTTTCCTTGGTCTACTTGTTCGACATCTGTTATTTAGTACACCAGTGATGACTTTCTTCTTTGAGACTTTCCAAACAAACTGGCCATGGCCAATATTCTTCTCTCAGCTTCACAATTCTTTGTATTTCACCCACGGACAGCTCTCTGGTTTTCATGTTGGTTACTCCTCCAACCATAAGTGCGCAGTCTGCACAAATAAAACCCAAATCTTACACTTAATGTAGATTTTGAATAATTAATGTATCAGGACACACCTGGACAACAAAACACTTTTCCAATACTTTTGCTAAAATGAAAAATGGGTGGGTTCGGACAAATGTTGATATCTTCTGAATTGTGTATCAGATCCAGCTGTAAATACCTGGAACTAATATAATCAATATAAGCTTTTTCATGCTGTTTTAAATCCAAATGTTTTCAATCTACAGCAGAAACAAAGCAATTGGCCTCAATGTTCCAATACTTTTGAAGGGAATTGTACTTGTTATGATCCATTTAAGCTCCATTCAGGAAGGCTATACACTCTTATATGTCATGGGACAGTCGTATGAAAATTGATCATGAAGTGTTACCTCGGGAGACAGCTTGAGAACGCCCACACCTTAGCATACTGTAAATTATGAGGTGTTAACTTGTCAGTGAGGTTGCACACAAGCCAGCAAAAGCCTGAGAGAGGGTGCCAGATACTGTACATGGAACATCGATTCCATTTCTGAATGAGAAGTATTACTACCTGCAGTGGACAGCGCAGTGGAATTGTCCGTGCAAACAGACAAACAACTTTGGTAGCTCTTTCAGTCAGACACCAAACGCTCTGAAATTATATCGGCACTGATGCGGAAAAATCAATTCCTCTGTTTATTGTTAGATGCACTGCCCCTCATGCAGAAACCTCATATGTCCCATGTTCCACAAGAGGCCTACTCTTTGTAATAGTCCTGTGGTGGTGCATGGTGCTCGCTGTATTGTTGTTACAGGATGTGACACAGAGTGTGTAATGATTTTTCTTCAACATGATGCTGATGTTGAAGCTGAGTCCGTCCGCAGTGCTGCCCGCAGGCCCTTATAGAGCTGGAACTGGAGTTACAATCAACAATAGGCTACCACTTTCACAAGGTCGGCGTCAGGTGAAGAGCGGAGCCACTGATAGTGTCTGTGTGTGTGTGAGTGTGTGTGTGTGAGTTTGTAAGTGTGTGTGGTTTTAGTTTGGGTGGGTGGAGGGTGGTGGGTGGTTGGGTACATTCATTTATTACACACACACACACAATGTTCAACTCTGTTTTCTTAATAAGGCTGGCTACTTTGAATATACTAAAACTCTATTTATGAAATCACATAACCAAATGTGATGATTTGGTTACAAAATAATACAAATAATGTACAGAGCAAAAGTTCAAGGTTTTTCTATGCACACAAACATGACTTTTTGTATGTTTGTATGATATTTATTGTACAAAAAGCTCGAAAAAAAGATTAAAAGTAGATGTATGTCTGTTGTTTGGAACAATGCTAACTTGAATTTACGTATTTAGTTCATTTAATTTTTTTTTCATATTGTTTTGTTTTTTGTTTTCTTTCTTTTTTGTATTTCATTTCATTTCTTTCTTTCTTTCTTTATTATTATTATTTGTTTAGTTTTTTTTTGTATATTGTCGCTGTCCAATGAATCTCCAAAATAGCAACTTCACAGGAGAGAGATAAAACCTTCTTAACATTCAATGGAGGTCAATGTAAGAACAGTTTATTTCAGGTCATTTTGGAGAAATTCTATTGGTCCATTCATCAAGAAAGTGTAAAAGACAGTTGATTTGTTGAAAGTATGTAGTAATCTAAAAAATGACAAAATAGAGATATTTGTTTATAAAATAATTATTATCATCATCTGTCCTGATCATCAGAGAATTACTCGTAATATGACTGATACAGACCTCTAATCACTAATATGAGCAATCCTAATCTGCTATAACTCTTGTGTTGCTTTAAAATATCTTAATTATGTATTTATAGATCGATGTGATTTCTTTTTTTTCCCCTTTCTTGTGATTCTTGTTTTACATTGTAAAGTTGTTATCGAAGACTATATTAAAGCTATACAGGAGAACAATCAGACAAAATGTGCTAAATAAACCAGAATATGTTTTATACTTTAGATTCTTGTAAGTAACCACATTTAGCATCTAACCACATTTTTGAGGACAGATCTGCACACTCTTGGTATTTTAATCTCAATGTCTTCATGAGGGAGAGTCACCTGGAATAGTTTTCTCAGTGTCTTGAAGGAGTTCCTGAAGGTGCTGAACAATAGTTGATGATTTTCCTTCACACTGTAAAGCTCCAGCTCATCTCAAATCACCACCTATGAGGTATGAAGGTATGCCAAAACTTTTGACAGGGACTGTGTTATGTATTTACTAAGAGCCTTAAATTAGTTTTTAAGCACCTTAAGATCTAGAACTGAAGCAAAGGTAATGTAAGGCAGCTATTATACTACTTGTTTTTTATAAGTAGTGGTAGTAGTAGTTCAGCAGTATTACAGTGCCCTCTGGTGTTGATACAGCTGTACTGGCTCATTCTACACAAACGTCCACTATTGGAGTGGCAAAATAACGTCTTAAACGTATAAATACGCAAGAAAAGCAGGTATTTATTTATATATTTAAATTACTGACACAAAATGACAGCTCATAAATATTTTGACCTTTTTTGGGCATTTATTCAAAGCTTGTGGGTACCAGATTTAGGTAACACGAATTTAACAATATGGCTGCAAATGATTAAATGTAATTATAATCATAAGCTCATATGGAAACCATCAGCTGAATTATTAAAATTCAGATAAATGAAAAGAAACAGCGGACTTAAATAATACGCTTTACTTTTCAGACCTTCAAAAATAGGTAAACAGTCCAGAAATATCTAGTAAGTGCAGTAATGCCTTCAATGTGGTTTTTATTTATAGTTACAAATTTTTGTAATTTTTTTGTTTATTATTAATTTGTCTTTTTTGTCATAACTCACTTTAACAACTTCCTAAAATGCTTACCTTTTTTAGTTTTTCGAGAACGCCTACAAACAAAAATCACTATTTTAGTTGTTATAACTATTTAAAATTGAGCAAATATTTATTAGTATATCATACAGTCGAGCAGTAGACCCAACCAGAAATTATCCCAATTTTTCACATTTTGAAAATATTAATTGAAAAGACAGATAATACTGAACATTTTAACAGCCACAAACTGTAGAATTTGGCATTAGCTTATGGTGTGATTCCTGCAGACCACAACTTTCTGTATATATATATTTTTAAATATATTTGCCATTTGTTTGTTTTTTTTTTGTTTTTTTTTTTGTCATATACATCCTTTCAAAACCTTCCCAAACAAATATTGCTTAACTATTTTTTTCTAGTTTTTTAGAAAACACTATGTCAGTTGTTAAAAGTTAGAATTGAGCAATGATTTAAGAGGATAGTTTATCATATAGTTTGGGCAATAGACCCAACCAGAACCTATCCCAATTCAACACTGAAAATATTATTTAAAATCAGTAGAATTTAGCATTAGCTTATGGACTTAGCTATTTTACTGATTAAAATGCAGACTAAAAATGCAGACAGATTGGGACAAATGCTAAATCATGGAAGTAAGTTCAGTGCAGGTAGTTCCATTTTGAAAATCTATTAAAATGGCCTAGGTCAGATTTTATTTCGACTTAATAATAAATTTAGCCTCTCTTTTGACATACATGGTTAGCGGCTAATGCTAATACTGCTTCAGCAGTGATAGCCAGGGTTTATCAGCAGACTACAGGCCGATAATACTCACCTTTGAGCGGTGAAGGAGCTAGTGCTTAGCGGGGTTAGCAGCCAATGCTAATACTGCTCCAGTCTCGGTGCTGGAGAACTGAACTGAAACTCCTGTATAGAGCTGAACTTCAGCAGAGTGGCTTTACTGCTCCTTACAACCTGACTGGTAACATTTATACATAAAATGCACAGGATTAAAATCTGCACTGATGATTTTTGTGAAAATGAAAGAAGTTTAAGTGTGCCTTATAGTGCGAACGGTCCAGGTCCACACGTTTGTGTGAAATAATACCAGTGGTGTCTATTCTGCTTTAGGCTGATGGGTAAAGTGCTGTATAGCCAATTCGTAGAAACATTTAATTGGTTAGCGTTCAAACTACATTAAAATTTTGTGAAATTCAATTAATATAAATACAATTATACTCTAATTGGGGTGGCACAATACCAGTTTTTGAAGTCTAATACCAATACTGATACTTTAACGAATGTAAATACTTCTTACACCTTTGCCATTGTCCATTGGCTTGTGTGTAGCTGGGTGTGATACCATTCAAAGTACTATATATATATATATATATATATATATATATATATATATATATATATATATATATATATATATATATATATAAAATATTGGAGCCACCATTTTTTTTTATATAAAAGTGAGAATAACACAAGGAGACAATGGTTTGCTTCTGCAAATTTTTGTATTTTGCTTCATTCTAACTCTACTTGAATAATATAGACAGAAAACAGACAGGCTGGCAGAGGAGTTCCAAGCACAGAGATACATGCAGCAAGATACCAAACAGTGCCAAATGGTCCACAATGAGGTCCACCCCCCAATCCCACCCCTCCAAAAGGCGCATAGTGAATACCAAAATGCATCAGAAATATAAAAATACATACTCCATATTTACAGCTAGCATTGGGCATGAATATCATATATACAAAAGGCCACAGAATTGACAAGGACACAGGCGGCACCAACAGCAATTACATCAAAAGTTTTAAAGCAAATTCTCCAGCTAAACAAATGTAGAACACAGCATTTACTCCATGCCATATCCTACACTCTGCATGAACCTAGTTTTAACACCTACTTAACTCAGCTCAGGTTCTTTTAGAGGCTACATTTAGAACCAAGCCAAGCCCATTCAAACATTTCACCAGGACAGAGCTGAAGAACCAGGCTTAAACCTAGACGGGGTTCTTTTAGGAAGATACAAACAACACATACTGCACACTCCCAGTTTTACAGCTTGAACAAACAGACACAGACCGGATCACAAAACACAGTGTGAACGGTTCAGAAATCCATGGGTTGAAAATTCAGTACAATAAAATGAACTTATGGCCAGTCAAATGATGTGGTTCTATCCCTTTACCAAATAACAAACATTTAAAACTATTAAAGATGGAATTGTGAGTCACACTGTACAAAAATGCATGACAGCTACCATATGTATATTATAGTACAAACTGAATTGGAGACTTGTTACAAACTGTGAATTTTTTCGGGCAATCAGAATACTGAAGTAAAAGGCTTGAAAGATAAAAATAAAATTAATAAATGCAACTTTTACATATGATTTACAACATTGTCAATGTCTTTTTTTTTTTTTTTATCCAAGGCATCCACTTTTAAGATGTTGTCATCTCGGGCAAATAATATGTCTTAATAAAACTAGGCTACTTTAAAAATATTAATCTCCATAATAATAAAAAAAAGAACAATAAAAAAACCAAAAACAACATTGAGAAATTTCTAACTGTGTGTAGGTCTTACAGCTGATTGTCCTGGTTCAAACCCCCCTATTTACAAAACGTTCTTTTCTTTATACAGAATAAAGATAACACAAAAACTGTTTAACAGTTACGAACAACAAGATCATGTAAACTTTACATCATCCTTAACAATTATATACTATTTATATATATATATATAAAGAACAACAGTTTTCACTTTTCTTTTTTTGTGCATAAAATAAATATGCTCTTTTTGGAATGCTGACAATACTATAATATATTATGGATACTTTCAATTCAGTACAAATGCATCTACCTTTTTAAAATAGTACAAAAAACATAAAATAAAATACCTTTATCAGTTCTCAGTAAAAGTAAGCAAAAAAGAAAAAAGGAGTCTATGAGAGGAGTCTAGAAGTTGATAAAAGTAGCAACATTTAAATATGACTACATTGGGCTGAAAAAGAATTTAAAGGCACTTAAATCAATGCGTTTTCCTAGTGCAAAACAAGTGCAGTCCAGCTTTAACTCATTGGATAAACAGTTTGTATGGTATCCTGTTGAAACAAAAAAGAAGAACAAAAAGCTATTAAACTGTGTATTAAACTAAAGCTATAAAAAGAAACTAAGCGTGAGGATAAGACAATGTGAAAATCAGGCACCTGTGATTACACCAGTACTGGAAAACATTTTTTTGAAAAGGTAACAGAGAGAAAGAGAGATTTTTGAAGGAAGAATAGAATACCAGCTCCGGGTGACAGTGGTGTGGTATAAGAGGAAGAAAAAATTACATTAAAAACAAAAGATTCCCCTACCTATCTATATGTGCGGCAAGCTGCAAACTCCCCATATTAAAACAATGACTGACAAATACACTAACTCACAGCCTCATTCATTCACTCATTCGTTTACTGACAGTCATAACATTTTGGTGGATGCTTTCACTCCTCCTCTTCCTCTCTCTCATGCCTTTTCTTTCTGTTCGTCCTCTACAGGAGGGCACGTCTGAGAGTGGTGCTGATGATGATGATGATGGTGATGATGATGTTGATTTGTGGGGTCTATAGGGCGTTGGAGTGGTAACACTAGGGGGCGACCATGGGCATATGGTGAACTCTTGGTCCAGAGTCAGCGGAGGCCTGCGTGTTGCCGGCAGCTCCGCTCAGAGGCGTTAGAAATACTCGGCCCCTCCTTTAGGATCACGCTCTCTAACAGTAAAAAACAGAAAAACAGAACATTAATTCACGGTTTTATTTAGCCATATGAACAGTGCTTCAATACTTTTGAGTTCAGAAGCTATATTGTTTTTTATTTATGATAAAATATGGATTCAATAAGTAACTAACTGTCTCTATCCCTCACTCTCTCTCGCTCACGCACACATGCAAACACACAAACACTGACATGCATCTTGGCATGTTCTCCACCTCTAGTCCTACACACTGCTTTTGGATAACTTTATGCCTTTACTCCTGGTGCAAAAATTCAAGCAGTTCAGCTTGTTTTGATGGCTTGTGATCATCCATCTTGCTCTTGCTCTTGCGTATATATAAATATAAATATACACCTATCGAGGGTGGCAAAAATGATCTGCGTCATGTTAATTTATTGTATGATAAGTCGTTATGATAATTTTCAGTATTAACAGACTTAATCATGATTAATCACAGAATATGGTTGTAATTAATATCATTATTTTGTTAAATACAGACACCATTAATCTAAAAATAATTCCATTTTGTAAATCATTACAAATATCCACTATTAAACACTTAAAAGTGTTTTAAATCCTAAAAGCTTTTTAAATCTTAAAAGTAGAAGGCAATTAATCACAGAATATGGTTGGGATTAACTCAACGATTTTCAGTAGTTTTAACTCACCGTGTGTGGTAGTGTTGCTCTTGGTGGGGGAGGGGGGTCGCGCTGCTGTTGTTGTCTGGCTGGGTTGGGCTCAGGTACCTGCTGAGGTGAGTGGCGTGAGTCTGCTCATGGTGGGTCTCTCTCAGGTCCTGTGTGTATTGGCGCGGCGCCCCCTCCCCTCTCTCCACACTCAGCATGCCCCCGTGGCTGGCCTCCAGCGGGGAACCCTCCTCATAGAAGAGCAGGCTGCGGGAGCGGACTGCACACACACACACACACACACACACAAAGAGAACAGAAACCAGTTAATACTAGCTCTGAACTGAATCATCTTCAGAAACAAATTATATATTTCTTTTCTTTCATTATAAAACACTTGTAACTGTCTGTTAAACAAGTGTTAATGTAGACTCAAGCTCCAGTATATCCAACTGGTCATAATCAAACTCAGCATCATCATGGTGCATGTGTCTCTAGTTCATCTCAGGAGAACCAGAATGCATTAACTTAGGCCTCTATGATCTGCGGTTACTATGGCAACCGAGTCAGCTCAGCCAATGGCAGCCTCTGTGGGGCCCTCCTCAAAATGGAAGAGGCTTTTTAAGAGACAGAGACAATGTTCAGAAGTGTGTATGTGAACGCACACACACACACAAACGTGGGTGAACTAGATAGGTGAGAGTGAAGGCTGTGAAGTGAGGTCTGGAGAGGTGGGAATAATGATTTGATATCACAGCCTGTGTAAGGCATCTAACACCAATCAGAGGGTGAAAAGAGTCCCAGTCTTCCAGGAAATCCCAGGATCTATCAATAGGTCCAGAGAGAGTCTCCCAATGTGAATAAAGCCCCAGACTGGCTGATACCGATTAAGGCTGGTTTTATCCGTGGGATGCATAATTAGCCTGATGCTTCAAGACCATATAAGATGTTTTCGCTTTTTGTTGCAATGCTCCTGACACTAGGAGGTTATGGACAATGAAGCACATGCCTCCTCCGATACATGTCAAATCAGTAACCTTCTCTTTTTGAGCTGCTGCCAATGCATTGCAGTAGGCAGCTTGCATGCTCGGAATACAGCAAAGAATTCCCAGCACTGCCAACTGTGCTCTCTAGTCTCAGAATCTGGCAGCTGATGCCAGCTAAGCAGCATGGCCCAGGATTCCCACTCTCAGGGAATCTCTCATCTTAGTCTGCTGAGCCACTTAAAAACAACATAACAATAAAATTGCATCAAAATTTAATCTACAGGCTAATGCAGTCAATTAGCAGGCTAATTGAAGTTTTAGCAGCCATCAGAAGAAGAAGAAAGTTTAAGATACCAAATATTCTTTAGATAGATAGATAGATAGATAGATAGATAGATAGATAGATAGATAGATAGATAGATAGATAGATAGATAAATACTTTATTGATCCCCGGGGGGAAATTCTTTAGCTGTTCTTTAGCTGTTCGCGCTAGGTGTTACTATACATTTTTAAAAACCCAATTTATTCACCATACACTTTTTTAAAAAGAGAAATCCAGTGCGTAAATTGGGCTTGGGGTGTAGTGAAGCATGATAACACGTATGAGCTTTTGCTGAATAGCCCACCTCCGTTCACCCCTAGCATTCTGAAATACAGCGCTTTTAGCTGGTGCTCCCCCAAAAAATCACTATATTTACAACATTAAGAAGCTCAAAGTAGCTCCTTGCTTCAAAGGTAGAATTCTGAAGGCCCTGATTAAAAAAAAAGTTGACTGAAATAATAAGTAGAATAGTTGGAATTACAGAAACAGTTGGAATTCATGTATTTCCACTGAATCAATTTTGCAATCTGTTCCCCATCCTACCTAATTGTTTGTGCTCATCAGTTGACTTATCGTGACTTTATTTTTTAATACACTTCCTTTGCAATTTTCAGTGCAGCTTGCAGTTTTCAGTGCCTCGGAACTCTACCAATGAATTATTGAGCTACTCTGAGCTTTTTAATGGTGTTATAATGTTTTTTTCCATGTGTAACACTATGCCCCTATCGCTGACATTGTAAGCCGGTTTGAAGCAACAGCTAAATATGCTGTATTTCGGAATGCTGAGGGTGAATGGAGGTGGAATATTTGACAAAAGTTCACACTCACTATCGTGTTTCACTATACCAAGTCCATTTCATACCAGATTTCTCCTTTAATTTCAGACTTTAGAGAGTGAAAAGGCTGGAATAGCTCAGGTAGCACATGAGAGACGTACCCTGGCTGGTGGTGTAGAGGTCAGCCGAGGGAAGCGGGGTGGACTTCACCGTGTGTGAGGGTGGGGATGATGAGGAAGAAGAGTAGAGGGACAGCTCGGGCAGGCAGGGAGCCAGTGAGCCCAAAACCAGCACAAAACACAGCGCCACCACCTGGCCGGAAGGAGGAACCACACACACGGTGAGACCACCATTCCGCCACACGAGCTGATCTAGAGTCAGTTCGACAGTACTTACACTTACAGCATCTTTCTCACTCCCACGTGCTCAAAATGCTGTTTTGAACATGCCATTGATTAACAAGTTTGTTGGCAGTGTGTGGTTCTGATTTAGGCCAAATGTATGATAAAAATATAATGTCAGATAAAGGTCAAAAGGATAATATGAAAAGCCTAAAAAAAATAGGTGACAAAACTACTTGCTGTGTAAACGCTCACTAAGCTTATCATTTAGCTAGGAAAATTTGGGTAGAATAAAGGTGATTAGAAGACAATGACACACTAGATTATGAATTGCTATTTGTTAATTGTTTGTAGGTTTTGTCTGTTGGATCCCAGGAACAAAGGCAGCTATTGCAATAGCAATATTCCCTAATAGCAATAATCCCTAATGGGACGTAAATAAAACAACAATTCAGCATACCCAAATCCAGTAATATATATATATTATATATATTATATTTTTTGCTAAATTTGGGTGTTATTTATATTTTTGACTGTGTCTAAATTTGAAAAATCTGGCTGGATGTAACCTCTGCTAATTAGGGCATATTGAAAACAGCACTGAAATGTATGGCTGGTGTTGGCTGAATGGATAGTCACTGTTTGGTCACACTGTCCAATGTCTGACTCTGGATCAGCCCATACAGGGTCTCCATAGTACATGCAGACACTACAGATGCTAGCATGCTAATTCCAAAGAGCTTCTTTTACATGGTAACTTTGTTTTTTTTTGCAAGGTGTTTTACATCAGTTATTCAGTAATAATTCAGAGAGTAAGAGAATTACAATGTGCAGGTGTTTGTGGGAGACAGTACTTATAAGTCTATAGCCTGTTTGTGTATGAAGGAGAAAGAAAGGCATAGAAAAAAGTCAGATAGGAGTGAGTAAGAGAATGAGTGAGAGAGCATACCATGAGGCAGGTACCGGTCTGTGTTGAAGCCATCTTGCAGGAGCGAGGCACTTTTCCACTAACCAGAGCCTGAAGCTTCTGCAGCTGCTGCAGCAAAGACCTATAGAGGAAAAATAAGCACAATTTTAGGTTTACTTGTACATACAGTACAATATAATGTCTGTATCCACTTCAATTACTGAGCACTATAGACATACAATTTGGAATACCTAAATATTATTATATTAGCAATGACTTAATAAAATAACATTATAAACAACTGCCTAAATATGTGTAGGTCCCACTTGTACCACCAAAATACGGACTAGGGACCCTATTCTTGTGATCTATAGAGAAGCCATTAACCAAGCAAAAACACAGCTTAAAACACGCAAAAAACATGTACTAAATCAAGTCAAGTCAAGAGGCTTTTATTGTCATTACATCTGAGTACAGGTACACAGTGTGATGAAATTACGTTCCTCCGGAACCATGGTGCAACATAGAACAACAAGCAATAGACAACATAAAGTGCAGGAGTGACGACAGTGCAACATAAAATTATAAAATTATAACACTAAATAACAATAAATACAATAAATACAAAGGACGAGACAATTTAAAGACAGGACAGTGCAGTACCGATACGGTATAATAAAGTGTATAGTGGGGATAAGGTGCAGAGATGTGTGACATACTGTAACATATAGAACATATATAATCACAGCAGTTACTGAGGTAGAGTTTATAGTTTTTAAGAGTGCAGCAAATAAAGTCATGTCAGCCTCTGTGTGCTGACTGGGTGTGTGTGTGGGTGAAGTTCAGTTCTTCAAATCTCCTAATTAATCATAAATGTAAAATAAACTTGTCAGCGTATCACTTGCCATTCCCTTTAACTTTTAAATGAGCTCTTTGACATTGGCGAATTGGTATTTTAACGCTGCAGTGCTTCTCAGCAGAGAAAACTGACCTGCTCGTTTCATGCTGTAAAGGTGCATGAGCAGGTCATTTTACAGAAACAGCTATGTTATTGTACTATTCTCTTTATTGTTGATGTAAAAGTTTTGTGCACTGTGGTGTGTCCTTGGCCTGATGGTTGACTCTTGTTTAGGTTGTAATCAGTCAATGGCGCACCTGTGTTTTCCATTGCCAAGATAGTAATATGCCAGAAATGTACCTAAATACACCTCCAGACCGCCACGAGAATGACTATGTATCTACCCAAGATATACTCATAAGCTCCGTTGCTTAGGCATGAAACAAGAGTTTTGGCAAGGTGTAAGTTTGGACCATAGGTGTTAGACCAATAAAGATGGAATTTGATACTGGTGATCATCAACATAAGTAAGTTAATGACGAAGTTTTGAAGGTTCTAAACATCCACCGTGTTGGGAAAAAGCATGCTTTATTTCCTTGCAGTTTCTGAAAAGACTGTGTTACAAGAACTCTCTCTGTGAGCTATTCTCTCTCTTTTGCTATTCTGAAACGTGGAGATCAAATAAGGATAACACCACTGCAGAAGGACTTCATTACATAAACCACACGTCCAACTTGTCTTTGACCTTACCCACTCAGCAGACGCCCACTAACATCCACCCACATGCACTACTATGAAGCTGCAGTCGGCACAACGTTCTCTACTCTCCTCCTTTTATAGGCACAGAATAAAATCTGTGCCAGTTACTTAATCTTTTCTTAAAAAAAAAAACCTTCTAAATACACACAGTGGGACAGCACACTCTACTGGCTCCTCTGCTCCACTACAATTAAAGAAATTCAGCTTGCAGTAAAAGCTCAATGCTCTTGATTCAATTCTAGCAACACATTCTAAAATCAACCCAATTAATAACTGAACCATCCACCCCCACCCCCTTCTGCTCCATTTCTTGCTTTCTTTTTCTTTCTTTCTCTTTAATATATATGTAGATCATATTAAAACACTGAGGCAATAGCCTAAGGTATATATTTCCACATAACATTTTATTATGCCCAAAGGAGAATAGGTTCTCCCCCTTTTAGAGGCCCTGTTTGATAATGTTTTTTTTTTCTTCATTTTTTCATAGTAAAGCAGATTACTCTGCAGCTGCTGCAGATCTCCAGCTGGATTGTTTATTAGGATTTTGTAAAGATATTAAATAATGGAAAGTCTTCTAGATTAACAACAGTTTAATTGCAGTAGTTTTATAATGTATAATATTGATAGTGAAATGGAAAGCAACCTTTGTAATAAAACAAGCTCAGTTCTCCTCCTTCTGTTTATGTATGATGGTTCATTTATTTATTTTTTGTTTATGTCAAAGAGAGATTATAGGACTATTTCTCAGTCTTGGTTTTAAGCCATAAACAGAATGAATCAGTAGTAAGCAGTAACCAGTCATCACCACTAGAGGTCACCCTCTGCTCTGCTGATGCTACACTAAATCATGTACTCAAGACCCCTGAACCATCCATCTATTCATCCCTTCATCCAGATATACAGAATATCTATTACTACCACTATACATTAATCAGATTATACATTCATCCATAGCTTATTTTATTTATTATTTTGTTAAAAGTCACTCATTCTCTTTTCCATATACTAACTTCATTTAATTTTTAATTCCCTGATTCCCATTCTCTCCTGCTCGACATTTTTCTTTTATTCTCACTTATTCCCTTTCTCACTCCCTTACTCCATCCCTTATTCACTTCTTTCCTCGTTTTCTAATTACCTTACTTACTCTTTCACTCATTCCCTCATTCACTTTCTCTGTTACTCATTCGCTAATTCTCTTTCTGTCTTCTATACTTATTCCCTCATTTCCTTAACCGCTCCCTCACTCACTCCTTCACTTTTTCTCTACATACTAATTCCCTAAACCACTCCCTCACTCAATCCCTTACTCACTCTCTCACTCATTCACTATTTTTTTCTGTTCTCTGTACTTATTCACTAATTTCCTTAACTTTCTCAAATTACCTTATTTACATCCTCACTCCTTCACTCATTCCCTTACTGTTTTCTCTATTTATTTCCTAATTCACTTACTCACTCCCTCGCTCATTCCCTCATTCCCTTAATACCATCTCACTCATTCCCTAGTTTCTCTAATAGTTACCCCATCATTCACTTCCTAAACCCCTCACACACTCCTTCACTCCTTCTCTTATGACCTTCCTCACTTATTCCCTCACCCCTCATTCCCCCCACATTCATAACCTAATTTCTTACTTACTCTTTTTGGTAATCCAAACTCCTCACTCCTTTTTTAAAGCCACAAGCTGCTTCACTCATTCTCCTTGTTCACTTCATTATTACCTCATCCTCTCATCCCATTACTCGCTCCGTTACTCACCTCCACATTGCTTTATTTAATCTTGTCTTATTCCCTCATTCTTCACTCCCTTGCGTTTCTCCCTTCTTTACAGGCTAATACACTCCCTCATTCACTCATTACTTATTCACTCTATCTGTATTCATTTAGTCATTCACTCACTTGTTCTCTTGCACCCTTACACACTCATAAATGCCTTTGACTAATATTAAACAGCACCCACGGGCTCCAGATCTGCACAGATCTACACACTTCCAGTCAGGCTGGTGTCCCCATCTGATCCAGGGGCTCCAGTCACATGATCCCAAGTAGAAACACACGAAACAAAAGAAGCCCTACTCATAGGACTACAACATGGGACGAGGGACAGCGCGCTCACACCAGCACACTCCGAGTCCAGAAATAACAACTTTTTTTTTCAGCTCTCACATCTAAAACGCAATTGATGGTCTGTGATCCAACCCACCCACACACTTAAAGATACACACACACTCACAGAACCTCAACCCCCCTCACACCGGGTAGTTCCTTTGAACTTCAGTAGCTGAGTCAGAGGGATCTCTCCGCGTCCAAGACGGCTCCGAGCCAACGCATACACACATGCACTTTGTTCCGTAATGAGGAGTAAGCAGGCTCCGTGCTGTGTGCGGCTGCAGGAGTGTATTGTTTTAATGGCAGGATGGTGCCACAATGCTAACTTCACAACAAGCTCCAGCAGAGAGCAGAAACCTGCCTAACCCACCTAGAAAGACTCCTAACAGCACAGAGGGGCCAGTGTGAACTCACTGTGAGGGCACTCACTATGAGCACTAGCCTTTTGCACTAACATTTTGACATAGAGCATAAGGCACATCATACTAATCTCTTCCAAACAAGGAACAATATATTTACACAGATTTTCCGCACTATAAGGCGCACTATGCGACACTAGTAAGGAGCAGGGTTGTCGCCATGTTTTCCTTCTAATTCAGCAGGTCTCACTGCGGTAACTAAGGTAAGTAAAGCTAAGCTATATAAACAAAAGTAACTGTAATTCTTAAACAAAACTTTCCAAGTCAAATGAGCAGTGAATGTTAATCTACACAAATTTCTCTTCTAAAAATATTTATTTGGGTGAGTAAAGCACTTCTGTTTATTCACAGTAAGCTTAGATTTCCAGATTTCCACTAAAACTGGATGCAGCAGCATTAGTAGTAGCAGCAAACTGCTAACGCTAGCCGTGGTTAGCGCTAGTAAATGCCACCTGACAAAGGTGAGGAGTCCGGTGAGCCAAAGAAACATTAGCTAGCGGATCATCCTTCGTAGCTTGTGTTAACATGCAGACTACAGTCCGATATACTCACCTCTGAACAGCAAAAGAGCTACCACTTAGCGTGGTTAGCGGCTAATGCTAACACTGCTCCAGCCTCGGTGCTGGAGAACTAAACAGAAACTCCTGTATAATGCTGCACTTCTTTGAAGGGATTTTACTGCTCCTAAAAATCTGACTAGTAAAATTCATACATAAAATGCACCGGATTATAAGGCTTACTGGCAATTTCAAGGAAAATTAAAGGACTTTAAGTGTACCTTATAGTGCGAAAAATACGGTATATATACATTGGCCATCAAAAAAACATATTGGAGAGCACAAGTATATAAACAATAATGACAATTAAAACATGGATATACATAAATTAATTAATACAATATATTATTATCAGAATATCTCCGCCATGTAAAAATGCAGATACACACACACACACAGATACAGTTCCTGTCTCACCTGTTTGCACTTTCAAGAGTCTCCACCTTCTTCCACAGTTCATTGTTTTCTGAAGTGTAGTTCTCCACCCTGCACACGTACACACACAAACACACACACACAAAAGCCATTTGTTAAACACAGCTCCAACAAATACACAAATGTTATCCACATCCTTCTGCATCCTTTCAGTACCCACTCTACAGTTTAATTTACACCTCAGTTTGAATAAATTATTCTTTATTCATTTTTTGACATTTAGAATAAAGAGCAGTGCTATCTACACAATATGGACATATTGTACCTATACATTATGCCTACAGGACATTTTATGACATCCCATTTTAAATCCACAGGCATTACTATGGAGTCTGTCCCCCTTTGTAGCTCTAACAGCAGGTGTGGAACTCTCTGGTGTAGTTATTGAGTCCTAAACAATCCTAACTTTCCAATAAAATCACCCACAGCTTATGGTGAAACTACTAGGTGGAGAAAAAAATCACCAAATGACTTGGTGGTGCAGTGGTGCCATCCTTTTACAGTACCACTTTGGACTTTAGTGAGCTTTTCACAACAATCAATTCTTTTACTATTGTTTGTAAAGGCAGACTGCATGGCTGAGTGCTTCATTTTATACATGTTTGTGTGTATGTGTGTGTGTCCTGAGACTCCTGTCTCTCCTTGTTCTCTAAACCCTGAGAGCCTTAAAAACACATGGGATAAAATGACTCACACAAACACACACAAAATACACTGACAGAGACAAAGTACAGAAGTACTGCCACTGGCCTTGACACAGAAACAAACACAAATATATAAACACAGAAAACTGGAAGAGAGAGGAGAGATGTGAAAAGTGTTTAAGTGTGTGAGACAGAGAGAAAGAAAGAGAGAAAGAGAGAGAGAGATGTAATGTGTGTGCCAGGCTGGGAGAATAAGAAAGAATATATGAAGGAGGAGGAGGGAAGCGAGAGAATGATGAGAGGCAAAGAGAGGACAAAGTGAAGGATGAAAGCCGGACAAACATAGAGAACCAGGGAAAGAAGGAGAGAGAAACACAGAAAGAAGCACACAGTGAATCCAGCTCGTACTTTTTCTCCAGACACTCCACATACTCCTTCTTCTTGCGACGGCTCTCTTGTGCGGAGATCTAAAGAGAGAGAGAGAGAGAGAGAGAGAGAATCAGGACAGAATTAACAATAGCAATCAATTCATTTTATTCATCACAGACCTGCTGTCTAATTACTGCTAGACCTCAGTCTAATTGCACATACATATTCTATCGCACGGTTCATGTAATTTGTTCCAGCTACCTTGTTTTTGATCTTTCTGCGCACTCGTTTGAGTGCCTTTTCCTCTGTCTTGGTCAGGGGCAGTTTGTTGGGAACGGGGTAACCCTCGGCCATCAGCGTCCTCTTCTCCTCCTCTGTCAGCATCAGAGGGCCCGATGTTCCCTGCAACTTCTGCACAGCATAAACAACAACAAACCCAATGAGCAAATTGCACACATCAGCAGTTTAACTATTACCAGAATTGTGGCGGCTCAGCACATTGAAGCCTTGAAGATCAAACCATAAAGTAAACCAAAAAAACATTTTTCAGAACCACGTTTGTTCATTTTTGGGTTTGTGGTATTTCTTGGGTTTGTGTTGTTCTTGTTATAATACTGTATGTGCTTTTCATTACTCTGACCTTTACTTTAGCAATGAAATCCAAGCAGTGAAGCCAAAGGCCTTCATCATGCACAGCACAAATACATATAAAGATTCTGTCCTAAAACTATATTACTACATACCGTATTTTTCACACTGTAAGGCGCACCTAAAATTCTTTAATTTCAATGCGCCTCATGCCACTCTGCTAAAGTGCAGCGTTATAATAGAGTTTCAGCTTTGTTCTCAAGCAGAATTAGCATTTAGAGGTGAGTATTATCAGCCTGTAGCCTGCTGTTAACCTCAGCTAGCACTGCTGGAGCTGCATTAGCATTAGCTGCTAACCGTGCTAAGCGCTAGCATTTTGGAAGTTCAGAGGTTTGTTTATTGGACTGTAGCCTGCATGCTGACCATGTTAAAACAAGCTATGTGGGATGAACTGCTATCTGAAAGCACCCTGGCTTATTAGAACAATCAAGGTTCCTCCTCAGTGTAGCGCTGTTGGGTGAAAGTTAGGCCACATTATGCTCCAGCTTAATTAAAATCTGGAAGTCTAAGCTTCCTGTAAATAAATGAAAGTGCTTTACTCACTCAAATGAACAGTTTTCAGGAGAAAAATCTGTGTAGATTAAGATCCAGAGCTTGTTTGACTTGTCTGACTCATCTAAAAAGTTTTTTTTTTTTTTTTAGAATTACAGTTTTGTTTACTTAACTTTTAGATTGAAAGAAAAGCTGGCGACACCAATGTTCTGACTACTATTTAGTAGTGTCACATAAAATGCGCCTTCTAATCCAGTGCACCTTATGTATGAAAATAGACCAGAAAATAGATTTTTATTGATAGTGTGTTATAATTCGGTGCGCCTAGTGTGAAAAATACAGTACTACTATATAACAACTGTACTTTGCTGGTTAAAGCTTGTAGTCAATCTGTTGTCTTTTTAGGCCTTTACCAATTACCAGTGTCTTAGCACAGAGCCAGCTTTGGGTATGGACCAATTTCAACCTAGCGGTCAAACTGACATATAAACACTACAATGCCAGTGATAATACCACCTGACCAGAAGGTCATGTGATAAAAAACTGATGACAAAATGTGCAAGATAACAGATACAGGGTACAGATTGTACAATCTACACTGTGCGCTCACACTGACATGTCAAATGTCATTGGATGGCATTGATTATGAAGTTTTCCTCAGGGGGAGCAGGGGGATAACTGCCCCCCTTTGCCATCAAGATTGAAAAAACTTCACTAAAGTGCCCGGAACACTATAACCTCTGTTATAAGTTGTGAGGTGGTATCTTGTGAAGGGGACTAAACACACCTGCTAACATCTGCAAATAGCACATGATTATGTATTATGTGTTCACCAGAAATATGTCAGAGACAGTGGTTGATAATGATTGTGGAGGACTATTAAGTTAGAAGTGACCAAAAAAACCCCAACAAAAATATATATTTTTTAGAAATTTGATAACCTTTCTATTACCATGGTATAATGTGCAGTTTCAATGTGTTTGGCCATTTTATTTCATAACAAGCATAAAAAACGCTAGTAGTTCATCTCAGTAGCTAGCTAGCTTGCTAGATTTCCTGTTTTACCTTAAATGGTGCAATATATGGCAGACAACTTTGGAAACCTACCCCTTTATAAAGACATACAATGCCCTAAAGTAAACTAGTTTACCAGCAGTTAAGTTGCTGAACTTTAGCGCTCCACTGCTATAACTATATCTGTATCAGGTGCTTGAAGGTTTGTCCCAATTCTAGGGTGAGGATTTTATCTGTTCTAAGGGGAAGAGTTGCACTCAAAAACAAGGGGAAGGGATACAAAAGAGAAATGGAATTGGCCCTTAGTATTGATATATTATCCCCATATTTTGTGTGTAGAGTAGACATATGCAGAGGTGTGATTAGGTGTCTCTGAATGTGTATAGTGTTGTAGCTGCCAACTTACATGGGGAGCAGTCAGAAGTGGAGAGGAGGAGATGGCCACAGAGGAGCGAGCCTGCAGGCGGGCGGGGCTAGAAGGGGGCAACGAATGGGGACTCTGCATCCGGGCAGGGCTGGATGGAGGCAGCGAATGAGGACTCTGTGATCCGTCGCTGTCACTGCCGTGGCTGCTGGGAGGAGTGGGAGGGAGCTGTAGGTGCTCTTCTAAGGAGATAAAAGATAATAAAGAGCTGACTATAAAAGCTGATTACCAGAAGAATTAGGACATGGTGGCCCACAGGGGTTCACATACATAATGAGTACACATTATTAGCATTATTAATATTTTAAAACATATTTACCTAAAATTTTAAAATATTGCTATTGTAATGACTCAGTATATCTTCTGAGCATATTGTGGACATCTTTAGTGTTTATAAAACACTGACTAACTGCACATGTCATTACAAAGAGTAAAATAACACTGTTTAAAGCAGCAGTCTGTAACTTTTTTAATGCACATATGTATATAAAAATAAACAGCTGTGTGTATTATTTTGTTTATATTGTTTATATATCAACACTGTCAAAATGTAGAGAGCATACCTATACATCCCTACACAAACCTAACAAATCACTCTGTTTTTAGAATTACTGTATTTTTTTTGCACTATAAGACGCACCAAATTATAAGGCGCACTATCAATGAACATCTTCTAACATCTTCTAACATGGGTGTTGCCATGTTTTCCTTTTACTCAGCAGGTCTCACCCCTGGGTGGTGGTAGGAAGTAGCTAACTAAGTTAAGTAGAGCTAAGCTAAGAAAAAAAAACTATAATTTAAAAAAAAAAACTTTTTCTTTTAAAGTCCAGCAAATATCATTAATCAGAACCTTTTTTCGTGTTCTCACTTAGGGGCTGAAGCTTTAATCTGGAGGACTTGCAGCACATTTTAAATCAAAATCTCTGTACACTGTAAGTTGTTAACAATCTGTCGCCACTGATGCATCCTGTCTGTCTCTCAAAATGTCACAATAAATACTATGAAAAACAAATGAGATCTTATAAAATCTTATAATAAAAAGCTTAGTGCAAAAAGCAAATGGCACAAACTAATGTATTCAATGTAAAGCTATCTATCTATTTTAAACTCATCATGCATCACAGACAGCACATCATGGAGACGCATATAAAATGTACTGTCATCAAATTTAGAGTGGCAAGAGATTCTTTATGCAGTAAATTAGGGTTTTATTTTTAGACTGTGCTGAAGACATGCTCTTATAATCTTTTGTGTGTGTAACTGTCACCAGATGTGCATGGTCAATAGGAGCCTGACCTGTTAACACGCCACTGGGTAAGTAGAAAAAGCTTAATGAAAAGCACACAGGTGCTTCTGCTAAGCCGCAAGGTACACACACAAGCACACGCACACATGCGCGCGCGCACAATGTGCCATTTATGAATTAAAATTAGACGCCGCTAGCATCAATGAGCCATTCACAAACCAGCCCAAAGGAGAGCGAGATTGGAGAGATCTTGCAGGCAGAACATGCCACATTTAATCTGAACCCCTCACACACCCTAGAAAGAGCGTATTTATAAACGTGGAGTGAAGCAGGCGGGGAAGTGGGGAGGTGTTGGAGAAAAAGAGTGATGCAGAGTGACACAGTGTTAAAGAAAGGCTTCTTGATGGAGTGCTGGAACTCAAACTGAGGGGTTTAGAGTTCCCAGTGACTCAGAAAGAAATCATCAGGCGAAAAAGCGCGTTTTACGCTCAGCGATAAAATACAGATATGGATAGAGCCATTCTTTGACAGCCCATGCATCTTAACACATATGTACCACCTGAAATCATGGGGGCAGTGCCTTCAACATGAGCACTGCCAAAAAAACAAGAGGTGGCCTGTGAGGCCATCTAATTCAATAAGTTCCAACTAAGGTTCCTTTGTTGCTTTCCAGAGTTTCTTTTTCACTTTCCTGTGCATATGGCAGTGGTTATGTTTCATTTGCATTTGTTCATTTGTGCTTTACAGTAATATTGCTCTGTAGCATCCATATCTGTAAGCTTTTAGAGGAGAATGTGCACAAATACATACAAAATGAATGTAGAGTACAGACAGAACAATCAGTCTGTCCGTATCCGTAAGATTTCAGAGAGCATGCAACAATACAGACACAATGAATGCAGACTACAGACAGAACATCCATATCCGTATCCGTATTTATATTTATTGAGCATGATTGAGCCTTTGAGCCTACTAAACAAGCTTCACTTTCTAATCATGAATAATAGAAACAATTAATTACACAAAATGTAGTTTAATGACGATGGGGTGCTTATCTAGCAGATGGCATCCAAGGATGCTGGAAGCTATCCCATGAAAGTTTAACAGCCTAATTTGTCATCTAGTAGCAGTGTATGCATGTGTGTGTGTGTGTGTGTGTGTATACCCACCAGTGGGGACACTAAGGAACTGGCTGGCGTCTCTGGGCTCTGCTTTGATAGTTGGTACAGTGTTATTACTCTGTTCTCTGTCACCCTGGAACAAAAAACATAGAGAGCAAAACAAAACACAAGATTTTAATATTCAATCGATTCACATTAATTCAGAGTTTTAATACTAGGATCAAGAATGAATAATGGACGTCTATTTTCATACATAAGGTGCACCAGATAATAAAGCACATTTTAAGCGACAATAGTAAGGAACAGGGGTGTCACACGGTAATCTACACAGATTTCTCTCCTGTAAACTGTTTATTTAGGTGAGTAAAACGCTTAACGCTAGTAAATGCCGTCCAACAGCGCTACACTGAGGAACCCTGAGTGTTCCGGTAAGCCAGGGCGCTATCAGCTAGCGGTTCATCCGCTATCAGCTAGCGGTTCAACACGCAGGTTACAGTCCGATAATACTCGGCTTTGAATGGAAAAAAGCTAGCGTTGTTACCAGCTAATGCTAATACTGCTCCAGCCTTAGTGCTATAGAAACTTCACTGAAACTCCTTTATAACGCTGCGATTCAGGGGAGTGGCCTTACAACCTGACTGAAATTCATACAAATTCATACATAAGGCGCACCGGATTAAAAGGCGCACTGTCAAATTTTGGGAAAATGAAAGGATTTTAAGTGTGCCTTATAGTGCGAAAAATACGGTATCAGTATATTGATGTGATTATGATATACTGTTTAGCAATACTGTATCAATTCTCAAAAACACAGTATTATTGTTTGATGTATATTTTACATGTATTATGAGACTAGTGGCAGATAGTGGTCACCGACTTTTGTTTTATTCATATTTTATGTATAGGGTGGTTTGTGTTTATACAGTTTTTCTATAATTAGATTTCAAATATTTTGTCTTGATAAAAGTATTTTAATATATCAAATCATTGTGATCATATGTATATCTATACAGCCATAGCTGATATATATCTGGTGTTTAGTAACATCTTTAATATTTCACTTCTCTAGATCTTTATCAGTGACTCTACTTCAAAAGTCTCACCTAAAAGATCTTTCCTTTGTATGATCTGAGTGCCGTTGTTTAATCTTCACTGTAAACTTGCGCTATCTGCATCATAACTCCACTGTCTGTTCCACATTTGAGCCTCGATTCGTTTCAGTGTTTCTTCCTCATACTCTTGTGGAGTTTCTCCTGCCACTGTCGATCTCCGCTTGCTCGTTACACGCCTGGACCTTGAAAACTGTAAAGCTGCTTTGGGACAATGTCTGCTATAAAAAGCGCTACACAAATAAAAGCAGTCCAAATGTAGTAAGCGTTCGGGAAGCCTGGAAAAATGACTTCAGGCAAGATTTTCAAACTCTCCAGTGGGCCACAGAACTGCACGGTGCTTCCTAGCTGTTTTCTGGCTTTAACAGACCTGACTCGAGTCATCAGCTAAGCCTAATTATGCTTCATGAGTCGAATCAGAGGGGTTAGAGCACGGAAACAAACTTTTCCAGAAAGCCCCGGGATAGTTTCCACTATCTGTCATTTAGGAATGGCAGACAGCAGAGTTTTGGTCGTAATCCAATTTATCTTCCTAACCGACTCTATTTGCCTTAATTTGTGGGACAGCTGAATAATTTGACACATTATGTAAAGCAGTAAGCTTTCGGGTGTTCTTCTTTCTGTACACTATATACATACAGATCTGGAAAAAATTAAAAGACTAAATCAGTTTTGTTGATTTTGCTATTTCTAGGTATATATTCAGAGCTGTATATGAGGGTCTGATCCACTCTTACCAGTGCAACACACAATACTAACACTACAGTGATGAGAATGACCCACCACACAAATAATAACTGTGCTCTGTGGTGGTCCAGCAGGATGGTCCTCTTACCATTGAAGAAGTGTCACGTGAAGGGTGAAATATACAAGACAAATGTCTGTAATTATAGAATTACAAAGTCACAGTACACTTAGTTCCAACTTAGTTACAGTTAGAACGCCAATCGTTAAATTAAAACATAAATGTATTAATCACAACAATATTTTGTGAGTAAATCATGAATAACATCATGATTACATTCTTTTAAATGCTGGTATTTAACTGTATTTTTTGTTTTTGGGATGGTTACTAAAATAACGGTATAGTGTGATTCACACCTGGCAGACTAGATCATTTTTTACTGTATTATAATATTTCAGGGTAGTTTTGATGCTTTTTAAACTAGAATATTTTAGTGTGCTGAGTTGCTGAGTTTAACTGAGAGTTTTAATATGCTAGTGTAGCTCCATATTCCACACCTTCAACAGCTTAAAAAGAGGAAACGCTGTGTATCAGCTGTGTATGTTTGTGTGTGCATGAACACAAAAGTGTGTGAGAAAGAGAGAGAGAAAGAGAGCATACATTTCAGTATAAATAAAAGGTAATATATTTTCCGGACAGTAATATGTAATATGTGTTATATTGATAAATAAAACTGCTAACTGCTCTTCTTTTTTAATTTGCTTAAAAAAATAACTAGTTAAACTTTCCAGATTAACTGCACTGACGTTAATGCATTAATGTTGACAGCCCTCATAGCCCTAATATGGTTCTATAGAAAAAGCTTAAAAAACTATTGAAATACCATCAAAAGGTCATAAAGTTGCTCTTTGATTGACATGTGAGCTGAACGCAGACTAGCCACAGAACTTCCGTAGAAGAGAAAAGCTCCTCTTCCGAAGAGCAAAAATTATATAAAGCTGTGCCTAAATTATAGTAATTACTGGATGTCATATTATAATGCTGTGTCATTTGGACTGTGTACTTATACTCTCCCCATAGGATTCTGTCTGTGCCTGTGAGTCTCTCTCTCTCTCTCTCTCTGTCTCTCTCTCTCTCTGGCACACACTCTTTCAGAGCACACAAAATCATGCATTACTTTATCTATAGATTCCACATAAAAATGTGTATATATATATTTTATTATTGGCAAAAATAGTCTAGGTGAAAATTTTGATTTTTTACACTATAAAGCGCATCTAAAATCCTTTACTTTTCCCAAAAATCGACCTTATAATATGAATTTTAGTCAGTCAGATTGTAAGGAGCAGTAAAGCCACTCTGCTGAAGGAGTTTCAGTTAATTCTCCTGCACTGAGACTGGAGCAGTATTAGCATTAGCCTTGAACCAAGCTAAGCGCTAGCTCTTTCGTCGTTCAGAGGTGAGTCCTACTGGCCTGTAGCCTGCTGCTAACCTCGACTAGCACTGCTGGAGCAGCATTTTCATTAGCCACTAACCGCAATAAGAGCTAGCTAGCTCTTTCACTATTCAGGGGGGAGTATTATCAGACTGTAGCCTGCATGTTTACCACGTTAAAACAAGCTATGTGGGACGAACCACTAGCTAATATCGCCCTGGCTTACAGGAATACTGAGTGTAGGTTCCTCAGTGTAGCGCTGTCGGGCGGCATTAGCCGCTAATCGCAGCACTAATGCTGCTGCACCCAGCCTGATTGGAAATCTGTAAATCTAAGCTTACTGTAAATAAGCAGAAGCGCTTTACTCACAGAAATAAACAGTTTTCAGGAGAGAAATCTGTGTAGAATAACATCCAGCGCTCGTTTGACTTTCAAAGAAAATCTTTTTTTTTTTTTTAAGAATTACAGTTTTGTTTACTTGGCTTAGATTTATAAATAAATCTAAGCTAAGTTAAGTAAAACATAAATTAGAAGGAAAACATTGAGACGCCCCTGTTCCTCACTTGTGTCGCACAATGTGCCTGATAATCTGGTGCACCTTATGTATAAAAATAGACTAGAAAATAGATGTTTATGAAAAGTGCGCCTTATAGTGCAAAAAATACGGTATTATACGGTCTATACGGACCGTATACGGTCTATACGGTTCACGACAAATCAAGCACTGTACATTCAATACATTATTTATGTCCTTCCCTGCTCGCTCTAATGACCCACTGCTTTAGTTCCTTACACTTGAATAAAACGTACAACATTAGCCAAAAATGCTAACAGAGCTCGAAACTCTGCTGTAAAGAGGAAGCCAAGAATGTCAGTGCTCTTGTCCTGCGTGTTTGTATATATTGGCAGGCAAATACCAAACACCTGCTAACATACTGCTCCACAGAGACAGCGAGAGAGAGTGCATGTGTGTGTGTGTGAGTGCGCGAGAGAGTGTGAGTGAGTAAAAAAGAGAGAGCAGACTTTTTATAAGGCACAGATGAGGCCGCTGGTCTGGGCGAGTGTGTAATCAGAACAAACAGAGGAGTTTTACACACTGACGGAGGATCACACAGTCGGCCTCAACAGAACCAGACCCAGCACTGGAGCTGAGACTGCAACAGCTGGAGTTCAGGCCTAGGGTTCACTGAGCTGAACTCCTAACAAACACAAACACACACACGCACACACATGCACGAGAGAGAGAGAGAGAGAGAGAGAGAGAGAGAAAGAGAGAAAGAACGAGAACATGTTCCCTGGGCAGAGCTCTAGTGCAAGCTGCCAGCTGACTACGAGAACAGTTCAGGATGTGTGTGTGTCTCTCATTCTCTTCCAAATGCAGCAGCGGTCCCTCTGGTTCTCAGTGTGTGTAAGGTTTGTCAGCTTCCCTGTTCATCCAGTAATCTTGCATTCACTGCACTTTTGGATCAACTACTATATACTGTACATACTTTCTGTGATCTTATATCTGTGTGAGGTCACATTGATTTTTCACATTAAAAAATAAGCAGTAAAGCAGGGGTGCCCATGGGTGCCCACGGATGTTTGGGGGTGGGGGTGAAATAAACAGCTCTGGAAAAAAACTTCTACAGTTTCAAAATCAGTTTCTATGATTTTGCCATTTATAGGTATATGTTTGAGTAAAATGAACGTTGATGTTTTATTCTATAAACTACAGACAACATTTCTCCATTTGCAGAAAATGAGAAATGGCTGAAATAACAAAAAAAATGCAGAGCTTCCAGACCTCAAATAATGCAAAGTAAACAAGCTCATATTAACAAAGTTTTAAGAGTTCAGAAATCAATATTTGGTGGAATAACCCTGGTTTTTAGTTTTCATGCATATTGGAATTGGAATGTTCCCCTCCACCAGTCTTACACACTGCTTTTTTTCCCACTCCTGGTGCAAAAATTCAAGCAGTTCAACTTGGTTTGATGGCTTGTGATCATACATCTTCCTCTTGATTATATTCCAGAGGTTTTTAATTTGGTAAAATCAAAGAAACACACTTTTAAGTGGTCTCTTATTTTTCTCCAGAGCTGTATACAGCAATTTATAACTAATTTTTCCCAACCCAGAGTTTAAAATCCAAGATAACTGCATGACCTGTTAACAGTATTTAGTAGTATTGTAAAGTTTATTAACAATTTTCTATCTGTTTGTGTGTCACTATAATAAATCAGACATACACAGCACTGCTGTTCATGTTGTAACTAGCTGTGGACATGGTGTTTGGATGTGCAAAGTGAAATATGCAAAGGAAATGCATTATTAATTTAACTAGCATTGCTAACCTGGCACATAAAAAATTTTACATTTATATTTTGATAAAATTAATCATAAAACAACTTTAAAATGACTGTCAAACTCTTTAAATAACTGTTTCTTTGGACACGTTCACAGCTCCAACATCCAACTTTAAAAGTAAATGGAAGACAGCATTAGCTCTCTCTCACCTTGTCGTGAGTATTGCGTCTCTGTGGTGGTGGGGCGAGGGTGAGGGGCTGAGCAGCAGTGCTGGAGGTGGCCATTGGGGACGCCGTGGTGATTGATGGTTCAGAAAGCAGGTTGGGTTCTTGCTTCACCAGGATGGCCGTGAGGTCCTGACTGAATGCCCACATGCCCTCTGAACCAGGTGAGAAACAAACAATACACAGTGATGGTTAGAACTGGATAATAAGAATATTCTTGTGGCAGTTTAAGAAAAAATTAAACAGTTTTTGGTTCTTAAAGGGATATAAAATGTACACAGTCAATTTTCTTTGATTTTGTGGTAAAAAAAATACCAAAATATCAGAATAAAATTCGGATTTACCAAGTTTAATGCTGTGCCTGATTAATAGTTTTTTAATGAGTTTCAATGACAGTATCTACCAGTATAGACTGACTGAGCTGGTTTATACGAACCTTAATACTAATGATAATATAATTTTTATTGAGGAGTCTCTTACAGAAAAAACAAATCCATTCATATGTTGCATATAAGAGACTTTTTAAAGTGTTACTAAAAACAAGAGACTATGGCTTTGTTAAAAATGCAAGCGAATCAGATCTGTTTCTCAAATCAGATCTGTTGAGATGACTGTTCACACTGTTATTTGCAAGTTATCAGATCAGATTTGCATCGCTCTTGTTGAGCCCCTACACTTCCATCACTTTGAATTTGATGGTGTTGTGCTGTTAGTGACCCATTAAAAAAATTAGAGACACATTAAAATCTGATTTATGCAACCATTCCAGACTGGCACCCATCTGTTCAAACCTGACTGTAATTCAATTACATTCAATTCAGTTTTTTTTATATAGTGCTTTTTACAACAAATGTAAGGCCAACAGTGGCAAGGTGGTGGGGGCGTCAGAGACTCAGTAAGCAGAACCCATCCACCTTTGGTTGACACGGACAGCACTAACAAATAACAACTGTACAAAGAGATAAATGGGAGCTATAGCTAACGCAGAATCTGAGAATTCTGATTTATGAGTGTGATTAGGTGATGGGCACATGCTTATTGTTAAAATCCAGACACTTTTATATGTACAGCTATGAAGTGTGCCAAGAATGGATCCATGGATCAGCGCAGGGTTCTAGAGCCGGACTGCATCACAGCGCTAATTCTGATCTAATTTCTAAAAATCTGACATCATGTCAGTTTTGGCAATCCAGACTATTAGAAATCAATCTGTAAACAATCCTGATACACATAAAAAATAAGATTTGGACTGGTAGTCTGAACAGTCTGAGCCTAATACTGGAGTAATAGTGAGACCTGACACTACTTCACAATACAATGGTACTTAGACAGGACATTAGTGGCAGGCCTGGCGCATGCCCAGTGCTACTTGTGTTTATGACCTGAAGGTTAGTGCAAAACAGCTCCCCTTTATTCTCCCCAAATGAGTCCCAGGCTGGAGGAGCGTGATCAGAGCGTCCGTTTCCCCTCGTAAGCAGAAAGAAGCAGGCAGGGGGTGTGAGGGAAGCGCTGCCTCTGTGGAGCTCTCAAAGCAGAAAGGCACACGCGCCGAACCAGGGGTGCTCGTTACCTCCGCAGCGTTTGTTTGTACCCTGAATAGCAGGATCGATAAAACATTACGTGGCCTTGTAAAAGCAGGACAGCTGTTTTTGATGTTTCGTCTCTGTAGGGGAAGGCGAGCAGCGGGAGTGTGATTACAGTGGGAGAGGAAAGCTTTCTCTCCGCTTTCACTGGCTCAGAGGAGCGGCCTTACGCTCAGGTTCCTACAGGGAAGCCCAGGGGAGAGTCATTTATACAGCGGATTAATTCCTGTGTGCCTCTCTGAATCAAACCCAGCCCAAAGAAAACAGGCCCTCGAGTGGAGCTGCTACTGTGCATCAGGGGTCAATCCTGGACCCATTTCAGTTCCTCAAAGCTAATAGGCAGGATGAAAGTGACTCAAAGCCCTGCGTGACCTCCCTCAAATCACTCACAATTCAATAGCCCATTTCTAAATCTTCCCTTTTTCCCTTTCTTCAGTACCTGTGCACAAAAATGGAACGAGTCTTTAAAAAAAATACAGCAGTAACAGATTCCTGCTTGCTGTCCTTATATGAACTCCACGACTTCATACCCGCCTTCTCGGGTGCGTCTTTATAACCCTTTATTACAACAATAGCTTTACTAAACCGGCCTATAATTATTTTAATTTAGCATGTAAAATCTCAGACCCTCCTGGATATCCTGAAAAAGGTTTCCCTCCCAATAAAAAAGCCACGCCCCCTCTCCCAAAGGGCTTTACCCCCTAGGGTATGAATGTGCATCAGGTAGGCTTTGAAGTTTAAGCTACATCAGGTCTAATATTGAGCAGAATCCACTCCTGGCAGAGACCTGGGGAGATGCTCATTAGCTGTTTAGAAGCAAGCAAAAAGGGAGCAGTAAAACAGCAAGTGCACCTTTTAACAGCCTGCTACCCCTACATACAGCTTTAAAAGCAGAGGCATGCTGTGCAGTGACTGTATAGACAGATATATAACATGATTATGCCTGCTCTGCTCCCTGCTCTGCTCCCTGCTCTGCTCTCTACTACTCTGGTCTGCTGCTGTGCTGGTTTGCTGCTGTGCTGCTCTGCTGCTGAAAGCTTGCTTTAATCTTCAGCTTCTACACTTTTCTCTGTTTTCTTCTCTTTTACTCTCTTCACACTTACTAATCCACTTTTAGTCTGCTTCCTCTTTGCTCTACACACCTATTAATCCACTCTCAGTCTACTTTTATAGACTTTTTCCTCAGGTTTGCTGGATTAGCTGTTTGCTGCTGCAGTTTGTTTGTGTAAGTTTCTAATTTCAACTGAAACAAGGTGAGTGCTTTTTTTCTCCATGGCTTCTGCTCAGGTTTACACCTGTTTAGAGTGTGGCATGTATAGCTTAGATCCCTTATCCACCGATACTGGTAACAATAGTGGTATTTGTACTAAGTGTGAGATAGTTAGCTCCTTGGTGGATAAGGTGAATAAGTTAGAGCTGCACGTCCGGGGTTTAATAAGGGATAGACAGCAGGATTCACTGTTAGCAGCCCCGGGTGTCTCAGGGAGAGTTAGTACCCCCTCGACTCCGGCCTTAGAGCCCTCACAGCGGGGCGAATGGGTAACGTCTCGGCGGCATAGTCGAAAGGCTAAGGCTAATGCTACCGCAAAGGCCACAGCCAGCCCACCTGAACACCACGCTCCCCCAGTTCACGTGTCAAACAGGTTTGCCCCGCTCAGTGAAGCACCAACTGAGGAGCCTGTTAAAGGTACTCTGGTGATAGGAGACTCTATCGTCCGACACGTGAAATTAGCTACTCCTTTAGGGGCACCAGCGGCAACAGTTACTTGTTTACCGGGAGCCAGAGCACCGGACATTAGTGGCAACCTTAGGTTAGGGAATAGGAGATATTCGAGGGTAGTAATTCATGTAGGGGCCAATGATATTCGTCTGCGGCAGTCTGAAGTAACTAAGGCTAATATTAAAGAGGTGATTAAACAGGCCCAGACGCTGTCCGAGGAGGTAATCTGCTCTGGCCCCATCCCAATGAGGCGTGGTGATGAAGCTTACAGCAGGCTTTCTTCGCTGAACCGCTGGATGTCCAAGTGGTGTGCAGAAAATCATGTGGGCTTTATAGATAACTGGCTACACTTTGAGGGCAAGCCTGGTCTTTTAGGTAGGGATGGTGTCCACCCCACGCGGGAGGGTGCTGCCTTACTTTCATGCAGCATAGCTCATAGTCTTTTAGTTAGTCGGCAGAGTAGTATTAGAAGCTGCTGACAATCCAGAGCCGGGACCAGGCCGCAGACAGAGAGGCTTAACCGACCGTCTGCGAGCTGCAAAGAGACGTTACCTAGATACCAATGTATTCAGACTGTGTCTGTCCCCCGAGTCAAACAAAAACATCAAAAAACTAAAACAGTAAATCTAAATAACTTAACTTATATTAAACAATCATATCCAGACTGTAGTACTAACATTTCAAGCCTAAAGATTGGTTTACTTAATATTAGATCTCTAAATTCAAAAGCAGTTCTGGTGAATGAAATGATAACTGATCAGAAATTCGATGTTCTGTGTCTGACAGAAACCTGGATTAGGCCAAATGAATATGTAGCATTAAATGAAGCCACCCCTGCAGGCTATAATTATATACACAATCCGAGATTGTCCGGTAGAGGAGGTGGGGTCTGCATACTTTTCCAAAGTACCTTAGTTAGCAATCAGAAACACTATGAAAATTTTACTTCTTTTGAGCTTCTTTACACCAGTATAATTAATCCAGTTACAAAAAAGAATGCATTTTCTTTAATTAACATCTACAGACCACCAGGGCCCTATTTAGAATTTTTAAAAGAATTTAGTGATTTTGTCACAGACTTAGCAGTAAGTAATGATAAAGTGATTATAGTTGGAGACTTCAACATTCATTTCGAAAAATTGGATGATCCATTAAAAAAGGCATTCACATCGATTTTAGACTCAGTTGGTATTATTCAAAATATAACAGGACCTACTCATTACTGTAATCATACTCTGGATTTAGTTTTGACCCTGGGTTTGAGCATAGATAACCCGAATATTCGTTCTCAAACCTCCGCAATTTCAGATCATTACCTTATTTCATTTAAATTACATCTTAGTCATAATATACGTACATCCCCTAGCTACTCTGTAAAACGTTCAATTACGCCTTTTACAGCCCAACAATTTACACATAAGCTTCCAGACTTATCAACTCTAATGTACTCTCCTGTAGACCCAGTAGAACTAGACAAACTAACCGAAGGTTTAGAAAATACCTTTCGCTCTACCTTAGATGTTGTAGCACCCCTTAAACACAAAATAGAGAGACAGAAAAAGCTCGCACCGTGGTACAATGATCAAACTCGTACCTTAAAGCAGTTAGTACGAAATTTAGAGCGTAAATATCGATCAACTAAACTGGAAGTGTTTCACTCTGCGTGGAAAGACAGTCTTGTTAAATATAGAAAAGAACTTAATAAAGCCCGCTCAGCATATCTGGCCTCACAGATCGAGATAAATAAAAATAATCCTAGAGTTCTCTTTAGTGTTATTTCCAAATTAACTAAAAACCAGGCAGGTACTGAACCTCAGATTCCAGCCATTTACACCAGCAACGATTTTATGGACTTCTTCAATAGTAAAATTGAAAACATTCGGGATAAAATTAAACAGATAAATATTACATCCTCTCTATCATCTGGTCTGGCTGATCTAGAACAAAACTCTGTTACTGAAGTTAGGTTGGAAGTCTTTAACCCACTTCCACAGCTAGAACTAGAGAAAATTATCTCCTCTTCAAACAGCACAACCTGCACACTTGATGCTGTTCCCACAAAATTATTAAAACAGGTACTGCCAGATATAATTAAACCTCTGTTAATGATAGTAAACTCATCGCTCGCCCTGGGCCATGTACCCAAAGCCTTTAAAACAGCTGTAATTAAACCTCTGATCAAGAAACCAAATCTTGATCCTAGTGTACTGTCTAACTATAGACCTATTTCAAACTTACCCTTTATTTCTAAGATTTTAGAAAAAGCTGTAGCCCAACAACTTTGCTCTTACCTGCAAAGAAACCAGATCTATGAAAAATTTCAATCTGGATTTAGGCCTTATCATAGCACTGAGACAGCTTTAGTTAGAATAACAAACGATCTACTTATAGCCGCCGACCAAGGCTGTGTTTCCTTACTCGTACTTCTCGATCTGAGCGCAGCCTTTGATACAATAGATCATACTATCCTTTTAGAAAGACTAGAGAACATGGTCGGTGTAACCGGAACTGCCTTAGCATGGTTTAAATCGTACTTAACCGATCGCTATCAGTTTGTGAGGATAAATGATATGTCTTCCAGTTATACCAAGGTAAGATATGGAATTCCACAAGGCTCTATATTAGGACCGTTATTATTTACATTATATATGCTCCCACTGGGCAAAGTTATTAGAAAACACAATGTGAATTTTCATTGTTATGCGGATGACACGCAGCTCTTCATATCAGCCAAACCTGATGACAGAGTGAGATTAAAGAAAATCGAGGATTGTGTAGAAGATGTAAAATCATGGATGTCGCACAACTTCCTCCTATTAAATAGTGATAAAACAGAAGTTCTCCTATTAGGCCCCAAAGCTGCTAGAAATAAATTATCAGACTTAATGCTAAATCTGGCTGACTTCTCAGCCACCCCTGGTTCAGCAGCTAAAAACCTTGGAGTTATCATAGATTCAGATCTAGCATTCGATAAACACATATCTAATGTTACTAGAACAGCTTTTCTACACCTCCGTAACATCGCCAAGCTAAGAAATGCCCTATCACTGCATGACGCAGAAAAATTAGTACATGCCTTTATTACCTCAAGGCTAGATTATTGTAATGCGCTACTGTCTGGATGTTCCGGCAGTAACTTAAATAAACTTCAGCTAGTTCAAAATGCTGCAGCCAGGGTCCTTACTAAAACTAGAAAATTTGACCATATTAGTCCAGTACTATCAACACTGCACTGGCTTCCAGTCAAATTCCGCATAGACTATAAAATTCTCCTGTTAACGTATAAAGCCCTACACGGACTCGCTCCTGAGTATTTACAAGACCTCATCTCCTGTTATGAACCACCGCGATTACTCAGATCTCAGGGTGCTGGTTTATTAGTAGTGCCTAAAATTCAGAGGAGCTCTGCAGGAGGAAGAGCTTTCTCTTATAAAGCGCCTCAACTCTGGAATAATCTCCCCGAATATGTTCGGGACTCAGACACAGTCTCAATCTTTAAGTCTAGACTGAAAACTTACTTGTTTAGTTTAGCTTTTGGTAATTAATGTTTTTCCCTTTAGATAAGGCTGCAGATTCAGGGGTTCATGGACAGAGGAAATTGTGGTAAACTGAGATGCTGGTGCTGTTGTTCTCCCACTGCACACGGTCACTCAGGTTTGTGGACGGTGGAGTGGGTGGATGCTGGTGTTTCAGGGTGCCTCCATGTCTATGTTACCTTCTGGCTCTCTGCCTTTAGTTAGGCTGTTTTATTCAGTTCTGCCGGAGTCATTTGCCACACTCTGATAATGTTTTAATATTCTCAGTTTTGCATAAATCCAGTCAAAACTAATTCCATCTCTCTGCCTTCCTCCGAGTTACTGACTGCCCACCTGTCTGACCCGATACCGATGTTGGACCCTCAGGCTCTCGCGTCTCCTGTCCGGCCAGACTGATGGAAGTTTCTGAAGTCAGCTCTTCTCCACCACCACCACAGATCAGCTGCTCATCGACCATCTTACTCTCCACTACAGATTACATCCAAGCCATTAGTGGCGCTATTACACTCCTGAATACATAAAACCTATATGGATGTATAAAAGACTTTTTAAATTTTAATTTAAAAGTCGTTTGACCAGTGGTAGGATGGTCCCCCCTTTAATGTGAGTCTTGGTCCTCCCAAGGTTTCTTCCTCCTCCTGCAGCTCTGAGGGAGTTTTTCCTTGCCTCCGCGCCCACTGGGGGTTCTGTATTCTGTATTTTCTATGTGTAATGTTTTGCCTGATTCTTTGTCCTGTAATCATGTTTCTGTAAAGCTGCTTTGTGCCAACACCTGTTGTAAAAAGCGCTATACAAATAAATTTGATTTGATTTGATTTGATTTAGCCTTAAATATTGTTGGCTATCATTTTGATAGCACTACACTTTTGGTAACAATGCATGTTATACAGACTCAGCAGGCCTGCAGGCAGTTTCTCATACAATTCATACCAATATACCACTAGCATCTGGCTAGAATTGTGCATGCAAAGTGACAAGCGCCTCCATGGGACATAAGCATTGTCACAGTCACACTAAATATTTTTCTACATCCTTTTTTGTTGTTGTGTCCATTTTTATGAAAACAATATGAAACTGGCTGACCCTTATTTTGTCAAAATATTAGATTAAGATGAATGGGTCAGTAGAAATGCTCTGAAATAAACTCATCTGAGCCCTTCTAATGAACAACCATATATTGACCTTTTTTCCCTTTGTTAAATTCACATTAAAAAACACAAACATGCTTAATTTAGACTTGAAAGTCTTTATTCATGAAGGAACTTAAACAAAATAAATTACCCTAGAGAAGAAAGGGAGAAAAGAGGGGAAATCTGTACATGGTTATTCATTGAAAGGGCTCAGAAAGAAAGAGTGTTTTTTCCTTTACCTGCAAAGTTGCCATTTTGGAGATACAAGACTTACTCCGTACTCCTAGTTATCACCTCAGTGTAATACTTTTTTTTTACTGTTTTAGCAAAAGAATTTAACATGGTTCTCATTTCCCATTATATAAATCTAAGACAAGTTATATAGATTATATCTGTCCAGTATCATTAATTCTACTTTAATCCTGGATATATTAAGATATTTGGAGTGCATTATTAGTATCTAGATATTATGAATAAGATCTGATAAAATTCTTGTTTTTTTATATCGTTATAATATTGTTATATATATACAAAATAAATATGGATTTTATACAATTATAGAAATCTACTGTATAAGACTAAATATTAAGTCTACTAATGCAAAGAAGAAAATGTTTTTTTTTCTGCAGTTTATTCCTATTTGGCAATAATCAATGCATGCATTCTACTGTGCTTAAAGCCCCAGCCTGAGCTGAAAGAGTTAACGGTATTGGGCCTCCCTGAAGCTCTGTGGCTTCACTGCAGCCCAGGACAGAAGGGTTACACACACACAACCCAAAATTTAGGATGATGCAACAGTCCAGAGCAGCCAGAACATTTTCCACAGATCTAGCCCCCCTACTTTCACCTCTCGCTTGCTCCAGCTGAAGAAAAAAATCTGGAAAGCAGATATCATCTTTTTATTTTATTGATGGCTGCTTTTTGCATGGCCTTAGAGAGAGAGAGAGAGAAAGAGAGACAGCCAAAAAGAGACAGAGAGAGATAGAGAGAAAGGGTGAGTGAGAGCAAAAGAGAGAGAGAGAGAGAGAGAGAGAGAGAATGTGTGCATTGGCTCTTTGCCTGGAATCCCCGGCTCTGCTTTCCGTGGCAGGCTGAGCTTTTGGCTAAGGCTGCGTCAGGGAACCCTGTGCTGAACGGGAGCTCCAGGAGAAAGGGCAGACGGAGAGAGAGCGAGAGAGTGAGAGAGTGAGAGAGTAAGGGCAGCTTCTGCAATCCAGAAGGATGAGCTGTACTTCTGCTATGTGTTCTATTTTGACAGAGATATAGGTAGTTCGCAAGAAAGCACAAGGATTCAGTAGAAGGAAAGAAAAAGATTGCAGCTGACACTTTTCTGTGTGTGTGTGTGTGTGAGTGAGTGTTTGTGTGTGTGTTTGCCTCTGTAAAGGTTTCACAGAAGCATGCTTAAATCCATCTGTGCTTCTGTATAGCAGTGTGTGTTGTGCTGGTATAAGTGGATTAGACACAGCAGTGCTGCTGGAGTTTTTAAACACCTTAGAGTCACTGCTGGACTGAGAATAGTCCACCAATCAGAAATATGCAGCCAACAGCGTACTGTGGGCAGCGTCTCTAACTTTACAAGGTCTACAAATCTATAAAATAGACTAACTAGGTCAGAGTATCTAATAAAAGAGGACAGTGAGTAGACACAGATGGTCTACAGGCTGTACATATTGTTATATAAAACTAAAAAATGCTTCTATTTAGTCAGTGGAGACTATAACAAATGCACAGTGAGTGGTATAGATAAGAAGGTGGTGTTAATGTAATGTTATAGTTGGTGGATACATATATGTATACGTGTTTGAAAGAGTCACCTACCGTCATCGCCATCTGATTTAATTGGCATGGAGGGGCTCTGAGGGGCAGAGTCTCCGCTAAGGGAGTAGCTGTGTTCCTGCTGGATGTCAGGGTTCGGGGGCTCCAGCTCGAGGTCCAGCAGCGGCGTCCTCTCAGCTAGCATGTGCTCATCGAAGAAGTTGCTGAAGAGTTCATTGGAGAAGTCCTCCATCTGTTCTGAGAAGTGCTGAGTATTTGAAAAAGAGAAAAAGAAGAGCTTAGTAAAAGCAACGACAGCGGAAATGTTGTATTTTATCAATTTCATTATTATCTATTAAAGTTTTTGAAGTTTTCTTTGATTGGTTATGATAACTCCATAGCATTCATCCAATGGGTTCCTAGGGTTAACCCAATCAAATACTTATATTTCATAACTAACTGAGAGGTTTTTCAGCTTATGTTAATGCAGCATTATGTGAAAATAAATTATGTGAACTAAAGGACATGCTTTACACATGCATTTCTGGACAAGCTGAGAGATATAGAACCATCTCGAAAAAAAAGTGAAAGAATCATTTGGACTGAGGTGGTAGAGCAATTTGATTCATGATTTTACACAAATATTATTCAAATCAAGCAGTTACACAGTTCTCACGAGCAACGTTTCGAAGTGCAATTAGCAGCATAGTAAGCCTGGAGTGGCAATTACAGAGAAGCTTTTCTCCCTATTATAAGTGAATGGAGCATCAACATAATTTAGAAGATATGACTTACATTTTAAATGCTACATACAATGGCTTTAAAGATAGTGTCCCAAAAGCTATTGTGAATTTTTAAGAAAAAAAAATATAAATGTAAACAGCAAAAACCTTACATATGGAACTCAGGTGACATTCTAGAGAAATTAATATTTATTCTACTTTCTCACAGCACAAATGTGCTTCAGACTGGCTAACTTGTCCTACTTCTACTTTAACTAATAAGGTAATTATTAGCTAAGCAAATTCAGAGCAGTGTATTTCCTAATTTAAATTCAAACCCTGACTTGGCATCTCAAATGTGTCCTTAAACAATAGTTGTACTATATTTAGTTAGTGTGTGTGTACAGATATCTAAAGTGTGTGCATTTGGATGTGTATGTCAGAGCGAGAAAGACATTTGAGTGAGTGTGCGTGTTTGCTAAGGAGGGGTGTAACAAAGGTGTGTGAGGACCTGACACCTGTTTACATCCTGGTGAACAGGTGTGTGAGTGACGCAGCAGTGGAGTACTGAGCACATGGACTAGCCAGAAGTGACACCTGTGCACATGCGCACACACTACTCACTCTTACACACACAGACGCATACGCCATAGTTACACACTTTCACCAGGATACGACACACACCCTCCATCTGCGTGTTCCCACGGAATCCCTTGACCTCGGTGACACACTGGATAGAGAGATAATGTGGACCTGTGTGGTGTAAAAAAAATCTACCTGTTTTAATGTTTTTTTTATCTTTTTTATCTCAAACATTTTGAAAAATACGTTTTCTTGTAGATAAACGATACAGAGAAATTACCAATGCTGTGATCCTACTGCTTACAATACACACTGACAGGTCAAAAGTCAAGGGACAGCAGCATGTACACTTATTATGATTTGTTACCTTATAAAGCAGTGTAAAAAAAACCCACACCATCTTATGTTGTGAATACGAAACAAGTTCATATTCATAAAGTTTTAAAAGTTCATAAATCAATATTTGGTGGAGAAACCCTGCTTTTTCATCACATTTTTAATGCATTTTGGCATGTTCTCCTCCACCAGTCGTACACACTGCTTTTGGATAACTTTATGCCACTCCTGGTGCGAAAATTCAAGCAGTTGATGGCTTGGTTTGATGGCTTGTGATCATCCATCTTCCTCTTGATTATATTCCAGAGGTTTTCTAAATTTATGAAGTCAAAAAACTCATAATTTTTAAGTGGTCTCATAAAAAAGCATTACCACCCACAGTGGACAGCACAGCGAGTGGTAATGATTATGACTGGCAGCATCTGGCTGGAATTATCTGTGCAAATTGCCAATTATTTCTCTCAAATGCATATATTGCATGTCAGTGCATATATTTACATATTTTTTTCTATATTATATATTGTATATGGCTTATGGCTTATCCAGATATAATTCTGATCATCTCATGATGCACAAAGTGACCAGGTGTAAAAGGGGTCCTTTATTCTTCTTCACAACATCAAAACAAAACCCTTATCTGGAACCATGTCTGCTCAGGGTGCTCAAATAACACAGTAGAATCATTCTGACTGGCAAGATTTGCATTAAAAAGGCTAATATAACAAAACTAATAATTAACAAACAAAATATTCAGCTCTAGTAACGAATAAAAAGCTCTTGGATATAATAAATGAATAATAAGGCTCCCAGGGTAATAGGCTAATCAGTGTAAAATGCAGAACCACTCCAGTGTTATGATTCTGTACTCCCCAGGCAATGGTTTATCAGTTTTTCCAGGAAAACCTGTTAGTCTTACATACAAATAATCAGCAAACCGGCTCTCGTACTCAGTGGCATTTATAGAATGGCACCCTGGGAACACCCTGACCATGGGGTGCTCTTATTGACGCAAGCTCTCCTATCGTCAGAAGCATAGACTAATCACTATGGCTAAGTGCTTAACCATAAACAGTCCCACCCTGCAGCTTTGATGTGCGACAGGAGCTTCCTGTTGCTGGTTTGTGGGGCGGATATGTCCACGGACCTCGGTAATCCACACTGAACTAGAGGAGCGGTTTTAAAGAGTAGAGCTGCAGTTTATAGTACTCATTCATTCCAATGAGCAATGTGGACATTGTTATTAGCTGAGAAGCATAAATCACAGGAATAGAAGCAGGAATCCTTTTTTTGTGGTTTGACAAGACGAAGCCACAGATCAGATGCCTGAAAGGCTGAAATTAAAGTAGGTGGAGTTACATCTACACAGCCACATGATATCACATGTCCAGTTCCTTGGATCTACACTCACTGTGCATTTTATCAGTTCTTCTGTTTTTCAAAGGTCAGGACCCCACAGGACCACTACAGAGCAGCTATTGTTTAGGTGGTGGATCATTCTCAGAGCTGCAGTGACACAGTGTTAGTCTGTGTTGTGCTGGTAAAGTTGGATCAGAAACAGGATTGCAATATGGTCACCTACTCAACGTCCAGTCTATTAGACACTCCACAAAGTATTTGTTACAATTTGTAGATGTGACGTCAGAGATAGAAGCTGATCGGTTGCTTCACAGTTGGTGTTGGTTATTCTCTAGTCCTTGATCATCAGTGGTTATGGTATGCTGTTGGCTGTTTTTTGTTGTTTTTAAGTTATAAAGTTATACCAGGATGTCTAGTCTCTCTGTAAGTTAAAAAGGTGGATATCGACATCAGCATATATACAGCTCTGGAAAAAATAAGAGACTGACTTAAAAATGATGAGTTTCTTTGATTTTACCAAATTAAAATTGCTTAAAGTTATTCAAAAGTGGTGTGTAAGACTAGTGAAGGAGAACATGCCAAGATGCATTAAACTGTGATTAAAAACCAGGGTTAAAACATTAAATAATATGAATTTGGTTTCTTTGCATTATTTGAGGTCTGAAAGCTCTGCATCTTTTTTGTTATTTCAGCCATTTCTCATTATCTGCAAATAAATGCTCTAAATGACAATATTTTTATGTGGAATTTGGGAGAAATGTTGTCCGTAGTTTATAGAATAAAATAACAATGTTCATTTTACTAATGAAATCAGAGAAACTGATCCAGAAACTGAAGTGGTCTCTTAATTATTTTTAAGAGCTGTATATATACACGTTATATTTTTTATATCAGCATCGGTCTAGAATTCCCATATCGGAGCATCTCTATTGAATGGACAGCAAACAGGTTTAAGCCCTCTTCTAGAGTGGCCTGTTGTCCAGCAGCCACAGAAAGACCTCTCTTTCTCTCTGGCCTTTGCAGATGATGCAAGAGCAAAACTGCTGATGCAAGAGCTCTGAAATTCCACATCTGGAGTTCAGAGAGGGAGAAAAAAGAAGGAGAAAAAAGAGGGAGAGAGAGAGAGAGAGAGAGAGAGAAGAGAATTCCAGGCTGCCACAGAAAGCATCGGTTGTCCCAAGGGTGCAAGACGGTGTGTATAACCTCTCCATGGCCTCGGCACCGTCTGGTCTTCCTCTGCTAAGGTCAGGAACCAGAAAGTTGAGAGAGAGAGAGAAAAAAAAGCGAGTCTCTCTTCCCTCTCTGTCCCTCCTCTCAGCAGTCTGACTGGCTCTTTCTCTCTAATCCATCAGAGAAAAAAATCTTTAATGCTTTAATTTCAGTGATTACTGTGTTACTGTAATAATCAGAGAGGCAGCATTTGGCTTTGTTTGATCTGTGTAATATACAGATGTGAGATTGGTGTGACTGGTAACACCTTAGTTAAAAAACACAAAGTAAAGTAAATTTAATTCAGTCGTCGTCTTAAGGGTGTGCTTAATGACATGGTAAGTGTAAATGGAGGCCTGTCTGAGAATGCTTATCATATGGAGACTGTGGTATTTCCAGGTGAGATCTGTTCAAAGGAGACTGAGAGAGAGGCAGTGAATTGCGGTATTACCTGCATTAGATGCTTTGGGAAAATAATGGGTTGTCTGAGAGTGTGTATGTGTGTTCCAGCTGGCTCCGCTCTGAGTATGTTCACAGTGTGTATGTGTATGTGTGTTTGCAGATGGTGCAGCTGGCGGTGTGTGAGACCATCAGCATCTTACACACATTCATACAGACACACCACAAACATTGCCAATGCAAGAAAGGCAAAGCTTAGAAAGCCTGCCGGTCACTCACTGCTGTAGACTTCTGTGCACCAGACTGCATGGGCACAAGCAAGCCTCATGCTGGGTTATTGCCAGTGTTATGCTGTGCCATGACTCTGACCAACTTTAAAAGTGAATTCTAGCTACAAATTATACCACACTGCTTCTAAATTCAGTTACAAAGTGCAAACACACCCTGACCCAAGTCAAGACCCACCTTAACTGTACAATGAATTTCAGCAACCCCTGCTTAATTTGAGAAGTTCAGTGGTAGCAGCAGTTGGTGCTTTCTCACTCATCCCACAGAATTGTTTGCTCATGGCTATAGTTGTGGTTAGGCTTTGTGTAACCTTTGATTTTATCTCAACTGTAATGTGGTGTGGAGAGAGAGAAAAAGAAAAGAAGAAACGGACTCAAAGAAAGCGAAAGAAGTACAGAGACGGAGAGAACTCCTTTCAGAACTTCATTTCAAACAGATCCTCTGAAGCCCTCTCATACATACCAACAAAGGAGATTCATCAGACTGGCTACACTCTAATCCTCGGGCTTAGATACCAGCCAGGTGATTTACAGGATGAAATATTTCTTTTCACTCTCTTTAATAAAGATTTGTCCAAAAATAAAACTACTCTGAAAGAAATACTGTCCCTTACTCACCTTAGAAGCCTCATTATAAGACTCGACTGTCGACGACTGGCAACTGAGGGAAGCTTCTAGTCCTTATTTCATTACACTACTCTATTAACCCATAAGAGCCCAGACCTACTTCTGAATATTGATGACAAATTCAAAATTATATCTGATGAATTCAGTCAGCAGTTTTTTTGTGTTTTTTCTTACTGTTGGCACTGTACAGGTTTAAATAGGTTTATTTATCGTATTAATACTTTCATTTATTAACTTCTGTCTGTGACATGAAACCAAAAAAAATTGTTTGAAAAAATGTAATGGGACAGTAAAGCTTTATTGTATTATATTCTATACTGATGTAACACAAATGACACAACGGTTTCACAACTGGTTTAATTTAACCATTAATAAAAGCATTTGAATAGTTGAATTGTTGAAAAAGACTTGTAGAAGCAAAAAATACACTATAAAAATTAGCTAGTTTTAACAAGGGTTTAACAAAACCTTACAATTACTTATTCAACAGTAAACCTTAAGTGGGTTAGGTTAGCTTTTTTTAATAGGCATGCCTCATCAAAAGCCAGTTTACTTAACATTTTGTTCACTCTACACAACTTCATTTCACATTTTCAATGAACCAGGCGCTTATTAAAAATGATTGTGGACATTTCCCAATATTTCCTTAAGTACTAAACTAAGTATGTTCTTATATTTTTCAATCTGTCCTCACCATGGCCTGTGTTTGTCTGAACTTTACAAAGCTTTTAAATGGCTCTTTTTAAGTTAGATACCAGCCAAGTGATTAACAGAATGAATGAAATCTTTTTAATCAAGATTTAACCAAAAATAAAACTACTCAGACAGACATACTGTCCCTTACTCACCTCAGAAGCCTCATTTATTAGCTAGGATATAGCAACTGTTGACGAAGCTTCTAGACCTTACTTCATTAAAACTATTTAAACTATAAAAAAACTTTTTTTTTCTAAACCATATTGTCATGTTGTTTTCCCTTTAAACATACCAAGTTTTCAGACTTTCCCTACAATTAATGTCATTTAAAGGATTTGTGGTTTTATTTATTTATTTATTTTTATTTTCCTTTTTTAAACTATTTAAAACCCTCTGTGGCTGTGTTTTCTGAGTGGAAATACAAAGCAGCGCATGCGCACAAGCTCCTGTCCTACTTTCCGCCAGAGCAGGCTTTGTTGGGTCACGCCTCCGACATGTGCTGAGGCTCCAGCCAATCACAGCGCGGGATTCAAACCAGACGGCCGTTAGTGTAGTTTTTTGGGTATAGGAGTGCAGGGCTCGCGCGGAGAAGCGAAAATATGGAAAAGATGGATACAGGGTGAGAAAAGAAGCCTGACATGATGAATATACACACACACACTCACACAGAAGAGCTGATAACAGCGGGAAACCCGAGCGGAGGAAGGGGAGGCGGCCAGGAGACGGCTGAGTTAATAAGCAGGGTCTGCAAATGTCCAGCCTCTGCTGGTGCTGGAGGAGGAACAGCTCTGAGTAGTTAAATATCCTCAGACTCACACACTAGTGGAAACACCGAGGAGAACAGGAGGGTAAAACCCTTAATAAGCCAAAGCAGGGTGAAGAAATAAGCCTTAGGGGATGTTTAGCTAGATTAGGTGCCAGGTGTTTAGAGGAGAAATACAGACTGAATCAAAGTTTACATAAAGTAGGCTGTGGCTATTTACTGGTGCCAATCGCATTTTTTGCCCCTAAGTCGAAATTATTTGATTTTGAGTATGATGCCGAAAAGAAAGAAAAAAAACACATCCTAGTTGTCCCTTTTTTTTTATCTACCGTAATTTTCAGACTAAAGCCCTATCCAGACGGCATTAGTTTCTCAGGGGGACGACTGTGAAAATATTTCACACTTCTTCTCAGTGATAAAACTCATTGCATCCGGACTGCAATTGAAAAGGATCAGTGAGTTTTTTTTGGCTTTCTCGACCACGTGACATCGCGATCAGTAGCTCCTCCATTTCCGTTCGCTTTTGTGTTTTTGAGAATCTCCATGGAAAAGCGCACCTAGTAAGGATGCATACTTAAAGTGAACAAGGGTTTTTTTTTTCTTACCGCAATGGGAGGCGCCTAAATTAACAAAACAGTAATTCTTAAAAAATAAAATAAAATCTCTTAATGTCAAATGAGTACTGGTTATTAATCCACACTGATGTATCTTCTGAAAACTGTTTATTTGGGTAAGTAAAGCACTTCTGTTTATTTACAGTAAGCTTAGAATTCCAATATTTTGTACAAGGGTGAGCGCTAGCTGGGGTAAGCAAGTATCCCAGGATGCTATCAGCTAGCGGGTCGTCCTATGTATCTTGTTTTAACGTGCAGACTACAGTCTGATATACTTGCCTTTGAACGGCAAAAAAGCTAAAAAAAAAAAAAAAAAAGTAATGTAAGGAAAATATTTCATTAAAGACATAAGCTTAGTCCATACCCCAAGGTCCTATAGTGCAGTACCCCAAAACCCCCCTTCCCATTTCCCCCCCCCCTAAAAGCCATAATAACTAAAATGTTATATTGTAATATTAAGGTGAAATATATGGGATGCACTGGGCTACCTGTTTGCCTGTATGCTCATTGAAAATGAATGCATTTTAGGGTGTAAGGATGCAATATGTTTATACTTCTCATCCATCCACAATCAAATTCACTCAAATTATCTGAGTTTTTATTATAGGTTTTTTGTTTGGAACAATATGAAGTTGGAATGAAAACAAGCCTAAATGAAACATGATTAACCAGTCTACTTTTAAAATGTAAGTAGTAGAAAGTACAGATAACTGTGTGAAAATGTAAGAAATAGAAGTAAAAAGTCGGCTGAACAAAATTACTTTAAAAAAGTGTATACATAACCACAATTTCTACTTAAGTAAGGTAACAGAGTATTTGTACTTAATTACTTGACACCTCTGAAGGAAAGTAATTTCTATTAGACAAACAGAAGAGGAGAGGAGAGTTTAAAGAAACCGTTAATAAGCTTAAGCTGGGTATGTTTAGATAAGGTGCCAGGTTCTACAGTGTGTGTAGAGAATGAATATGGTGTAAATAATACTGTAAGTTTCTGTTATTAATAAGTTCTGCTATTTAGGCTACTTTTTCCCCACACACAAGCTTATATTCTCATCATCAAAAGGGTTTCCAGTCAGCCAGAGTTTAGCTGGGTGTCTATGACCTAAAATTCAGACACATTCTTTCCTTTGTGGGAATGCTAGCTAGCTAACAGAATGTGTGACTGTCTCTCTCTTTCTCTCTCTCTCTTCTATTCTCTCTATCTCTTCCTCCACAATCTTCATTCCAGACCTGCACATCTGTGCTTTTAAAGGCAGTCCACATTCTGAGAGTCATATTACTGTTGGCACGGCTGCAAGACCAGCTGAGGGAGAGCAGACCAGCTGAGGGAAATCAGTCTCGCTGTCAGGGCTCCAGTTCACCGAGGGCGATACTGATCATTATGGAGGCACGCTCATTAAGATTAATGCCGTATTAGCAATGAGGCAGATACACTCCGAGGGGGAGTCAACAGGTGAGTGCAGGTCTGTGCACTGAATCAGCCTTTCCTACTCAGCGCTAGTTAGTGCTGGCCATTCATTCTGGATAAAATCCTGGCTCTCCCTTCTGAACTGCTGCTGTACCTCCTAGTCTCTCTCCCTCTCACTCACTTACTCACTCACACACTCCCTCTCCTCCTCCTCCTCCTGCTTCTCTTGCTCTGCTGCTGGTTTTCTAATTCCAACTCCAGGTCTTTCTTTAGTTCTGCAGTCAGCCACAGAGCAGGAGAACCACAACCACAGCAGACAGTTAGGCAGCGAAACAGTTAGGCAGACGGTGTCATGGCTTGCTGATGCCCTTCCCCCCAGCAACCACTGAGGCCTACCAGAGTCCTACAGCTTCTTATAGAAAAAAGTGACACAGTGAACCAAATGTGGGCAATATAGTACAAAAAAACAATAGAACACAGTGTTCTAAGGCATGTTAAATTTTTTTATTATTTTATATCAAAAAGATAAACACAAACAAACAATTACATAATCAATAATTAAATAAATCGTTTTTTTAATATGAATAAAAGTAGACAACTCTGCTGCTTGTTAATATGTATTTACTATTTATTGTTGTTAAAGGATGCAGACGAGATTGGAATCGGTCCATTTACACTTCATATAAGCAGTTGAAACAATTTAATTATTTTTATTGTCAGATCTGTGTCTATATAAATCTTTTGTTTGTACATGTTGCTTGTCAGTGTTGTAGATGTGCTAGCAGTACGTACAATGTTATAGATTTTGAACAGCGTGATGTGATGTAATTTACCACAGTCATGATAACATGTTGCTTTAGTCCACCAGATTTCATGGCGGTAAGAAAGAATTCAACGTAATTTCAGACAGACATTAGAACCTCCCACATCTCCTACCAGCTACTGTTTCACTGTTTGAGGTTGGAAGGGAGTGAGGGGGTGATGATGCCTGAAATCTCAATGCCAGATGTTCTCCCCCCTTCACTCTCTCTATCTTTCTGTTGTGGTTGTGAGCAAAATTCTATAGGTTTAAAGCAGAATACAAATTAAAAAAATAGTTTTCTTCTAGCTGTTTGTAAATGGAGCATCACATTAAATTATATACTGTAAGTAATATGAATATTATTAGCATTTACTTTTAAGCAATTCTTGCTGGTATGCATGGGAAACAGGGATTTGTATGTGTATAACCTCGAGGAAAACTGCAGACACGCTTCTGCAAACAATGGCACCTGCCTACTATGTTTACTCACGGGTTGAGAGCCACACAGTGCTTGAAAAGACAGCTGTGAAGAGGGCGAGTTGCTAGGGGTATGCCAAATCCGATCCAATCTGCAAGTTTGGACTTGAAGCAAATCCAGGCATATTTGAACTGATCAGTATCAGATAAATTAAGCATGGTGCACTTAGTGCTGGCCCTTAGTTTATAGGTATAAATAGAAATAACCTGCAGCAGTTAGGCAAGTTAATTTTTTTTAAGTTTGACACATTTAGCAACGACACTGTGCATTTAAAGCTGAGAAACCAAAGGACTGTAAACCAACAAGACCAGAATTACAGCAAAGTGAGAGTCTGGGCAGTATATCATACATATGTATGTGCTACGCAGGCTTCCCTCTGTGTTCCTTTGAGATTTAATTGCAAAAAAAGAGAATGTGCATGGGTCATTTGTGTGGAAATGGTTTGGTTTCTGGAGGGAAGACACTCAGCACTCAGAATGCAGTCTTAATATAGCAATTAAAGAAGCTACATGAGGCTTTATTTTACCATCTGAACCAGCGTGATCCAGTGTAGTTAGCAGTGTCAGTGCAATATCATAAGAGAGCATGAATATTGTCTTATATTTAAAAGTGTCTATATATACATGGAAAAAAAACATAGTTTCACAGTTAGATATCTACTAATAAATAAAAAATTAATAATGTCATATATAACTGCAAAATATCTGCATTCTTGATGTTTACGCTAAATATTTACATGTCAATATTATATTTCAGGTTAAGGTTTTCATCCTATTGTATTGTACATCACTATTTCACTATTAAGTGTATTGAGATGTGTTTTTTAGTCCAGCCATAGTTTGCATGTGCTTCATTCTAAATGAATTATATCAGGATTAGAATTTTAAAAACATTATCTGGACATCCATAGTCAACATAAATTGGGATTCTGATAGACTTGCCAAGATGCTGCTCCAGCTGTGATTTCTGATAGGCTCTCAGAGACGGCAGTGAGGCCATGGAGGAGTCTAACAGGCTCTCCAGTGCAGCACTGTGAGCAGAGGGGAGCTGATTTCAGTCCAACTGACAGAGGAAACTGTCTGTTTCTGTGTTAATTCTGCATATTATGACAGCAAGAGCTCCAGATCACTGAAGTGTCCATAATTGCTTTTACAAAGCGCAGCACAGTGCGATGGCTTCAGCAATTAGAAAAGTAAAAGCTACTTAGTGTATTCCCAGAGCTAAACACGTAATTGAGCAGATGGAATGTTGTTTAACTGAATTAAAAGTTCAACAAATCTTCATTCTCACAGGACCAATACACTGTAATCCTGCACCATCCTACCACTGTGCTCCAGTTGCAACTTTCCCCCAAACTCTCTGGCGGAGAGTCCCTGAATCGAAGGGATGTGGGTCTGTGTGTGCAAGCGTATCTGATTTAAACAGATTGGCCCTGCTAATCCCTGCACTATCAATAAGTCACAGAATTGAACTACCACTACCACTAGAGCTTAGCAGTGATAGGAGTCGATTGTAAGAAGTGGCTTCACACAGCATTATTTTTCATACCATTAATCAGGACAAAGTTTCTTTTAAACTGAAAGTTGTTGAGTTGTTCTCCTGAGATGGGAGAGGATAAAATGTCCTAATTAATGGTATCAGGGCCCGGCACAACCCTCCCTGTAACCTGCAACCAAATGTAATAAATATATTAATTCTAAAAACTGGTAGGTTTATTGGCTTATTAGAATATTTCAAAAATGTACAAGATTTACAAAACTATATGCTCAAAAACACAGAATTTTACACTGCAATTTATTTATTTTAACCTGCATTAAAATGACTGTTCTACATGCTCTGTGCAATTACACAATCTCACCAGAGAGGTCTCTGAACTACAGGGCTATAACAAAAGGCTTCCCTGGGGGAAGGCAGCGGTGTTACCCTCTACAGCGGTAACAGAGGTTAGTTATATTAACATTTCATTTAGTCAGCCGTGACTTTCAAATAAATATAATTCAACAGTATTAATTGTGAGTTTTTACACCAAACAAGATGAATTAGAAAATAACTGATCCTTGACGTTAATTTTTTTAACGCTTTTTATAATGGTCACTTGTTTTAAAAACATGCGAGGGTATAAAACTGCCCATTCTTCATTAAAAGATCCACTTTTCTATTTTTGGAGAACATTTTGCTGTATTCCATTTGACCTAAAATATTTTATTTTCTGAGTTCCAAGTAAGAAATTTCAACTGGAAGGGAACGTCTACACAAGTCCGATTTCCTACTTTGTAAGTCAGTAGAGCCTCACTAATCCAGAATTCACAATCAAAGATGGCGTCACTAGGCCTGTCACAATAATTGCAATATCGATTTATCGTACAATAAATGAACATGATCTCAAGAATTTTTGATAATCGTGATATCGTCTATTGTGTTTATTTGTATATTTGTTCACATATATAACAGTGAACAGTATTTCAGCTCCAGTCTTGCTTCAATAACTGTGACTCCATAATCACAGTGTGGACTAAAGTAGGTGAAGAGTTAAGTATATAATTCCCAAACTAATTATAATAAATGATTATTTAAATTTTTGCTGTCGTTGCTGTCTATTCTCTTATCATTATGTCAGTGGCATTTAATAGTCTTAATATTACAAAAATATTGTGTATCGCAATCATTTCTGGCACAATATGTCGTCCACAAAATATTCTTATCATGACGGGCCTAGGCGTCACCGCACATCCACAGTAGTTAAAGCAGTAGTATCATATATTATATACCTTAGTATTATTAGCACTTCTGTCTACAGGTGTCATTAAATCACTTGTACACACAATTCTGTCCAACTGTCCTATGTGCAAAATACTGCATGTGTTGTAATCAGTTGGTAAAGCTAATAATGCTACCCTGGAAAAGGTTAAACAATCAACCATTTAACAATAATAAATGGTTGTCAAACAAACTGTTGTAAACTCTTTCCAGGTCCGGGTCTGGAAATAACAGTGTCTCGCTCAGCATTTATTACACAATTTTTTAATGACCTCTGCACCACAGTATAGGCATTATGTTTTGGTTGCTATGTGATTGCTAATGTGCTAATGCTTCATTAAACAGATAAAACTGAATAACCTGAATAGATGTCCATTACTACGATGCCTTAAAAATGTGATTCATTGTAAACCAGTGTACCATGATCAGAGGTGGGTTATAACTGGTTTCATTCACCCGGGTGCATTTATTTAAGTATGTAATAGTAATACTGAAATATTAATATTTACATGTACTAAAGTGTGATAGTGAGGTAAGGTGCTTTTTTTAATCAATTTCTGTTAAATAACAACAGCATTCTGTTAGTAACAACAATGGTTTCCCAAAAACAAAACAGTGCTCTACAACTGCTCTAATTCAATGGCTATGCCAGGCATTTTTCCTGTCATGAAGTACCTTTACTTCGTCTATATTTCTAAACTGGAAAATCAGATGCTGCCATGATGCCTTAAGAATGTGCTACACTGATTAACAGTATCTCTAATGCCATCCCTATTTACAGCACACTAACGTGTCTGAGCTAGCCATATCTTTGTGACCTTCAGCTCCTTCAGACAGGGCCTCGGGGGCAGGAGGAGTCAGGACAGAACGCTGATTTCTCCTCTTTAACTCCAAGCAGCTGCAGATATTAGGGAGGAATGAATAAAGAAAGGCTTGGTCCAGGGGGGGTAAATGACTGTATCTGTCCAAACGAGCTAAAGGCATGTGAAGCTTCTTTATCAGCATCCAAATCTACCTGCGAGCATTGCAGCCACCACCACCCCGCACCAACCCTAAAAAAGCCATTAGGAGGATGTGTTACATAACCCAGCACTGAAATAGCAGACTACAAAAGAGGATGACGGAGATTTCAGCCATATCAATTCAGCAATCACTCTGAAGTAGGAGGGGAGGAAAGTCTGGAAAGTTTCTATTCAGAGTTAATTATTTGTGTCAAAGCACTTTGACACAACGCTTCAACTCTCACATCATTTAGCAAAATCTGGATCTGTCTAAAAGAGTAAAAGTAAATTGCGCAGGTGCACACAGCTTTTCTGCAGGTGCAAAAACAGTCACTGGATCATTTTACTGGCCGGGCAATGACTTCAGCATGTGCTTGCTTATAATCGATTTCACAAATGCCTTCAGAACTATGCGAAACATCCACAGATTCAAAAAGCCCAACGGCATGAAGTGAAAGGAATGAAGGGTCAAGCGCAAGTGTAAAGAGTTTTTAAAACTAGAATTAACACACACCCAATCATGACGTAGCCAAACTTGCTGATTTATTTTGAAGGTGTGTGTATAGTACAGCATGTGTGTGTGTGTGTGTGTGTGAGCGGGTGGGTGGTAACTCTTTGCACCTTTATTGTTGTCACTGATGTGGTGGAGCACGAACAGCAGGCCAGGAGGACGGCGGTAGTATGCATATTTAACCTTTCAAGAGTAAAATCCACAGCAACGTCATGGAAGAGTTGTGGAGGGGACAGAACTGACGCCAGCACTGATGTCACATCACTGCTTCTATTAACGGCAGGGCAGACTGCTTGGTGTGCGGCTGTTTATTACAAGCAAATCACAAGCATTCCCTTTCAACTGACAGAGGAAGTCTATAGATTAGCTATTATACTTACCTCAGTGCCTACATAGAGCTAACGGGAGGCATAAATCAATCCTACACAGAGCCAGTGAATAAATAAAGTGGCAATAAATCAGATGTGACAAAAGGTGACTGATTTTTTTTGTCACATAAGTTAAAATTTGTTGGAATAAAACAAACTACAGAGAAAAGGGACATTCTTAATCTAGGGCCCGGTTTCCAGGACTAGGCCTAATCCCTGTCTGAGAAAACTATGTGCGGGCCTATGTGTGTTAAAATATAAATTAATTAATTAATTAATTTAAATCAATCTTGATGTATTGGTCTGTTTTTTATTACTGTTACCTGTTATAACGATATAAAATAAGTAAGCTGTGCACTCATTCTCTGGCCCAAATAATAAGTGTGGTGTCTTTATACAGTGTTTTAGTTTCTTAAATTTACTTACTTAGGCATATTTGATTGCAGACGGTATAAAGCAAAGATATTTCATGTTTTGTCTGCTCAACTTTTAATATTTTATTTCTTAATATACAAAAACATGGTTATAAAGAAAGATGCAATACTCACACTATACCAGAGATATATGACATTCATTATTTTAAAAACATTTTATTTCAGACAATATTTTTTAGGAAGGTGATTTGTATAAAAGCAGTATTCATAAAAGTTATTAAGAAGCAGAAACTGGAACAGGATCTCCAGTTTTTTAACAAATATGTGAGAATAGACGAAAAGGATGTGTAAATTTCTCTCTGTACAGCATATAACATTAAATGATTCAAAGAATCGTTAACTTTTAACCAAGTGGAAACTTGCATTATGGACGAATTAATGGATTTATATTAACAAATGATTAATATCAAAAAGTTGACCAGACAAAAAAAAATAAACAACACAATTTGCGGTTGTGTATTCAGAGTATATTAAAAAAGAAATCCAATTTTATGATACAAATTAATCTACTGCCTGAGTGTTTGCTTTCCCTTTTCTCCTACTGAACTCTATGTGTACCTATGTGTACTTCTCTATAAATGTGGCTTGTTTTTTTTTCCCTTTACTGATGGCTTATCCATGCTGGAGTACCTGAACTGTATCAGACTGATACAGACATTCATGTCAAATCCAGCCTCACAGAGGGAGAATGAATGGATAAACTGGGGCTGTGCTGCAAAATGTGACAGAATTCATTGTGGTAAATTCTGCCTCAGACTAATACTCCCACACCCCCTAAAATCATTTTCTGTGTGTGTGTATTTTGGAAATGATCTAACTATTCTAGAGCTCTCACTTTCTCTCAGAATCAGTCTGAAGTAAAAGAATGCACTCCTCCTTCCTCTCCACACCCCCTTTCTCTGTCCATCCAGACAATCCTCTCTCTGCCTCCATTCCTTTCCCCTCATCCTTATCCGTGTCACTCCCTAAAGCAGCCCTGATACTACAGACTCTCACTATTGATCCAAGCCCAGCATTCTCTATCTAATCCTTTAATGGTTTATCTGACAGATCTGCTAAATCCAGTCATTAAGGAAGTTCTCTGTAACTGACTGATTAGCTCTTTTTGTTCTTGTTTTTTTCTTTTCAGGTAGAGTAACAATTGGTATCTCTTGGCCTGTTATACTTGTGGGTTGAGATTTTTTTGCCCTCAATTAAAAATCCAGGGCAACCCCAGAGCTAAGCCATTTACTTAAAATATAAAAAATAAAGCTGAAATATAAGGTATCTTAAAGCAGTGCCACTGGTTCACATACTAAACCATTTAGTGAATAATTTTATAGAGTTATAGAGTCACAGAGAATGAGAGGAAGGATCTTTATATAGTCTAAAGAAGCTTTTAATTTAAAGTTAATGTTCTATAATAGCTCTGTGTTCATAAATGATGTTATAGAATATGATCATTTATTAAGCAGTTGTATGAAATTGTCTATTTAGTCAACTGAATAGTAACTTTTAATGATTTTAATATGGTTTAGCTTTCTTTTAACTTTTCTTAACTTTTCTTGTCTATAAACTATATTCTACTGTATGTATTGTATTGGCTACATACATTAACTTTGTTCACACCTGGTCACTTAATGTAAATGAGTGTCTGGATTAAATCCTGATCCTGATGTATCCTATTTTGGCCCAATACTGTATGTTTACACTTGATCTCTACTGTTTGGGACAAAACAAACAAATGTAATTGTTGCACAGCAATTATTAGTGGTGTTTAGTTTGTAATTGGAGGAGTTTGGGTTGTCCGATGTGTCTTGGAGAGATTGAGATTCACACTGCTATAACATGTGGCTCCCATTCACCTCAGACCACCTCCTGAAGTGTTTTGGGTGGGTTCACATTTGCATTTATATGGCTTGGCCTTTTTTCCCAGATCCTGATACTTAGAATTCTGATACTTAAGACACATTAAATGACATTAAGTGTAAATGTGGTCTTAGTTAACAAGCTACATTCATTCAGAATTCAGAATCTTAAGAGCTTATTTTTTGCTTTGCTGTCAGTATAAGTGTGTGATCTATTTAAATGTTCATATTTGCCTATTTAAATATTCAAATAAAAGAAATCTAATTCCCAAACTAAAAGTGTGATTCACACAGATATTTCATATTGTCATAACTAGCGTTAAAATTAACACAAAACCAAAAGAACTGTTTGAAGACTACAGATAGCCCATAGTCTTGGGATGCATGTGCCTTTAAAATAATGGCTTAAAACAAGATGTCTTAAAATTGACGAAGTAAAACGGCCGTCATACCACAAGCCCTGCCCTTCAATAACACATAGCAAGGCCTGTCCTAGAACATCAGGAACACGCCTAATGATGCTGCAGTACAGCCCAGGACAGGTGAGACAGGCCCAACCTGTATATGCCATTCATTCTACAGTATTTAGCAGAAGGATTTAAACCTGCTTTTCAAAATATAATCATTATCTAGCATCAGCAGAACAAAAAGAGATGATGTGCTTCATTTAAATGAACTCTATTGTAGCATTAAGGAGTACAACAACTGTTAAATCCACTGTGTGAGTTCACTGTTCTACATCAGTATGGTTGGGGGAGCAAGACCTTTACTTTTACAATATTAAATTAATACACTAACATGGGACTTTTACTATGGGAATACGTATTGTGTCCCATGACTTTTGCCATGAACACTGCTCTGACCTGTGGAATGTGCATGTGGGGCCTTCTGCATTAAATGTGAATGTGATTTCTGCCTTTTTATCTGTTTGTATGGACAATTCTAGCCGGATACTGCCAGTCATGATCATAACCACCCACTACGCTATCCAGTGTGTATGGTAAAGCCAAGGCCTGTCATGATGATCTATTGTATTGTTTTTGAATATATTGTACCAGAAATTAAGGTTATTATTTTAAGACCATTGATATAATACTGATATGATAAAAATACTGTAGAAAATTAAGAAACGGTAAAATATACATAAAATATATATTTAAAAAAGTAAGCACAATGGGTAATATTAGGGTCAGCAAAATAAATTAGCCTTTTCAACAAATAACCATATCTCAAACAGTTACTCAACTAGATATTGTTTTTTTTTCTTTTTACATTAAAAAAACACTACAATTAGACATTCAAGAATGCAATATAATAAGTTAATTGCAAACAAATAAACTGATTTCTGCCCGAAGGGTTTCTGATTTTGCTATTTATAGGTTTATGTTTGAGTAAAATGAATTTCTCCTAAATTCCAAATAAAAAATTTGTAATTTAGAACATTTGTTTGCAGAAAATTAGAAATGGCTGAAATAACAAAAAAGATGCAGAGCTTTCAGACCTCAAATAATGCAAAGAAAACAAGTTCATATTCATAAAGGTTTAGGAGTTCAGAAATCAATATTTGGTAAAATAACCCTGGTTTTAAATCACAGTTTTCATGAATCTTGGCATTTTCTCCTCCACCAGTCTTACAAACTACTTTTGGGTAACTTCCTCTTCATCCATCTTCCTCTTGAATATACTCCAAAGGTTTTCAATTTGGTAAAATCAAAGAAACCTTTTAAGTGGTCTCTTATTTTTTTTTCCAGCGCTGTATATCCTTATTGGTTCCAAGGCCTCCATTATTGAGGCTATGTCTGTGTCAAGAGTTTATTTGCAAAAACAGATAACAGTAATCTTTCAATGATGGCACAGTCTGTTTTTGCAAACTAACTCTTCATAAAGTTGATAATGTAATTATTAAGACAGGACTTTTAAAATCTCCTATGATGTATTACCAGTACACATATGAAACTGTGGAGTGTGAATTCCATGCCATCCATCTGGCACCCACTGTCAGGCCTTGCCATGAGCATGCTGGCAACTTATAACTTAAGATAACAACAAAAACACCTCGTAACTTATACAGGTGTGGTTGTCCCCAAGCCATCTCCCTTAGGTAATATTTTGTAATCACTTTACAAACTGCTACAATCTTGTAACAGTTGGTGTGTCAGAGTATATGAGTGGGGTTATTTTAAAACATGCTGTTTTTTTTACATCCTGCCGTCTCAAACATCTCCATATCAAACTCTCGAGCACTCTATTTAAAAAGTATGGAGAAGACAGAAAGACAGACAGACAGACATCTGTACTCAGGGTACTGGATGTGTGCTATGATTCATTCCCTCCTACCCTCAGTTTATTTGTCTAGTCTGCGAGGGAGCTGCATTATAAACTGAAGGGTAGGAGTGAATGGCAGGAGTAAAGCCCTCCACCTAATAAATAACACATTAGGCCCAAAAGGATAATAAGGCCCGGTAAACTGTAGACAACAGCTCTGCTGAGTTCAACGCAGTCCTGTGGGATCTCATGCACAGTAGGCTATGACTTCCATCCATAAACACAAGCCATGCAATTACTCTAAACTCAGGATCTGCACACACACACAGACACACACAACCACAGTGTGGAGAAATTCCGGGTTATAAATAAATCTTCGAAATGACCCACCTACACTTATACCCCATAATGGCAGAGTAAAACAAATGCAGTCTATTATATGTCCTGGAGGGTGTGGGGTATGTGTGTGGGGTGTGTGACTGTGTGTGTATATGTGTGTTTGTGTGGAATGGGGTTACCGAGAGCCGCTTCCTCCCTGAGGGAACAAAGTCAGTCATTCATTGAACCTGTCAGGGCAAGAATCTCACACACTCGCTTGAATATGGGCTGCTATTCTCTCTCTCTCTTTCTCTCTCTTTCTCTCTTCCTTTCTTCCATTCTCTCTCTATTTATCTCATGTCCCTGTCTCCCTCTCTCTCTCCCTTCCTTTTCCTCTGTATCACAGCACTGCATCTTTAAAGGGCTCCAGTGCTCAGCTGCTGCTAAGCACCAGGCAACTAGAGCGAACCCTAGACACACACACTCACACACATCCAGGTAAACCACTTAGAAAACATCCACAACTTCTACACACTACACAACCTCTCTCTTCCACAGCACTGCAAATCTAGTGCACAAGTGTAGCACACTCATTTCCTCCTTCCCGTTTATTTGGCTTTCAACTAAATTCCACCTGAAACCTGGAAGGATCTAATCAGAGTCTCAGAACCCAACCATCAAATGAAATTGCCTCGCTAAAATAAAGCTCGAGTTAGTAGCCTAAACAAAGCTTGTCTGGTCTCATCTGGCTCAGCTGCCTCAGCAATGTTTCCGTCTGCAGCGCGAGGCTGGAAGACCTTCTGGATGTGTCTCAGGCCTGCATATGAGTTTTAGGTCTTTGCCACAGGAGAGACTGAGTCACGGTGCGAGTGGAGACACGGGGGGGCTCCTAATAGATCCCATGCAGATGGTATGGTGTCACTAAACTTCTCCATTGCTCATACTAACCCAGACTCCCCTGCACTGCTCCAGTTTCTAACATTCCAGACACCACAATAGCATCCAGCCTGGTCAATGATGGAGACCTTCTATACCCTCGAGATATAGAGAGAGATAAAGAAAGAGAAATAGATGATTTTGAAGAAGATGACACTCTTTTTTACTCAGGTTTAAAAAAAAAGTGCTTGTCAATGTATTGCTATGGTATCGGAGTCAATTGCTTAGGTGTAGTATAGTGTAGTATAGGTGGTGTTCAATGTAAAGGTGTTGCTCGCATGTTGCTTAGTAGTTGCTGAGGTGTTGCCATGGTATAGGAGTTAGCTTATCAGGGACTGCTACATTCTTGCTAATGTGGTGTTGTGGTATAGAGGCTGGTTGCTCAGGTGTTTCTAATTGGTTACCAATGTGCTGCTATGGTATAGAGGTGGGTTGCTTAGGAGTTGCTAAGTGGCTGCCAAGATGTTGTTACTGCAGCGGTTGCAATATGATTGCAAATGTGTTGCTAAGTGGTTGCTACGGTGTTGCTATTATATATTTGTTGGTTGGCAGTGGTTAAATACTAGGTGAACACTATGCATTGGTTGTTGTGCTGTAGCTTGAAATATGTGAACTGTAGAGAAGGTCACAAAAGGGGTGTGCATATTGTATTGTACGCAATAATATCACCAACATTTTTGAATTACGTGAACAATATTATACCCTAAAATATCATACTATATCACCCACCCTAATTATCACATCAGGGTACTACTTTTTTGCTGTTTTTAGCCAAAGAAAAATTCACACTGTTCTCATTTCCCATTATATATCTACTAGAGACAGATTCTATCTGTCCAATATCATTTATTTTACTTTAATCCTGGATATATGAAGATATTTGGAGTGCATTATTAGTATCATGACATTCTGGATTATTCTTCTGTTACAAATCTGATAAAATTCTTGTATTTTTTAATATCTCAGTTAGGGGTGTGCCCTATCATATTATATGCAATAGTAAAATTTAATTTTTATTTTGTTGCAGTAGTTTATTCTTGCAATATATATTTTTTAATCAGTGTTTTATCGCCATGAGTATCGTTATCGTTAAAATACCATAATATATAGTGAATGTTTTGGCCACGGCATGTTTGTGCAGATGCATATTTGGGAATTCTATTGCACTCATCCAAAAAACTTTTTGCAAGCACTTCTTTATATGAGATTTTTAAAACTAAAGGAGGACTAACAGCTCAAAAAAAAAAAAAACAGGGGAAATAATACTGAATCTAAAACATAGAAGATGTACCATTTTATCTTTGTTCTTTTTCATTTTAACTTACTTCTTAATACCTTAACATCTTGATTGTATAGTCTTTTCACATACAACAATGCTTTTACTTTGCAAAAGTAAAATAAATGATGAACATGAATGTGAATTCATGCATGAGTGTGATAAAGTCAAGTAAAGTAAAGTTTACTGTCTTTCACTTCTGTGGGGGGAGGGGGTTAGTTCCTGTGTTTATGGTATTGGTAAATAGCCTAAGTGTAGGGGGTTAGTATAGGAGCAGTTACCCAAACCAGGATTAAGCCTAGTCTTGGACTACACCGCAGTTTTAATGATTTTTCACTGAAAGGAAATTATAGGGCTTAATAACTTTATTGCAAATATAGCATATTCACTTAAAGCAATGCTTTCACATTGTAAAAGTAAAATAAATGATGAGCATAAATGGGAACTTATGCATGAGTGTGATATAAAGTCAAGTAAAGTAAAGTTCACTGTCTTTTACTTCTGACCCCCAACGCAGATGAGAGTAGCAACCTGCTGTCTGTCTGATTAAACAGAAAAAGAGAGCCTCATCATCAGCCGGATGCAAGAAGCAGGATGGGGGCGTATGATGTGGGCGTGTCAGAGGCAGACATGCCCAGCCCACGCCCCGCCCCCCTTTGCGCTCTTGCTTGCTTGTGCTCACACAGCTGAGCAAACTTCACAGCTGGAGAAAGTCTTGACTGTGTTTAGATTTCGTTAGCACAAAATTCGCCAGATAAACACAAGAATAAGCGCAAGTGTAAGGAGTGACGCAGGATATGTACACTGTGTGTGTGTGTGTGTGTTTGGGGGGGTTAGTTCCTGTGTTTATGGTATTGGTATTGGTACACAGACTTAATGTAGGGGGTTAGTTATCCAAACCAGGATTAAACCTAGTCTTGGATTACACAGCAGGTTGAATGATTTTTTTAAGATTTTTCACTGAAAGGAAAAAAAACATAGGGCTTTAAACTTTATTGGTAAACTGACTGTCACATAGGGTTTAATATAAATAAATCGAGACTAACGATTAGATGCACGCATACTTAGTTATATACTAAGTATATATAAACACATTGATACTGAAACTATTGCAAAGAAAAACAAACTGTCAGATTTAGCATGTAAATACCGGTTTCTTGTGAAACTGCAACTTTTTATCATGAACATACCGGTTTCACATAGTCACCAGCTGTTTCCCTCAGAGCACAAACACACCATCATAACCATCCAATTCACCATCAGTATATAGTCTGTTATATTAGCCTGCAGAAATGACAGGATAAACAGTGAAAGAAGAATTAATGAAAGTGAATTATCTCCACTCACCACATTGGTAAGGAAATCACTCTCATTCAGGTCCTCCAGGTCCAACAGGTTGGAATTGGGGAAAAGTTTGTCCGAGGCAAAACTGTCCAATATGGTGTCCATATTGGGGGTGAATGGACTCAATCTTCTGGAAAAATGTCAGATATCTCAAGTAGCAGCTCAGACAACAAAATCTAGGAGTGAAATGTGATCTGAAACTACAGCCGCAGCGTTTCTCTCTGTAGCCTCAGCCGCCTCTAAGCTAGTCTGACCTGTGCTGTCGCCTTCATCCGAGAGCCTGTGTGTGTGTGTATGAGTGTGTGTGAGTGTGTGTGTGACCGCAGCTGGCTGCTGGCTGCTTCTCTCACTCTGCAGAAATCGCGTTGACTTGGATTAAAGCTACACGCTCCTCAAGCTGCGTCTTCATTCATCAGCAGCTCGGAGGAGCGAGCGTGCTCTCATGAATATTCAAATACACCCCGCCCGCTAGGGCGCTCTAGCCACGCCCAATTAAAGAGCCATGAACACAAGTCCAGACCTTTATGATAAAAGCATGACATTTGATACAAGTATAGAAACAATTAGATATTGGACTTTTTTTAAATATTTTTTTCTCTAGAAGTCCTCTTAAGTTTATATGAACTCTAACTATGTATTTTCTAACTGTTTCCGTTGCTTCTGTGGTGGATCTATGTGTTTATTAACCTTTTTAGGGATGTCATTGTATATATATATATATATATATATATATATATATATATATATATATATATATATATATATATATATATATATATATATATATTTGCTGCTTCACCCCTGTTTAAACATATATATACATATATGTATAAACAGGGGTGAAGCAGCAAATTCTGGGTCCTGTACACTCTCAATGTCAGTGGGCCCCTATCCATGTCAGTACACAAGGAACGTGAACGAAAAAAAAAAAAATCAGGATTTTCATGGGCCCCTTTCCCTACTCAGGCCCTGGGTAGTCAGTTCCACTTTTCCCCCTTTTTTATTGATTTAATCATTTGAACTCAAAGATTATTATTATTAGTAGTAGTAGTAGTACTATTATTATTATCACTTGTTAATAACAAGGAACACATTTTGATGTACAAATGTTTATTGGTTTTGTTTTTTATAAAGTGTATATGTACACACCTATGCACACAAACACATTGAAATAGTTACTGAGGCCAAAAGATGTATGGTCATATCAGTAAATCACAGGTTAATGCAGTTCATTCATTGTTGCATTACTTCCTTTTGCACTCATTTCTTTTAATAATACAATACTGGGAGGAAAGAATGTTCATGATGTGCTCTGCACTGTTTAGTCGCCTAAAGCTGGTTTCTGGTTTCAGTTGCTTTAGTCTAGTAAACAAAAGTGAGAGGCTAATGTTCTACTGAGTATGAGTATCTGTGGTACTCACAAAGACACATTTTTGGGAAGCATCCCAGCCAATATGTTCATGTGAGGGTCAAATGGGTAAAATGTGGGCTATAGGTGCATTTCAGGTGGGTTTGTACTGTACATATGATGTTACAGGACCTTGATTTAATCCCACATGGGTCCCATCTAGGTCCTGTGTGTATTGTACAGCCCAGATAGGGCTGACGTTTAACTCCTCATGGTCCCATTTAGGGCTGCCACAAACGATTATTTTTATAGTCGACTAATCACCGATTATTTTTTATGATTAGTCGACTAATCGGATCATACGTTAATTGAATATAAAACACAGTTTATCGCAATAGAATGCAGCTGCTATTATACAACCAACATTAGATTTCAGCTATATGCTAACTAAAAATAAAAACAATTAAAATCATAGTTCATTAAACCTTTAATGAAATATGCAGCTTGTTGTAACAGACAATTATTTTACTGTTTAGCATAAAGTGTAAACAACTGTGTAAAATAAGGATAAGGCACTGGCATTTATGAAACATCTCAACCGTGAGGTTGTTTGAACTATTATGAAAAAAAAGTATATTAATAAAAAATGCCTCTCTGTCCAGATATTGTGTACATTACCGTACACAGGGCAGCGGTCTGCACAGATCTGATTGGCAGAGGAGAGCGTTTGGTGATTTTACACCACACATGACTGATCTGTGAGTTTACTGCACCGAAAAGCACTGAAAACAGAAGCCACTGTCAGAATGAAATCCTTCTCTGTAGTTTATCGGTTTGGGATGGCATTTGTGACAACGTCTGGGTCCGGATCCGGATCGCGGTCCGCCTATAAGTGACCTCTGTTTTAAAGCTATCAAGATGAGTAAGTTAAGTACTAAGTTAACGCTCTGTTTACGCTAATTTTAGCAGCTAAATAGCAATTTAGCTTCTTCGTCATTTAATCAGCCACAACATGCCTCCTTTTCAGGTGCTCGTGCATCGCGGTTGTGCTGCCGAGGAAGGCAAGTTCTTCATTGCAGATATTGCATTGCACGCGTTTCACTTTTATTTTCTTGGTGATCCCACACTTTTGAGTTCTGTAGCGGGGTAGCCATGAAACCAGAGCCTGTCTGTATAATGTCCTGAGATGTCGTCCACTACCTACCCCGGTTTCCACTACTGCGCATGTGCGTCCAGGACAGAAAGGCAGTCGCAGCAGTTTGGAGAGAAAAACAAAGAAAAAAAAAAACGACTAATCGACTATTAAATTAGTCGTCGACTATTTTAATAGTCGACATAATCGTGACTAGTCGACTAATCGTGGCAGCCCTAGTCCCATTACTGACATTCATCTGGGTCCCAGTTGGCCTATCAAACTTATTTCTTATGGGATTTATTTATTCTGGGATGATGATTGGCTTTAGCAATTGCGACGGTACCAACCATGCATCAGTTCCAATTCATATCCAGTCATATCCTAGATGGTGTCAACTTGCAGTAAAATTGTAAAATAATTTGGGTAATTACAAATCCTAATTTATACTGCCAGGTGGCATAATAAGTCTTGTAATCCATCCCTGCTTTGTTACGTAGTTATGTAACTCATGGATGCTGTTTTTTTTATTTAGGGATGATACTAGAAAGAGAGAGTGAGAGAAAAAAAGAGAGTAACAGTAGTAACTAAATAATAAAGGCACCAGTGTGTTTCCTCATATCACATATCTGCTCGCAGCTTCTACACTGAAACCATCGCGGAGCTGCTGTCCGACGCCTCTCTCAGGATGTTCCAATGATTCCTGATTCAGTCAGTGAAAGGATGACTCATCTCTCCATCCATTTATAGTGGTGGGCCAGGAATTTGATAAGCGTACTGAATCGGTTGATTCAGTACTCGCAATCAACCTCACAGCCCCTGCAATCAGGGCCTATTTCAGCCCCCCCAAGAGGTTAAAACCCTATTACGGTCGAATTGCACTACAGAACTGTAATAATGAGGAAATATGTCAGAGGATACCCGTTAAGAGAGGCGTTCCCATGCCCTATTGTGTGGGAAGTTATGTGAGCATTGGGCTAAGGTTGCAGTTAACACGGTTTTAAAAGCAGTAACAGGGTCACACCTGGATTGTACGTGTGTTAATACTGGTGTGTAACAGAACGCGGCCTGGGTCCCTGTAATCTGGGCCGTTAGAGAACAGGGCAGAAATGACCAGATGCCACAGCAGAAGTTTTTAGGATGTCTAGAAGAAGAAAGAATGTTGTTAGTAAACCTCAATTTCTTAATGTCATGGTGTTGGCTGATTGAACACATTAACAGTGTAGGCAGAGACCACAGGCGTCCCTCACTGGAGTGGTTTTAAAATTAATCCAGTTTTGCATTTACAGTGTAAACACAGCAGCAGCAGCAACAACAAACAATACTACTACTACTACTACTACTACTACTACTATTAGAGAGTTGCACAAGCAATAAGGGTTCAATACTAATGTAATTAAATAAGCTAGCACCAGGTTGGTATTGTATTTTGCTTACATTTGTCCTAATTTGTTTTTTTCTGAAATATATATGGGCTTAAACTGACATGCCAAAAGTTAAAGGACAGGGACTAGTGTTGTGTCCCATGTTTTGCCATGTCCCACAGAAGCTAAAGAATGTTACATTGACCTGTGGAATATGTACGTTGGGCCTCCTGCACTAAACGAGTTGCTTGTCTGTTTGCACGGACAGTTTTAGCCAGATTCCACCGGTCACAATCATTATGACCCACTGTGTTGTCCACTGTGGGTGGTAATGTTTTCTGAATAATTAATGGTGTTGGTTTTAATGCGATATTAATGATCTTCTTAGTCAAATTAATTAACTATACATAACTCTTGGGAGTATATGTTACAGCTCCAGAAAAATCAAGCTCAAGAGAAGCTTGCCAAGAAGCATGAAAGCTGTGATTAAGAATAAGGGTTATTCCACCAAATATTGATTTCTGTACACTTAAAACAGTAGCATTGTGGTTTCGAATATGAACTTGTTTCTTTGCATTATTCGAGAAATTCTACATGATGCCCTCATGTTATTAAGAAAATTTAAATGTATTTATAAAGTGCTTTTTACAACTGATGTTGTTGCAAAGCAGCTTTACAGACATGTGGTAGTAGAACAGAGAATCAGACAAAACATTTAACATGCAACATACAAAACCCCCAGTGAGGCAAAAAAAACTCCTTCAGAGCTGGAGGAGTTTGTGGGAAGAACCAAGGCTCACATGTACCTCGTACTATCACGTACTAACAAGGCTAATATATAAGAGGGGACCTATCCTCCTCTGGTCAAACATCTTATAAATTATTGTAAAAAGTCTAGTGATGTATATAAAAAAATTAACTCAGATTAATCATGACAATATTCTGTGATAAATTGCACTTGTTCTTGCAAGTTTTTATAGTGGACATTTAAAGGTGAATAAAATCTTCCCAGGGCCTGAGTAGGGAGAGGGGCCCATGAAAATCTTGTTTTTTTTTTTTCGCTCACGTTCCTTGTGTACTGACGTGGATAGGGGCCAGAATTTGCAAAAATAAAAATGGAAAAATTTGAGTGTTCTAAAACTTTTGATCACTAATGTATGCATCTTCCTTGTGATACTATTTGCATTATGCACTTTTTGTTCTATTCTTGCCCCTGACACTGAGCCAGGTAATGAGCAGTGTTCAACTGCCTGCCTCTAGTGTGCCTGGATAAGTAGCAACAAAAATGTGAACTGGCAGACAGTCCCCGAAGGATTTTTTAGGAGAACTCTGTTGAGTCTGCATCAATGTGGACTTTGCCAAAGAGCGCAGACTGGCAGATCACTGGCTTTACACAAAGGATTTCTATGCTGGTGTAGTTGGAAAGCTGGCTAAAATTATATTTTATAGTAAAAACACAGTTTATATATAATATTTACAGCTCTGGAAAAAATAAGAGAGCACTTAAAAGTGATGGGAGTGATTCTTTGATTTGACCAAATTGAAAACCTCTGCAATATAATCAAGAGGAAGATGAATGATCACAATCCTTCAAACCAAACTGAACTGCTTGATTTTTTGCACCAGGAGTAAAGGCATAAAGTTATCCAAAAGCAGTGTGTAAGTCTGGTGGAGGAGATGATGCCACAATGCATGAAAACTGTGAATAAAAACCAGGGTTATTCCAGCATATATTGATTTCTGAACCCTTAAAACTTTATGAATATGACCTATGAACTTGTTTTCTTTGCATTTGAGATCTACAAGCTCTGCATCTTTTTTTTTTATTTTAGCCAATTCCTATTTTCTGCAAATAAATGCTCTAAATGACTATTTTTTTGGTATTTGTGAGAAATGTTGTCTGTAGTTCATAGAATCAAACAACAATGTTCATTTTACTCAAACATATATCTATAACAAGCAAAAGCATAATTGTTTTCCAGAGCTTTAAGTTCTTGTACAACTGTAGAGAACACTTTTACTATATGCACGAAAGCATCGTGCTGAATACTGAGCTGTACCATAAAAGTGTAGATAAGCGCCATGGCTGGCAGCAGTACAGGGACAGTTAGTAGTTTAGAAAGCTAAACAGAACAGTACAGTCTCCAAACTGTCTGCATATCATACAGTCTCTCTTTTAGTGTAGCCAGTGTGGACTGAAAGTTTGTATGGCCTCCAGCCTGCATTAATTAATTAATAAAAGCTCATTTTAGCTCCTGATTGCAGAGGAATTAAGAAATGGACACTAATAATTAATTGCTGCATCACCTGCCACCTTCTGAAGACATATGATGCCCTAAAGTTAACTAATTATCCAGCAGTTGCTGAACTTTAGCGCTTCACTGCTAAACAGGGGTATGAAAAAGTTTGGGCACCCCTGATAATTTTTTTATGATTTCCCTTTATAAATCATTGGTTGTTTGAATCAGCAATTTCAGTTAAATATATCCTATAGCAGACAAACACAAGTGATATTTAAGATACTGCTCAAAATCTACTAAGGCATTCATACAGAGGAACAAGTACAACATTCTGAAATGGTCATCTCAGTCCCAGACCTGAATATTATTGAAAATTTAATCTGTGGTGTGATTTCAAGCAGACTGTTCATGCTTGGAAACCATCAAACCTGACTGAACTGGAGATTTTTTGCAAAGAAGAATGGTCCAAAAGACCTTCAACCAGAAGCCAGACTCTCATTAGAAGCTATAGGAAGCGTCTAGAGACTGTTATTTCTGCAAAAAGAGGAGCTACTAAATATTGATGTAATATTTCTGTTGGGGTGCCAACAGAAAAATGTATGCACCTGCCTAATTTTGTTTGAAGAATTATTGCACACTTTCTGTAAATCCTATAAACTGCATTTCATGTTTCAAATATCACTGTGTTCGTCTGCTATATGATGTATTTTTAACTGAAATTGCTAATCCAAACAACCAATGGTTTATAAAGTCATGAAAATCGTGAAAATTATCAGGGGTGCTCAGACTTTGTTTTTTATACCACTGTACTGTATTTCTGTATCAGGTGCTTAAATGATTGTCCATATTCATAGGGGGAGGATAACACTTGAAAACAGGGGGTAGGGTGCAAAAGAGAAATGGGATTGGGCATAAGAGTCTGAACGAACCAGTGAACTGAAAGCATTGTAATTTAACACACTGCAGACTTTAGTTAATACGGACTTTGCAGTGTTATTCGCAGGCCTCTGTGCTCACAATTCCAAAACTTGGCAGACCCTATCTATCAGAGTCTAGAGCCTGACTGACGTCAAACAGCACACCCAGCCACAATTCACCTCCTTCACCTCCCACCATTTCTGTATGTCTCTCTCTATCTCTCTTTCTCTCTCTCTCTCTCTCTCTTACCCCCCTCCCTCCTTCAAGTGGTGTAGTTGCCATGGTAATGCTCACACCTGGCTGATTTAACATGCGCTCACTAACTCCTGTCCCCAGGGTTTTTACAGCCATGTGAAGCCCTGCTTCCGTCCATCCTCCACTCATAAACACACATACATCAACTCACACACACACATCACAGGACGGTTAACAAGCTGCGAGGAGAATATTCAACAGGCTGTCCAAACCAGGCTTTACCAGGTGGTGATGGGGAGGGGGTGCGTCTCAGTAACTTTGCAGAGTTAGGAACATGGTCTTTCACTTATTGGCCCAGCGTCCAATCAGCATCCGTTTCCTTTTCTCTTAAGCCCTATGCGGACGGGGTTAGTTTCTCATGGGGACGTCTGTTAAAAATGTTTCACACTTCTATTCAGTGATAAAACTCTTGCATCCGGACTGCAATTGAAAAGACAAGAAGACCAGAGAGTTTTTTAGGCTTTCTCGGTCACATAACATCGCATTCAGTAGCTCCTCCATTTCCACTCGCTGTTGTTTTTACATGGATCTCCATGGAAACGCGCATCCAAAGTATAATTACGGTGCGTTGCAGTTGACAAATAGCTATTTTATTAAACACGAGGTGACGAAACAAGATGTGAGTCTGGATGAGATTAAAATTACGATGTCTGACGACGATGTCTAAGAAAAACACGTACATGGTCGTTCCGGACGGGAATAAAATTACAGAGGTCCCCCCATAAAAGAGAAAATTACTGCAGGACCCCCTGAGAAACTAATCACGTCTGGATAGGGCTTTAGACACATCCATTAACCCGGATTTATCTGACGTGTCATAGGAGGTACATCCAGACATGTTTGGTTCCCTTTAAAAACTGACAGACTTCCGGTGTGCCTATAGTTTATAAAAAAAAAAAAAAAAAATTGGTGCCCTCTAGAATGGCAAAAAAGAGAGAGGCAGTGCCCTATTGGCTGCCTTGCTGTCTAATGGGAAAATAGCAAGAAGTGATCGAGTACTGGTTAACCCTTCCTGCAATAAATTAGATAATATAATATATAATATATAATAAGATGATGTGCCCTCTAGATCAAGTTAACTTGATAAGGTGTCTTAACGATTGTCCATCTATGGATACCCTTCTACCCTTCCAATTGAATAGCAACCAATTGTACCAAACAGTGGCCTAAACTAAATGGAATTTCATACTGTCTAATTTGCTTGTTTAAAATAAAAAAAGGTAAAAAAAAAAAAAAAAACGTCTGATTTAGTGTTGAGTTTCTTTACTTGGGCCGTTTTCCCCCTTGGTTTGGTTTGATTTCACACAGGCGCAAACCTAAAAGCACTAAATGTGCCCCAACAAACCACGTGAGCAAAATGTTTTCTCTGATTGGTCAGATGCTGTCTGGTGCAGGTGCAAAAAATGTGTGCAGTGTAAAGCTGCTTTAACACTGAAAGTGTTAAAACACAGTGTTTTTAATAGGATATGCAGCACAGATATCTGCATAGTAAACAGATTTACGTGGCTGTGAGCAGTGAACACTGCACCTACGAGGTTCAGTGTGAAAACAGATTAACATGGACGAGCTTTAGAGACAGTGTTTGTTCATAGCTGTATTAGTAATTATCTGACTAATAAATCAGGTTAAACTGCACCTGAACAGCCGTTTAGCTTAAATATGAGAATATATATTTAATAGTTGGGTTGGATTGAGGTCAAACTGCTCTGGAGTTGGTTTGAAACCGAATCAGGACCACCTCCTCTCGAGGGCTTCTGTGCGATTGTTTTGTTCCATCCTAAACTGTGTTTACTCTTTTTTACACCTGCCCATACGAACTGCATCATGGCTGCAAGCATCCTTTTTTTAGCTGGACCAAATAGTGCTTGTGTGCAAACACCATTAGAGTGTGGAAAGTAGAATTGTGTCTGTTAAAGAGTATAATGAAATAGTACTCTGACTTGTGTCCAAAAAATCATGGGACAGAAGTATGTAAACTGGTCATAAGGTATTACCACAGGGAATCACTTGGGAATGCCCACACCTGTATAAGTTGTAAGGTATTATCTTGTGAGTGAGGTTGAACCCTGGCCAGTGTGCTCATGGCAAGGCATCATTAATTATTATTCATTTAGAAAAGCCCTGATAGTGGATACCAAATGGATAGGACATTCCATTTCCAAATGTCAGATTTATAGAAGGCTACTATTACCACCCACAGTGGACAGCGCAGTGGGTGATAATGATCGTGACCAGTGGCCTCTGGCTAGAATTATCTGTGTGACCATCCAATTTACATTCAATACCAGAGGTTCTTAGAGTAGTTCTTGTCCCATGACATTTGGCAAGTCAATATATAGTGGAGTACAGAAACATAATAATTTAAAATATTATGAAACTGGAAACGCAGCCACAATGACAGTCAGACTATGTATCTTAATGTCATGCTATTTTGAGGGAATGAGATGATATCTGAAGTGCTGTCATAAAGCTAATTATTTGGTTTCCTCCAGCACCAAGGCTGTCTCTGAATAAAATGGAAATGTGATAAAATTTTTCAAACCAAGGACTTTTTGTCTGTTCATGATTATATAAAACACACTATTTAAAAATGAATACTGGCATTACATGAGCTGATACAAATTAATTAATATTTTCATTCACAGTGAAAATACTGGACGTGCATTTTAATGTGGGTGGAAATAAAATATAGTGGAGTAATATATTATAGTAGAAAAAAACGCTGTAGAAAGTTTTTGCAGCAAAGCACAAAATCGAATGCATCTTAATCAGTACATTTATAACCAGATATTTATTTTCTATGACTTTATTACTGCTGCTCAAAATTATATAAAGAAATTAAAAGAATTAAGGGAACCTTCTAACCCATGCCTTTATATTTCTGTAGAAAAAGAAATATTCTGAAAAACTGAGTGATTCAGAATTAAAGAAACAATATGTATTTAATTACAGTGTGTGTGTGTAAAATGGTTACCTAAATGTTGAGTTTATATTTTGTAGCTAAATTAAGTTAATATAAAGTCAGTCCTTCAGTTTCTGTAATATACAGTACCAGTCAAACCTTTGGACACAAATTATCATTTAGTTTTTTTTTTTTCACATTGTAAATGAATACTAAAGTCATCCAGACTATAAATGAACACATAAGGAATCTTGTAGTACTGTTAATTTGCAGTTTCTGAGGCTGGTTGCTCAGATGAAATTATCCTGTACAACAGAGGTAACTCCTGCTCCTTCTTTCCTGGGGTGGTCCTAATGAGTGCCAGTTTCATCATAACGTTTGATGGTCTTCGCGACTGCACTTGAAAATACTGTCTTACTTTAAGTTTTTGAATTTTTTCTGATTAACTGACCTTCCTTTCTTAGATTTTTTTTTCTTTACTTAGTTGAGTATTTTATGCCACAATATGGATTAGAACATTGATACCCCAGCTTCATATGGAGTATTAATGTAAACATTTGAATGTTAAAACAGTTTAAAATGCCCACCTTACTAGTGGCTGTGATAAATTAGCTAACCTTAGCAGAAGACTGAAATCGGTAAAGGGTAAAACACTGATTTCTGCTCTGTAATGGAATTTTTTTTTATATCTTGGCTAAAGCACTGCCATCAACACTTGGCATAAGCTTTTTTATATTTCCTTAATATCTGATGACCCATTCTGATTTCTTATGAGTTATTATAGAAAATATAACCCATATTGGCCCTTTAACATTGTAGCAGAATGTTAACTCAAATAAACTAAGCCTTGCTGACCCATGAGTTTGTACACAGTAAGTGAAGGAGAGAAGGTAAGCTTTGTTTAATTTGAACCAAAACAGGCCTTGTGTCATCCTGTGTCCACAGGGGCAGCTTATCACCCCGTCTGTTTAGACCAGTTCTCCCTGCTTCCCCTCAGGTCCTCTTAGTTATATAATAATGGCTGAGAGTTACGCAACATGTGGCATAAATACACCTCTGTGAAAGGGACACCTGTGGTTAGAGTAGCAAGAGAGAGAAAGTATCCCATTCCTTTTTTGACAGTAAAAAATGGTGAACTACGTCATATTTATCTCACTAAAATAATGTTAATTTTTACTGAACTGAAAAGAATTATACAAGCGTAAATCATAAAAGGTTGGGACAGTATGGGAAATGAAAAGTCAAACAAAAGAATGGAGTGGTTTTTTTTATTTACTTTGACATACAAAGTACTGGAGAATCACAGTATACTAGTACAACTCAAAAAATCAGAATATAATTGATTTCATACTGTGAAACTTATATATTATATAGATGTGTTACCCACAGAGTGATCTATTTTAAGCATTTATTTATTTTGTTGTTGATGATCATGGCTTACAGCCAATGAAAACCCAAAAAATCTGTGTCACAGAAAATGACTATATTAAAATAATATAAGACCAATTGGTATTTTTGGCAGTGTGGGCAGTGTGCCAAGTCCTGCTGGAAAATGAAATCCGCATCTCCATAAAAGTTGTAACATGCTGTAAGATTTTTCATGAAAATACTGCACTGACTTTAGACTTGATATAACACAGTGGACCAACACCAGCAGATGACATGTCTCTCCAAACCATCACTGAGCATCAATAAAATTTGCATTTAATTTGGAAATAAAGGGAGCAAAGTCTGGAGGAAGAGTGGAGAGACACACAGTTCAAACTGTTTGAAGTTTCCACAATCAGTGATGGTTTGGAGAGACATGTCATCTGCTGGTGTTGGTCTACTGTGTTAAATCTGAAAAATGAAAGGGGTAGTTTGGGAGGGCCACTGGGTGATGTACAGGTTTAGATGCAGGGCAGGAGGGAGAGCTGATTGGCTGAGCTGCAGCAGCAGCAGTGTGCCTCTGATAGCGGTAAGATGCAGATGGTTGAATGTCAGCAGGGGGTCGGTATTATTGATTGTCTGATCTGCATATTGTGATGAGTCTGCGTACCAAGTTTTTTAAAGATTAGGACATGCTTATAAATTTTTTTAGCAGGACTGGTATGTTGTGTATGTATTAATGGAAAAATATTGTTTAGGGTTTAGTGGCTTTTTAATGCACTCACATTACTTGCATTACAAGAACCCAGCCTTTTGTTTATACTTCATTTGTAAATAATCATGATAACAATCATCTATTGACATCACCTGATTAATATCACATCATTATGATTTCTTTTAACCTTTTTTAGCCCTAATGTATTATGCCAATCTCATTTTTTGGGAATGTGTTACAGGCCTGAAATGCAGGAATGAATAATAGGTATATTAGCAAACATTAAAAAAAACTTTAACCCAACTTGAACTCTTAAAGGATTGAAAGCCAGATTCTCTTATTGTGGCCATGGACAAAATTATGTCAGCTGGATACCACATGGTGCCTGATGATGAGGCCAAAAAAGTCAACAGCAGTCTCCAACATGACTTTAGACAAAGAGCTGCAGCTTTAAAGGGCCCATGTCCTGTATCTTTCTTTTATTTTATGGTTTCCTGTATAATATGTTTATTTATAGTATGTATGTATGTATTTTTATGCACGTAAAAGAGCTCATCAGCTTGACTGAGATCAGATTAAATGTACATGGCAGATTGGGGTAATTTCCTACATGACTGGTTTTCTCCTTCTCTTCCTGAAATACATTTAAATTAAATTAAAATACTGCTGTCTCTGTTACCAAAAGAAACCTGTATTTCTGCTTTTGAGAGTGCAGTGTAGCGTCTTTTGTTCACACTCCTCCATCAGATTTGCTCATTATCTTTTCTTCTCTAGCTCACTCTTCTTCCCTTCACCTTCAGTATTCATAACTAATTACACACGCTGATCTACATTCCCTTTGCACAACAGTCAGGGTGAAAGAGAGAGACAGATAGAGAGAGAGCGAGAGAGAGAGAGAGAATGAGTGATCATATCTCTTCAAGCAACTACTACTCAGATAAACCTCCAGCCTGTAATTACAGACCACAACATACACTCTGAATGGGATGTGATTATACTGTTACTCTGTCAGTGTGTGATTGTGTGTGTGTGTGTGTGTGTCTGTGTGTGTGTGTGTCTGTGTGTTACACTGAGGCTAGCTTTGGCTCCTGTCTTCACCTCCTGTTGATGGTGTGATCCACAAAGACCTGCAGAAATAATATGGAATAACCTACATTATCATACTTTCATTCCCTAACATAAATTCTGGGCTGTGTTTCAAACAGCTCACTCATTAACTCGTTCACTATTCACTACCCAATGTTTACTTCATATTGCACTCTAATTTCTTTAATAAGAAGCGATATCAAACAGTCAACAGTCCTAGTCATCAGAAATTGTGCTTTTTTGTATTTTTGTAGTGATTTTGAATTGGTATATATGAAGTATATAATCATAAAGCAAAATTTCCTTTATTAGATTTCCCATTCCCTTCACAGTCTTTTGTCACACTCCTTTTCTTCTAAATACTGATCATGGACTGTATCAAAGTATGGACAACATAAGGTTTCTTTAAAATGAAGCCTCAAATCTGGTCTAGCACCTCTAAGGTGTGTCCAAACTTTTGACTGGTACTGTATGTCAGAAACCCCCACAAATGGAAATATAGGGAGCATTTTTTTTTCTGATGAAAATATAAATTGTACAATCTAGGTATGTATACGCATATACACATATACAAAAAAATATGTGGATAGATGTGTTCAGAATGAATGCTGAACTAGATAAGCCTAGGACTAGTTCGCAATAAATACAAAATCAGAATGCTTCATATTTTTAAAGCTGAGGTTAACTTTTTATGCAGATAATTTACTATATCACAGTAAATCAATATATTTAAACTTTATAACTGATCCCTTATCATTTTTCTTTATGATCTCATCCAAAAAAATTAAATAAATTAAAACACAGAATAAAAGCTTTGTGATAATATACAGTATATACACACTGTATGTCTGCTCTCAGAGCCTGTAGATACTGAACATCTGAACATTCAGGTGGAGAAGGTTTTGTCTGAAGAGTGTAAACTCTGAGACAAGAAAATTACTGACATCTGGCTTCTCCTACGACCACTTTTTAAATAGGGGTGTGTCTGCAGAAGACCATGCCTAAGCATTCGGCAATTACCCTGCCCACATCACCTCCCCCCAACACAAACACACACCAAACAGCCTGGGATTCAACAGAGATGCCTTTTGTTTTTTGAGGTTTGCTAAAATTATAACAGATTTTTTTTGTATAATAGGAAAAAGAAAGACAAAAACAACTCCAGTGCATTATATATAGTATATAGTATACTGAAGGCAGAAATGGAACTCACCCCATTGATTGTACCAAACAAATCTTTATTTAGATAAAAATAAAAACTCCACACGTTACTTGGTTCCAAAAATATTCAAGCATGTTTTCATTTAGATAAATTTAAGCAAAAGTACAAAAAGTTAATTTTAACGTTTTAACAGTGCATTAAAAAAACTGCCAAAAAGCAAAAGTCAAAAGGAAGCTGGTTGTATTTTGCTATAGAAAATTATTTTATAATAATCTGTAACAAAATAAATCCAATTGAGAGTGTGAGTGTGCAATAAAATGTGCAGAAAATTGTTTAAGTATATATGTATTTATTTTCCCTTAAATAAATTATACCTTTCTTCTTAGACCAGTCACCCACATTTTTGCACAAGAATGATTTTATATATTTTTTGCATTAAATAATCAAGTCTTGTTTTTTTAAACCTCTCGTATAAACCTACTGTATATAAAACCCAAGGTGTTCTACACTCAAATACATTTTTAATATTTCATGATCAAACTCTAAAATGATAAATAATGTGTTGTAATGTATACAGTCTGTAAACTACTACGAATATGTTCCATGATTTGAGATTAATTTTTCACTTGTTCGGTGACTTAGTCCAGCTGACTAAGGCACTGCCACTATGATCAGGAGGTTACTAGTTCGAATCCCGGTGTATTTTACTCAAACATACACATATAAATAGCAAAATCAGAAAAACTGATTCAAAAACTGTTGTTGTCTCTTTAATTTTCCAGAGCTGTATATCTACATTTGTAGGAATACAGATTTACAAATACACAGCAACCTATAGGGGTGAGTACTGTATATTGGGTATACAGGGTTTATTTTGTGTCATTGTTTGTCTATCTTTTCAATAGTAATTTTTCTTCTCTACTGCTAGTTGGCCCTGCTTTTTTTATGTCACATCCTGCCGACCCTCACAAGTGCGAGATAATTAATAAATAATAGAGAATAGAGTGAATTCAGAACACAAAGTCATTGAGAGACTGAACCTCCAGCCTTGCCAAGTACTGCTTACAATGCTAGCTTGTGTAACACTGCCCCTTCTGGAAACCAGGCACTGCTGATAACCATCAGTGTACTTCAATATTTCAATGGGTAGTGTGTGTTTGTGTGTGTGTGTGTGTGTGTAAGTGTAGCTGATGCAGTAATGACCTTTGGTGAGGGGTTAAGGAACTTGGTGTGGTTATTAGGCCAGACTGGGCCTGTCTCTGTTCAAACTACATAAAGTCGTGCCATAGTTCTCTGTGTAATCTGTAATTCTACCCGTCTACAAATATTACATGCAAATCTGAAGGCTGCGATCATGATCAGTTCATTGTCACACTTGCATTCTTCAGTTTTCTCCTTCTGGAGCTTCACAACCACAGTTCCAAAAAGGTTGGGACTCTTACATTGTAAATGAATAATAAAGTCATCCAGGCTATGAAGGAACAAATAGGGAATCATGTAGTAGAAATTCAAGTAATCAGACATCCGAAGTTGCAAAAATTCATTTCAGGGAGGTACCCCCAGAAGTGGAAGAGAAAAACACTGCCTGCCCACACTAAAAACTGATTGGCTGACTCACAGACTCTTTGCAGAAGAACAGGCCAATCAGAACCCTCTCAGTTTTGCATGTGCTTCTTGAATATGCACACAAGGGAAGCGCTTTTCTCTGTGTCACCTGCATGCGCATTTGTGTTCACTCTTGGGCCAATCGTTATTGATTCCAGGAGATTTTATCTGACCTGCAGGTATCAGGGAGCCGTTATTGCGGTGTATTATATGTGTCACGTCTATTACTGACTGTGTAGTCCAAAACCGGGACTCCTCTGTATCCGTCAATGGACAATCTCTGCCTCAGGACTCCAACCCCCAGAATGCACCTGTGTCTGACACGTGTCCGGACTCCACCAATCAGTGCACCTTCTCTCTCTCGTCATCACCGGAATTCTGAGATTGCTTTCAGCTGTTTGTTATTAACTTACTGTATATAAGTCAGTCTATTTTCACTTGTTTTCCGCGAAGTATTGCCACTGTTATCCAGCGACATACCGAGCGTTCTCTATCTTTTTGTATTACCGTGTATGACCCGTTTTTTCCCCTTTTGACTCCGTTTTTTGTCTCGCCCGTTCTGCTTTGTTTACTCTGTGATCTTCCGGTTTTTTGACTCTGTATTTTGGCTCAGGTTTACTCTTTGTCTAACGTTTCAGCTCTAATGCATTGGTTTATTGTCTCTCTGATTCTGACCCTCGCCTGTATTACTACTACGCTCTCTGTTTTTGCCCCATTTATTAAAGCCTCATCTAGTTTTTACCGCGTGCGTCTGACTCCGCTCTGTAACGTTACAGAATACTTCGCCATCATGCAGACGGCGGATTTTGAGGCTCTAAAAAACGCTGTGAGTAACCAAAATCAAACTCTCCAACAGCACCAACAGTTATTTGAAGGTTTTTCTCAGTCCGTGACTACTATGGCGCAACAACAAGCTGAACAACAGAAACAACTCGCATTAATGCTTGAAGGTATGAAACAGCTCTCTTCACAATTACAAACACTGGGTGCTACTGCTGCTGCTGTGTCTGTACCATCCCCTGTAACTCCTTCAAGCACTAATGACCACGTTTTTCCGGTTAGTAAACCTGACAAATTTGATGGATCTCCTGATTTATGTAAAGGCTTCCTGCTACAGTGCTCAATTTTTTTTAGTAACTCTCCACCCAGTTCTGATAAAGCTCGGATAGCATTTATGGTATCTTGTATGACTGGTAAAGCTCTGGATTGGGCTACTGCTGTTTGGCCTACTTTACAAAGTAGCTCATATGATCAGTCTTTGATTATCCTCATGAGGGCAAGTCTAGTGGAGAATTAATTTCCAAAATTCGTCAAGGCAACCGCTCTGTAGCAGATTATGCTCTGGAATTTCGCACTCTCGCAGCCAGTAGTGGTTGGAATGAACCTGCTCTTTTAGTAATGTTTCGCAATGGTCTTAACTCTGACGTCTTAACCGAATTAGCGTGTAAAGATGAAAATTTATCTTTAGATAATCTTATCAAACTCGCTATTCGTCTGGATCAACTGTTGCATGAACGCAAACCTAAAAAAACAAGTTGGTCATTCAGTCAGTCCCCTGTTCGGACCTCATCCAACCCTGTGAATCTCCTTCGTCCTGCAACCCTCCCTCGTCCAGCAGTCCTTCCATCCCGAGATGACAGCGCTCCCGAATCCATGCAGTGTGACACATCACGTCTGTCACAAGAAGAGCGTCTACGCAGACTTCATGGTGGTCTATGCATGTATTGTGGCGGGTCTGGTCACGTAATACGTGATTGTCAGGCCCGTCCGCATAGACGTCAGGCCCCAACCCCTGGAAAGCGTGTGGAGACTACTTCACGCGCTAATGTGGTCAGTGTTCCCACTAATAAGGGGTTGGTTTCGAAGTCTTTCCTGTTACCTGTTGTTCTCTCCTACCGCTCTTCTGTTTCTGTGTTTGCAGCACTGATTGATTCCGGAGCAGAAGGAAATTTCATTCACAAAGATGTGGCTGCGCAGCTGAACCTCCCCACTCAACCCCTGAACAACGCATTGCGGATTTCTGCTCTGGATGGAGATCCTGTGGGGATTGGACTGATATCATTTAAGACTGACTTGGTGAAGGTAGCCACTAGTTTTTTACATGAGGAACTGCTTAGCTTCCTAGTAATTGACTCCTCTGAGTTTTCTGTAATTCTGGGTCTGCCATGGCTGGAGAAACATGATCCTGGTATATCATGGTCAAAGCAGGAACTCCTGTCTTGGTCCCCCTACTGTTTTGAGCATTGTCTTAAGCTCCCCAGTCTGTCTGTTGGGTCCACTTCTATTGAGAGTCCCATCAGTTTAGTGGAAGTTAACATTCCTCCGAGCTATCAAGATTTCAAGGAGGTCTTTAGTAAGGTTAATGCTACCAAGCTGCCCCCACACAGACATTATGACTGTGCCATAGAACTTGTTGAAGGTGCTACATTACCCAAGTCTAGAGTGTATCCTCTCACTCAGGCAGAAGAAAGGGCTATGGAGGAATACATTGAGGAGGCTCTAGCTCAGGGTTTCATCCGTCCGTCTACGTCCCCTGCTGCTTCTGGTTTTTTCTTTGTACAAAAAAAAGATGGGGGCTTACGTCCCTGCATTGACTATCGTAGTTTAAATCAAATTACCAAACCTTACACTTATCCACTTCCTTTAATTCCAGCAGCCCTAGAGCAACTTCGTGGAGCCACCATTTTTACCAAATTAGACCTCAGAAGTGCTTACAACCTCGTCCGTATCAAAGCAGGTGATGAGTGGAAGACAGCTTTTGTCACCACTTGGGGGCACTACGAATACTGTGTTATGCCTTTTGGTTTACGGAATGCCCCATCTGTTTTCCAAGCATTTATTAATGACGTTTTTCGTGATTTGATTGGCCAGTTTGTCATTGCATTTATAGATGATATCTTAATCTACTCCAATACTCTTGAGGATCATGTCAGTCATGTGCGTCAGGTACTTAATAGACTTCTTGAACACCAGCTGTATGTCAAAGGTGAGAAATGTGAATTTCATCTCTCATCCACTACATTTCTCGGTTACATTATAAGTCCCACTGGTATCACCATGGATGACCATAAGGTAGATGCTGTAGTTAACTGGCCCACTCCGAAGTCAGTCAAAGATTTGCAAAAATTCTTAGGCTTTGCTAATTTCTATCGCAGATTTATCCGAAATTTCAGTAGTATTGCTGCCCCTCTTACTGCCCTCTTAAAGGGATCAGCTAAAACCTTGGCATGGTCTATTGAGGCCGAGAAGGCCATGCAGTCTCTCAAGGAGGCTTTTTCTTCAGCACCCATTCTGAAACATCCCTAGCCAGCCTTTTATTGTAGAGGTTGATGCCTCAGAAACTGGTATCGGAGCAGTTCTTTCTCAGAGAGTTGGTGAACCTCTGAAATTACACCCTGTTGCCTATTACTCACACAAACTCACTCCCACAGAGAAGAATTATGGTATAGGTGACCGTGAACTTCTTGCTATTAAGTTAGCTCTAGAGGAATGGAGACACTGGTTAGAGGGAGCCAATCATCCGTTTCTAATTCTGACTGATCATAAAAATCTTGAATACTTACAATCAGCTAAAAGATTGAATCCCCGTCAGGCTCGCTGGTCTTTGTTCTTTGCCCGTTTTAACTTTACCATTTCTTACAGACCTGGCAGTAGGAACGGTAAAGCTGATGCTTTGTCTCGTCTGTATGCTGACGACAACACTCTAGATGCTCTTTCTTCTGAGACCATCCTTCAACCAGGTGTGGTTGTGTCATCTATCAGATGGGAGGTCGATGATGAGATTGAGAGTGCTTTACAGGATATGGAAATTCCTGTCCAGTGTCCCCTTGACAAGAGGTATGTACCTCCTCAGTTTCGTGACCGATTAATCACTTGGGCCCACTCTTCTGTCACTTCTGGTCATCCTGGTGAAACACGCACTCATCAACTCCTGTTAAATAGATATTGGTGGGAAAATATGTCTAGTGATATTCATAATTTTGTCTCCTCTTGCTCTGTTTGTTCCCAGTGTAAAACTCCTAAAACTTTGCCTGCCGGTAAATTGGTACCTTTACCTGTCCCTGTTCGTCCATGGTCTCACATTGCTGTAGATTTTGTTACTGATCTGCCTAATTCTCAATCCTACACCACTATTCTTACCGTTATTGATAGATTTTCTCGTAGTGTCCGTTTCATACCCTATCAGTCTCTACCCACAGCTTTTCAAACTGCTGAAGCCCTTTTTAATTATGTATTTCGTTTTTTTGGCATACCTGAGGATATTTTGTCTGATAGAGGCCCTCAGTTCACGTCTCAAGTTTGGTCTGCTTTCTTCGAACACTTAGGTGTTTCAGTCAGTCTTAGCTCAGGATATCACCCCACTACTAATGGGCAATGCGAACGGATGAACCAGGAGCTAGGTAAATTCCTCAGACTTTATTGTCATGAGAACCAAAGAGACTGGGCCCGTTATCTCCCCTGGGCTGAAATTGCCCAAAACTCTTTGACTAGTTCCACCACCGGACTTACCCCTTTTCAGTGCGTATTAGGTTACCAACCACCCATCATGCCATGGTCCGGGATCACTTCTGATGTTCCTTCGGTCGATGACTGGATGAAAAGGAGTGAAGAGGTATGGGAGCATACACACCAACGCATTGAATCGGTACTACAACGCCAGAAGGACAAGGCTGATCGTCACCGTGGAGATGCTCCTCCCTACCGACCAGGAGACAGAGTCTGGCTGTCTACGCGGGATTTCCGCCCTACTGAGGGAAGCAAAAAACTGTCTCCTAAATATATTGGTCCTTATAAAATTGTTAGACGTATCAATGATGTTACTTACCGTCTAGACCTTCCAAGTCATTCTCGTTTGTCTAATTCTTTTCATGTATCTCTGCTCAAACCTGTGGTTACAGGTCCGTTAGATGAAGCTGTGCCTGGCGGGACCCCTCCACCTCCGGTGACTATTGATGGGTCCCCTGCGTTTGCTGTTCGCCAGTTGCTGGACTCCAGACGGCGTGGTGGTGTCCTGCAGTACCTTGTGGACTGGGAGGGGTACGGTCCTGAGGAGCGGAGCTGGATTCCTGCGCCCCAAGTCCTGGACCCTGGCTTAATAGCGGATTTTCACTCCCGGCATCCTGAGAAGCCAGCCCCTCGTCCCAGAGGTCGTCCTAGACTCAGGCCTACCTGTTCGTCCAGAGGTCGTCCGAGGAGGAACGTCTCTGTCCAGCAACTTAGTGGCGACAGTCAGAATTCTGAACTAGTCACTGAGAGGTCGGTTGGTGGTCGTCGCGGGCGACCTCGTTCCTCAGCCTGCCCGGACTCTTTGGGGGGGGGGACTGTCACGTCTATTACTGACTGTGTAGTCCAAAACCGGGACTCCTCTGTATCCGTCAATGGACAATCTCTGCCTCAGGACTCCAACCCCCAGAATGCACCTGTGTCTGACACGTGTCCGGACTCCACCAATCAGCGCACCTTCTCTCTCTCGTCATCACCGGAATTCTGAGATTGCTTTCAGCTGTTTGTTATTAACTTACTGTATATAAGTCAGTCTATTTTCACTTGTTTTCCGCGAAGTATTGCCACTGTTATCCAGCGACATACCGAGCGTTCTCTATCTTTTTGTATTACCGTGTATGACCCGTTTTTTCCCCTTTTGACTCCGTTTTTTGTCTCGCCCGTTCTGCTTTGTTTACTCTGTGATCTTCCGGTTTTTTGACTCTGTATTTTGGCTCAGGTTTACTCTTTGTCTAACGTTTCAGCTCTAATGCATTGGTTTATTGTCTCTCTGGTTCTGACCCTCGCCTGTATTACTACTACGCTCTCTGTTTTTGCCCCATTTATTAAAGCCTCATCTAGTTTTTACCGCGTGCGTCTGACTCCGCTCTGTAACGTTACAATATGCGGTAGACTCCCGCACCTTCTGGGAGACTTAGAAAATCTGAGTAATTAACTCAGTTCAGCACAGCTGTTAACTGAAAGCAATTCCAGGTGACTCTACGTCATAAAGCTGTCTGAGAAAATCCCACTTTTTTGTTTACTATACAATTCCATATGTTTTTCTTTATAGTTTGGATGACTTGCAAAACATTTTAAAATAATGAAAAACTGCTTAATTTAAGGTGCATCCAAACAACTCTCTCTCTTTTTAAAAAGCTAACATGTTGATTCAGTCTGAGAGAGCTGTTGTACTAATATGTGTACCTTTCACCCGTCTGCTGCCATTGTAACCTAGAGCAAGGGTATCTAAGCAACAGGATTTCATGTGTATGAGGTGGGTGTGCTTTGGGGCAATATAAGGACAAGTATATAATTTGTAGAGGCTTCTGTCAAAGGGACAAAAACGTTAAAACCCTTTAGGTAGAGGTTGTAGATAAAAAAATGTATCTATGATAAAACAGCTGCAATCAGTTATATCATCTGTACAACTGGCCTAAATGTGTTTGTTATTTATTAATATCTTGCAAAATTCACTTTTTTGCCCAAATCATCTCCTCATGATGCTGAGGTCACTTGGGGTAAAATAACCCACACCCTCAACAGATCAGATCATTTGATTTTACCGCTTTAGGACAATGTCCTCTGGAGATACCTGCACTAAACTAATGTACACAATTTAAGACTCGTCCCCAATTGGTAAGTGATGAGATTTTTACTATAATATAAACTTTACCTATAAAAAGGTTATAGGCTATAAATCAAAATAATATATATATATATATATATATATATATATATATATATATATATATATATATATATATATATATATATATATATATATATATATATATATATATATATATATGAATCAGGATAGCTTCTGGTTGGTTCTCATGCTCGACTGTATGGTAAATTATTCTCCTGAACCATTGCTATTTTTTAAATAGCCACAACAACGGTCATGTTTTTTATGTTTCCTGATAAACTTTTATCATTATTATTATGTCTTATTATTTTAGGAAGGTGTCAGGAAGATTATCATGAGAAATTGAAATCATAAATTCAAACATTTATCATGAAAATTTATGTACAGTATTTCATCACATCATAAACCCATACATGTGTGTGATAAAATAAGCTAAATGGCGGTAAGTATTTGATCTGCATTATGTATTTTTACGTGACTTTTGATCAGCTTGATGTAATTCGTAAATTTGAATGTTTTTTTTTTGTTTTGAACTGTTGAAAAATACATTTAATCAATTATAGTTTTATTTTTTATTTTAACTGTTAAATTCCATAAATATTAAGATATATTTAGGATCTGATCTTGAATTATTGGATCTGAAAATATATGGATCTACTTTTTAAAATCTGAAATCTGGAAATTATATTTTTTAATTATAAAATAATTTTAAGTTTAAATCTAAATTTATGAATTGCGCCATTTTATTCTTCAGTTTTATTAAAAGTCAGGTCAATTTCTGCGTATGTGTGGAGGAAAATAAATTGCATATAGAAAGAATGATTAAAAGAAAAGGCAACAGAGAGAAAAAGGCTGAAAGGATGTAATCTGAGCTAATCTTTGGTGATGTGTCCTGGAGATGTGACGATCTGTGTTTCCATGACGTCAGATGACATGTGACACACACACACACACTGGATTCTTTCTGCAGCAACAGTAAGCAGTACCATTCTCATACTCGAGATGCTGACGCACCTGCCCACCGGAACCATGACAACCAGCACAGCCCTGCAAATGTGTGAAGGGGGGAGGAGAGAAAAGTAGAGTATTATAATATTATTTGTGCCTCCCAACATCCCAACATCCATCCTAACCCTATTAAAACATGAGCCCAGAGACTAAATCTCATTTCCAATGAACTCTGAGAGAGTTAAGTCCAAGTTTAACTTTGCTTGTGAAAAACAGGCCCATGAAGCTTTGGATAAACAGTACGGTGCAGAGTATGGATGCATTGAATAATCTCAGTGTGTTTGTAATGCTATGAAAATGAGGGATGGTAAATGAACACAAAACTTCATAAATGTAATATCCCATCTATCTGAAGTCCAATATCAGGCCTCTTTTCAATTCCGATAACTTATGTTGGTGTTCCCAAGCTGTCTCCTAAGTTAACTAACTTTATGATCAAGTTATATGATGCCATCCCATGTCCCATGACTTTTGACATCTCGGTGTGTGTACATATTTTAGAAAACAAACATAAAGCTTTAAGGGTGACTTAACCTGCTGATTTTAGCTGACTCCACCCTCAGCTCAAATTTGAAAAAGGCAAAAAAAAATGGAAGGGGTAGTTTGGGAGGGGCACTGGATGATGTATGGGTTTAGAGGCAGGAAAGGAGTGAGAGCTGAATGGCTAAGCTGCAGCAGCAGTGTGCCTCTGATAGTGGGCAGTATTATTGTTTGACTGATATACGTATTGTGAGTGTCTGTGTACCAAAGTACACGGACACATCATCATCGCCTATAGCACAGTTGAACCTGAGAGGGTGCTGCAGAGGCAGAAATTACAACAATAAATTTTTTTTTTAAAGGTTAGGAAATCTGTGAACACTGATAATATGTAATTACTGCCCACCAATTTTAATACCATAAATCAACAATAACAAACAGTGCCTTTACATCAATGGGGCTTGCTCATGAAGCTCTTACATATGGTTAAGATTATGACCACCTCCTTGTTTTTGCACCCATGATCCAATGTACACTATAGTCCTGTGTGACTGTAGTCCTCCATCACTGTGAGCACTGATGAAGGATAAGAGGATGACCATCACACACTGTGCAGCAACAGATTCAGAGCTTCTGCCTCTGACTTTAGATCATCTACAAGCGAAGCAGCTAGGTAGAAGTATCTAATAGAGTGGACAGTAAGTCAACACTGTTCAAAAACTCTGCTGTGTCACACTAGAACACTAACCAGTCCCATGCCAAACTGTGTCACTGCAGTGCTGGGCATGATCCATCACCCAAATAACAACTGCTCTGTGATGGACTTTGGGGTCCTGACTATTGAAGAACAAGGTGAAAGGACAATAAACAGAAGAACTGGATGGATAACAGGTGTAGAAAGAAGGAGGTGGTCATAATGTTATGCTTGATCGGTGTACGTGTTATTTGTTGTGAGGTTTTAACTGATAACCCATTAAATCATATAAACACTCTAATAGTCATTTAGTGATCCTGACACAACTAAAGCAGTGTGTAGCACCTTTTATGACTTTTGCCGAAGCTTATCTAAGAGAACTGTGCTTTTTACGGCTAATTAGGGATTAATGATTTGGAATGGATCAGAGCGCTGTGTGCTTGTGTTCTGACCCTGAACATGAAGGCTGAGGACCAAACAGTGATTCACTCATTTAAAAAGGAGACTTTCCATCACATTCGCCCATGCTCATATGTGTGTGTTTGTGTGTGTGTGTGTTGCGATGAGTCAGTGTGTTAGTCATCACGTCAGAAGCTGAAGGGAGAACATGCGTTCGTGTTGCGCTGTGGTGATGCAGTAGCTCTAATCGAGCGTTTCTGCCAGAAGCGTTTTATTCTATTCCAGTACAACTGACTTGAGTTGATATACACAAACACACACACATGCACACACACACACTGTGGTCGTTATACAATATCAGATGTAAGGTCGTACATGTAGTGTGTATGTTCTGTATTACCGTATTTTTCGGATTGGATTATAAGTTGCACTATGAATTTTCTGGTCTATTTTCATAAATAAGGTGCACTGGATTATAAGGCACATTAGTTGACACTAGTAACAATACATACTTGAAGTGAACAAGGGTGTCGCCATGTTTCTCTTCTAATTCAGCAGGTCTCACCGCTGAGGGCGCCTAAGTAAACAAAACTGTGATTCTTAAAAAAAAGAAAGAAATTCTTTTAAAATCAAACGAGCACTGGATATTACTCTATACAGATTTCTCTCCTGAAAACTGTTTATTTGGGTGAGTAAAGAGCTTCCGTTTATTTACAGTAAGCTTTGAATTACAGTATTTTGCTTAGCAAGCATTTAGCCAGCCGCGGTTAGCGCTAGTAAATGCCGGCCGATAGCAGTAGACTGAGGAACCCTGAGTGTTCCAGTTAGCCAGGGTGCTGTCAGCTATGGTTTGTTCCATTTAGCTTGTTTTAACACAGTAAACACACAAACTACAGTGAATGGCAAAAGAGATAGCGCTTAGCGTGGTTAGCGGCTAATGCTAATATTGCTCCAGCCTCTGTGCTGGAGAACTAAACCGAAACTCCTGTATAACTCTGTACTTCAGCAGAGTGGCTTTACTGCTCCTTACAACCTGACTGATGAATTCATACTTGCTTATCTAACCTACCATGAATAGGGTTAGATGTTTTGTTCACTTTTCCAGGAATTTACGCGATATTGTGGTAGTTGGCTTTATTCCCCATGTGCCAGGGCATTCACCTGGGCAACAAGTGTGTGAAAAGCCTTAAAGTAGGAATCCAGTGAGAAATGGACTTGGATTGTGGCGAAACAATATAGTGAGAATTCTGAGGGAACAGAATGCAGCTGGTGCTCATGCATGCGTTGGGTTATGAAATGCATTGTAAATGCATTGTGTAGTTTTTTTTTTTTAACTACACACAAAAAGATAGGCTATCTAACTCACAGCATCTGTGTTTGTGTCCTTGTGTAAAGTATGTTTGGGCCCAAAGCTGACCCTAACATTAACCACAGAACCTCACTTACAGCCATGAAATGTTTCCCCCCTTCAGTATTGGCTGGTATTTATAGTTGAGCCCTGCTTATCTATGACTATAATATTATATGAAAACAAGCACAAGTCTTGATATTCTAATGCATCTGCTTCCAAATTGCACATTTATGGTGTGTGTGTGTGTGTGTGTGTGTGTGTGTGTGTGTTGGAGAGGGAGCCTCATCTCCAGCCTGACCTGAGCGCCTGCTTCTCTACTGCGTACAGGAAACAGTCCAGTCTGACTCACACACCAACAGAGAGAGAGAGAGAGAAAGAAAGAAAGAAAGAAAGAGAGAAAGAGAGAGTGAAAGAGAAAAAAGAGTGAGAAAGAGGGGGAATCATATGAGAGAGCATTTTCAAAACAATATAAAATAGAAATTAGCAAAATAGCTGCTTTTGTGTGAATATTGAGTCGGTGTTGGTGTGTGTGTGTGTGTGTGTGTGTGTGTGTGTGAGAGATGTGATAATGTTATTGTAACAATCAGAAGGCAGAGAACTACATCAGACTCCAAGGTTACGAGGCGCTCTGTGAGGAGGTGACCTTTACTGTCTTTGTGTGTGTTTGTGTGTGTGTGTGTGTGTGTGTGTGTGTGTGTGTGTGTGTGTGTGTGTGTGTGTGTGTGCGCGTGCGTATGTGCGTGTGTGTGATGCTGACCTTTTCCTGTATGTGAAATCTTTGAAGTTAATATTCTGATGAATCCACAAAGCAGATGAGATGCACGAATATGGTTACTTCTTTCAGTCTGCATCCTGATAACACACTGCATGTGTCTGTGTATATATGTATATATGTGTGTGTGTGTGTGTATGATTTTGATAGCATAAGAGAAAGAAAGGGAGAAAAGCATCTTTCCAGCTGTTCCACTTCAGTTTCTCCACTGATTGTGTTGCATTTGTTCCAGAATTTGCTGACATTCACTGGAACCCATCCTTCCATGCCATTGAGCCGTGTTGTGTCTCTGACTGACCAAGAACCAAAATGCACTGAACCGATATGTATTATTACAGTATATTCTGTACTAACTCAGAAAAAGATGAGAATGTGTCATCAGATATTAAGGAAACATGCTAAGTTTAAGTGTCAGCATCTCTTGGCAGCAGTTCTTTATCCAGTATGTTCTTCTTTTAATTGTCCTTTGATCCTGCTCACCACCCATTCCCCAGTCCTACCCCAGGTTGCCAGGTATATAACACAGCAGGCAAACCCAGCATGCTGCAGCATCGACATCCTCCTAAAAAGCTTGCATGTCTACTGGAAATACATCATTATCATAATACAAATATTATCATCCACAACGAACAGCACTGTGGATGGTAATGATCATGACTGATAGTGTCTGGCTGAAATTGTCCATGCAAAACGATGAGCAGCTCTTTTTGAAATCACAACCACATTCAGTACAGCAGTCCCCACACGTATGTATTCCCACAGATTCTCTTTTGGAAATGGCAAAAGTCTTGAGCCACATTACTAGTGGCATGACATCACCAATCACAAGTCTTGAAAGATAAAACCCAATTAAACATTAGTACAGTTATCTCCTTACGTAAGAATTGGAACATTTTTGCTCCTGGGCTCCCCCTACAGTTTTGACGTGTAATTTGCACTTTGAGCCACCAGAAAATCACATGCATTTCTGGACAAGCTGAGAGATACAGAAAAATTTTAGTTTCTGGCACTCAGAGTCCAGTGTTGCAATAGTAGTGATTCTGCTCTTCCTTTTACAGGCCATTTTGATTTTGAAGTCTGTTATGGTTAAAAATCCTTCACAGCATTCTTTTAAACAAATGATGCAAAGGAAAAATATCCAATGCTAAATATCTTTGTGGAAAAAAACAACAACAGTGCCTTCAGTAACTGGTGTAACCCTAATAAACAGTGCAAACTGTTCTTGCATCGGAATGCAGGGTTCTATTTATCTGTCCACAGAATATTTCCATAATCTTTCAATAAGCATTTGGCTGATCCATGTTATAGCCACACTTTTCTGCCATGTACATGGTTCTTGTTCAGTGTTTGGCAGTACTGAACAAACCGTTGTATCCATAGTGCTGTGCTAAAGGCCTAGACACGAAGGGGGGTTGGATTTTGGCAAAAGTCTTTCTTCTTTTTTCTGTTGTTGGAAGCTTGACGATAGCCTGGCATTTATTCTTGTAATTGGTCCAAAATTCCAAAATATCTATATAAAAAATGCTTCCACGCTGTTGATGAACCTGACCATGATTCAGTTTAGCCTTTGGTATGGACTGTGGCTTGTGGCACCTTTCACATCTGAATACAAATGACAATTTTAAAAGTCTGGCCAAACCAGGCAGATGTAAAAGCACCCTTAGACAGTGGAAAAAGCTACCATATTTTTCGCACTATAAGGTGCACTTAAAATCCTTGAATTTTCCCAAAAATTGTGTGTGCGCTTTATAATCCATATGAATTTTACCCGTCAGGTTGTAAGAAGTAGTAAAGCCACACTGCTGAAGTACAGGGTTATACAGGAGTTTCAGTTTAGTTCTTCAGAACCGAGGCTGGAGTAGCATTAGCACTAGCTGCTCACTGCTATTTCTTTATTCAGAGGTGAGTATTATCGGCCTGTATCCTGCTTCTAACCCCGGCTAACACTGCTGGAGCAGCATTAGCATTACCCGCTACCTGCTAACCGCAGACATCCCAAGTTGCAAAAGTTGTTTTCAGAGAAATCTGTGTAGATTATCATCCAGCATTTGTTTGACTTTAAAATAAAGTCTTTTTTATTACAGTTTTGTTTACTTAGCTTAGCTTTACTTAACTAACTTAGCCTCCCCCCACCACCCAGCGGCGAGACCTGCTGAATTAGAAGTTCCTTCTAGTGTCTCTTAAAATGTGGCTTATAATCCAGTGCGCCCTACGTATGATAAGGCCAGAAATAGACCAGGAATTATACATTCATTGATAGTGTGCCTTATAGTGCAAAAAATATGGTATATGGATGTACTTTATTTTCGTTTTAGACATTGAAGATTACTTCAATCTGCTTCATTTTAAAAACTTTAGCACCTGCTTAAAGGAGGACATGATTGTTAAGTTTTAGTGATTTTCCAGATTTCAGGAGCTGGAGTTTCTTAAACGTCTGGAATTGTAATAAATTCCTAATGACAGTTAGGAGAAGTATTTATAATAAGTTGAATTAAAATTCTACAACTGAAGGGGGGGTGGAACAAAAGGTTTGCACATCTTACAATTACAATTACTATAGATTCTATTTTCAAGTAGTATAATCAAATATGATTAACTTGTTAACATATTCAGTATTACTGTATATCATTCTTACTAGACTATAGTGTATTCTATAGACCAAACAGGCTGTATGATTTCTAGACCAAGCTTTTCCCTCTGGCTTTGTTGAGAGATTGCTCAGTCTGCTGCCTACATCATAAACATTTATAGGGATGAGTCATCAGTGATGTCACTAAATCGAGAGCATTTTCTTTGGTCGATTACCAGACCCTCAATTTATGTAGCCAAAGTCTTTTCACCATACTGCCTGTTCCCTCCAGCTCATATCAGACTGAACAGGTCATAAGCAGGCATGTGGAGAGTCTGACTGGGCTCTAAATGATGCTGATGAAAGCTTTACTTGGGTAAGAGAGTACAGGCTAATAGACCCACTGTGCAGAAATGTCACACACAAAATTGAGAGCGAGTAAGAGCAGCTTGCCAAGTGTGTGGTGACACTGATATACTGTATACAGCAAAAGGCCTGCAGGGCTTGCACTTTCAGCCATGGATGAAGTGATGACATAAAGATGTAATGTTTTGATGACATAATATAGATGATGTGATGATTTGATGATGCCACACAGCCAAAACCTCATTCCTTAAGTTGTTAACATGTTTAAAATATCTTAATTGTAAGCGATACATAGTTATGGTTATTTTGATATTGCTGCAAGATTCTAGACATTTTACACAGGTTCATGTGATACTCAAACCTAGTAACATAAAACATTAAACTCATCAATACATTATTAGTCAATAGGCTAGTCTCAGTCTGTACTCATTGGAAAATGCCATCATGGTCTTCCTCTTCTTGCTTAAAAGGTTTTTTTTTGGCTTTTGTACATGAAGGCTTCTGTGAAAATTTGCTTATGATACCTACACTTCTGTCCTCTGGAGGTTGTTGCTGATGTCACTAATAGTGGTTTCAGGGTCATTCTTTACAGCACTCACAATGTTTCTGTCATCAACTGCTGTGGCTTTCCTTGGTCTTTCTTTTTGACATCTGTTACTTAGTACACCAGTGATGACTTTCTTCTTCAGGACATTCCAAACAGTGGTACTGGCTATGGCCAATATTTGTGTAATGGCTCTGATTGATTGTACATCTTCTCTCAGCCTCACGATTGCTTGTTTTTCACCCATAGATAGCTCTTCCAATACGTTTGCTCACAAGAAAAATTAAGAAAACATTTTATACACTTGAAAAGTACAGTAAAATGACAGGACTCACTCCAGCCATCTAAGGGTTAAAGAGGCTTAGTGTTTTAGATCCTGTCAGAGACAGTGTCTAAAGTTATAAAGGGCAGCCGAAATGTAGTTACCATTGTGGTGGTGAGGTCAGCAGCGACAAAGTTCAGAGAGTGACAATCACTGCTGAAATGACTGAAGCCAAATCCACTCTCTCTTTCTCTCCGTCACATCCCCCTCATCTCTGAGGTTTACCGTCTTATTCCAGTCTGAGGAAAGCCAAAATGAGGCCCTTCAGGCTGCAGCCTCAGAGGCAGCCGGCAATGAGAGAGCTATTTATATTCCTCCGCGGGGTCAGTGCGTCTGCCTGTCTCAGGTTATTATTATGTAAAGTGGGTTGGAGACTGCGTGTGAAGTACACTTTAAGATGTATTTAACTTTAAGCCTTGGCTTGAACTGACTGGTTGAACTGTTTGAGGCTTTAGGGTTATGAAGGACAGCAGCAAAAACTTCCTCACTGCAGTGCTGTTATCAACGATTATCATTCTCATATTATTGTTGTGGCATTTTGGTCAGCTAAGTCCACTGATATTATTCTTGGGTTTAAGGCTGCACCCGCCAACTTTAAATCCAACCAATGATTTTCTGTGGGGTTCAGGTCAGGCAATTATAACAGCTGCTCCAGAATCTTCCAGGACTTCTTCTACAACTAAGCTTTGGTGGATATGCTTTGAGATATGCTCTAAATTAAACGTTTCCAACAGGATTTTAATGTAATCTGTTTTAAATCCAAACTTAGACATAGACATGAAGAATTATTTTGGTTTTGTGCTCTTGGGATGGGTAGGATGGCCCTCCTTCTCCCCCCATTTCTCAATATGATGCATGAGTCAAGAACTAGTATTCAACCATAGCTAATAGAACCACCTGGGCAAGGGATTACTTTAGCAAACAATACAAAGTTACATTTAAAAAATGCCACCTAATACTTTACAGGGCAAAACAGAAACCTTATGTTTACCATATTTAGAAGTGGCATCAGCTTTTCTGGGCTCTGAGGCATTCTAGAATGAATCATCACACAGTGGAAACTTCTACTTTTGTCAGACAAATCAGTATCACATTACGTTTTGGGCCAAATATGAAAAGGCCCTTTCAGACTGTTCTCAGAAAAGTCAAAAAGCCCGAATCTGTCATAGTGTGGGGTTCTGTCTTGTGATGGCAGTATTAATGCAAAAATGTACACTTTGAGCAACATATGCTGCTTTAAAAATGGCATCTCCTATAGAAACATCCATGCGTGCATCTAAAAAATTACTGATCATCATTAACCATCAGTAGATTTTGCCTTTCATTTGAAAATCAAGGAACCAGAGTCTAAAGGAAGAGCGTAGTGGCAGAAGCAATGGCTAGCCTAAAGAGACTCTTAGCTACTGGGTGAGAATTGAAAATTGCCAAAAAAGAAAATTGCAGCAAAAAATAGATAAATAGATAAATTAATAAATAATATAAAACCTTCAGCAGTATGAAAAGGCAGCCTGCGTACATCCCCTATCTTAGCTTATCTTAAAAAGTATATTTCTGCTGAACCTTTAAAGAAAACAATCACACAGGTTTAACAGCCATTTACTTTAATTAAAGTCAAATGCTGAACAAACACTTGTGCTTGTCAATCAATCATGCAATTAAACAACTGCCAAACGACTTTCGCCGCCCCTCCTCAGCCAAACAAAGGATCCCTTGCAGGCTCTGTCCTCAGGGCTTGAGCCTCCACCCCTGAACTCTGTTCACTTGGATCGGTTTTGCAATTTAAATACTGTCAATACTACAGAATGAAGAATGGCTGGGGTCATTTCATGGGGTCATTGGTGATATAATGAAATGACTGATCTGATTTGTTGAAGAGTTAAGAAATGTTAACTTGAGTGTAAGGTTGAAAGGTTCTTTAAGCTCCACACTTAAGAGTAAGTACTAAAGTATTCAACAGTTTTTGTACAATTTTGAGTACTCAGGTACTGAAAGTAAAAGTACAGTACTGTGTTATCTAGTTTAAAAAGTTAAACGTTTAAAAAGCAGTAAAAAAGTTAGCAGCACAAAAGGTAGAATGTTTTTCCTTGATTTTACCAAATTGAAACCTCTGGAATATAATCAAAAGGAAGATGGATGATCACAAGCCATCAAACCAAGCTGCACCAGGAGTGGCATAAAGTTATCCAAAAGCAGTGTGTAAGACTGGTGGATGAGAACATGCCAAGATGCATGAAAACTGTCATTAAAAATCATTGTTATTCCACCAAATATTTGTATTTTTGAACTCTTAAAACTTTATGAATATGAACTTGTTTTATTTGCATTATTTGAGGTCTGAAAGCTCTGCATCTTTTTTGTTATTACAGACATTTCTCATTTTCTGCAAGTAATGCTGTAAATAACATTTTTTTTTATTTGGAATTTGGGAGAAATGTTGTCTATAGTTTATAGAATAAAACAACAATGTTCATTTTACTCAAACATAAACCTTTAAATAGCACAATCAGAGAAACTGATACAGAAACTGAAGCAGTCTCTTAATTTTTTTCCAGAGCTGTATGTAGTGAAGTAAAAGTAAAAGTAGGAGATAAATAAAAGCTGTGGTAGATACAGATACAGCATTTAAGTACAGTAGTGAAGTACTTCTAATTTGTTATTATAAATGCAATGAAGTTAAATGCATCATTTTAATTTTTTATCTGCAATTTTTTAACTATTTTTGTAGCCTGATTAAAGGTCAGTGAGCAAAATCTAATTAATTGTCTTTATTTTGAGGACCTCTCATAATGCTGCTTTATATACACTGACAATACTGTGTTTCTGTCATGACTCAGCACAGCAGGAGGGTTAACATTTTTTGAGACTACAAAGGCAAAACCTGCAAGTCTTAATCCTAAAAAAGGACAATTACTGAAGTTAGTTATTTAGCAGGCTATTTAAGCTTCTTGTTAAACATGTAATGAGCCAGGTAGGCTTATATTCTCATCATGTCCTTGATGGGAGTCAAAAGAGTAGCTTTTTATTTTCTACTGACATTACTGAAGAATGTCAGAACGCTTTGATTCAGACATAAAGAAAGGGTCAAGAAGTTACTTGGGTCAAAACATTGTTTTTTACTTCATAATGGTGCTCACATAAAAAAAAACATTAATGTTTTAGTTCATGTGTGAAGATATGGCTTTTGTATAATGTGGGAGAATTCCTATAAGAATGTGAAGATGCACTGATGGGAAATCCTTGCTGTGTACGGGTGAGCATTATCTTGCTGAAAAACAATGGCAGAAGGAAGCCTTGCTAGGCAACACATGTGGACGCAGGGTCACAGGGTGTCCCTGCATGTATCACTGAGCTGTTGGTGTCCCTCATATCATTACTAGGGTTGTCAGACTGTCAGGTCCGATGGCTCCCCAGATCCTCACACCAGCAGTAGGGGCAATGTGTCACTTCACAGCAAGGGCAAGACTAAAGCACTGCTCACCACAAGGCCTCAAAACTAAAACCCAGCTATTGTCGGATCTCAAAGTGAACCTGTATTGCGGTTTTAGTCCATAGCAGCCAAGGTTTCTCCTTCACAACAACACCTCAAAGAAAACAATGGTAACTGTCTGACAGCCTAGATCAGGGGTGTCCAAACTTTTTTTGTTGGGGGGCAGAAGGAGAAATATATTTGAAGTCACGGGCCACAGACTCTGTAATAAAACAAATAATGAAATATACCACTTGAAATAATACATTTTCCTGATTACTTTCATTTACACACAATTTTACTTGACTATTTTTATCTATCTTTGACAGTGTTGTGTAAACTAAGATTTTTCAAATTGATGTTTCATTTCATGATGTCTCTTAATATTAAACTCCTTAATTACGGCAACTTTTAGACTCTTTTGGCCTTTTTCTGCGCTACAACTGAACACTCTCGCCAATTGTAGACTCTTTGGCCCGTTTTTCTGCACTACAACTGCGCACCCTCTCCGCTTTTAGACTCTTTGGCCCGTTTTTCTGCGCTACAACTGCGCACTCTCTCCGCTTTTAGACTTTCTGGCCCGTTTTCTGCGCTACAACTGCGCACCCTCTCCGCTTTTAGACTTTCTGGCCCGTTTTCTGCGCTACAACTGCACACCCTCTCCGCTTTTAGACTCTTTGGCCCGTTTTTCTGAGCTACAACTGCTCACTTTCTCCGCTTTTAGACTCTTTGGCCTGTTTTTCTGCGCTACAACTGAGCACTCTCTCCGCTTTTAGACTCTTTGGCCCGTTTTTCTGCGCTACAACTGCGCACCCTCTCCGCTTTTAGACTTTCTGGCCCGTTTTCTGCGCTACAACTGCACACCCTCTCCGCTTTTAGACTCTTTGGCCCGTTTTTCTGAGCTACAACTGCTCACTTTCTCCGCTTTTAGACTCTTTGGCCTGTTTTTCTGCGCTACAACTGAGCACTCTCTCCGCTTTTAGACTCTTTGGCCCGTTTTTCTGCGCTACAACTTTACTCTTGCCGCTTTTAGACTCTTTGACGCGTTTTTCTGCGCTACAACTGAGCACCCTCTCCGCTTTTAGACTCTTTGTCCCGTTTTTCTGCGCTACAACTGCGCACCCTCTCCGCTTTTAGACTTTTGGCCCGTTTTCTGCGCTACTACTGCGCACCCTCTCCGCTTTTAGACTCTTTGGCCCGTTTTTCTGCGCTACAACTGCTCACCTTCTCCGCTTTTAGACTCTTTGGCCTGTTTTTCTGCACTACAACTGAGCACTCTCTCTGCTTTTAGACTCTTTGGCCCGTTTTTCTGCGCTACAACTTTACTCTCGCCGCTTTTAGACTCTTTGGCCCGTTTCTGACACCTAGCATTCAAACTTTGAATCTCACATTATAAAAACCTGCTTAACAGCGGGCCAACTTTCATTCTATTTCTAAAATACCTCGCGGGCTGCTCCAAAAAAGGAAACAGGTCGCAAATGGCCCGCGGGCCGTAGTTTGGACACCCCTGGCCTAGATTGTGGGAAATTTGGGTGCTTATCTTAGTCCAATGATGCCCCCTTCTCTCAAAGTCTGTTAACTGATTTATTGTAACATCACAGATTACAGGTGTACAGTGAGTGAAAAACATCAACACCCAACACTCAGGCCTTGCTCCAACACCAGTAAGTTACAGTGCTTGCTATTGTTAGCATGCTGGTCAGTGTTGGACCTTACTCTCAAGCTCACAACCGGTGTGGACGTTTTTTATGCAATCCCATAATGTAGCACTTTATCAGTTTACATTCTGCTATCCCATAACTTCTGGCATGTCAGTGTAAATTTGGTTAACTGGTTGCTTGACTAACTACAGATAACTTTGCTTGCTTAAATACATAAAAATAAAAATAATTAATGCCATGTGAGCTGTTTTTAGTGAAAAAAACTGCTCTGGTGTTTCTATTTAGCCCTGCTTTAGTTCACTGAATTGCTGGTTCTGAAGAAAGAGAGGCTTTGGCTATTTCTCATGAATATTCATACATGCAAACATATTTTACAGCTCTAAAACTCAAACGACACAGCCTTAGTTGTACAGATATAGCACTGAGTGCTAAGTAAAGTTAACCCTTAAACTTCCCTTAACGTCAGACTCTCAGCGTTGCAAGGCCGAAAGAAACTTTATCAATGTCGCGGTGCGAGCGGAGGGTGCCCCCCACGGCGCCGCTCTTCCTACAGCCAATCGGGTTGACGTAGACACAGAGCTTTTCCTGATTTACTTGTTTTTCTGAGGATTTTCTTTACTTGCTACTGCAGACAGTGTAGGTTGAGGAAGAGTTTTATGTGCAGCATCATATACAACTCAGATTTTAGCGGAAGGATACCTTTAAAAAAGGCCTATCTGCATAGAACTACACTTCATTTAAAGATTGAAAAGCAACAAAATTGAAGATTGAAGTATGCAACAAAAGAATTGGCCAAACACTTTTATATTTCATAAAATAACTGTACATTCTTTACTTTCATAAACACACCAGTTGCTAATTCCCACCCAAATGCAAATAACTAGAAATGATACAAATATCTCACACAGCCAGTCAGAACATGTGAACATTATATTACACAACCTCCTCTGATAAAACTAATCCAGGCCTTATACTGCTCTAACCTCGGCTAATGAATAAACTTCAGTGTGGGACTGACAGTTTGAATTTCCTAAGCCTGGCAGGGAACACTGCATGAGTTCACACTCCACTAGCAAGACCCTGGAGGCTGTGGTTCGCATTTCATACATTCTTGGGCCTGAAAGAAATACATGCTGAAAATTTGTGTGAGGACTGATTCACTGTTCTGCATCTGAACTGATGTCTGACGCGAGTTTGGCATTTCAGGCTAATTAGATGATTCACGCAAAAGGCCGCTTGTAATTCAGCCGGTATGATGCGGGTGTTGCCTAAGCTGTCGAACAGTCTGGACTCAGGGTAGCATGCAAAAGCTGACTTTAGCAGCAAAAGCTGACTTTGGCAACAAAAGCTACTATTTATTTAAGTTTATCTGTTTATTGAATGAAATCAACTCTAAACTGCTTTGACCTATAGGTACAAAAACATAGAGACATCCAAACCCTGCAGCACAACCAATCAGAACCGTTATTTCAGCAGGAGGAGGGCCAACTCTGTCAAACTCCTGTCATACTCTGAGGCAGAGCCAATCAGAATGTTGATTTGGAGAGGGTGGGAAATGCTGCAATGCAATTATCTGCTATTTTTTTTTTATTACAATGTTCATAATAATATTAATCCACACTGTGTAGAATTTTGTAAATGTTAATCACAATATTTTTCTTACTCTTACCTTAGTAGATCATTAGTGTGTGAATAGAGAGTGTGAATACTGCAGGGATAAAACATACATAGAACACTTACCCTGATTATGAACATTTATTATTTATTGGGATGATATTATATAAAATTACATAGTATAGCTCATGCATAGGTTGTATGTAGAGCTGAGAATCAGTGTTGTTCAGTCAGTCAGGGGTTTGATTGTCTTTTATACATCAGAGAAAGTTCTCATTTGTCAGGCAGGCATTTACTTTTTCAATCAAATTTGGTCCTGCCTCCTTGTCATTGTACTGCGTGTAATGCAGTACATTACCTAAAATGAGTTTGACCCCTGGTTTAGAATATTTTTCAGTCTCCTCTTAAATGATCATTTTATTTATTAAGGGAAAAAGCAATCCAATCCCACCTGGCCCTATGTGAATTAATTCCCTCCAATGAATTAACTGTGATTTGTTTAATTCAATTTCAAGCAATCACTTAAATCCCTTAAATAGAACCTGTCTGACAACATGAAGCAGAAGAATAAAGTCAAAATGCAACATATTATGCCCTAAAAAAATCTAATTAATCACCTGTTATTCACAAATGAGGAAAACATAGGATACTAGGTGTGGCCAGCCTACCGACATTACTCTAAAAGAGCATGGACAACTCATCCAGGAGGTCCTAAAGAACCCAAAACAACATCCACACAACTGCAGGCCACTGCCGCCTGAGTCAAGGTCAGTGATCTTGACTGAATAATAAAACAAGATTGGAGAGTTTCAAGGCAAAAAAACACTGCTGACGAAAAAGACACAAAGACCCATCTTATATTTGCCAAAAAAACATCTTGATGATCCCCAAGACTATGGGAAAATATTCTGTGGACAGATGAGGAGACACTTATAACTGTACAAAGGTACAAAAAACTGTACAAAAGGTACAAAAACTGTGTGTGTGCGCATGGGAAAGAGAGACAAAGGCAGAGAGAGACATCATGGAACAGCATGACTATGATCTTCCTTTGACCCCCAAGGGAGGGAGTGAACTTGCATGTGAGCACACACTTAGAAGCATCTGCCAGTAACACAGATTGTGTGTGTTTGCACTCATGAATCAGCTCAGTCCTCTTTTTTTAAACTACCCCCAGATCCAGAACTGATCGGGGGAGACTGTGTTAGTCAGTGCTGTGGCTGGGGAAGCCTCTCTACAGACTCCCCTGAGGATCCTCCGGCTCTCCTCAGATCAACAAAGCTGTTCTGACATCACTTTGCTCCAGTAAAGTCTGGGAGACGGCACTAAATAACAATAACTTCTGAATAATAAAACTTTTTTAACAGTGCAAAACTTTTAAGTGCTGTCAGCTTTTGGACAGACAGCTAAGTCAGGGCTATGAATTTGTCTCAAAAGATGATTTGTTACTGTCATTCTTCTGTCTGAGAGGTGCTACAGGATTGTAGGGTGTCCAGGGCCACATTTAAAATGATTTCATCCTTAATTGTCTGTATTTTGGTGTCCCACAAACACAGTCCCTATATGCCATATGCATCTTGTTTAGCCTTCTCCAAACAAAAGTGAAGAGAACTCTCTGGATTACACTAGTAATGTGTCCAAACCTGTGCCCTATGCACTATTCCCTAAGTGCAAAAATCTAGATCATTATATACACCGCTCTTTTGAGGAACAGTATTCAGCAAAGTAATAATTAATATTAGTTTTTGGACATGTCGTACAGCAGGATGAGCCTGCAGACTTCGTCTGAAGGAGGGATCTGTACCTACTGTCCATAGCAAGTGAGCAGATGAGGGAGAAGTATATAGTTACATTTAGCACAAGCTTACACTAACGTGTGGTAAACACTCAGCGTATACATTAAGTGGCTAGCAACAGCTTATTTGCATAAAAGTGACGGCTTATTCCGAAAGGGACTAAAACTGGCAAACAGAGAATGTTATATTCTTTTTTGCTAGACCTACCCCAGACTTTGAATACCTTGCAATGGTATACAGGCTCAAAAAACTTTTAAGCAAAAAAGGTTTGATACTGTGTTTTTGTATTGTACTTCAATATATCGATACATTCTTACACCCCTACTAGCTGTAACTGGTGGGAAAAAAAGTTGTTCTGGTGGCCTGTGGAAAGTCTATAAAAACGTAATTTAAAACTTAGTAATTTTAATAACAAAACAAAAAAAGTTTGTTATCACTACTCATTACTGTTCTCCTTTTATTTTCTCTGAAAATAAAAAGTGTTACTGTGCCATTTTTGGTTAGTATGTAGTAAGAAACTGTGAGGAGGAGGAAAAGAGAGAGAGGGGGGCCCGAGAGAAGAATGGAAATGAGTCTGGAGCCACAAAAGACATTTTTCCTCCAATGACATCAGTCTTAACTTAGTCTAGAGAATATAAATGTGATAATTTTATGCTAAAGTGTGTGTGCATGTGTGTGTGAGTGTGTGTGCATGCAGACACATGTGTATGTGCTTTTCCTGCAAGATGGGCGTGCGAGCAGTTTTAAAGAGCTGCCCACAAAACCACCTCACAGCAGCCCTTCCCGTCTCCATTTCAAACGCGGCCTAGTAAAGCACATTTTGATGGAGAATTTCTGCTTAATATGCCTGTTTCTTTTGCACCCAGCACAGACACTGAAATATGAGTGTTTTAATTGCACTGCTCTATGGTCAGAATTTCAACTAGTTTTAGAAATTAGTTTATGAATGGCATTTGAATTCTGTAGTCTCTGTTTTAAATCCTATTTATCAATTGAACAGTGTTTGTTCTATAGGATACTTTGAAGTGCTCTACAAAAATGGGTCTAATCAGGGCAGTAATCTTCTTATCCTTAGTCTACTGGATGCCAAAAGACACTCAAAAGCTTAATTATTTGAGACAAGGCCATGTTGAATGAATGGGAATAGGATGAGTGAGATATGAGATGAAAAACCTAAGCGAACAGATTAAATGTAACATTTCCAGTAAATGGGTAATTTAACGGTCATTTTTTCTTACCTGTTTGATTCTCTGGTAAAACACAATAAAGAACAACACAAAAACATGCACATTAATTTCAATAATTCACTTATTTATTGTAGACAGTGTGGGATAGATCTGCTAACCTGTGCAATACATATTATTAAGTATTGTGTATTTAAGTCATCATAGAAATATAGTACACTTAGGCCCCACCCCATTACAAATTTGTACCCTACCCCTTGTTTTCAAGGGTAAAGGGTAAAATATTCCCTCTAAGAGTTGGGACAACCCTTCACGATCCTGTAGGTGACCCTGCAAGGCTGATGTAATAGCAGTGGGGTACTAAGGTTCAGCAAACTAGCAGGTCGAATGTATACTGAATCTGGAAGTCATGTCTTGCATAGAGTGGTGCTAAAAATATCTGTTTCATAGCAAACAGGGTCTCTGTAGGCCCATGTTAGTGTGGTTAAAGTGTCATTATGAGAGAATTGTGTTGTTTCTGGGCTCCTCCTACAGCAAGGGTAGCGTTAGTCATGTTGTAAGCCACCTTTAAAAGACACACTGTACGCATGCATTTCTGGACAAGCTGAGAGTTACTTTTGGAGCTATTATTTTAAGATAAAATGCTACATAATCATGCTTTAAGGGTAGAGATATACGTGCTGTTGACTACGGAATCACATGATGGCTGCCTCACATATCCTGCCTTTATTTTGTATGTTGGTTGTACTTATGTGAAGGGCTTAAGAAACGGAATGGGGGCAGAGCTGATAGGCTGTTTTGACCAGCAACCATCAAACACATGAGCTGCCCTCTAGTGGAGGGCTCTAGTAAAATATGTTTTGCACACGGGCAAGTATGTAAACAGTTACACTCACACTGCAGTCACTTGTCTTTGCAAGCACATGGCAAAAAAACAAGTATTTTCCTAAAAACAATTACAAATATCAGCTTGGAAACAGATTGTCACTGATAACATGGGTTCGGAATTTCTCTGTTTGGCCCGTTCTTGCCTGCAGGCCCTATATTTAACACCACCAATTTAACGTCAGGCAGGATACCCTTTTTTTCTTACTGTAATGTAATATTCTAATAATAATCAGAATAAAATCACTACAAACTATAAGTGCTTACAAATAGTAACACAAATATGATAAATAAAGGCATGTGTGCACCCACAAGCCCACCCCTCATGCACATTCACACACTCTTACATTTATGGTTGTACAGTATTGGGTGTGTGAGTGTGCCATTCATGTTGTGGGCAGGGTGGGAGACTTGATCCATGTGCAGTCTGCTCCAGTGAGTGGAGACTGTGGTAACTCTGATGAGAGGGTTTAGATGAAGGTCAAATGCAAAATGCAAAGGAGGCCCCGCCCTGAATTCACTTTTGCTCCCAAATTATATAAAATAAAAGCTAGGTAGTCATCAGCAGGTTAAGACAGACATTACACGATTACATCAGACTAAACCAAGCTGTCCCATCACTCACTCAGACTCAGCTCCACTTCTAGAATTACCCTTTCTCTGATTAGCAGTCTGACCAATCGCTACAGACCAGAGGGGTGATGGATCTAGAGGGTCCAATCACAGCTTGCAAGGCAAGGAATGAGTCAGAGGCTGTTTGAATGATGCTTCTGAATTGCAGACCATAATGACAGACTTCACAGATCAGAGGAGTTTTGGGGTGTGTTTGAAATAGCCTGCTACACACCACTCATGTACAGACTATGCCCAACAGTAGTAAGCAGTAGTCAGGGCTCCTGACTGGCACAGCCATCTAAGACTCGATCCACAGTTATGCCTTAGTTGTACATGGCCCGGCAGTGCCACAGAGTGACATTGCATTAGAAGTAAGTTCAAAAATATGCTAGTTCTGTCTGGGGAATGCAGGGGAAGCACATGCAGCTTTCAACTCATAACACAGTGGGATTCACAAGCTCACCAGTCTAAACACACTGAACTAAAAGCACTGCAGATTATTATATCCACACCACAAGGCACTGCACACATATTAACCAGTTCTGGCAAGAAGTTATCATGTTCTAACCACCCATATCCACCCAAAACAATCACTATGCCTATCAGGAGACACATCAGCTACTAATACAAATACTCTTGATGTTGTTAGCCAACACCAAAAAAAATACTCTCATGAACTGGAAAAAAAAATACCATTAACAACATTATCAAGCACTGGAAACATCTATTAACAGACTATCTCTTTCAGACAGACACACTAGAGAACCTATCAGAAACACAGATTGAGGCTCAGTTTGGACCCATATAATTCAAACACTACAATGAATCACATAATAATAAAACACAAGATAAACAATAATACAACAAAAAAAAACTAATAAATAACCAGTGGGTCTTTTAATCTGGTGCGCCTGTGAATTTTACCATTCAGGCTGTAAGGAGCAGTAAAGCCACTCCGCTGAAGTACAGCGTTATACACAAGTTTTAGTGAAGTTTTTCTCCAGCACTGAGACTGGAGCAGTTTATTTGCATTAGCCGCTAACAGCAGTGCTAGCTCTTTCGCTGTTCAGAGGTAAGTATATCAGATTGTAGTCTGCTTGTTTACTCTGTTAAAACAAGCTCATACCTGTCAAGTTTTAGATTTAAAAATAAGGGATATTTTCCTCTGTCCGCTTAAAGCCGTCCCACCAGCCCAACGAAGGTTCAGTATACCTTACATTTTAAAACAAGTTTACAAAAAATCTAAAATAACCACATGTGAACCACTTCTACTACACTTCTACACACTACAATTAGATTATCAGAATCTGAAATGTTGTTGACATTCCTACATATTTCATTCTTTTAAAATTCTTTTTCATGTATTTTTTGGCATAAATGCACTCTTTTATATGATATATATATTTTATTTATTTAATGGATTTAAAATTAAACAAAGGGTGCACAAATTCTGCAAAATGACTTATGGTGACCTGAAAATAGTATCATGAGCTTTTACTAAAAGGACATGGACCAGATACAGTATATTCCATCAGTAAAAATTATTCCTAAGAGGCCTACACAATTAATAATTTTTAATTAATACTTTTTTTTTATCACTCCACCCCTGATCAGTTCAGTTAATTTCGGTCCTCTCCGCATTTCTAGTTAAGCTGAGTCACCAGCTGTAATTTTTTATTTTTTAAAAGGTTTAATCTGTGTGTTTTTATTCGGAGACTAGTATTTTTAAGCAGCTATCAGAAAAAATCATCACAGTTTCCATGATTAAATCAGAAACCGTTACCTTTCCTTTAGAAAAATCTTCTGGTTAAGAGACACAGAGCTGTCAGTGCCCTGTCTCCTCAATAATATATATTTTATATAATATAATACGGGAAATTTACGGGAAAATACTAATACGGGAGGACGACGGGAAAGAGGAGTAAAATACGGTAGTTTCTCGGCCAAAACGGGAGACTTGACAGGTATGCAAGCTACATGGGACAAACCGTAAGCTGATAGTGCCCTGGGTTACCGGAACACTCAGAGTTCCTCAGTGTAACACAGCCGGGCGCATTTACTAGCGCTAAGCGTTGCTAACGTGGTTAGCTCTGCTGCTAACTGTGTTAAAATACTGGAAATCTTGTAAATAAATAAACTGTAAATAAACAGAATCGCTTTCCTCACCCAAATAAACCGATTTCAGGAGAGAAATCTGTGTACATTAACATGTACACAGCACCTGTTTGACTTTGAAATATATATATATTTTTAAGAATTACAGTTTGTTTGTTTACTTAGGCGCCCCCAGCAGTAAGACCTGAATTACAAGGGAAACATGGCGACATGGAACTTTGTTCCTTACTAGTGTTGCTTAAAATGCGCCTTATTTTTTTATTATTTCCTTTTTTTTATGTACACATATATGTGCAATGTGCAACATATAAAAATAGAACAAGATGATAATAATATAGTATGCAGAGAAGTTTGTAATTATATACCTATAGTGTCCTATATGCACAGTGGGGCTGATCTTCATAAAATATTTCATGCCATATTTGCCATGCTGCCATTCCAGGAGAACCTAAACGCTGATGTATCCACCTAGTGGTCATAATATAAAATAGCAACTGTTGCATACAGGGTCCTACACTGTGTAGTACTGTGAGGATTAGCAGGGATGACAGCCTAGCACACATTGTTCTGATGGACTTTTTAAAAATATAATTTTATAATTAGTTTAGATTAATAAAATTACTCTATCAAATAAAATAATGTTGTTTTTTTCCTACATTGTGAATCAATACTGAAGTCATCCAGACCATAAAGGAACATATAAAGAATCATGTAGTAACTTAAAAGTGTTAAACAAACCAAAATACTCTGTGAAGCCCTTAGGTGCTCTTATCTGGAGTGCTGTTAACTTGTGGTTTTTCTGATGTGATAACTCCAATAATTAACTTATTCTTTGCAACAGAGTTAACTCTTGGTCTTCCTTTCCGGTGGTGGTCCTGATAAGAGCACAGCTGTTAACTGAAAGCTGAGCACTCCAAGTGAATCTACCTCATAAAGCTGACTGAGAAAATCCAGCTAAGATGAGCAAAGCTGCATCCAAGCAAGAGGTGTTTGTTTACTAAATAATTATTAAGTAAATATATTTTTATTTTTTATATAGTTATAAAATTTATTATTTATAAATTTTATATATTTTATAAATATATTTTCTTCATAGTTTGAATGATTTAAGTATTAATCTACAGCAAAGATCAATTTAAAATAAAAGCACATGGCAGATTTTAAAAACAAATAAAGTCTGTCATGCTGAATATGAACCATATGTGTTTTTCTCAGGTGAAAGCAGCAACTAGATTTTAAATATATTATTTGTGAAAGAAATATTGTGCTTGTTGTACACAGAAAACAAATATATTAAAAATTATAAATTTATCAAATTATAGTGTATGTTTGTGGATCTGTGTATTTGCATTTACAATGAGTAAGTGAGAGTTTATTATGTAGTATTGATTTCTTTAAAGTTTTTCTTTTGTTAAACATCATGTGTTTTAGTATTCAGTGATTTAATATAACTGTCAGAGTGATGTGGAGGAGTGCACATGACTCTGTCTCCATCTACAGGTTAACTTTGAGTACTGCACTTTTACTACCGCTGTATTATCGGGTTTTCTCACTGTTCTGAGGACAATAGTTGATGCATGCAACTCTATCATATGGAATGCAAAATAATACAATATATTATACAGTAAAATAAATAGTCTCTGAGCATTGCAAAGCAACATGGTAACACTGATTAAAGCATCTCACACAACAACCACCTTCTGATTCACTTCTACTCTATTTAATACTATTGCAATCCAAATTACTCAAGCACAAAATTAGGTTTGTTAGCAAATTCCTTCTCCGAATTCAACATAAAATCTCACTATAAATGACTACTGCAGTCTCAGAATTATTCAACCCCTTTAAAAAGAGTGCTTGTGTTATTATGTGTAGCCTGATACCAGCTTCTGGCATCGTTTCAGAGGAATCTCTGCCAATCCTCAAAGGCAGTGACCTTCCAGTTCACAAATATTCTTGGGTTTAGATGCTGACGTTCCTTCCTAGAATCCCACCAGATTTTCAGTGCAGTTGAAGTCAGGCATCTTCCAGGACTTCTTCCGAAACCCACTTAGTGGACTATCTTCCTTTATTTCAGGCCTGTAACACATTTCAAGAAAAGGTGGGAGGGTAAAATATTTATCTTTTTGTAATGATGGCATTTCTTATACTCCATTAAAAATTGTCAATGTTAACATGATTAACGTTATTTTTAATGTGAATTAAACACATGGCAATGTTCACAGAGCCTGGTGATGTATCAGGGGTCTAATTAGCAAAATAAACACAGCGGTGCTACTATTGTAACGGCTCAAGTTCAGAAAATAGATTATAGTTTTTATTTATGCTAAAATGGATGCTCTCTGTTCTTTTTTCTCTCCATCCTCTCTCTTTCACATACACTTGCATGCAGACACAAAGCTGCTAGCATCTTTCTCTTTTCAAGTTGTGCAAGGTGGAATATGGGGCTACACTAGCGTTTTTTTTTCTCCATCAAAACTCCCTCAGTAACTCAGAACAGTACAATATTCTAATTTAAAAAGCATTAAAACTACAATGAGATATTATACAACAGTAAAGGCTCAAGTCTGCTAGGCCTAAACAATACTGCACCATTATTATTGTCCCACTCCCAAACATACAGGGAAGTACCAGCATTTAAATGTTTTATTCATTATTAAATCACAGAATATTGTTGTGATTAATGCAATTAATCTTTTAATTGTATTGCCACCACTAACATAAATATAATATATTTTTGTGAATCTATTACTGATTATTTAAATTATATTTAAATACACATTATTAGAAACTTAATAATGTCTTAAGAATCAATTGACACCACTACTTAAAAAACACTCCATTGTTTGGCACTGAGTATACCAAACAATGGAGTGTTTTTTAAGTGTTATATAGCCATTCCATAAAAAGAGCACATATCTGAACAATTAAACTATACTATTAAGGAAAAGAAGTAATTTTAGAAAAAAATCCCTCCTTAAGCTTTTGAATCAACATCATGCTGAATCCGGCTTAGATTTTTTTCCATGGCACACTGGAAATATGCTTTTAATAGGTCAGACAATCCACTGCAGATATTAACATATGACTAAAGAAATGAATAAACTGCAGTCTAAGGAACCTAATGTTCTCTGGGCCCTCAGATTGTAAATTAATACCGACAGCATGTAAAGAACAACAGCCAGATTTATTTTATATCTACATCAAAATAGAGATAAAATGGTTTTATGTGATATTGATAAGATTATTGTGCATTACAAACCGCAATCTAGTTAGATGTAGACTACTATATTTTAATTTTATTTATAATCTTTTTGGAGGATGGGCCTCTCAAGATATCAAATAATATATATATATATATATATATATATATATATATATATATATACTTTTTTTTGCTGCATTGCATCGGCATCAGTTGATAATGAAGTTCTGACATTGATTCAATGTTTAGTTAAAGGTTTTGAATGGTTGGTGGGTAATGCTTTATAATACAGCCCGCTTTAACATAAAGTACCAGTAAGACCTGTTAAGTATTTTGTATGTACTATTACATACAGAGAAATTACACCAAGTTAAGGGAACCAGAGGTGTTAGATAATGAAGTACAAATACTTCTTTACCCTAATTAAGTAGAAAATTTGGTTACCTATACTTTATTGGAGTAAATAATTTTCAGTCGACTTTTTAATTCTACTCCTTACATTTTCACACATACATAAAAAAAATTAATCCTCATTAATCCTATTTAATTTCAGATTGTTTTCATTCTGTCTTGTCATTGTTTAAAAAACAACAAACAAGGCAAAAAATAATAATAATAAGTATATTGTAACACATTTACATGGTCACATTGTTTACATGTAATTTACTGCATGTTAACAGAATAAATATTTAATTAAAAGTATAGTTCATAGACTAGAATACCCTATTTACAGTTCTTTTTACATTATCCTTATTTAAGAAAAATGGTTGTTATGTAGTGTTTTTAATTAGTTATGTAAGTTTATAAAAAAATATAATAGAATATTATTTTTTACTTTTTACAGTAATGTTTTACATTTAACAGTTACCTATTTTTTAATCTTTAAATTGTCTTAAAATTAAATCAAATATATTTTAATATATCTTTGTGTAGTTTTATATGTACTTAGCATGTTAGAAGAAGTGCAATGTAAGCTCTAAATTGGTCTTATATTATTATTAGTTTATTAATATTATATAGTTTGGCCAGCTTTTAACCAGCTACCAGGTTCCTAAAACACAGCTTATTTGCTGTTTTTTCCAGCAGTTCTGCCTTTTTTGTGTGTAAATGTGCTTTAAACGGTTATTCAATAAAACAAACCCGAATAAGAAATAAGAAAATAAAGTAAAGTTGCAGGACCGTGATTACCCATAATGCCGCGCGCGCAGGTGCCTCGCTGCTCCCACTAACTTCAGTTTCCATCCGGGTCCTTTTCCCTAGGCAATGGGTGGCCGCACCACCCCCCGTTCCTTAGGCAAAGTGAAATAAATTCGCCGCACCGTTGCGTAAACTAGTGCGCCGCTCCAAACTCGTCTTTTCCTCGCGGCGCGTCCGCTTTCGCTCGAGCTGCCCGCGACACAAACCCGGTTCTCGCGCTGGAGAAAAAGTACGGGTGCGGGTTTTGGCTTATTTTGTTCACTTTGCACGTCGCACACTTTCACTGTCCCATTCTCTCTGGCTTCGCGCGCGCAGTGATACGCGGCGTGCGCAGGCCGGGCTGCTGAATGAGATTGAAGAAGAGTTCTTGTTTTGTAGCTCAGTTTTTTTTCTTCTTATTATTTTTTTATACGTGTTTTTTGTAGAAGCGAATAAATAAATACAAGCTCGCCGCCGAGGATTTACGCGCTGCGGGAGGCTATGGGGAATCCGAGGAGGCGGGCGGAATGAAGTGGGGATAAAGCCGGGCGCGATTCGGTTGTGAAATATCCAGGCTGATATAGTAAATATTTATTTAAATAATTGGTGTGTGAGAGGAGAACGAGGTTTGACTGCTGCTGCTGCCGCTGGAAGTGAGAGTACGAGGAGGGTAAGTGCTCATTTGTGGCTCTGCGATATAAGCTGGGTTAGTTAGCTAACAGCAACTTTTATTATTAGGGCTGTTTAATTGAACTCTGCTCTGGTTTGGTTTGTGATGAAGTCGATGGGGGGGTGGAGGGGTCTGTGTGTCTGTTGGTGGAAACTGTTAGGTTAGTTAGGCTAGCAGCTACTCACTCGATGGAGAAAAAAACAGGGGAAGCAGCCCCCCCCCCCTTTCTCCTTTTTCTCCCTCTCTCTCCTTTTTTCTCTCTCTCTTTTCCCCCTCATTTGTTCATTTCTGCTTATTCCTAAAGGAGTTGGGGCGAGGGGGGTAAAAAAAAAAAAAAGAAAAAAGGTACTGACTGGAACTTGATGCTCTATCTCCACCAACCAACATAACCTAGCCAGAAACATGTTTTAACAACCACAAACATTGTAAACTAAGCTTTTTATTATTTTTTTAAATAAAATAAATTATTAGCTTTAGCTAGTTAGCTAGGTTAACTAACATAGTTGTATGTGTGTAACCTCTATAGGTTAGTATGTACCCAGCCTCGCGTCGAATACAATAGTAACTAAGCTAGCTATGTTATACGTTAACCTACGTTAAAAGCTAACTAGCTAACTAACTACAGTTCACTCGCCTTTTATTTTGTTTTCAGTGTTAACCTATCTAAGCTAACTAACTATATTATACACAGCAGAAAAAAGCCTCAGCCCCAGCCTCGCGTCGTGACTAGCTAACTAAATGTCTTTATTATTTGGCGAATCTGGCCACAGTTGTGGTGTAACAGGCCGTCGAGGATGCTGCGAAGACCCGTAGGTTAAGTTTCACTCGTTTATCGCGGGGCAACTTCGCTCGCTGCCCCGGTAATAAAGGCTCCGCGGTGCGGGCGGGTGTTTTTAATGCTGTGGCCGGTAATCTGTAGCGGACTTCAACTGAGTGAAAGTGTTGGAAGGCCCGAGTGAGATGTCGGATTGTTGGAGCTTAGCGTAAAGTGATCGGAGGTGGGAGCTGTAACCTATTTCCGGTTTGCAATGCGCTGGCACGCGTTATTTATTTATTTATTTACTATTACTTTTCGCTTTCTACCGCTATTCCGCCAAGACCCGCCTTCCCGCTCTCTGATTGCACAGAGTTGACTAGTAGCGTCCCGCCACCGCGCCGTGATTGGTCAATAGTTCAACGCTTCATACAGAGCCGTATGGCGATGCTACCTTCAAGTCGTGTCGAAATTGTCATATCTACGAGGTGAGAGCACATGAACTCCACCACAAACTTGTAACTTATTTACCAGTGGGGAAACTCAGATTTTTAGATAAGCTCCGAGTTTCTCAGTTGGGACAATAGATTAATTACATTTATTTAAATTGATAAATAAATTCAATAAATTGATGCAGACAGTTCGCATTGTAAACTGCTTAACACAGGTTGTTATTAGCTAACTAATAAAATCATTAGCAATACGTGAAAAAACGTAAAAGTCTAGTAAGATTCACGGTTCTAATGGGGAAAAAAACATCTCTCAACTAATGCGTGTCCTATCATCTTCATCCTCTTGAAGTAGAGCAAAGTAAACCTCCTGTTTTTAAAACAAAAGGATTTTTCTGATGGCGTCCATTTCCACCCGACCAAAAAATACACTCGAACGCATGTCAAGTCGTAACTAGGAATTTTCGAGGAGGACTTGAAGGCAGCATGAGTTGGTTGTGAGTCTTGTGAGTGTGAAATTCTGACCAATCCCGGCTCAGCAGGGGCGGGGCTTGCCGGAAAACGGGTGACAAGGACAGTCGCTACTGTTTGGATTTCTCCGCTTTGTTGATGAGGTTTGTTGGTGGTGTTTTAATCATGTTTAATCAAGTATTTATCCAAATTTTATAGTCTAAGATTGCAGTTTAAAGCTATTTCAGACGGAATTGCTGCTTTTTCGTCCAATGCCTGTTAGCCTAACTCACAACAGGTTATTGTTGGGTAGTTTCCCTTATGCACAATGACATACTGGTACTTTCTGGCAGAGAGTAGAAGTGGCACAATTCATTTTAAATAAATATAAATAGCTAACTATGAAAGCTTTTTGATGTGTGCACTAGTGCTGGGAGGTCAGTTTAATTGAATTGATTAATTGAATTGCTCTTTTAATGCGGTTTACAAATGGGATAATTGAGGTTGTATATCTTTTCTGTCAGAAACCTGTAAAGAACTCTTTGTGTGGCAGTGTTTTTTATAAATTTAACTGAAATACAAGGAAGTTATGTTGCATTGTGTTTAATATTAAAGTTGCTGTAAGGTTGAAGGGGTCTTCTTATCAAAACAAGTAAATTACAAGTAAATCTAAATCGTAATCAAGATTCGCTCATATATTTGATGAATATTGTTTTGTTTTTTGTTTTTTTATATATATTAATACAGTTTTGCCCAGCCCTAGTGTTCTTATTTCTACTTTCTCCTAATCATAATATGTACCGACATTAGAAAAGTATCTCAATACCTCATCATTAAAAACAGTAGCTTACAATACCCCATTTATTTAGGACGGGTACTAACCCGCTCAGCACAATAACTCAACAGAAAGAAATCCCTTCACTTCCTAAAATACGCAACTTTTCCATCACAAAAACTTGTTCTGAGGTTGGATCCAGTGTCTGAAGCGAGCTCGGTCATCTTCTGCGTCTGTTTTGACACAAGGTCAGAGTCTGATATCAGTAATCTCAACACATGGGCTTGTAAACAATGTTTAAAATTTTAGATTCGAATTCACTCTCTATTCGTGAACCGATTCACTCAATGAGTCGACTCTATATTCAATCCATCGTGCAAGTTCTTTTTTTTAAATGCCTTATTCCAGTAGTTTCTGGTGTTTCTGTAGGTTTTGCCTTACTATAGTTGCAGTATTGGTATTACGTATAGTCAGGTATTGCACCGAAAATCGTAATTTTGGTATCGAGGCAACACTAACGTGTATAGCCAACATCTCATTTGTCTGTGTTAGAAAATTCTGGAAGTTATTACTACATTACTGCATTAGTATTTTTTTTTTTTTAATAATCCTTTAACAGACCCAGTTTTGTTTTGTTTGGAACAGTTAGGCTGTAGTAGGCCAGCTAGGTTACCTTTCTTCTATCTCTGTTTCTGTTGTATGAGAGGTTAATCAAGTGCAACACTTTGTTGGAGTGCTGTTTGCATTTTGCATTGATGATACAGAAGCTAGATAGTTTGTGAAGCCAAAGAACACAACCCTTACCCACAGAAAAACACACACACTGGCATCAAGATCCTCTTACTGAGTCAGACTGATAGTTGTGCTTCTCTCAATAAAAAATTAAAGCCACAATCAGGAATCGTTGCAGTTGTCAGGCCAGATTTTGGTGCTGCAACAGCACTGTTCAAAATACCAAAGCAAAAAAACAACAGGCAACAGTGTAACACTGCCCTTAAATCTGTCAAGCAATTCACGAAGGATGAAAACTGTAGTAGCATATACGAGAGCAAAAACAACACTTTCTTTAATACCATAACTAGGCTGTGTACAGTACAGTATGATCAGTTCTTAAACTTTCACAAATACATTCACAAATATTCCAAATAGATGTTTTATTCAGGGGTACACATTAATATCAGGAGTGTATGTATTAGCATTGGGGAAAATGTTTGAAGTGGACTAATATTTTAAGTCAATTATATTTGAGTGATTTTATATTATTCTTTCAAAGAGCAGTATGTTTAGGGGATGCTAGCCTAAACTTTAAACTGTAAAATATAGTTTAGGTAGTACTAAGGTTGTTTGACTCTACAGAAATGGTTATCTTTGTATCTGAAGAACCATTGAGGCATTTAGTTCTTTTAGTTTTCAAGGTTCTGAGGTTTGCCCTTTACTGAAGAACCCTTGAGTAAGATTAGGGGTGAACTATATATATATACTTTAAAATAATATCACAACATTTCAGGGTACTTTTGCGATATTAGTATTATTGATGATATAACAAAACATTGAGTTTAATACTTTATTTAATATAAAATATAAAAACAAGAACATGTGTCTGTTTGCCGTAAACAGTAACTCACCAAAACCCTGATTTTGTATTAAAAAAGTAGGTGTAACAAAATAATATACCACAAAACTGAAGCACAAGCATATAAACTGTATTCAAACGACTAGAAGTAAATAGTGAATAGCAAAACAAATAAAAAAATACAAAAATATTGGTAATATAATTTCTTTCACAGTAATTATTTCTTTTTACTGTGTCAAATTGTGATTTTTGTTAAATTTGTAATTTTTTTACCTATTTTACCTATGTTGTGGTACAGATGCATGCTATTCATTTTACTGCAACACAATAAACATAAATTACTGTTATTACAGGTAGGTGTAATTCCAATTACTGCTATTGTTTATGTAGCACCATGGGCTTGTCTTTACAGGAACAATAAAAACATTGTTTCAGCAAGGCTATTGCGGCAGCCTATTTACTGTACATCTTTATCACTTTAGCTTGAGAAAATAATAAATATGCACGCTGCATGTAAAGCTAGAGTTGAGCAGTAGGACAATATATTTTCATTTCGTATGATAAATGTTGTTGTCATTATGCATAATATGGTGTTTCTGAGCATGTTGTGGATGTTGTCAGTGCTTAAAGATCATTGATCAACTGCATGTTTCATTACAAAGAGCATAATTAGTTCTGTTTAACAAGATGAAGCGCAGTGCAGAGTTTTAATTAAAATCAGTATACTTGGTTTAGAATAGAATGCAATCGTATAGGTATTTACAGTTTTCAAATGTCTGTAAATTCCATGCTTAGTATATAGTAGTGTATATGTAGTTTTTGTCTACCCTTGTCTAAAGCTTTGCCTAATTTCTAAATCTGGTTGTAAAACACACTAGAATTGCAACAGATCACTACTGATTGTTGGCAAGTATGCATGCCTATAAAACTGTACTCTTCATCTTTGATGCTGAATAATGCAGACATTATAACTGTTCATGATGATAAAGTGAATAATGCTCTTGGAGTAATTGAGCATGACAGTCCATTGTAAAGTTATGCATATATAAAAATATCCTCTGCCTTTACTGGTGCTAAGAACTTAAATATAGAAGCAATCACCCTCTGACTTCATAAAGACATTTGTTTACTCTGAGAGTTTTTCAGTTTTTCCATAATGCCAGTCTAAATAAGTAGGTTTATGCTCTGTTTGCTCTGTTTGTGTGTCAGTCATAGGGATTAGACTGCATAGACTTTAACATGAACAGCTAGCACCACCCCAGCTAACGGAGTTGCACAGTTTGTACAATTATTAATGCTTATGTCGAACTAATTGTGCTAGTACTTGGTAAATTAGCTATGATTTAATAAAAAGTGCTGGGAAGTTACTCAAAATTAATGTGATTAATTGAGTTACTGTTTTAATGCAGTGTTCAAAATTGATTATTTGAGATACATGTACATCTTTAGCTTGTTTCTGTTATATTGTTTATTGTTTCAATGATTTTTATATTTTGCACTTTCCTGAACTAAAGTACAGTAGGTTATTTTTGTACATTGTTCAATATAAAAGCTGCTTGCAAGGTTGAAGGAACTTGCTACTTGATTTCTTTGCTACTTGATTTTTTTTTAAATAGCTAGTTTAAACTTTTGTTTTTATATTTGTTTCATATTTGTAAGTTTTATTGTGTAAAAGCAAAAAATACTTTATATATTTAATAGCTATAGATTGAGCTGTTTGTTCCTATTTTGGCTAAATAAAAAGAAAAGAAACTGAATATAACTATTTATTTCGGTTATTAAGTTAGAATTGAATTTTTTTTTTTCCCCAAATCTGTCCTAGTCCTTTCTCTTAAACATGTATCACATAGTAATGCTGACCAAATCCTTAAAAAAAAGGTTGAGATGCAGACTGGCCTCGTAGCTTATCGGAAGGTTGGAATGGATTTATGCTGCTCCAAGCTCTTTTATTTTTTTTCTCCTTTTTCTCCCTAAGCAAGAGGCACAAACAATCATGGCTTCACTGCCTGCTGTGCCAACTTCTTTCTTCATGTTTGCATAGAATGAGTATCGGGACCAGTGTAGTTCCTTTTGCAATAGATCAGCAATGATTCTGCTTAGCTGTGAAGTCTTGAGGCCAGAAAACAGTTTAAGTTACAGCAGTCCTGACTGGGGATGTTCTGATCCAGTTTACAGTTACACCTGATCTGATTTTATATCCTAATGCTGAGTGTCAGCTAGATGTGTGCAATATAACAATATTTTATTATACTGTGGAGAATTCCTATTATATCAGCAAAAAATTAAAAGCATATTGAGATGATCAACAGTACTTTAACAAACATTGACCTAACTGAACGTATCAGTACAGTGGGTGCATTTACTTCAATTTAATTGAACGATCCCTAGTCTTAGCTGATACCGATTCAGTTATTGTTGTGGTTTTTTAATAATACTGCCTTATCTACGATTTAGGAAAAATGTGTTGCAAGTTATTGATTTATAATATAAAATCATTTTACTTTGTAAAATATTATATTGTAGTTATTTCTAAGAATTATAATGGTCTGTAATGAATCTTTACAAGAAGTTAGTCTTTACTGGCATTGACCTTTCAGTTGATCAAAATATTTATAACATAATTTTCATCTCACACCAGTTACACACACCTTTTGAGATTTGAACCTCAGATTATAAAACAACAACAGTAATATTACAGCAAACATTTATAGCAAATAAGCAGAATTATAGTCCTGGTAATGGCAGGGGTTAACTGACTTCCCTCTGCTTTTTGTCTCTCCCAGTTCCAGGCTCCCCCCCACACTGCCAGTTGGATGGTGTTCAAGACAGCAGACGTTGTGAAGGTATGGAACAAACTGCTGCCTGCTTTGATCTGGGAACAGATGTGGTTCATCCTGTCCACTTTCACTCTGTAATTTGAGATTGAAATGATGGAAAGCTAATAACATTTGCCTTGTGTTTTTACATCTAATGCTGTCACAATAGCAAAAATCTGTATTTTTGTAATGCTGTTCTTAAGTGTACAGTTCTAAGCAGTATGTTTACATGCAGAGACACAGGCCTGAGACATGGTCATTTTATACATATTCAGAAACATAATTCAGTATCAGAATTATTTCTGGACAAGGTCAAGCCACATAATGATGTAGTGTAATAGTGAAAACACATCCAAGATTAATAAAAAAAAAGATACAAATGCATTTGTTCAAACCAATTTCAGCAGGTGGACGCATTTGTGATGTGTGTTATAGCAGTGTAAATATGCAATATGTTTTTTAACATAAAAGTATAATTTTTGAAACCACAATATTTTTTGGCAATTGACCAAACCTGAGCTAGGCATTATTATATATATAAAAAAGATCACATTTTGATTACGCTTTAATTTTTTGTAGTCCTGCCTTAACAACTGAAAAAAGTTTTATTACTGCTTTTTATTTGTAGGTGTGCCAAAATAGATGTCAAAGGGATTTCGTTTTAAAGAGGGTAAAACTAGAGTAAAATCAGTATTAAAGCATAGAGAATGTATACAAATAGTAATGTAACAAAATTGTGTATTTTAACATTTGTGGAAGAATTTTATTATATTGCAAAGAATATTTAGGGCATGCATACAGCAAATATAAAGTTATACAAATAATAACCTTAAAGCTGTCAGTTGTAAAACTAATACAAAATAAACTGCTTTCAAGACTAAATAAAGTTATTATATTAAATGTTTTAAAAATATTATTGCATATAATTTGACACACCCCTAATGTCTCTCCAAGAGACCTTTAACAGACAAAACTCCTCCCTGAGTTCAGTATAGACTAGGGGTGGGCGATATGGGTCAAAAATAATATCACAATATTTCAGGGTATTTTTTACGATAACGATATACTTGGCAATATAGGAAAACAGAAAAATAATTAATTAATTAATTTCAGGAATATTGTATAATAGTATAACAGCATAATCATAATGTGGCAAAATAAATAATATAGCATAAAATAATATAATGCAGCAAAAAATATTGCAAAATATTTAGTAGGGCTGGACCCGAATATTCGGGTATTCGGATATTCGTTCGTTGAGTAGGTATTCGGTTTTTAATTTTGGTATTCGGATATTCGTTTTTTTTCTCCTTTCCAGAGTTCCACCTCACTCTAACCACTTCTGTTCTCGCGGGTCCCGTCAGAATATCTTGCGCGCGGGACAGAACTGAACTGTTATTGGCTGGAGCGGGAGTTTAATCCAGACGATGCGGGAGCAAATTAATAAATAGTTAAGAAAACTGTAATAATTGTAAAAAAAAAAAAACCCTAAAGAAAACTCTCAACGCGCAGGATGGACCGACACACACACGCACACACCGATGGTGTTTGGACTGGGGTAAGGAACGGGACCACACTATTCAGCGCTGCTGTTTTAATAAATATATAAGTAAATTTGAAGCATTAAATGTAGTTTATTTAATTTATATTAGGAACGTGGGGCGGGAGTGGCAGAAATGTGTATGTGGCGGGCGGGCGCGGGATTAAAAGAAGCAATTTTTTTGCGGCGCGGTAACGAGACAGAAACGCGGGAGCGTGGAAGAGTGGGTTTAAAAATCAGTCTCGCGCAGACCTCTATTATACATGATAAAAAAATGCAGGCTCTTCGAAACTGATTTATATAATAAAACGTAAGGGGTAATGTGGCAACAGTAGGGGCTAAATCGGTTACAAAAGCCTGGCCTACAAAAATGATGTCTGAACGAATTTCCTCTTATCTAATATAATTTAAAATGGTTTAAAAATATAAAATAATTTCTAAGCAAACGAAATATTTAATATTGAGCTTATAGCCCAAGTGCAAAAATACAAAATCAGTAATTCTTTAACCGAAATAGACCAAGTACAGTTTACAATGACTGTCCTCTAATATAATCAACAATGTTTAAGAATATAAAATACTTCCTGAACAAACGTTTTTTTTTTGTTAGTTTTTTTAAGCAAATAACCTAAGTGTGAAAACACAAACAGCAATTTACTGGGCTGGCTTGCGCAGCGGAGAAACCGTGCAGCAGCAGCCTCGGTGTGGGGCAGCAGAAATTCCGGGATGAAAACACAAAGAAATCTGGGCTAAAAACACAGAAAAAATATGGGGTGAAAACACAAAAATCCGGGATAAAAACACCAAAAATCCGGGGTGAATATGTCTCGTCGGTCAGAGCAAATTGAACATTTTTCAGTGGATTAAAGGGGCCGTGATTTGCTGTATGCATGTATATATTTATTTATGTATGTAAGTGTATGCATGCGGCCGTGTGTGTTACAGAGACAGAGAGCTGTTGAGTTGGATCACTGGTCCAGGCAGGATATGATGTGAGCTGTTTTGAGTGAATCAGTACACAGAAGTGTCCTCGTCTAGTATTGAACACACATGCATACACTTGTACCCAAATCCACATAGTTAGCATCCAACAACATTACCATGAATCCATTTGAAGGACTGTTTTGAACCTTGATTAGTCAGAAAGATCAATACAAATATGTCTCTTATTTTCTCTCCCTCTTTCTCTCTCCCTCTCCCTCCTCCTCTCCACCTCTTCACCCAAACAACAACAACACCCACCCTAAACATGTCTCTGCTTCCCTTTCTCTGCTCCCCAGGCTGAGGGAGGTGTGGGATTTGGGCAGAAGGGCTTGATGATGGAGCTGCAGAGTCTGCAGGAGGCTCTCAAAGTGGAGATACAGATCCATCAGGTAACAACACACACACACACATGCACATATGTTATGACATTTAAGTGCTACTTTTAAGGAAGGATCATAAAAATGCCATTCTCTAACGAATCCGAAGCTGCTGCTGTATGTTTATTTATAATGGGAACGGGACATTTATAACAAAAAATATAAACAGCAAAAAGTTTTAAACATTGGCAACAATATCCTAATGCTTTTTTTATGCAGTAATGTAAATGAGGCCATTATGTTATGAATGTTTTGAATGTTTGGCTTGCAGCCATGAGAAGAGGACAAGCATGTAACACTATATATTATAGCATTGCAGAGCAGAGCATTCTAGTGAGTAGACCCATTCACCTGAACTGGCAGACTTTAACATCATCTCCACAACAACTGTAGCTTCATAAAACATATTTACTGTATGCACAGTTTAATTTAGAGATTACTTGTAACTAAGGGGCTATATGGAAAAACGCGGGCATAGAGTACTAATTGGAGAAGTCTGAGCAGTGAAAGAAAATGCAACATGGTATGAGTCATGTTTTAGACTTTTCTCATCTGGATAAGATTAGGTTTAGAGAAAGCCAAAAGAGGCCTTCCACCCAAAATGAATGTTCCCAACTCTTTAGTATGATGCTGGATCCTTTTTTTGTCAAAAGAAATGTCCCAGTTTCTAACTAAAGACTGTTCAAAAGATTTACTCTGGATACATATAAAACTCTGCTGAAGTAAAATGGCAGCCATTCATCTGATTAGCACGTATACATTGACTTTTCAAAAGTCTTTTAATCTTTTAATCTTAATCTTGTGTTAGTCCCACATTAGGGGAATTTAACCCTTGCTTTAGCCCCTTAACCCTCAGTGGCTGCCCACCAAACCTAGGCATCGAACCCACAACCTTGTTGTCGATGGAACGGTGCTCTGATTACTGGGCCACCACTGCCCCAAACAGGAACTTGAACTCTACAAATGCTTAACCATACATCAAGAATCAGTGATAAATTAATTGTCAAGTATTGCAAAGGCTAAAAAACAAATAAAAAGGGTGTTTTTTTTAAGTGGATCAACTATACCAAAACATTTTCCGTAACAAGTGCCAAATAACTTATCTACCAATTAACTTACCATCATCCAATCATGCATCCAGTCTTCTATATTAAGAATAAAACCCACAGTTTAAAAAATATGAATTCATTCTGGAATTGCAGGTAGGTCCAGCTATTTTACATAAGAGGAAAAGGGGGTATACCTTGCCCAATTTTTTTTTGTAGACCCTTTAAGTGTGTGATCGTACCTCTTTAAGACTGCTTGGAGCAAGACAGCATGAAAGGAGGTACAAAGGATATTTATCTAAGCAAATTTACATTTATTTACTTGCCAACAAGGTGGTGAAGGCAATCAGATCATTGTTTGATTAATCAAATATAAAATGGATGGGAAATAATGCAATAAATGGGTCAGGCTTAATCAATGTATCACTTACAGCTGTTAGCGTTCTAAAAATCTCAGTCCAAACATCTGTAAGAGCCCGGCAACTCCAAGACTTGTACATATGATTTGCAGGGGAGTGGCCACATCGTTCAAAGTTAGGATTTATGTTCCCAAATAACCTTAATATTAATTAATTTAAATTATACCAATCAGTTCTGTTTTGAATGGTTAACAGTTTAATTCGAAGATTTGTCACGGTTTGAGATTCATTGTTCATTGCTGGTATTCTAATATTTATAGTTAGATTTTGTGTATAATGTAACTCTGAATTTCACACCTTGTCTATTAACCTTAGGACCATGTGAAAGAGGTAGAAAATTCTCTTCTGGATTGAGATTTTTAAAAAATCCTACCTTCTCTTTAAATGGGTAACCAGTCAGTGAAGTCAAAAACTTTTCCTTAAGAAAATGAGAAGGAAGATTTGCTATCAAATGTTTTACTCCAAGCACAAATGCAGTACCCCCATCTCTCTCCAGGTGTCAGTATGTGAACATCCAGTACTGCACTCTGCTTGACTATCTACCGCTATACTGGACTACATGTTTTACTGTTTCTGGTCTCTCACTCTGAAACAATCTCTCTGTCTCTCTGCAGAAGCTGGTTGCTCAGATGAAGCAAGATCCACAGGTATGAACCAAATCAGAAACAAATGTCCTTTTATTATAGAAAATAATCCATTCTGTGTTTGTTCTTATGATTTAACATGCTGTATAATAACAATATTATATAAAAACAAAATGGCTTTGTCTGACACAGAACACACATTATTGGCACACATTACACAGGATCAACACAGTATTTTGGTGATATTGTTAAAGTATTTTATTATTCTTCTAATATATGAGCAATTCTAGATTATGATTTTTTAGTTATTTTAATGTAAACAAACAGCACTGTTTAAAGTGATGTGCAAGCTATTGTTTCCTTTACATTTAATAAAATGTTTTATTTACTTTAATTTGTATGTATATTAAACAACTCCCTTCTATCTTGCATGCAAACATAACCTCCTTGTATTTCAGTTCAGGAAAAGGGTAAAATATGAAAATATTTTCCACATTAGAGGTCTACAGGTTTTTGACACAAGCAGATGTCCATCTGTAAATTAGTTTGTTGAATAAAATAAAGTGAAATAAAAAAAAAAAACTGACCCGTTTACTATGTTTCTGAGCACAATCATTAAAGGTTATGATGTGAGAAAACAGAGATTTTAAAATATCTGCATTAGACTGATTAGGAGGTTCATACAGGATTAATTATTTTATTGTGTTTATGATTCACTCTCTGTGTGTTTGTGTTGTGTATGTGAGTAGAATGCCGAGTTAAAGCTGCAGCTGCATGACCTCCAGGCCAAGATCACAGCACTGAGCGAACGGCAGGTAAGAGGCAGATTAATCTGAACTAATAAAAGAAAGACTGCTGGATAAGAGAGAACATTATCTGTGTAAAAAGAAAAAAAGACAGTTAACCATTTTCTCCTCTCCCAGTGATCTGGGAAGGACAATTTTCTATTTTGCTGGCCATCAGTGTAACAGGGTTTTTCTTTTGTTTATTTCGAGTTAACATATGTTACACTTACTTTATATAGTTATGGATAACCAGTGAGTCCCTAAATTCACTTGTGTGAGCTATGGTCAGACTAAAATCTAGCAGTTCACCAATGTGTTTGTAGTAAAAGAATTACAGAGCCATGTGGTCTAAACAGAGCATACATTTTAGATCTGTGAGGCAGAAGCAGCACTTTAAAATGTCAACCTCACACTACTGGTATGAATATAAGTGTTGTGATGTAATCAGGTCTGCGGGATATGACTAAAAACTCTTATCCTGATATGTGTTAGTGTAAATTACGATATTTGATGTGATATGTTAAACTCTTTAATATAGCGTAATGTTAACCTGAAATCATTGTAGTATTGTGTCTAATTACAACAAGGCAATTGCCACTTGACAATGTTTCTTTGATAGAATTAACAATTTAAATAAATTGACTGTAATCTGTGTGCCATCCCTTCAGAAACAAGAACATTTCCACACAGTCGATTGTTGGACATGTTCTTTTTTTTTTTTTACTATTAAATTGCACACAGCTGGTAACTGAAGATGGTATAACGGTACCACTTTATAATAAGGCTCCTTTATAAATAGTTTATAAGTAGCTTATAAATGAGTTTATTAAAGTTATTCGTTAGGATATAAATACTTTATAAACCATCAATAAGCAGATACAACACACAAATAAAAAGGACAACAGTGGCCTGTTTTTTGCCAAATAGTGATTTCACATTCATTTATACTGTTAAACCTCAGATCTTTCTGAATTCATCAATCAGCAATAACATATCGGTTATTAACTTTAACTACTCAGGTTAATCTTGGATTGAATGTGGTGTATATTAACATACATTAATATTAAATAAGTAAACTTAATTCTATATTATTGACCAAAACAAAATAGGATATGTTTTATGTGTTTTAGCTACTTTAAGTTTGGTTTATAAAGTATTTACAACTTTACAACCTAATTATTAACCATTTAACTCCCTCACAGGCTGTTTATAAACCCTTTTAAAAAGGAGCCTTATTTTAAAGTGGTGCGGTATTATAATATGGTCCTTTTCTATATCGTGTATTTAATGATTTTGGTATATTGACATTCTTGAAATGATATTGGACAGCCCTTATTGCAATGAAGGGCATCATCAATGTGCTCATGAACACTGAAAGATCCTTTCCCTCTCCAAGCTGCAATCCCACTGCTGGACCTTTCACTGTAATTACGTTATTGACTTATCGTAGAATATATGGGCATGAACTCTGTAATTTTTGTTGGCTTCAGTTTTTCCCATTTTGAGAACCCATTAAGACACATGAGCTTTATGCCCATTATAAACTGTATTCAAAATAATTGTTTTAGTTTTAATAATGTATTTAAAAATCGATATTCCACTGCAGTGTCTGAATATTCTTATTTACTAAATGTTTATAGCTCTTGCAAAAGTTGTTACATTGTTACATTATTATAATACTATATAACATATAATATATATAGTAATTCATTCTGGGACAACTTATTGGATTATTGTGTGGCCTTGTAGGCAGCACAACTCTCACAACACAGAATCTTAGCTGTGCTTTTCTGCAAGGTGCTTGTAACTGTACATCATTGTTCAACAGAGAGAGCTATATAAATATAATATTCTCTGTTCAAAAATATTGCTAACATATCACATATACATTTGCTTTTGTGCACATTGTGTATTGCATGAGAATAATGTTAATGTTAAACGGACTAACTTCAGCTGTGCGGACAAACCACTTGAACAAATAAAGACTTTTTATATGTTTATATTGTTTATATTGTAAATAAAGAATTTTTGTATTTTCATTTTGTTTCTGCTAAAATATGCTTGCTCATCATGGGTGTATTTCACTCATTTTCAAATGGTGTGCAACAAAGCTTAATGTAGAGAAACTGTTAAATTAAAAATGATCTACAAATTCATAAATGTTTTTAGGGAAGAAATGTGGTGAAGAGGTGAAACAGAATTTGCGAAGCTGTATAAAACTGATTTCATAGGGCCCAATAAATCTGATGCACAGTAAACATGCTTTGAGGCTATGGCTATTGCTGTGTATAAAGTGGCACATCTTTTAGAATCTGAGAGAATGAAAAGAAAGCTGGTCATGCAAGTAAAAGAGAGAGAGCAGACACTTTACAGTGTGTCTGACAAGCCGTATAGTCACACAGTGTGAAAGCTCCTCAAGAAAGACTCTCCACCTGCCACTTATTGATCACTCTTATTCTTCCCTTCTCTCTCTCTCTCTCTCTCTCTCTCTCTCTCTCTCTCTCTCTCTCTCTCTCTCTCTCTGGCACTGCTGGTCTCGCTCACTCTCTCTCTCTTCCCCTCCCTCCATGTCTCCCTCCCTATGTCCCTCTGTTCACTCATGCTGAGAGCTCTTTAGAACGTCAACAATTATTGGTGCTAAGGACTTCTAGGCTCTCGTTCAGAGAGGGAGAGGTAATTGAGGTTGTGACTCTGCCGGGCCTGCAGCTTTGTCCTCCTCTAATTTATGCTTTTCTCCACTCTTTATTAAATTGGAGACCACAGCACCCACTATCTCTCTATCTGTGGGCCTATAATAGTATTGCTATGTGTACAGACAGGTTTTTTTTCTTATTGATGTTCTCCCACTGATGTTTAAGTCAGTTATGATTTTTACACTCATATAGGCTTTCAGCAGGTTATACATAGTGTGTTGAGTATGCATGTGTGTATGTATAATTGTTGCGGCAAAGGAAGTCAATTGCCTAGGGCCCCGAGCTGGTCTGGGGACCTCCGACAGAGACTGTATATGAATTGAATGCAATGACAAACTGTATAAGTGCCCTTTTGTGTGACAGTCAGTGCAACAAAGTACAACAACACTGTTATCAGAATCTCTCTCAAGGGAACCCCTCCCACTCGTTGCTGACAGTAGCCAACCAGCCAGGTTTGTGATTCCTGCATCCGGCAAAATATGAAACTTTTTAGCAATCATGAAGCTAGACGGAGAGCTAGACTGAGAGCTAGACGGAGAGCTAGACACTTTATTAATCCCAGAGGGAAATTCTGGAAAGAAGAGAGAGGAAGAAGAGAATAAAATGAGACAGCAGAAAGTGATGATTTGCACATGTCTTGTGCAAATGGTGTAATTTAGCAGCAGATAGGCCAGAAACACAATACATGTGTAATGTTTGTTAGTAACCTGACTGGCAGTCAGTGCTAGTGTTAACCTAGAACAGTTAGTGCAGCTTTTCGAACAGGCTGCCAAATAGGGAGTAAGAATAATTTACGATTATTTTGTACGTCATAAAACCAGAATGGAATGGGCAGCGGGGTTTGGTCCATATTGCTTGTGGCTCCCAAATGCCATGAAACAGCCTTTTTTTGGGCCTCATTATTTTTCGCTTTTGATTTTATTCATCTTCCCTTTCTGAAATCTGAAAGATTCTCTTTTTTATTCTGGAGATGCATCGGTGCTACACATGGAGTACATAAAAGCAAAAAAATCTATTTTATGACTTTATTTGTGTTTGTGTGTGTGTGAAAGAGAGACAAAAACTGTTTCTTAGCAACAGGTGTAGCAAATGACTGTGTCTCAGCCAGTCAGAACTGGGGTGTGTATGTATGAGCAAATAAAGCCACAAGACTACAAATAAAGGGTGTTCGTGTCTGAAGTTGAGTGTACCCAGCTGACCATTGTTGTTGGGACACAGTGGCTATTCAGTGTTTGTCTGTTTTGGGTTATTACATTATCAACATCACTGTTCTGGTGCTGGTTTGAAGATACTAGCTAAATAGGCTGGTGTAGATAATACAGAGGTAGCAGCAGGACAACAGGTGCCCCAGTGACCTTAATTTCTTGGTCAAGTGACTACACTCATGGTAGAATGGGGACGGTATTGAATACACCCAGTTTGGAAAGTACTGACAAGATTACATTGGTTATTTTATTAATATTTTGATTTGTTTGAGAATACCATATGCAATGATATATGCTTTAATACAGTACAATACACTGTAATTCAATAAAATACAATGCTCTATGCTTTAATAGAGTACAATAAACTGTAAGACAATACGATACAATGCAATCCGCTTCAGTACAGTACAATACACTGTAATGCAATGTGATAAAATGCTGTATTTAGTACAGGGCAATACATTGTAATGCAATATGATACAATGCTGTGTACTTTGATATAGTACACTACACTGTGATACTAAACTATACAGTGTTATACAGCACAATATATTGCTTTATACTTTTGATAGGGTAAGAAATGCAATACAATACAGCTCAATGATTTATGCTCTGACTGATGTAATAAGATACACCGTGCTACCTCTGTGCTATGATGATTTGCAAAATATGCTTATGAACATACAAAAAAGTACAAAATACTGTTTTTTAGCATTATGGAAAATCTGTTTGTATATATAAGAGACAGGTCTGTACAGTGTCTGTTTCACTTATCTGCATAGACTACATATGCATATCTGATTGGAGGAAGCAGGAGGATGCAAAACGAAACATCTGCCTTTTGAGAGCTTCAGCTGTGTTTAGGTATTGGGCTGAGCAGTGTTCAGCATCTGTTCCTATTGTGCAGGCTTTGGAAGCAGAGCTACAACCACACACGCACACCTCTCACCTCCTGCAGATCCAGCTTTGTATGGTTTTGTGAAACACATTGGCCTGGGTACAATGCCTCCTTGCACGGAAAAAGAAATCTATGTGTGTCTCAGTGTCCTTTGAGAGAGAACAAAACGTGTGACTTCTCAAAATCGAGCTGTGTTTCTGACTGTGCAGGAGTTTCTCCTTTCTCTCTCTCTCTCTCTCGCTCTTGCTCTCGCTCTCTTTCTCTCTCTCCTCAGTGGTGTGTGTGTGTGTGTAAGGACTGGTTAATTGAAAAGAATGAGAATGCTTTATATATCAGGCTGTAGCAGCCAGATCAGCACTTCCGTACTGTTCATGAATGCCCTGCACTAGTGCTGTGTGTCTGTGTGTGTGTCTGTGTGTGTGTCTGTGTGTGTCTGTGTGTGTGTGTGTGTGTGTGTGTGTGTGTGTGTCTGTGTGTGTGTGTGTGTGTGTGTGTGTGTGTGTGTGTGTGTGTGTGTGTGTGTGTGTGTGTGTGTGTGTGTGTGTGTGTGTGTGTGTGTGTGTGTGTGTGTGTGTGAGAGAGAGAGAGAGAGAGCGACAGAGAGAGCGAGGGCTAGAGAAGTGTGTGTGTGTGTGTGTGTGTGAGGCAGCAGGCAATGTGAGTGGAATTTTAATGGGGGCTCAGAGTTAAATACCAGCACAGAGAGGCTGACTTCAACAGGAGAAATCCTTACACCTTGGTGGATTATCTCTCTCTCTTTTTGTCCTCTCTCTCCTCTCTCTCCGCTCTCTCCTCCCTCTCTCCTCCCTCTCTCCCCCATCTCTCTCTCTCTCTCTCTCTCTCGTGTAGTGTACACTAGCTAACAAACAGGAATGAATTAGCAAGACAGTTGAGGACGAAGGGAAAAATAAAAAGTGATGTTTCTTTTACATGAAGCTCTTATTTACGTGCCTAAAAAAAGATTTTTATTTTATTTTATGTGAATACGAGCAATAGGGGTGTGACAAATACACAGTTAGTAAAATGTCATATTAATAAATATTAATTAAAATATTTTTTTAAAATCCGTATTGTGCTAATGCTCGAAAGCAATCTTTATGTTTTGTATTTGTTTTACTGTTTAACTTGGGTATTTTTGTATAATTTGTTTGTTGGCAGTTTATATGCATTGTTTAAATACACTACTCTTTAGGTTTGTGGTTGATTTTTTTTTTATGTTACATTGCATAATTTTTATGATACCTTATTTATTTTGAATCCTGTCAAAATTTGAAACTGTTATATTAACATAGCTCTAAACATCAGCGTTAATTTTACTGCAGTAATTAGTTGTTGAAATTAAGCATCTTTTTTTTTATTATTATTATTTTAGTGCCATATTGTTCACTCTTGGCAAAAACTCATTTTGAAAGGCGCTATAAAACTAAGTACAGTTAAAGTGAGCAGAGGATTATATTCACTTGTGTGAAATGAGGCTGTTGATGTTGCTCTGGATTAACGCAAACCTGTTTCTTAAGGACATTCTGTTTGTTCAAACATATGACCTTTTTATCTATTTGTGTAGATTTTTTCCTTGAGGTCCACTTACAATGTTTGTATGGTTTTATGGTCCAACACCTCTCTTTATCCCTTAAGCTTATTTCACAGCAGAAACTGTAGACAGACCAATTGATGTACCGCACCACACTGTGCCGCGAGCAGTACACTCTAATAATCAATGTAGTCTTTGGCACCAGCTGTGTGCTTCACATGACACTGCAATGGCAACTTACGTGTCGAATGTAAATATATATTTTGGGCCCTTTTTTATGTGTTGCACACAGTATTTAAAGGATTTATAGGCTGAAACGGTACAAAACAAAGTCCTTTTACAAATGCCAGGATCAGGCTACACCGAATCAGTGCAATTTTTACATGAGCTTGAGATTTATATATATTTATTTATTTTACTGTTGTATGTGTTTATCTGCAAACACATGGGATTTATTTTCTTAAAAACACTTTTGAATTGTAGTGTATATGATGGGTAAAAGGAGTGAGTGTGGGTACGTGAGTTGAAAAACTAATCCGTGTAAGAAAAAGGAATGTAAGTGATTTTATTTTATGTATGAAAGGAAAAGCTTGTGTCTGACCTAAACAGAACCTCATATAATCTCTCTCGCTCTGACATTTTCTCAGGTATGGAACAACATGTGCTTCTGCAAGAACAGAAGCTCCCTATACCATCTGTTATAGAATGCAACAGTAGCTCTTTACAGCAATATATCACTTGGGAGAGTGAAATCTGTGTGTGTGCATGTGTTTGTGTGCACACTACTGATTAATTATGGCTGACATGCATTGCTGGAATTCTGCTTTAGACTGAAAGTATGTAGTAGTTGGATCTACTTACAAGATTAGGATTTAATTTGTGTGTGTTTTTTTGATATGGGATCTGCAACAAGATTCAAATGTCCACACAGCTACCCACAAAGACATTTCTTTATGTTGTGCCACAATAAATCATTCTCACAACCACACACGCGCACGCATACACAATCAGGTTTAATTTGATACGGTAGATTACACTAATGCCTGCAGGACCAACATTGTCTCAGTGACCGAGTTCAGCAGCGGGTCATGAGGATTAGCCAAAGAGTCAAAAGCGAGAAAATACAAGTACTAAGCTTTCAAACATAAGATTTTTCTATATATAGGGCACAAACATTTTCATTTTGAGGGCTTTCTGTATTTAGAACACTGACAAAAAGCTATTACATTGTTATGTAAGATAAATAACAGTACAACACAAGAATAAGAAAATGTATAATGTGGTATTTTAACTGGGAAATGGGAATAGCAAACCAGGATTAAACCATGTTAATATTAGTTTTTGGAGATTTCACTTAAATGTTAGACTTTATGCATCATATTAGCAGTAAGATGGTAAGGGGTGTCCAGAGATCAGTAACTGTATTTTTCGCACTATAAAGCGCACTTAAAATCCTTTAATTTTCCCCAAAATCATCAGTGCGCCTTATAATCTGGTGCCCCTTGTATATGTCAGGTTGTAAGGAGCAGTAAAACCACTCCGCTGAAATACAGCTTTATAGTTTCAGTTTAGCTTCTACAGCCGGCCTGTAGCCTGCTGCTAACCCCAGCTAGCACTGCTAGAGCTGCATTAGCATTATCCGCTAGTTGCGCTAAGCACTAGCTCTTTTGCCACTGAGAGGTGAGTATTATCGGCCTGTAGCCTAGCGCTAGGTGCTAATGCTAATGCTGAAGTGCTTTACTTACCCAAACAAACAGTTTTCAGGAGAAAAATATGTGTAGATTACTCATTTTTAAGAATTACAGCATTGTTTACTTAACTTAGCTTAGCTTTACGGGTCTCGCAACCCAGAGCTGTTTTGATTTTTGATTAGTGCATTAAACCTTAAGTCTCGGAGGAGGATTATTGGCCCCTTCAGCACACACAAGAAGATTAATTGCCCTTTCTTATATCCCACAGTGCCTTTCACTCACTACTAAACTCCCTGTCATTGACTGAAACAGAGAAAGGGCAAGGTCTTTAAACATGGCTGGCAAAACTCTCTCTGCTGGAGTTCAGTTTAACACTGAGCCCTTTTGACTTGTGTGCTTCAGAAGATCAGTTTTGTAGGGGCTTGTGGTGGTGGGAGGTTATGCTGTAGATTATTGCTGCCACGCCAGTCTGGAACTTCTCCAGTCCTGTGGGGGCAGTACTGCTCCGTGACCTCTTTAGAGCTGTGCTCATTGTGCATTCATGGGTTTGCTGAGGTTGCACTCTCTCTCTCCAGAAAAAGGTGGTGGAGCAGTTGAGGAGAGATCTGCTAGTGAAGCAAGAGACGGCGGAGATTAGGCTCCAGACGCAGACACAGCTCCCCCTGCAGGCTGAAGGGAAGACTACCACCCTGGTCTCAAGTCAAAGCCAGAGCCTTCCTCCACCCCACCTCAGTGCTCCACAGGTAACAACATACCTTCTTTCTCTTAAATATAAGGGCTTTCAACTTTAAATGTATTATATTTGTGTGTAGCTGTTGTTTTACTGCTATTTGTAAATTATGTTCTACACAGTGCTATATACTCCCAGACAGAGTTTTTTGTGCAATGTGAGCATACTGTATCAGAAGACAATTTTGTTTTTGCTATCTCTCACCAATTAGTAGAGTCTAGAGACTTTTGAAGACTGTTGGTTAATTAATTAGCCCTGCACGATAGGCGAATGTAATCACATATTGGAAATAGCTGACATGCGACCTGATGACAGTGCTTTAACAGCAATAATTGCCATGTTTTGAAAGACAGCTGTTTATGCTAGAAAAATAGCGATAAACTTATCCTAAATAAATAGATACAAGATAAAATCACTACATTTTCACTAACTATAATCACTTTACCAGGCTGGAGCAACTTTTAACATATCAAATCTAATCTTTTAAAATTGGATTTGAATTGCTTTCATATGACTTAATTCATATTATCTGGCTAAAACAACTTAAATCTAGTTTGCTGCCTTAATGTGACAAATTTGAGTCACTTTTACATGCGGTCCATGATTGAATACATATCTAATTTAAAATGTATTTATCGTATTTGTAGGTTCTCAAAAGTGTACCAAAAAGACCACTTAAAAAATTATGAGTTTCTTTGATTTTCCCAAATTGAAAACCTCTGGAATATAATCAAGAGGAAGATGGATAATTACAAGCCATCAAACCAAGCTGAACTGCTTGAATTTTTGCGCCAGGAGTGGCATAAAGTTATCCAAAAGCAGTGTGTAAGACTGGTGTAGGAGAAAATGCCAATATGCATGAAAACTGTGATTTAAAAAACAGGGTTTTTCCTCCAAATATTGATTTTTGAATTATTTGATGTCTGAAAGCTCTGCATCTTTTTTTTGTTATTTCAGCCGTTTCAGCCTCATTTTCTGCTAATAAATGCTTTAAATGACAATATTTTTATTTGGAATTTGGTAGAAGTGTTGTCTGTTGTTTATAGAATAAAACAACAATGTTCATTTTACTCAAACATATACTTATAAATAGCAAAATGAGAGAAACTGATTCAGAAACTGGTCTCTGAATTTTTTTCCGGAGCTGTATTTGCCATATAAGTTATACACTGACATGCCAAAAGTCATGGGACAAAAACAGAAAACAGTGCTTCAATATTTTATCAGATAATAAGATAATAATCTGTTTCTTTGTTTTCTTATGTCTCTAGAATTCAGTGAGTGTGACTCCAGTCATCGCCACTAAGACACTACCTCTGGTGCTGAGAGCTGCCACGCCCACCACACCTATTGCCATGATGCCAACCCCAACCATTGCAATGGTTACAACCCTAACCAACGCATCCCTTCCCAGCCTTTCAAACTCAGACCCTCAGAATTCGCCCATCAGCCTCCAAATGTCCACCAAACCATCAAACCAGGGAACAGAGCCTGTGCGGATAGTTCCCAAAAGCACCATTGTTGTAAGTAAACATAGAATGCAATAACTTGCAGATCTTATATGCCCATATTTTATTCACAGTAGAACATAAATCACATTAGATGTTGAAAGTGAGACGTTTTACAATTTCATGAAAAACATTCTCATTAAAATGTCAGCAATGCATCTCAAAAAAGTTGGGGTAGTGTAACAAAAGTCTGGAAAACTAAGTGGTACTAATAAAAACAGCTGTATAAAAAGAGCATTTTAGGGAGGCAGTGTGTCTCACAAGCTTAGATACGCAGAGGTTAAACAGTATGTGAAATAAAAACAGTATATAATATCCTCATAATAACAAAAGATTGAGAGAGTGTAGAGAAATGCCTGTACCCTGTATGCAATATTGCATGCACATAATATTCAGGGCCTCATGTCCTAATATTGCAACTGTTTATGTTAATAGCACTTACTTTTCCAGTCTTTTGTTGCCCCTGTCCCAACTTTTTTCGGAATTGGGGGATGTAAAATGTAATCTTGTTTTTGTAAATATTAGTTTTTCTCTCCTGTAAATCTTTGTTACTAGATTTTGTACACACACAGCTAATACTTTCAGCTTTATTTAAGATACATGTATACCGGAAGGTGTCAGTAGAATATTTAAAAAAGCACTTGGATAGAATAGATTCAGTCATTTCATATGAATCTGTTTACTGGCTGCCAACTTATGACCCATGTTTTATCGGAGGGAGGAGTCGAGTTGTTGGTTGTTGTTTCAGTATGTCTGTCTCTTTATCACTTTGAGTAAATGGGCAGTCTTGTCACAGGTTCAGGCCGCCACTCAGCCAATCAAAGTTCCTCAGTTTGTCCCGCCCAACAGACAGACAGCTCGACCAGCCTCTCTACCGCAGGTTTGTTCCTATGGAAACCTCTCAGACCCCGCCCTCCCTGACTGGCGTGTAGAGAGAGTCTGTCGCTGCTGTGACCGTGTATGTGTGTGGCTTTCTTGCTCAGAACTGCTGGACTGAAGCTTTGCTGTTTCTGCGTGGACCCTTTTCATGTTAGTAAAAAAAAAAAAAAAGCTCCCTACCAGGTGCATCATCATAATTACCGGTATCTCAGCTGACCTCAGTTCAGCCCTTCATAAGATAATTGGGAAGAAATGTTTGAGCAGCTTTTTAATTAATAATTTATTTTTTGTACTTTTTCACAATGTAAAAAAAGCTTTAAAGACTTTAAAGCATTGCACAAACTACCCAATATTGACAGTTCAGCTTGAGACAGGAATAGCTTAGGAATGGTAAATAGCCATTTAAATTGGATTGGAAGTTAAGGGGTCTTTTTAATTGGCCATATTGCCACGCATGTGAAAAAGGTCCATAGTGCAGTGACTTCGCTAAAGGCAATTGACTGTACCCACGCTGGGTGTCTTTACTGCTGGCTGCCTGTGTTTCCCTTAGTGTAGACCTCCAAACCTAATCTTTAACCCATCACCTCCTGCGTTGTTTTTTCCTTTAAACCCTGACCAGTAAAGTAATTTATTGACAATGTAATAATTTAATAACTTTTTTCCCTACAGGTTTGGGAGTGGTATGATGCCTGTGTATCAGGGGAAATGTTGCTAGTTTAAAAGCAGACTGGCTTGAGTTGTGTGAATATAGCTTCTCAGTGATGACTTTGAAAAAGTAGAATGTAGAAGAATTGTACTTTCCTTTACCAAAAACTGTTTTAGTTACTTGAACTGGGGTCTCCAAACTGTACTTCAGAGAAGCTTTGGAACGCTCCTCTGCTTTACTTCTGTGCTTTAATTAGGAATATTGGAGGCCTAATCAGTCTCAGAAGCCTGTGTTGCATATAAATGAGTTTTTAAGGAGAGACCCCTACTGCTTTAATGGACGTCAACAATGCAGGAAAAATATTATTCAGTTTATGTATTATTCTTTGCTACTCTGTGTGCTGATCATGTTGTCTGGCGTTTTATAATGTATATTACTCTAACTTATATTCATAAACGTTTGTAAAAGTTTTCTAAAATGTATATTAATAACTTCTCAGTTTCTACTGGTTATGTTAGAAATTAATCTATCATTTTTTTATTATTGGAAATAATTAGTTAAAGACAAAAATGTCGATTGGACTAATCTTAAATAATACAATTGTACCTATTCATGTCCATGTGTGTTTCTTTTGATACAGTAAGTGAGAAATTGATTTGTTAATTTAAATAGTTTTGAGCAACAAATACACCCTAAAAATATTTTAACTGAAAATAATGTGCCAACCATTAGGAGGCAGTGTGGGTCAGTCACAGTGACATTCACGTAGATTGTAGGAAATAAGAAAAGCTATTAGTTTTTGCCTGGAATCAGACAAAAACTCTGTGCTCTGTACTCTTGTATGTACTCTTTATTCCAGTTGATTAAATCCCAAGCACTCAGAGTTCTTTCTTTGCCTCAGAAAAAGCTCTAGGAATATTTTATTAGAAATTGATGAGCAAATGAGGACACTGTAATAATACTGTTAGTAATAAGTAAACAAAGACAATGTGTTCAGTTATGTTGAGGCTTGTCTCATTAGGGATCTGTTATCCAGTCCAACCACACAGTTTGGCTGCTTACCCACAGAAACTTGGGGGAAAGCTTTGTCCCCTGGCCATTAGTGACCCTGACCCTGTGACACTTAGTGTGCCAGATGCCAGTGCCCTTGCTGAGCTACTCACACACAGTACCTGGAGCAGAGAGTGTTTTAGGATGGGATAAACCAAACCACACTTCCAGTCAATTTGGGTACAGAGTTTGTAAATGTATTCTGTAGAAACATGCCTGTAGACCCTTAGGCATCACACCTGCTTTGTCTGGTAGATCTTTAGACTCAAAGGGAGTCAGATTTATGCAGAGAAGCAGAATTTGGCATCTGTTACGGCAGCTTACCGAATTAACTACGCTGATTCAGATGCATGTCTTTCTAAAAATCGATCAATGTCAAGGAAAGAGATACACAGCTCACGTAGGTGATGAGGACAGGATGTAGAAAAGTATTTTTATTTGTGTGCTCAGTCACTAAACTGTAGTGTGAAACTATATGTATACAATGTAACAAACATTGTTATCCTGTAATTCAGGTTTTAGAGTTTTATGTATAAAAATACCCTTATACTTATGTGTTATGTCATACATGACAAATTTGAATACAGTATTTTTTATATAAAATAAGGACGCAGTCTTTTATAAATATGTTGCTTCAGTCAAAATTTGATTGATTAATTGGTCAGTTTTGTTGATGATGTGCTTCTGCTTGGATGGAGTGAAAACCTGCAGCCACACCAGCTTGATTGGATACCCCTGTCAAGAGAATATGAGCTGGTTAAGACTAGAAAACATTAAACTGAAAAATGAAAAACTGAAGCGTTTAAGTGTTTAAGAAGGAAAAAAAATAGTTTTTCAACAAGAGTGCTCAAACTGTGAATGGTAGTGTACGTGACATATTACTGTATATACTGTAATGTTAAAGGCCTGCTTGAAAAATTCAAAAATTGACTGCTGGATACTTTAGCGTATCTTCAGATAATTTCTATTATGCAGCATTTAAATACTATTTTTTTTTCTGCAAAGTCAGTGTTGTGTAGTATTGTTTTTATTTTATTTTTTACTGTTTACATTTATATTGCTCACATTGATATATTGATATATTGATTTTGCATGGAATAAACTATTTTCTATGTGCTAAATGTTTTAGAATATAAGAGTCTAAATGTGATTCAGCTCCCAAATGTGTGCAGTGTGTGACGAATAGAATTAACTATCTTTTTTTCCTTGATCTTTTTCTGTTTGTCTGTCTGTCCCACTCTTTCGTCCATTCTTTGAGCAGGTAATGCCCAAACCTCCTGCCTCTGTAACTCCAGCAGCCTTGCAACCAATTCTGGCCTCCCCTCAGTCCTTACAGCAGCCTGTGCTCCTGGCTGCTAAACTGAGCTCTGCTTTGCTGCCCACCTCCGGACCAGTCCACCAGTTACACATCTTCAGCCCTCAGCCGAGCCCTGCCGTCTCCCAGCCCTGCTCCAACAACGCCCAGCCTATCCAGAACATCGCTCAGACTACCATCACTCAGACCACCATCAACCAACCCTGCCTGAGCAGTGTCCAGCCTAGTCCTAACATCATCCAGTCCTGTCCCAGCATCACCATGACTCTAAACACCAACCTAGGCCAGTTCAACACGAGTGGCACACTTCACAATACTACACAGCTTCCTAGCATCCTCATCTCCTCCCAGCCCAGCCAGTCCCACGTTGCCTTCTCTGGCAAGCCCAGCTCTAACTCTACCAGCACAGATTTATATCACGGAGCTCGGAGCAGCAAACCCTGCCCTGAAACCCTGGTGAGTGATTCACAGAGAACTAACTACACTGAGGAGTTAACTACACTTTCAAAATATGCTTTTTCATGTGGTATCCTTTCTAAGGAGATAAATCTGGTGATTTTAGCAAAGATGTAAAATCTGTACACTCTCTTTAAGCTTGTCAGCTCTCTTCAGTTCTGTGTTGCTTTGGTACAAAAAGGTGTGAATGAGCAGGTAAAGACTTTTGAGTGTGCTATGATTTCTCCATGTTTGCAGTAGCTCTTGTCTCAGTATTTGCAGCACTACAGTTCCTCAGGTAATCGGTGAAAGCTTTCAGAAAGACATGGCCAGAAAACATCCTGGGAAAACCTACTAGATCACTAGTTTTTTTTTTTTTTATGAGGAATCTTACAGGTTTGGCTGCTGAAGCACATTGGTTTGTATTTATTGAATTACAAAAAGAGATGCAGCTTCAAGAAGTGACCTATTTAATTACATGTGAAGCTGAAAGACACATGCACATTTTATACATAATCTGAAAATCAGATAGTGGAGGTCCATATCTACGTAATTGTACTGCAGGTTTTACTGAACTTAGCATAATTTATCACACAATTAAAACAGGGCTGTAGTCCAATTGTTCTTTGGTTGTTCTTTAGACTTGCTGACTGTGTCCTTTTTCTTTTTTTTTTCCAGACACTTGTAGCAGTGGATGGGCTAGAGCCAAAGACATCAATTAAAAGTCCAGTACCTTGTCCAGCTAAACTGCAGTCACCTGCCCCTACCTCTTCAGTCTCCACCCCTCGCACCCAAACACACACACCCACCCCTGCAGCCTCACACACCCCTACACCCAAACGCCAAGAAAACCCCCTGGTGAGTCACGTTTTTCTTAATTCTTTCTGTTAGGCCTGTAACTAACAATTATTACCAAAACTTATTATTTAGTCACTATTGATCTCCAAAACTTTCGTTTTTATTGCCATGTCCCAAATATAATGGTGTCATGTGATTTGTTAAACTAAAAGGCATGAATATGACCTTAAATTAAAGTCTGGAATGTTAACTTTATTCGCGGCTGATTGGTTTGATTGAAAATGTTAAGCTGTGAATCAGTGCAACATATAAAATGTCACAAAAATAGCACTTACAATATTTTTTTAAACTTGATATATTCAAGTATAGGGTACTTAAAACCACAATTTATCAATTAATGAATGGTTCTTTGTTTTGATCTATACAGAAACTGGCCTTCATGGTGTCTTTAGGCCTTGTGACACATGACTATCTGGAAGGTGAGTCCTGTATTTTCTTTTTGGTGTGTTCAAAAAATGTGTATTAATAAAATGTCAAGAGAAGTGATACATTCTGTCCTATGTCAATAAAATAATTCGTTTTTATCAGTGATAACGAAAGCAGGTTGTAAGACAATTCTAAGCATTCAATCTATAGTCCTGCAACATGTACGTGTATATATTTGTCCTCGTGTCCTTAATGAATTGGATTAAACGTTGTGTGTACAGTCTAGTTTTAAGGAAAGGAGGATTAATGTGCTTTTATTGTAACATCACATAAAAGTTTGTTCAACTTACTGTCACCAATCAGCTTGAGCTGAAATTTGGTTTCACGTTAAGTTTATTAATGTTCTTTCACCAAGTCCATCACGGACATTTACACCACCCGCAGCATCCGCAAAGCAACCAGCATTGTGAATGACCCCACTCATCCCTCACACGAACTATTCTCCCTCCTGCCTTCGGGAAGAAGGTACCGCAGCATCCGGTCCAGCACGACCAGATTCTGCAACAGCTTCTACCCCCAAGCCATCAGACTCCTTAACTGCAGAGACTGAACTGATGGTTTTTCTGTACATGCACACACACTCTTACCCCACTTACCCCAGAAAATGGAAAGCACTAAAAACCCTACTACCTCACTGGACTCTATTGCACACTGTGTAATAGAGTAATTACTACCTCACCTGGTCTTTTTTGCACACTGCAAAATTTGCACACTTTCTTGTTATTTATTATTCTTTGTCTGTATTGTGTTGTATTGTCTGTCTGCACTTTTGTACTGTTGCACTGTTGTTCTGTCTACACTGTGTTTATGTGCACCATGGTCCTTGGAGGAACGTTGTTTCGTTTCACTGTGTACTCTGTATATAGCTGAAATGACAATAAAAACCACTTTGACTTTGACTTTGACTCTATAACAGTTAAATCAAGTAAACTGTAAATAGGCATAAAATGTCAGATTTAATTCTGACATCTAACTTCAGTCAGATGTGTACTGATTAAAAAAATATACATGTCAAGTTTGAAACTCAATACATGTATATTAATATTGTCTTTCACACAGAAACTGACGTAGTTGGTGTCTTTTTGTTAATCAGAGCCTGCTTTATTTTCTGTTAAATCAGGGTGACCAGAGCTACATTATCATGGTTGCAAACCAAACATAGAAATTAAAGAGAGCAAAAGCAGACAGGAAACAAAGAAAAAAAGAGAGTATAAAAAGATCTAAAGGTTTTAGATCTGTTTAAATCAGCATCAAAGCATCAAAACTGGTTAGACCAAATGCCAACCCAATGTTAACCTTCCACTTTGTATCTGTGTGCACAGAGATTCAAAGCAAACGTCAAGAGAGGAAAAGAAGAACAACAGCAAACCCAGTGTACAGTGGAGCAGTGTTTGAGCCAGAGGTGATGCATGCAAACAAACACAGATATACATACATATACATATGCATGCCCCATATCATGTGTGAAATTATTTCAATACCATTGTGTTAATGTGTGTTACAGTGTAAGAAAAGCACAGTGTCGTACCTAACTTCTGCAAACCAGGTCTGCAGAAAGAGAGGTGAGTATACATATTTGAATGCATTTCTGCTTTTTATGCATCTCAATGTATGGTTTATGAACAAATAGATGTTATGTTGTTCTATATAGACACACTAAATGCACTGTACAACATCTCAACATTGTGATGCTGGCAAATGTGCTTCACTTAGGAACAGTAATTAACCATTCTTGCCAAAATACTAGCAGCACACTTCTACCACTGTTCTGATGCTATGATGCGCTTTTACCCTAAATTTACCCTAAATTTATCTAAACTAAGCCTTTTTTTGCTGCTTAACTCTACCTCTAACTCTGCTGGACTGCATTTTGTTAACCTGTTTTTCTCTGTCCTCATAAGCCCACATACATACCCACAAACACACACACACACACACACTCACAATCTGTCTGATTGAATTACGTAATAGGCTTACAGGCGCTTTGCTGTTTAATGCCTCTGTACTGCAGGAGATACTGAGCAGACTGACTCCGGTGTGTTAAATGGAGAGTCAGGGAGGTAATGACTCTTGAGTGCTGGAATCTAACTGAGGGTACATTAGTACAGAAATGGCATGTCTCTCACTCGCATACAAATGCTGTGTTTGTATCCTGCGAAGCAAGCGACGCGTCTGGCAGCTTAAGTTAGCACTAGATTATTCTCTGCTTCAAACAGTCAAATGTGCACAGGCATTATTCACAAGCATTGATCGCTTAGAAAGAAAAAAAAATCTGATTTGGGTCCACATGTGCATTATGACAGTAGCTGTAGACGTGCGCCAGTGTGCATAAACAAACCAAATGTTATTTTAACAGGCTTAAGGTCAAAATAATCCATGCATCTCTGCTTTTAGGCATAAAGGGTATCTGTGAATTTAGTTTTTAAAATGTGTCATGCCTATTATATGTTTCATAAAGACTATGTTTGGTGGTGCACTGTTCTACTGTGCAGAAACACCCGCACAGAGTCTAAATGGAGAGCTCATTTGCAAAATCCTTAAGGTTCTATTCTTTAAACAAACCTTAAACATAACATGACCTTTTTGTAATTTTGTCCATTCAAGAGGCTTTTATAGTCATCATATCTGAGTACAAGTACACAGTGCAATGAACCAACACAGTGCAACATGGAACAAACAGTACAATATAACATAAAGTGCACATGTGCAAAAAAAAAAAAACTATAATAAATACAATAAATACAACAGACATGACATACAGGACAGTGCAGTACCAACACAGTACAGTCTAAATAGTGTTGAGAATAAGGAGCATAGATATGTAACATGCTATAACATATAGGTCATACATGATCACAGCAGTTACTAAGGTAGAGAATATACATAACATTATTTAATAAAATATATAGTTAACTTTAATTCTGGGGTTTTACAAAAAAAAAAAAAAAAGAATCATTTAGGAAATAGTCATTTTTATGTAGTCACTATATTTGACTTATTTCTCTGTTTATAAATAAGTTATTAAAATATGTTTAGTCTGGTTAATATTTATAACAAAAGGGCGCCGAGTGGTCCAGCGGTTTAAAGCGTTCCCACTATGAGCGGGAGGTCGCAAGTTTGAACCCCAGCTCATGCAGCTTTGCCATCAAGCTGCCGGCGCTCAGAGGGAGCACAATTGGCCCTGCTCCCTCCGGGTGGGTAGATGGCGCTCTCTCCCCACATCACTCATACGGTAATGTCTGCAGCACAGGGCGTCTGTGAGCTGATGTACTGGAACCAAGTTGCTGCACTTTCCTCCGAGCGCGCTGGCTGCTCGGCAATGCTGCATCAGCAGCAGCTCGAAAAGAAGTGGTGGCTGGCTTCACATGTATCGGAGGAAGCATGTGCTAGTCTTCACCCTCCTAGTGTGTAGGGGCATTACTAGTGATGAGTGGGTTGGGGAATTGGCCGTGTAAATTGGGGAGAAAATGGGATTTTTTTTTTTTTTTTTAAATTCAAAAAATATATATATATATTTATAACAAAACTAAAAATAATAAAATGCAACATATAGGTGTAGACAGTTTTAAATATAGTAAAATGAATAAAATGCAGACATTTCACAGAGGATCTCAGCGTCACGTAAACTTTCTGCTAAAATACAATATATTGATATTTGTCATATCTAATCTAACTTGTCTGACCTTTTTCCATGGAAAGATTTGTCAAAACTGTTATGATTCTCATATCATTTATACTCCCTTGACTAGAACATTCACCTTCCCTCATATTCCACGCTCCCAGTCGTCAGAAAATTAAGACTAACTGCTAACACAAAAAAAAAATCGAACTAAAAGAAATGAATGTCACGTAAGATATGATGACAGATCCAGGTGGCTGAATTATTTTTTGGTTGAATCCCTGCATGCTTTGCTATCTCTGTTGTCTAACACTACTCTTTCATTCCCACCCCTCTTGCTACGCTAGCCAATGAGGACAGCTTATCAGAGGTATGTCATACCAATGTTTTGTCTTTTGTTCTTTCTTTTTACTTTTTTTTTTTTTTCCTTTTGCCGTCTGTCTCATTTCACCCAGGTCGCCCACCTAAACACAGCAGCGCGGTGGAGCGGGGCATCAGCCCCCTGACCCCCACCAGCCGCCACCCAGCGTCTGTGGGCCCACAGCAGCCCAGCATGGGTGGCCCTCACTCCCCTGCTCTCCCACAACCCCTCTCATCACATCCACCCCCATCCAGCCCCCGTGTCAGTCCAAACTCAGAGAGGGATGTAAGTAGCCATGGGAGACTGCTGCTCCAACTCATACTCCTCCCATATCCCTGTCCACAGATCCAACATACACTCCTAAATCCCTGCTCTTTACAGAGCCTGCACTCCTTAGCTCACTGGGGGCTGATACAGTACACTTTGTTACTCAGTCAGTGGTTAAATAACTTTTAATTATTTTACAAAGCTTCTGCCTTCGCAGTGAGACATTTTCTATCAGCCATGTAAATGCAAAATGCAAGGTTTCTCTCTTCTCTAAAGCAGGGGTGAGCAACAGGAGCTAGAGTCCAGTACAGTTTACTGATTTTCCTGCTCTAACAAAACTAAACTTCTAAACTTGACAGTTAATTAGATCTGCTTGAGCAAGAAAAGCAAAACACTATGTAGGAATTAGTGCCCCAGGACCAGAACTACCCACCCCTGATCTAAAGTTTTTAAAAGAATACTCCAGCATATTTCTGCCACTCTTCCATTTGCACATAGTGTCACAAGGTTGCTGCAGATGGTACAAATCATGGGTAACAATTTTGAAACATGTAAAATGTAGAATTGTTCGTAGGGTTTTTATTACTTTGCAGTATGTTGTAAAAGTAGTAGTGGAAAAAGTGGAAAAAAATAAAGGGAAAAACTTCTCATAGATTTAGATGATTTGCCCCTAAATATATTTTTTGATTGCCTTATTGTGATAACAATATTTTTGGTGATATTTGATTAATTTCAAAAATGTACTACTGCTATAAATTCTCTCAGAACAGGATATCACTATATAAAAAAAATCATATTGTGTTATCATTTAAAAATTTATGGCAGTATTGTTGTGCACAAAACAATATGGTAACACTATATACATTTTCAAACAGTAGAGCCAATGCTTACCCTGCGTTCATACTGGCAGATGACAGAGCGACAGCTGACCATTTATTTCCTATAGGAGGACACAATTTATAGTCATGACATGGCAACAAATAGCAAGTGACAAAGCATCAGAGCAGCAAACGTCAAACTAGTTCTTTTCACCAATCAGAGACACAGGATACTGAGGTCTCTGCCTTCTGCTGTGCGAACCTGTGATTCCTACTATACTTTGTTCATATCCCCGGCAGTGCAGCTGACGGGTCGATAGACAGCTTGCTAGATTAGGCTCTGTGCTAATTTGCCACCCAGATACATGTGACTCAGAAGCTGCCACAAATACATTCACAAGAAACAAAATTAAGGCAACTTGTTGCCTCCCAGTGTGAACATAGGATTAGATGATGCTCATTAATGTGAGCTGTTGCTTTCCTTTATAAGTTCCTTGTGGTTAAGTGTTTGAATATTATGTATGAATACTAAATGATATGGGTTTGGCAAATTAAACATGCTGGTATATCCTTTTTAAATCAGAGCCTGAATAATGTTTCGAACCCTCATTGAGGGTGTTTTCACACTTGACCGGAATAAAATTAATGGGTCTGCACTACTCCGGAACCGAAGATCAATTCCATGTGTCACTTTTCGGTGTGTAGTTTGGAAATTATGTAGGTGGAAATTAGGCCATCTGATTAATTAATTAAATAATTTGCATGGTTACAAACACTCAAGCTGTAAGGAACAGCGTTTTGGGATGCTTGGCATTTCATCATGCAGGAGCTCCTCCAAAAAAGAAGGAGATTTTTTTTTTAATGCAGGCCAGTGCAAAAAGTGCCATATTCATAATACTATAAATAAATACATTCACTCACTCCACAAAGCTGTGCTTATTAGCGGTTCGATAGCTCGGTTCAGACCTATCAAAGTGTGGTTTTATTAGGATAAAAAAAGTCAAATCAGTTGTGTTTCAAAATGAACCAATCACACGACCACACATGTGGCACCTGCAGAGGGCGGCACCACTACAGTCCACTAGAGCCAAACCTCAAACCATCGATTTTAGGAGGATCAGAGAGAGATATTCTGGACTGCTCCTAAACTTAGATCAGCTGCACCTGGGTCTAGAATAAAATGGCTAGTGTGAAAACACCCTTAAAAACATTTTGATTAAATGAATCCCGCCTCCTCTTGTATGATTGGGCCAGCATATAGCAGACAGTGTTGTGATTGGTGGATTCTGTGTGGCAGGGAGACATCCATGATGATTTCTGTGTGGTGTGTAGGCGCAGTGGGCAGTTACTCATGTGTGACACCTGCTCATGCGTCTATCACCTGGACTGCTTGGAGCCGCCCCTCCGCACTGTCCCCAGGGGCATGTGGATCTGCCCCTCATGCCAAAGCCAGGTAAATTCCCCCAGTAAAGTCTCCAGCTTCTGCCTCCAAGGCCTACAGCTTCTCCCCCTGAGCTAACATCTACTGCCTCATGCTACTCTTTAAAACTGTAGGTTCTGCCCTGAGCCATTTTAATTAGGCAGGGAGTTTGTTAGACTGCCACTGCAGCAGGCCATGCTAAACTTCATCTGAGTACCGTTTCTGTGCTTTAGAAGTTTAACATGCTTTCATTGATCATTGATTATCATCTATCTTTACCTCCCATTTCAGTGTAGTGTGTTTCATTCCATTCACTCTGTTTTTTTGCATTCATGTTTATTGTAAAATAGTAATGATTAAAGTCTGTGGTGTTTGGAATGTCAATAGTTGCTGTTTAATTTCCAGATTCTGAAGAAGGATGAAGCGATAGAGTGGCCTGGAACTCTTGCTATAGTGCATTCCTACATATCTTACAAAGCAGGTGAGGAGTTTTGGTTGCTGCTTTTTATCTAATAGCTGGTAATGATTCTGGTTCTGAATTATTGTTTTCCAGCACCAGCGAAGTTTGCTGGTTTCTGAATAGCCCTGGCAATTGACTGTTGGGTCAGTATGGATATAATTGGCCTTTTGTGTCCACAGCATAGTTGTTTCAGTTTCATAACAGTGTAGCAATACATTATCAATTCAAGATTTACTGTAAATGAACACATTCTTACATGCACAGCTCTGAATTTTTTTTTTTACCCAATTGAAAACCTCTGGAATATAATCAAGAGGAAGAAGGATGATCACAACCATCAAACCAAGCTGAACCGCTTGAATTTTTGCACCAGGAGTGGCATAAAGTTAATCAAAAGCAGTGTGTAAGACTGGTGGAGGAGACCATGCCAAGATGCATGAAAATTGTAATTCCACCAAATATTGATTTCTGAACTCTTAAAACTTTATGAATATGAATGAATGAATGAATTTGTTTTCTTTGCATTATTTCAGCCATTTCTCATTTTCTGCAAATAAATGCTCTAAATGACAAATATTTTTTATGTTGTTAGTACCTTATAGAATAAAAGAAACTGTTCATTTTACTCAAACATATACCTAAAAATAGCAAAATCAGAGAAACTGATTCAGAAACTGAAGTGGTCTTTAATTTTTTTTTCCAGAGCTGTATAGAGGAATGGTAACCGTACCTTTTATATACTTTTTGTACATTTTTACAGTTTTGTTTTATGTAGGAGGTGGGGTTTTTGCCACATCCACAGTCCACTGCCTAGTAAAGTTGAAAGATTTCAGTAACTTAAGTAGCACAAATTTAAAAGCATTTCATTATGCTACTTTCTTTTTTCAAAAAGTCACAGTATTCTGCTAATGACTCTGTTAGGAACATTCAGTGCAATAAGATTCTATCACCAAACTCTGCTAGCCTTGCAGAACCAGAATTAAAGGCTCTGCTGTAGTCATTAAACCATTCTCCCCGGTCCTCCCACTTTTTGTGTTTTAGAGAGAGAGCAGGAGAAGCAGAAGTTGGAGAAGTGGAGCTCTGAACTCCAACAGGAAAGAGAGGAACTACAGCTCCGTGTTAAACAGCTCAGTGACTCCATTACGGTGAGACAATTTTTTCATGTATTCTTCAGATGTGTCCAGATGCACTTGAAGTCATGGCTAAAATACATCAATGTGTACTGATGTTTTTGTACTGTGTGATTGTACATACATACCAGACAACTAACTAACAAACAAACAATAATCCTCAAACCTCAGACTATCTAGATATCTATCTACATATGGCTAATGTTTATTTTTTTTTGTTTCTTCAGATATGCATGGAAAGCAGGAGTGGCGTTCTGGCCCGCCAGAGGGAAATGGAGACGTCAATAAACAAGGTTAAGGGTCTGGTGCGTCTGATCAGGGGCATCCAGCTGCCGTCTCTAACCCAGCCAGAAATATCTTCCCCTGGCTTGGCCAACGGAGACCCCAGCCCTGCTTCAGTCCCGCAGCCTGAGATCCCCCAGGCCTGCGAGGAAGACCAACATCCGACTCTAAAGAGCGACATGACGGACAGTGTTCTTGTAGTAGTCAGCAGCGCTTCAGCAGATCTCAGCGATACCTCAAATCTAAAAATCAGCCTAAACAACAGCAATGCTACAAACATCAACAGTAGCATTTCAAGCCCTGGAAATACCAATCTGCCCACTGGCATAAACACTTCCACAAGCTGTTGTGCTTCTGGCGCAAACAACTCTGCACTTCTCAGCAATACCCACAACCAGAAAGCCAGGTCGAACGGGCCTCTGGATCATGAAGATGGCAACGAGCATGAAGAAAGCATAAAGAAAAGCGCAGACAACAACGATGTGAATAAAAATAGCAATGGTGACATCAATAAAAACAGCATCAGGGATCTGTCTGCAGTAATGCCCATGGCAGAGGTAATACAGGGTGTAGAATAGTACTATAGGCCTCCCACCGTTTACCCTTTTCCACCCTGTATGCCCAGCAGACCCCTAAATCACCCAGCACCCGCATCCGGGTGTCCAAAGTTGCCATTCAGTGTTTCCTTTCTTGTGTCGTCAAGTCTGTAAGAATCCGCAGTGCCATTTCAGATGAGCAGGATTAAAAGTTCTGAAGTACCAGCACCTGAAAACAAAGTTTAACACAAAGATTAATAATATAGAAAATGAATAAATTAAGAGTTATAAGAGTTTAGGATATCACACCAACGCGTGCCTGCTGTAGTTGCCATTGCGCCTCTTGGTCATAAAGATTAGGGGAACAACTGAGCCAAGGCCTTTGCCAGCTCTTTGCCAGGACGTGAGCATTGCTTCTGGTCTCTGTCAGGTCCTGTTGCTGTATAAGAAGGTGTATTAAGACTGTGCAAATGATGATACGAATCACTCTGATGGAGGCATAGGGCTTTTGTTTTCTCTGGGCTCCAAAGCAGATAAGAACAGCTGAGAGGAAATGTGAAGCATCACTTTTAAGCAGGTCTTCCAGGTGTTTTAAAAAGATACACACCTACGTTAGATGTATTTGTCCTATTTATGGTGTCATACGGTGTGCAGCGATTCTGTAAATATTTTTGTTTTTTAATTGCTGTCTTTTTTGAGCAAATTACTCTGTTCTGTTTTTGCCAAATATTTGCCACAGGGACATGTATTTTTACTTTACGGTGATTTTAAATAGCTATATGAATAGCAGAGTTGTATTTGTGTAGCATCAGTATTGAGGACCCTTAATGTAAATTCTGACACAGCCTTAACTTGTGATCAAAATTAAGTGTTTTGAGTGTTTAGACAAAGATAGCCAGTGTGTTGTAATCTCAAACAAAACAGTCTTTACAAATGTAATGTGCCCATATCACTCACCTAAGGCTTATGTTGATAAGGTTATAGTGAGTCAGTCAATTAATTAATTAGGCTTCTGTGAAACTCAACATGGTGACTCCTGCACCAAAAGAAATCTGCAACAAAAGACAAAACAAGATGGTAAGCTGCCCTCTGTATAATTTATAGTTTTTTCTCATTTAATGCAGAAATAGTTCTTTTGTTAAGTGATGCTTATGTAGCATTTTAAAGGGCTTTGGCTTTTGTATTGTTTGACTATATGAAGTGTTGGCCTTCCGAATGGCAGCACTGTTAAAATCACTTGGAGCAAAAGCACAGGACTGTAAGCTTTAGTCATGAACCCAACTCTATAGGAATGGAGGACTAGAGGAACAGTGGAACATACTTTTACCCTGAACCTTCATTTCTTTTCTGTTAGCATATGATGCTAAAGAAGAATGATCAAAGCCGTGCTGCATTTGTACCATATCTTTATAAGGTCTGTATGGTCGTAGATGTTACAGAAATGTTACAGACATGAGCATAAAATATTGCTCGTTAAATGGAGGAAAATTAATTAGTATTATTGGCCCGACATGGGAAATCTTATGCGATAATATCTTTGCTCATGCCGAGTGTGGACCCGCTAGTGGTGGATTCCAAAACACTGCACACATTCCTACTGCATCCTCAAACACTGACATGCCAGAAGTCATGGGAAAGCAGGGTGTAAATTGATTGAGAAACCTGTATAGGTTGTGAGGTGTTATCCTGTGGCACAGCGACAAAGTGAATTATTGAAATGTAGTTTGAGCCTGAGACCTGATAGTGGGTGCCAGAAGAGAACATAAGGTGTGCAGGAATGTAACATTCCTAAATCCACATTGTTGTGGGTTGTGTACTAAGATTACACCATATAAGGCATTACCACAGACAGTGGACAGAGCAGTGTGTGGTAATGGTCGTGACCGGCAGCTTCTGGCTAGAATTTTCCTTGTGAACACAGGAGATCTAGATGGCCTGCCCCCAAAAAAAGGTTTGGTTGGACTGCTTTTAGCTATGATTACGGCACACATTTACTGTGGCATTGTTTCAATAAGCTTTTGCAATGTCACAAGATTTATTTTAATCCAGTGTTGCATTCATTTTTCACTAAGATCTTGCATTGATGATGGTAGAGTCTGACCACTGCGCAAAGTCTTCTCCAGCACATCCTAAACCACTCTTCCACAATTCCAGCCCCATGAATCCTGCCGTTGTCATCTTGGAATATGGCCGTGTCATCAGGGAAGAAAAAATCCATTAAAGGAATAACCTGGTCTACATTTAGTATATTCAGGTAGTCAGCTGACCTCATTTTTTCAGCACATACTGTTGCTGAACCTAGACCTGACCAACTGCAGCAACCCCAGATCATATGCTTAGTTAAATCCAAGTGACAACTTTGGGTTTTTTTTGGCCAGGCAGTTTATTTGTTTTATGCCCTTCCCACAGGTCAGAGCAGCGTTTATTAGAAAACAGAATAAAATCATGAGACACAATACTAACTCCTGTTCCATGACAGATGGCATGTCATTGCAAACAATCACGGTTTTCCACATTCCTCCTTTTATTGACTAACAAACTATTCACTTTAACAAAGCATAAAATCAGGGTTTTTTGTGATATTTAGGTGTTTTTGTTTGAAAACTTAAAGCCTGAATATATAGAGTAATAGTTAGCATTGTGAATCGTCACACAGCCTCTCACACACACTCTTATTATTGACTGTTCAGTTTCCTATCCAACATGGAAAATAACAGCATATACCAGTAGTCCAGTAATCAGTCGCTGGGCAAGACTCCTAGCATTCTCGTTACATGCATATGCCATTATTATAAGATGCTTCGGATAGGAATGCTTAATGTTAAGGTTTACAGAATCGGCATGCGTTCTTTAGGTTTAAATCACTTCAAATGCAAAAAAGCGCTATTACTGAGTTACTGTTTTTTATCAGCTCTATCTGTTCTCGTTTTTCATATCGTTATTCCATATCGGTGCATCCATGATACAGGACTTGTGCGAGTGGATGATATCTCATGAATTTTAATGTTGACAAGGAAGCACAACAGATCATGTGGTGATGCAAATATTAATATAAATATAATCGTGATGCAGGTCTGTAGATAAAATAGAAATAGAACTGATTATGTTGATAAGTTGGAAATGTCAGCAGTGTGTGTGTGTGTGTGTGTGTGTGTGTGTGTGTGTGTGAGTGTGTGAAGCACTACTTGGGCAGTCAGCTGCTGTCCTGTACTGCTGTAGTCCTTCTGAAGCGGTTGCCTTAAGATGATATTGTGTGTGATCTCCCTGCATTGAGGGGCATCTGTGTCAACATTATGGCAACATGATGTATTTATGTATGTGTGTATCTGTGTGTGTGTCTGTGTGCACATGCCGACGATTCTCTGCAGGAAACATGACCTCTTTTCAGTTGCACAATCATCAGATGTTTAGTTTGTGTCCGTCACACGTGTGGTTTAGTGGCCAGTGCCTAATCTGTCTGGGGTGTTTTGAGTTTTGTTTACGAGGCCTATGTAGACCTGTAGTTTGAAAATGCTAATGCTAATGTTGTTGCACTTTTTTGAGTTTGGACAATTTCTCAGTTCTTGTTCTTGTTTTTGTTCGTTTTTGTTTGCTTGTTTGTGGTGATGTTGTTGTCTTCATCTCATGGCTCATGTGGATTAATTTAAAATTAATCTATCTTAAAGCAACCCAGCTGAGTTGATTGTTGTGGCTCTGAGCCGCCTGAGATCTCGCTTGAGATGAGCGAGACGAACAAACATACCGGTACTAGCATTAGCTGGTAGCTGGGGTTTTTTTTTTAAATGCAGGTACACAATTTTTTGGGGCCCTTTTGACCTGTTTACACTTGGTCAGTTCATGTGAATTAGTATCTGGATTGTATCTGTATCTGACTGCATTTTAGCCACACACATTTAGTGTAGACTTGGTGGTTAAATGTGGTCTCAAACCAACACATGGAGTGGTTGGATGACTTGCATCTGTTTTAAATGCGTCTTTGGTGTGTTTACACTTGCATTTTTATGTGACTCGGTCTTATCCAGATATAATCTGGAAAGTCTGAATGCAAAATATTGACTGTTCAGGTTTCTGTCCATGTGGAAAACCACAGTATATACCAACGATCCAATAATAATAATAATAGTAATAATAATAATAATAATAATAATAATAATAATAATAATAACTAACAATAATTAAAAGGGTCTTGGTTGTGTTTACACTTGCACATTTACACTTTTCATGTGGTTTAAACTTAACCAGATAAATTCCTAATATTCTGAACACATGAAGTGACCAAATGTAATGAAGTCTTTTCTGCAGAGTAGTAAAAGAAGTGGACAGAAGATAAAGGTCAGTTTTAAGCAAGACAAAACTGAAAAAGGGAAAAGAAGAATAACTACAAATGTGAAAATTCATCCTTAATCTTTCTACAGCTGAGATAAATACAATCTCAGTTGTGAATGAACATGTGGCTCATGTGTATTTTTCAGAAATCTACAGAAGAATGGTTCTTAATGTCTTTTTGCTATGTTGATGTTGAAATATCGGATATAATAGAAGTGTGTTTGGGGTGGGAGGGGGGGGTTTGAGAGTTTGCCCATTAAATCTGGTATTTGCAAATGTCATGTTCAGCCCCGTGGTTTGGGTCAGATTCCAGGTATTGCTTATGGGTCTGAACATTTGTGTCTGGATGTTTTTAAATCTGTAGTGTGCAAAAGTGTGGAACGTCTGCATCTGAGTTATTTACACTAGAGGATAAGTGTTTGTGTCCTTTCAACCGTCCCTCAAGTGATTAAAAAAATAGTTTAAAAAAGGTTTCCTGATCAGCTTGGCCCTCGTCACTCTGTTCAGTTGGATGTTGCCGAGCGGTCAGGTCCTCCGTTGGCACTTCTTTTCTTTTTTCTTTCTTTTTTTTATTGTGCGTCATCCTCCTCCTTCCTTTTGACCATTACCTCATTCACACACAACCCAATCAAAGGCCTTTCATCCATAAGGACACTGGAAGTCAATCAGATATGGATTATTGCACAGAAATAACACACAAATTAGCAGTGGTACACCTGATGTGCTGAACAATTTATAAAGTGTTTAATATGCGATTTACATAGTTCTCTTGTAAAAAAAAAAACAAAAGTGTCAAGTATTTTTTCATAATGGTTTTAAAGATGATGTGACTGCTTTTGGTTTATTTACTTAAACACTTTATACGTTACCTGTTACTCGTCGGTCTTGGTTGTTCGGTGCTGCCCGATGTTGATTTGTTTGCTTCCCTCATAGACTCCACGTTCTTTCTCTCGTAACTTATTTAAATGCACAGGTACATGTCTTACTTCATGTTGAAGGAGGTGGATGTTTTAGGAGCATTTGATCAATTTGTATTTATTAATTTTTACCATTTTGCTAATTAAAACTATAAAGTCCAGCACTGCTGTATTTGTGTATTGTTTATTTGCCTGGGTCTCAGTCTGCTTCAGCGGTTGCCAGATATTTCAAGCTGTAAGAACTGACATTATGCCAGCCTTTCCATGTCAGCTGTGTACCCACATTAATCTGCAATCATTCTTGTATGCTTGTTCAGTATCAGATCTAAAGAAAAAGAAGAAGCATTGGATACATGTTTTTATTTGACATATTTTAAACAACGCCAAATATATATATATATATATATATATATATATATATATATATATATAAGATACATTATTTTACCTCATTCTCAAATTGAGACAGGGCAATTAAGAATTAGTAATGAGGAATAGAAACAAAATGATGTGATTACAAACTGCATTAATGCTGGAGAACTGCTGTCCATCCTTGCTTCTGTAGTGGAGTGCTGAAGTTTAGTAAACTAGCTGCTGGATAACTAGTTAACTTTAGAGGATTGTATGTGTTCAGAAAGGGGGCAGGTGGCACAGCAATTAACTTATATTGTCCATTCCTTAACTCTCTTCCTTAACCCTCTGTCAACAGATGCACCTCGCCCAAACATTTTTACCACCTTATCTCCAAATCTCTGTGTAAATGCTGATATTGAATACTAGCTAGCTAAAATAAAAGTGGTTTGGGACAAATTTAGGCAATGATACTGGTGAAGAAATGGTACTAAACTAAACTGAGGGAAACATTTTTTGTGGTCCGAACACAACGAAATTTGTTCACAAGGAGAAAATTATCCACTCCAAAAAAATCAGTACACAAACCATTGAACCAAAACCAATAACTGGTCAAAAACAAAAGATATAAAAATTAAATGTGCTTTAACTATGGTGTGATCAAAACGAAACAATGTTTTCCGACTGAAAGTAAAACCAATGAGAATGAGAGTTCTTGTTTTAGCCAATAAGAAAATAGGAACGCTCTAGACTCATAAATGCCCCTGGCTGCAGGCCAACCCAGTATTCTTTTTTTTTTTTAATATAAATACTATATTACTATAGATCAGGGGTGTCCAAACTTTTTTTTTTTTTTTCACGGGCCACAGACTCTATAATAAAACAAATAATGAAATATACCACTTTATCTTTATCTTTGACAGTGTTGTGTAAACTAAGATTTTTCAAATTGATGCTTAATTTCATGATGTCTTTTAATATTAAACTCCTTAACTACGGCAACTTTAAAATAAAATTAAAAGTTTACAGGAACGCCTCTAGCTGCATTCCAACCCTATTGACATTTGTGGCTTTTCTTGGTCGCTTGTGCTGCCACTTTGCCAGGGATTCCCATAGCTCTCTGTTTGAAGGGTCATATAGCCCTAATACTTCCCTATACCCCTGTAGACTAACAAGAATAAGCACACCCTACCACCAAAAAAACGAGGGATAGGGCCAAGGGGTGAAATGGGACTGGGCCCAGGTCCCTTTCTAAATTAAGTTTACACAATTGTTACTCTAAATTCCTCCAGACTGCCTTTAATTCCATTTGTTTTGCTTGTTATCCTTGACATTTAAATGTCATAGCGAAGCATATGACTCATAGGCTGGTTGCGTTTTAAAAGAAGATAAAACTGATTTATTACAAGATTGTTAAAAGCCATTTACTTTGCATTGACTTTATTGTGCACACACAATTTTTGAAAACAATTCACTTACACAACTGTCCTTCTTAATCTTGTCTTCTCAATCAGGATTCTATAAACGTTAGCTTTCCAATAGCTTTGCAGCACATCCAGTGGTAAAAGTTCTGCTTTTGTGAGTGGAATCATCATCACCATCATCACCACGAGTGGACAAGAGAGTGAGAGTAAACTTCTGTATCCATAAACAGTTCTATACTTTGGGGGGGAAAGGTATTCCAGACATCCCACTGCAAATTAAAACACTGTATTCCTTGCTAGTGCCTGGATTTCCTTGGGTGGTTTAAAGTTGGTTCTCAAGCAGTCCTTGAGCAGAATACTGATCATCTCTCTGATCCACAGAGACAGAGCAGTGGTCCAGAAAAAGCAGAGATCAGCTGTGAACAGTCTGGTCACCACTGCATGGTTTTGCTGCGTGTCAGTTTGTTCTTCAGCACATGGCGCATCTGCAGCACACGTGAACGCTTATCCATGGCCAGCAGATGCCGCTGGAACTCCAGACGCACCTCTCTTATCAGCTGCCCGAATGCTGCCTCCACTGCTGAGGAGCCCTCTGCCACCGAGACCTCAAAGAAACTACACCTGTAACGTTCAGATAAACAGCGTGTTAATAAACTACACCTGTAACGTTCAGATAAACAGCGTGTTAATAAACTACACCTGTAACGTTCAGATAAACAGCGTGTTAATAAACTACGCCTGTAACGTTCGGATAAACAGCGTGTTAATAAACTACGCCTGTAACGTTCGGATAAACAGCGTGTTAATAAACTACGCCTGTAACGTTCGGATAAACAGCGTGTTAATAAACTACGCCTGTAAGGTTCGGATAAACAGCGTGTTAATAAACTACGCCTGTAACGTTCAGATAAACAGCGTGTTAATAAACTACGCCTGTAACATTTAGATAAATAGCGTGTAAATAAACTACACCCATAACATTTAGATTAATAGCATACACTACACCTGCAGCATCCACACAAACAGTGTGTTATCAAAACTACACCTGCAGGTGTAGTTTATTAAATATACTATACATAGATTTCACTTTTTTTCTGGCAATCATTTTAAAATTAGATTATTGTTAGTATTTTTTATATAAAAAAATAAATAAAACAAAGGTAAGTCATAAAGATTTTATAGTGTTTATAGCATACATAAAATAAATGTATAAATGTAATAAAATTCACCTGCTGCATACCAATTAAATGTTTATGAGAAATAAAAAAATGTGACCGGAGGAAATGCTGTCATCTGTTTCTCTCATTCTTCCTCTCTCTCTCTCTCTCTCTCTCAGTTCAGGCAGTTTGGAGCAGTGGTTTACTGACCTCAGATCTCTGGCCAAAGCCTGTCCCTCCTCTGTCCGAACAGCACGCCCGTTCTCCATGTCACTCTTATTTGCTACAATCACTGTGGGGATTCCTGAGTAATGGAAACACACAAACACACAGCTGGTTAGTGCTCCTTGTGTTCCTAAAGTAGAGCAGACCATAATAAAAGTGACAGCAGGTAGGAAGTACATTATGGCATCATAAAAGGCCTCAGTAATGGAAAACACACAGAAACAAGCACACAGAGACATTTACTGATGAAAGTAATGAAACATTATCCCACAATATTAATCCATGTAAGGCATGAAGAGTTACTCACATAGCATCACAACATCATCAATTAACAGTGTTTTCATTTTTCTCCTTTACTTTGACTTTTATGAATTACATGAAGATTGTATGAACTCAATATATTTCATCTTCTCATTTAATTTGTTAAGATTCATCCATTCCTGCAATGCAACTCTGCAACACTAAAGCATTTGCCACTTTAAAATGTTCCCATTCTTCTCACAACATAAACAGCGTTTTGCCACCAAAGATACCCAGTGATGAAGTGTTTCAGGTGTTAATTTGTCCCTGTGTTGCCAGGATAGCAATGAATGTCTGACAGTTACCAGGGTTCAAATCAGTCAGTGGCGCACTTGTGTATTCCTCTGCCGAGATAGCAATGCTCTTTACCTGAACACACATCTCACGTCCAGACCACCATGCCCATCGGTGGAGATGTATACATAAACGTCTTTGCTATTTAAACAATTTACACAGAAGGCGTGAAAATATACTGTTGGCAGGGTGTAACATAGCAATGAGCACTGCAACGTGCGTTGAGCAGGGTGTAAGATAGGTCCCTTAGCCTTTCATGGATACTGCTATTATACCAAATCATGATTACTATCACCTGTGGACATCCCATCACTATTTGTTTTGTTTTTCCCCTTATTTTTAAGCTTAAATTACCCTGTTCTAGTTTTTTTTTTGGAATGTACTGCAGGTGCAGGCCTTAAATGCAGGAATGGCTCGATGAGCAGATAAAACATATATACATATATCTTTGATTCAGTGTGTCTGCAATGAATAAATGTAGTAAATATAAGTATACGGCAGATGAACACTGGACTACTCCATTTAATCCAAGCTCATTCTTACCAACTTCTTCAGAGAACACATTTGTCAATATCCTTTACTGATCAAAAGGTAATTTGAGGTCATTCTCACCAAGTGTCTGTTTAACGTGGTCAATCAGCCTCTTCAGACGAGAAACGGCCTCAAAACTGCTGCGGTCCGTCACTGAGTACATGATTAAAAACCCGTCCCCCCATTTGATGGAACTCTCCAGAGAGGTGGAGGCAGGCCCCATGCACTCCTGTATATTAACATACACACATAGACACACACACACACAAATTGTGTTTTATCAATTGATTGTCTAAACCTGTTAAATGACTTTACATTAACAGACCCAAACCTTATTTTTTGCCTTTTGTGACATAGATCTGATTTTTTCTAGGTCAGTTTGGGCATGCCAAATCTGATCTTTTTAAATCATATTTACATATTAGATATGTAAGTAAACTTACATTCACTGAAAACACAGTTGACAGTACAGTTCTTAACACTGTATTTAAGCCCACACATCAGATAATGCTCAAATCAACACTGTATCTTAGTGTGATCATCATATTAATGTAAATCCTCTATAGTGTAAAACACTCCACTGCCTCGGTATACATGCTTCTTTATTTTTACACAGCTTGTCCAGAAATGCATGTGTGTCCTTAAGAGGTTGCTCAATACAAAACTATAATTATTAACTTATTAACGAAGGTTTATAGGTCCTAAAAGAGAGCCCTGTGGGACTCCGAAAATATTGTATGCTAACCCTACCAGTTCTAAAGTAATTAACAATAGTTTCTTCATTAGGGTTTATTATTTATAACTTTATTACTAGCCTAGAATTCACAGGGATGTGACATACAGTACACAACAGACACTGTACTGTACTTCATTGCACTTCATTCAGTCTGCAATCTTAAAGCAGAACCCCAGTGTAAAATTGACTTTGGGTGTAGTAAAACATGATAAAGGGTACTAACCTTTGGTGAATAGCCCATCTCTGCTCTCCCGCAGCTTTAATAAGCTTATTGTGCACTTTTAAAGTTATCAGTGCCTTAATGCCTTTAAATATCAAGGCTTTCCAGATTCTACCAGTGAGGTGTTGAGCCTGGGTAACGGTGTAAAAAGCGATTTGCAGGGACAAGTGGATGCCCCGAAGCGCCCGTTGTAAAGAGGGCCGGGCACAAAATTGGATCTCGGAAAGCTGCAGGAGAGCAGATGTGGGCTTTTCAACAAAGGTTAGTACCCTTTACTACGTTTTACTAATCCCAAAGTGAATTTTAAACCAGAGTTGATCAAAAACAGCAATTAATCAACACACTATAGGGCAAATGGCTTTGGGTTTCTCTTCTTTCAGTAAAGACCACAAAGATGAGGCTGCAGAGGACACAAGCTCACCAAAACTAGACATTAGAAGACTAAAATAGCAGAACCTAGTGGTCTGACAGGGTCATAAATTAGTATAAAGAGCATAAATCCACGCAACATGCCTTGAGTCAGCAGTCGTACGAGGTGTATGAGGGTGGTGTAACAGACTAGAGTGGGAAATGTTTTTTTGGACCATTACCAATCAATCATCTATTTAATGTCACACACTTCAAAACACAATTGACTACTGCCAGTATGATGATGCACCACGTCATGAAGCAAAAGACAGCTTAAATCCTTTCAGGAACATTATGATTAGTTTATTCCTCAGAATTCTGGCCAGCCATCAAATCTGACTCTGACTGTCTACATGGTCCACAATCTTAAAGCAGTATTTTTAGCATTTTGTAGAATCCATGCCACAAAGAATCCAGGCTGTTTTGATAGAAAACTAAGCCCTACCCAGTTTTGATGTAGTGCTTGGTGAGGATCGATGCAGATTAAACTACTAAAAATTGATTCTGAATCTTTTCAGCGCTGATTCCATTGTGTAGCTGGGACATGAGGACTGACAAATTGAAAGAAACTATTATGCACTACCTTCCACCTTTATGTTTGGGAACACTCAACATTGAAAATCTGACACTGCAGCAACAACAGGAATTACACCAAAAGAAAACATTTTAGCATCTTCAGAACCAAAGCAAAAACAAAATCTACTTAAACACAACTATATATCAGCTTCAGAATCATTGCCATGGTTCAATGTAACAGGATAAATATCCTCTCTAATGTTGCTACTTCAGGCTTAGAATGCCACTAACTGCGCTATGTAACTCTACTAAAGCAGGTAAGACAATGTTCACGAGAAAGGCTTAACATTTTAATTTTATTCCATCGCCTCAGTCCTTCTTTTACTTTTACTTTCAGTGTATCTCCCAGCTTGTCCAAAAATGCATGTGCAAAATGGGTCCCTGGAGCAAAGTAAAAACAATTCTCACATATTGCTGTTTTAAGAGAGGTCACGTTGAGGGAGTAAGTGAGATTAGATGAGGTACAGGCCAGATAATGTTGGAAAATGTTTTATCCAATAATGCAGATGAGGCTGATTCAGACCAGGTCTATGCAATACGAGTTACATCCTCACACTGTAACCTTACAGCTGCTTAAACAAAACCAGGTTTAGCCTGGTTATAAGGTGGTGGTCAGGTGATTCATCCAAATATCAAATTAGAATAAAAAAAAAATAGAATGTTATTGAAGTAAATTGTCCATATTATTATCTGAGGATCACTGCACTGGTGTGAATCCCAGATCATGCTGCTTGCCATCAGCAGCCAGAGTCAGAGACAGCACAATTGACCTTGCTCTCTCTGCATGGACGCTCACTCCCCACATCCCTCCTAGTGTAATGCTGGCCAGCACAGACATCTGTTAGTTCTTGTATTTGGAGCTGGGTAGCTGTGCTTTCATCAGAGTGTGCTGGCTGCCAAGTGATGCTGCTTCAGCACCAGTTTAAAAAGCGGTATTTTTAGTTTTAGCCCTCAACCTTCTACTGTTAAGAGCATTACTATTGATAGGGGAGTTCATATTAGTGGGGACTGGGTAACTGGCCATCCAAATCTTGGTAGAAATGGGGTAAAATTAAAAACAATCTTGCCTCCATCTTCACTTGTGCCCCAGCACAGGTTGGCCAGATCCACAGCAGGTACTCCATGGTTGCATAAAGGCTACTGGGAAAGTGGCCTCTGATAAAAGATACACAGGCCTGAAAGGAATGGAATGGTTACGACAGCTCTGCTTTCTGTCCAGTGTGTGACAGCTCAGAACAATAGAGCGTGTAGGCACCAGAGGAAGAGTCCCAGGCTACAGGAGTTATAGATCTAAAAGAGATAAACCCTCACAGGATTAGGCTTGATGTAATAGAAAGCCTCCCCGGTCCGAATAAAAGGGCGAGAGCCCCTTATTAGGAAATGACAACACATAAGCTTGTCTTACTAGGGTTTTAAATACTTTTATATACTGCATTCTTTATGACTTGTGACACTCCAATAACAACACCATGCTTTGCTACAGTCAAAACACTTTATAATAGAACTATGCATAAGCAAAGCATAAGATCAGAACATTTTATATAATTTTATTTTTATCAAAAGATTAAATATTGAGTGCTACAATGTACTACTGTCAAACATGCCTTTTGTATTTATTTAACCATTGTTTCCATTGTTTACCTTTTTCTTTGCTAGCATTTAGAGTGACCACATCCATAGTACAGTGTAATAATAATGCTGTTTGGATAATAATGCCAGTGTTCTGTGAAGACTGGGTCTGGCTCAGATTTTAAACGAGAACATGCCGTACCTTATTAACTGTGTCCAAAATCTCCAGGTCAATCGTTTCTTTGTCCACTGTTTTGCGGCACCTGTAGGTAACCTCTGAGAGAGGAAACAAAAGCGGATTGTGAGCCTTACAGGGGCAGGTGGGTCTGACAGGTGGCTGGATATGCATGTGTATATCTGTCTGCCTGTCTGTCTTACCCTTTTTATGGTCATACTCTCCAATGAAACGCTTGGTGATGAATCTCACACACAGAGCTGGATTTTAAACACAAGAAAACGGGAGGGGGGAGAGGCATTGTAGAGATGAAAATGGAAGAGGAAAGAGAATAAATGGTAGTAAGAGAAAAATGGAGGAATATTTTTATAGAAAAAGAGAGAGCAAAGTAATGGAGAGAAGAGAAGGGGAGAGGAGAGAATAAATGGTTGTAAGAGAAAAAAGGAGGAATATTTTTATAGAAAAGAAACAGAGAGAGAGAGAGATAGGGTGTGAGAAGGTTTAAGAAAGTACAGAAAATGTGAGAGAAAAATCACAAAAGAAAAAAATATTAGAAAGAAAATAAAAAGAGAGGAAAAGAGATAGATAGAGAAGAAAGACAATCCAGAGAGGTGAACAGAAGAGAGAAAAAGAAAAAAGGAAGAAAATTAAAAGTATAGAAGAGAAGTAAAATGAAAAGTAGAGAATAGAAGTGAGGAAGAGATTAGATGGAAGAGAGAAGTAGAGTGTGAGAAGGTTCAATAAAATAAAAAAGGGGGAGAAAAAACAGTAAGAACAAGGACAGAGAAAGAGATAATATAGAAAAGGTGAATAGAAAAAATCACGAATAGAAAAGAAGAAACGGGATGAGAGAAACAGATTTTAATTATGAGAAAGTTAAAAAAAATATATAGAAAGATAAGGAGGGGGAGAATGAGAGAGAGAGAGAGGGAGAGAGAGATATAGAATAATATCAAAAACAGGAGAGAAGAAAATAGAAATGAGGAAGATATTAGATAAAAGAGAAGTAATTGGTGTAATAACGTTAAAGGAAATGTAGAAAAGGTGAATAGAAAAATGGATCACAAGAGAAAGGAGAAAGAGAATGAGAGAAAAAGATGTCGAGAAAGTTAAAGAAAATAAAGAAAAGGTGGGAAGAAAATCAAGAGAAGTGAAAGAGAAAGAAAATCGGGAAAATATCAGAGAGGTAAAGAGCAGAGAGGAAATTAGAGGTGAATAAGAGATTATGTGAAAAAGAAGGTGAGAAAAAAAAAACAGAGATAGTGAGATACAGTGATAGAGGGGAATATATGAGAGGGTAAAAGAAAATAGGAGGAGAAGAACGGGGACAAGGGAGGGAAAGAGAAACTGAGTATAGTACTGATTAATTAACAGTGCCGTATATCAGTGTAATAGATTAATTAATATTATAATATATCACTACGATACTGAAAAATTAATAGTACAGTATATCAGATTAATAGATGAATTAATAATACAGTATATCAGTATAATGGATTATTGAACAGCACAGTATACATGGGTATTTAAGAGACGGTAAATACAGCTTTGTTGGAGATTCTTTACCAGTTTTGCCACAGTTATCCCGGCCGAGCACCACCAGTTTAGCCCGGGACATTCTCCGCGCCCCGCAGTCTGTCATCTTCAGTCTGGAGGAAGCATGAGTTACTCACATTAATATTCTCCACCAGGTAAAAATAGAGCTGCAGCTCATTTCACAATACTTTACTGTTCATATTTGCGTACTGAAACTGGATAAAAACGGAAATGAATCTGAATTAAAGTGAATTAAAGTGTTTGTACTCACAGCTCCGCAGCTGAGCTCCGGTGAGTCTCTGCACTTCTCTCCTCACAGCGCTGCTTCTCTCTCCAGCTCTCAGGGAGGATCCTACCAGCACTGTGACTCTTTCACCAGCCTATAGGATCTGCCGCTGCGTGCTGTCTGCGCCAGGATTGGTTGATAGTTCTGAAGTCCCTCGCAGCGCTAGCCAATCCCAGCGCAGGAAGATTTAGTATTTGTTTTTTATTTTTATTTTGTTCTACATTTTTACATTTATATGTTCTACATATTTTCATTATTGTAAATTATAAATTGTTATTCTACACAATGTTTTAAGTTTTTTTTAATTCAATAAAGACTTAAAAATAAAGTTACATAAACTGTAAATTAAGTATGATGCACAATAAAAGCAACATCAATTAGCTTGTCTGTTTGTATGTACTTTGATTTTGTACAATGATTTTTAGACTGAAGTATCCGGATGGGATTAGTTTTTAGGGGGTTTCTGGGGTAATTTTCTCTTTTACGGGGGTCCTCTGTGATTTTATTCCCGTCTGGAACAGCCATGTACGTGTTTTTCTCAGACATCCTCTGAGAAAATTAGTCATCAGTTTAATCAGTTTGAGTTTTGTCACCTCGCGCTTAATAAAATAGCTATTTGTTGACTGCCACACACCATAATTACACTTTGGGCGCACATTTTCACAGAGATCCATATAAAACACAACAGGGAGTGGAAATCGAGGAGCTACTGAACGCGATGTCATGAACGAGAAAGACAAAAAAAACGGGAAAGCCTTTTTTTTCAATTCCAGTCCGGATGTAAGATTTTTATCACTGAGTAGAAGTGTGAAATATTTTTCACAGATGTCCCTCTGAGAAACTAATCCCACCCGGATAGGGCTTTAGACTAAATATTATTTTAAAAGGAAAAGATATTGAATAAGAGGAGATTTTTGACTGGTACTGTTTATTACTGATTTTTTATTTTTTTAGAAAAAAGTTTTCCGAAAACTCACCCACCTTCTCTAGGATTGGCTAGTAACTTACAAGCAGGCGATCATATGGAGTACATGTAGTGCAAAAACAGGCGGGAAAAAACACCAGTATTCCGTTCAACTTTGACTCAAGCCTGTTCCTGGATATCTGATTTGCTGAGGACTTTTTGAAGCATGTTTAGACAGATGTGGATAAATATCAGGTCAGGGAAGATCTAAAGAAAAGCTATTTACGCTCCTTTGCTGAGTATCAGTAGCGTATTAACTTCCATCGTATTAACATCACAGCACAGGGAGGCGGGTCTTGTCGGAATATGGGTGGGAAAGGGGGGAGAGAAAATAGAAAGAGATAGTGAAAGAGAGACAGAGGGAGAGAGAGATATAATAGAGAAAATGTGAATAAATAAAATGGAAAAATCACGAGAAGAGAAAAGAAGAAACGGTGAAGAAGAACTATGTTGATTATGAGAAAGTTAAAGAAAATATAAAAAGATCAAGCAAAGAGAGAAAAAGAAAACAATGGTAATAGAACAGAAAAGTGAAGAAAATGAAATATAAATGAGAAAGAGATGAAGGAGAAGTAAAGTGTAAGAAGATTAAATATAGTATAGAGAAGGTGAATACAAAATCAAAAGAAGAGAAAAGAAGAAAGGGATTTAGAGAAAAATATGGTGAGAAAGTTAAAAAATATAATAACACAAAAAAGGGGGTGAGAAAATCAAGAGAAGTGAGAAAAAAAGAAAAGCTATTAATGCTCCACTGCAGAGTATGAATATCATATCAACTTCCCTCCAATCACAGCACAGGGAGGCGGGTCTTGTCGGAATACGGGTGGGAAATGAAACGCACACCAGCTTCAGCCACTGTGGGATAGAACGTCTTCTTCAGTGCAGTCAGTCTCTCTCTTTCTCTCTCTACATCATTTATCTCCCGCTCCGAGGAAAGGGAGTAATTTGTGTCTGTTGTAGGAGTCTCACTGCCGCTCTCATTAAAGAGTCGGGCTGATTTATCGCCTTTGACAGCCCAGAGCGCTGAGCAAAAACACTGCTCTGCTCCTACAGCCCCACCGCCATTCATTATCCACAGCTAAAATTAACAAAGCCCTATTCATCATCAATATATCCCCCCTTCATTCTCCACTGTACCACATTCAGCAGATCGATAACCGGGTCCGAGGCCCTCAGTCTCGTAAATATTTTAAGCTTTTATAAATGGTTAGTCTCTGAGCTGCCTTTGCTTTCACTGCAGGCCTTGGTGCAGGAACAGGGAATGGAAACAGCACATTTTATAAGATAAAAAAAAATACAGCTCTGGGGAAAAAAAATAAGAAAACACTTTAAAATTTTGAGTTTCTTTGATTTTACCAAATTACAAAAAACATCTGGAATGTAATCAAAAGGAAGATGGATGTTCAACCATCAAACAAAGCTGAACTACTTCTCTCTTCCATCTAATCGGCAACTGAATTTTTGCACTAAGAGTGGCAAAATGTTATCCAAAAGAAGTGTGTAAGACTGGTGGAGGAGACCATGCCAAGATGCTTGAAAACTGTGTTTAAAAAACAGGTTTATTCCACCAAATACTGATTTCTGAACTTTAGGAATATGGACTTGTTTTTTTGCATTATTCGAGGTCTGAAAGCTCTGTATTTTTTATTTCATCCATTCCTCATTTTCTGCAAATAAATACTCTAGATGACAATGAGCGGTAGATGCTCCGCACTGTCACCGGGTTTGGTGAAGATGCATTGGTCTTATATAAGCAGACCTCACTGCTCCCATTTTCACTACATTTTCATTGTTCTTGGAAATAAAAGAGTTTCTGTGTAATATTACTGGTACTAAGCACAACATTTAATGAGATAAATGCAGTGAGCAGTTCCTTAATGTTTTTATTATTATTGTGGGCACATGACTGTACATATTTTAAAGTTAAAATCCTGACGTAACACAAATAACACAAACATTTTCTAATTATTGTTATTAAAACAAATTCTAGAAATCAGGTCAGAACTAGTCATATTAAAAATAAAACCTTTAATTAAAGCATTTGAAGCAAAAATTACACTTTTAAAATGAGTTTATCTTCAAAACTCACCCAGCACACCTACATTCTATAAATGAGGTCAGATGAACAAACACACATTGACACTCTATCCTGTAGTGATGCTCTCGGGATGTTTGTAATATGTCACTTAAGGACATGACAGAGTAGAAGTGCTGTAAGAAAATTTACACTTTTTAAAAGATTTGTGACATGTACGTCACCATGTGCCCTTTTGGGTTTATTTTTTGATGTCATTAAAATCAACAAATTTCACTTCCTTCGTCTCTGTCTATTCAAGCCAAATTTGGAGTTAATTAAAAGTGTTTTAGTCTGGATTGCGTTCTAAAATACCTTCAAAGTATTGAGCTCATTGGTACAGTAATATAGACCCTGTTGACACATGGATAATTCATTTAGATTAAGGATTATATATGAAACTCAATTATATAAGGCCCAGCCAAATTAAAAGGCATAAGTGTAAATGCACCTAGGACAAATTTAAAGCAGATACAAATCTGATCATTCAAACTCTGAAGCTGGTCTGAAACAATCGTCATAGCAGTATAAACACATCAATCTCTCAGAGGCACATTCAATAACCAAAACACCAGTAACAATTTCCAAAAAATAAATTTGCATTACTCTATCCCTCATATCACAGTCCTAAGAGAGCAGACCTGGTTATGTTCTCTCCAGGATGATGGTCAGCACAGGCATCTGTGAGCTGATGTATAAGTGTTGGGTTACTGCACTTTCCTTTGAGCATGATGTGATGCTACTCGGTATTGCTACATCAGCAGCAGTTTGAAAAGAGGCGGAGGCTCATGGCTTCACATGTATTGGAAGACGCATGAGATTGGGGAGAAAAGCAGGATAAAATGAATCAGGATACAAACATGGATCTAAATGAGTAGTCCATTTTCATGCTGAACATCAATAACAGTTCAAATCTAGCTAAAGTGATTGTGGATCAGTTCCTGTCTGACTCTCAGCGCCTCCAGGTCCACTTTTTCTGTTGAGTCATTTCCCTCCTCAGATTGGTCTGTGGTGTCAGTTCTCTCAAAAGTCCAGGCATCCAGTCCAGACTGCAGTGAGACATTATGTAGCACGCAGCAGGCCTGAATAATGCGAGAACATTTCTCAGGAGCATACTGCAGGTAGCCTTTGGCTCCATCCAGGCATCGGAAGCGGGTCTGGATAGCCCGAAATGTACGGTCCACGATTTCATGCGTTGCTGTGTGAGCCAGGTTATATCGATAGTCTGCAGGGGTCTCTGGGCTTTGAACCGGGGTCATCAACCACTTTCTCAGAGGGTAGCGATTGTCTCCTGCAAAAGAGAACTTGGTCAAAAAAGTCTCACCCAGACAACAGAACGCTCAGAACCATTTCACAAGCAAACGTTACATCAGTAAATTATCAGAGGTCAACAAACTGAGTTTAATGAGGCAATTAGGAAGAAATGCCACATTCCTTTAGAAAGCACAGGCAAAGCCATGACAACGAGAGACGGATTTCACTAGTAACAAATCATCTCACCTAACAGCCAGCCCTCGTGGTTTACCTGTTCCTCAAACAGCTTGCACACACTGGACTGGTTAAATACAGCCCGATCCGTCAGACTGCCAGGCCAGTGCGTCTCAGCACTCAGCAGGAGCCCTCGGGCATCACACACCAGCTGGCAGTTAATGGAGTGGAAGCCTTTCTTGTTGACATATGACGAATCCTCAGAATTAGGTGCTTTAATGGCTATGTGTGCACAGTCCACAACCCCGACCACATTGGGAATACCAGCCACTCTGTAGAACTCCTCTTTAGACTGCTGCTTGGCTGCTTCATCTCTGTTGAAGCCTATAAACTCAGGCGCCTTCTCGATCAGAGCTTTGGTGACATTTGAAACACAGCGACTCATGGAGGCCTGGCTGATGCCAATTGCATCACCCATCTTGCTCTGAAAAGAGCCTGACGTGTAGAATCCAAGAGCCGCAAGGATCTGAACATCGGGGCTAATGGCTCGCGACCTCTGTGTGCGCCTCAACAAGCCCTCCTTCAGCAGGTCCACCAAGTAATAGATAAACTCACGTGGAAAACCAAATGTCGTCAACAGGAACTCATCTGACACTGTTTCAATATCGAAGCGATCAAGAGTTTTGTGTCCACGACCATGGAGAAGCAGGTCACAGTCCAGAACTGCAATGGGAATTGCCATATTGAATGAAATGGAGGGCAGCAGGCAGGCAGTGGACTGGACCTGTGAAAAAAATGTAAATATGTTATAGTGTAATGACAAGGGGAAGTGTAAAGGGTATTCTCTGGGGTTGTTGGATTAGTAGCCTACTAATTTCCATCACAACAAATGCTTTTTTCCAACTTTAATTCAAATGATTGCAAAACATTTAAACCACAAAAAATAAATACAAGGTTCCAGCATGACAGTGATAACATGTATAGGTACACACTAGTGTAAAGTACAGAGGTTGTATACCATCAATACATGTCAGGTACCTTATATACAGTAAGGCTCAATAATATTTGGACATTAACAAAAACTTTATTATTTGGGCCCTGCATGCCACCACAATTCCAGAGTGATACTCTGATAGGATTACTGACCATCAGTAAATTTTAAGCCATAATTATCAACAACAAAATAAATAACCGCTTCAAATAGGTTACTCTATGTGTAATACATCTATTCACATTTTAAACTGAATTAATGAAATACAGTAACTTTTCACTGATATTCTATATTTGAGATGCACTAGTAATATATACTAACGCTAGCGTTTTCTCCCCTCTAATGCGCACTAATTACTACAAATAAGCTGCTGTTTTAAACCACATAACAAGCAACCTAACCCTAGTTAACTAGTTAGGTTAACTATTGCTATTTCCTTACTGTAATTTAAAAATGTGACACTGTTGAACGTTTAACATGTTAATATTAAAACATTCGTACGGGTAAAAAGCATGTATGCGTGTGAATTTAATGTTAATCCACACCGCACTGTAGTTAATTCGTAAACTAAACACAATGATTTCCAGCTATTTATAAAAAAACTAGTCATACATTACCAGAGCTGGAGCAGCGTTTGTTTACACCGCCATTGAAACACATGAATCCAACAGCAGTCAGCGCAAAGAACCTGTATAGAGGAGAACACCACTCAGCAATCTCTTCCGCTACCAGAGGGGGCGCTCCCGAGTGAGTCAAAAAAAAAATGGGTCCATATGGTGCAATTTGAGCAAAATCAAATTTAGAGAAATTATACTTTTTATATTGAAATATTTACTCATTTTCCCAACACAGAACAATATTAAATGTTTTACTACAATACGACTCATTTATAAAGTATTTAAAGCCTTTAAATAATTACAAACCATTTAAACTGTGAATGGCATGAAGTTCCCCTCAGGCAACAAACCATCTTTTTGTTATTAGCTACACAATTTAATTTAATGTATTTATTTTGTATTAATTTATTTTATTTTTATTATAACGTAACAAGGTATACTTATATTTGTATATGTTTACAGTTATACTATATTCTTACATTGTAATCTTGTTGTAACCTTACTAAATCTTTTTAGTAGAGTTGGATAAAAACATGATAAATAGCATTTAAATAACATCACTTTTTCATTTATACGTGAAAGACAGTGCATCCTAAAGACTTTTATTTTCTCCACACGCATATAACGCATTATTATGGAATAGTGACTAAGGCAACTTACATATAATTTCTTGATTACAAAAGTATTCCTTTGTATTAACAAGAAGTGGTAGTTATGCTATCTAGCGTCTTTACTACTTAAAACTTGTTTGCTGCACAAAAATTTTAATAAAAGTATGTGTTTTCTTTAGTTTTTTTTTAAATGCCTCAATGTATTTTTTTAATTAGAGGAATATTATGGATAAGTAGTTAAATAATATATTTAATTCAGTTTTTAACCGTTTGGCTCCATTCACTCCCATTAGTTGAAGACAGTAATCATTAACTGAGTTTAACAACAACCAGTCAGTGCATAGTAGTTAGCAGTAATGCTAGCGCCTTTACTACTTAAAACCCGTTTGTTTTAGAAGAATGGAAATAAACAGGTAAGCTTTTCTTGCTGTTTTAAAAAATATTCATGTTAATTTATAAAATTGGAGGAACATTCTGGACAAGTCGTTAATTAATATATTTAATTTGAGGTTTTTGCCGTTTAGGTCCATTCACCCCCATTCATTGAGGACTCTCACGTGGGCTCCCTCTAGCGGTTGTCCGTCGTTTTCTGATATAACGGTGAAAAGCTACAGAAAGCGGGTTCATGCAGCTGATGTACACTACATTATTGTGTCAGATCCACGGTGTGGATGATTTATAGATCTGCAGAAGGTTGCGTTTCATAAACGCCCCATAAAAGCAGTTCTTCAGTGATAGTTTCGCTATGATACTAGATAATAATATGAATATACTCTAAAAACTGTTCTAACCACCTTCAGACTGAGTGTAAGTGTTTAAGTTAAGTTTTTCTTTTACTTTTAATTAATTTTATTTATTTTTTCTGTTTTACCTTTTAACCTCAAACCTTTCATTGTTTTATTTTATTTTATTAATTTCATCCTTTTATTTATTTTGTTTCCTGTTTTACTTTTGGCGTTTTACCCTTTTATTTAATTTATTTTGTCCCTTTATTTATTCTATCTTCTGTTTTACCTTTTATTTTATTTCCACCACTTACCTTCTTTTTTTAATCTTGGTGTTACTTTAGCTACTTCTTATTTTTAGTCCTCTATTTCTTTATTTGTGTTTATTTTTATTAATTTTTTTATTATTCTATTTATTTCTTTGTTTTATTGCTGCACATTTTAGCTTGTCCATTTATGCTTCTGTTCTGATTCTGAATTATTTTATTTTTTCTTAATTAAATCTTATATTGTTTGCTTGTTTTTCTAATGCTTTTACCTTTAATTTTTATTGTTTTGTTTAGGAAGTTCCTTTTTTTATTTGCAGAAAATGAGAAATGGCTTAAATAACAAAAAATGCAGAGCTTTTAGACCGCAAATAATGCAAAGAAAACAAGTTCATGTTCATAAAGTTATGAGTTTAGAAATCAATATTTGGTGGAATAACCCTGGTTTTTAATCACAGTTTAATGCATCTTGGCATGTTCTCCTTCACTAGTCTTACACACTGCTTTTGGATAACTTTATGCCGAAGAAAGTCAAAGAAACTGATCATTTTTAAATACAATATTAAAATGCACATGCGTTTAATTTTATTATTTCACGCCACAGCATTATTTTAAACGACTGATTAAAATGACGAAAGTGCTGCTGCGTTTTCCCGCTAATGTAACACGTCAGTCACTGACCTAGCTCAGCAGCTCGCCGAACAAAATAAACAGAAATGGAGAGCTTAGTCGACGGATGTTGTTTTGATGTACTGACTCGTGTTTGAGACGCGTGGTCTATTAGGCCGCATTTTATAGTTTTTATAAGTGTAATTTAAGTGTATTAACAGTGTGAGCGCTGACTGCAGAGTGGGGAATGAGCTGTGAGTATGTGCGCGTGCATGTCGCTGTGTTGCTGTTAGCTTTAGCATTAGCTTTAGCATTAGCTGCTGCGCTGCTGTTTTCCTGTTGTTAAGCTAGTTAGTTTCATTTTAGCGCCATTGGACAGAAATGACAGCGAGTTTATTCAATTATTTAAGTGACACTGAGTCGGAAAAGCTACTGGTGGTTTGTTAATAAACAAATTTAGTGTATTTATTTGATATTGTTGTTTATAGCATCACCCGTGAGAGGCGTGTTAAACTAGTTAGCTCGGTGACTAGCTTACCTAAACTAGGTTAGGTAACTAACTATGTTTGATAGCTGTGTGGCAACTGCATTTGTCATTGACAGATTTAACTACTTTTTACCTTGCTAAACTTATGAAATTTATCATACAGTACCAGTCAGGCGTTTGGACACACACTTCTCATTCTATGTGTTTTCTTTCTGTTTATATATTTTTAAGTTGTAAATTTAATGTTAGCTATAATAAAATTATGTTGCAAACAAAAAGTGTTAAACAATCCAGAATTTATTTTATACTTTAGATTCTTCTAAGTACCACATTTAATTTTGAGGACAGATCTGGACACTCCTGGTATTTTAAGTTCAGTATCTTCATGGGGGAGAGTCACTTGGAATAGTTTTCTCAGCGTCTTGAAAAAGTTCCTGGAGGTTCAGAACAACAGTTGCTTCTTTTTCTTCACGCTGTGAAGCTCCAACTCATCCATCTCAAATCACCATCTCAGTTGATCGGGTTTAGATCGGGTGATTTTGGAAGACAAACCCTTTTTTTTACTGTATACTACATAATTCTGAATGTGTTGCTATTTAATATTATTCTACAATATTGAAAATAAATTAGATACAGTAAAACATTGAATGAGAAGGTGTGTCCAAACTTTTGACTGGAGCTGTATTAAAGATGCCACAATTCTTAGTCTGTTAATCATTAATTTGTAACTGAAATGCCCTAAGCTAAGTGCTGGAGTCAGAAATGCAATGGGAGAGGCATAATAGGCTCACACACACAGTTTACACTCAACTTGGTCTGTGTCCCCAAAAGTGCTGCATATTTACCCTCTGAATATTAATACTTTCTACATGTAATCATCATCTAGGTATTTAAAGGACTTTTAAATCCCACTTTCAGCTGTTTTATTCTTAATTTTAAAACATGACATGAAGGGCATGGCATTGTTTACTATCGTGGGCATTAGTTGCAGCTGTTCTAGTCCTGGAGATCTACCCATCATTATGTAGCGTTAGAGTAAATGTCTCAACCTATAGGGTGGGAACTAAACTCTGCAGGGTGATATATCACCAGGATCACAGTTTAGGGGGAAATATCTTTACAACTTCAGAAGGAACGTCAGAGACCTGCCTCGTTTGTTATGTTCATGTCTGTTTTTGTCTTGCAGGCTCACGTCACAATGGACAGCGATTTGAGCCCACAGGACCGGAAAGACTTGGACAAATTCATTAAGTTCTTTGCCTTAAAGGTGACATTTTGTGTAATTTTAGTTATTGCTGTCTCATACAAACGGTTGACGTTGTATTAAAAGATATGATTTTGACTTTGTATGTCTGAATTTCTGTCCCTGTTTTTGTGTGATTTAGACAGTTCAGGTGATAGTGCAGGCTCGACTGGGTGAGAAGATCTGCACTCGCTCATCATCTTCCCCCACTGGTTCAGACTGGGTAAGACAATACTAATTTACGTTCCTTATCAAGAGATCCTTTCTGACATTATTAATGTTATTATGTAATCTTGTTAACAGTGTATGTGTTTCTTTCAGTTTACCCTGGCAATTAAAGACATCCCAGAGGTGACACATGAAGCTAAGAAGGCTTTGGCTGGGCAACTGCCCAGCATTGGGCGTTCTATGTGTGTGGAGATCTCCCTAAAAACATCAGAGGTAATGTGTTAGTCTTTAGGAGGCAAAACCTAAAACACAACTGGCATTGTAAAGTTTCACTGTTTCATTTGTGTATACATTTTCTTTCTAAGCATTAACATGTTAAGATGACTAAGTAACATTTAATTGTTTCGTTAAAAAAGTATGCTGTTGTATTAACAGGAAGTATTTCTGAGTTAGGATCTTCTTTCTGTTGAGATGTTTTGTTGTACATAAAAAACAACCCTTTTTGTCCATAAATGAACGAAATTGCTCCTTTTTGTTACAAATCAGTAGATTGTCAATTGTGGTTAAGGTCTTTGCTACAGTTGACAGTAAGGCTTAGAAGAAAATGCAAAATTAGTCAAAAAGTTAAATTTAACAGATGAGGACTAGATAACTGGGAAAATATCAAATTAATTACCAGTAGAGAAGGAATGCCAGAGTGCTAATAAACCAGTCATGATGTAATACAATGGCAATTTTTGTTCATGCACAACTTGCTATGACTTTGCTAAGACCTTGGACATGCCCAATAAAGGCGCCTAGATGATTCTGGTGGCGGCAGCGGCAGCTTCTTTCTTATTGTAAATGTTTTAGTGTTTACAGTAAATGTGCTAGTGGGAGACAGATGGCTGCTGTCCCGAGTGCTGAATTGTTCTCCCGTTGGCTGCCTGACAGAATATGAGAATATGGCTTTTGTCTTCTCTGTGGCTGATATAGGTTATATAGGAATCATTTTCTGTCTTGTTTTCAGCATTGTCAGTTGTTGTGTTGTTGATTTGTCAAAGTTGTTTGTTAAATATGAACACTACTTGACTTGAAAATATGATCAAGTGTCTTGAGTATTTCTTTTTTTCTTTTTGCCAGGCCAGATGCAATGATTAACCATGAAATTAATATTATAGTATTATTAGGTGGGAAAACATACAAAATATACAACCATAGCATTATGTGAAGTTATTTTCTATTATAAATAATTCTTCACTTAAAACATCATTTAAAAATGGTAAAATGGTTTATTAAAATGTTTTGGACTTTGCCTTATGTGATTACATTTTTTTCCCTCCCTTCAGTCTTAAGAGACTATATGAGAGATATTATGGGACAGTTTCCCAGAAAAGCATTAGGCCTAGACTTAGACTATGTTTTACTTTCAATGTAAAATTTCTATTCAGAATGCTGTGTAGTTCAAGTCTATGCCTAATCCCTGTCTGGGAAACTGCCCCAAGGCCTTTTGTAGTAATATAATTTTGTTTTCCATTTTGCAGGGCGATTCAATGGAATTGGAAACATGGTGTCTGGAGATGAATGAGAAGTAAGTTGTTTGATGTTTTAGGTCATTTTAACCAGAATTGAACCAAAAACATAATAAAAAGAAGGTTCTCCCAATTTAGGATTAAAGTTTATAATTATTAAAGAAGATGAAAGCAGAAGAAATTTTTAAATGATCAAATGGTAAATATCAAAAGCTGCAGGAAATACAAAAATCTCTGTCTGGGCATTAATGATCTTTTAATGCACGGGTGTTAAACATTCATTCAATTCCAGTAAAACAGAAATGCTCATCATCAGTTTTTCTATATTTTCACAGCCATGAGTTTCTCTGATCCTGCATTATCAACAGTTCTTCATGTTAAAAAAGGCCTTCTGGCCTGTACGTGGGATTAGGTTTTGTAAAACCGTCTGAGAGGAGAGATTTCTAGTACTTTCTAATCAATCCTGTAAAGCAATTGTAAACAGAATCTTGACCTTCAAAGAGTTCACAACACAGAACATAACATTGACAACAAAGAAAAAAAGCTAGAGCTCTGGTGTTCACAGTTTACATCAAGAACCTGGAATTTCAGGAAAAAAAACGAATATTTTAAATGAAAGGAACCTTTGAAGAATATAAGACCACATTTTCCTTGGGGTGGCGCTAAAAGTAAGTAGTCCACAGAAGATAATTGAGTGAGCCTCTACAGCTTAATAAGTTTATTTATATTTGTTAAATAATTACAGTTCATAAACGAAATGTTGTAATTGGCTAAAGGCTGTTTCCAATCCTTCCCATCAAATCTGCCACTTCATTTTCTGCACATTAGGTACAGTGAATATTAACTGTTTGTTCTTGTTTCAGGTGTGAAAAGGACATTAAAGTTTCCTACACAGTTTATACCCGCCTATCCCTGCTGCTTAAGTCTCTTCTGGCCATCACAAGAGTTACTCCTGCCTACAAACTCTCACGCAAGCAAGGCCATGATTATGTCATTCTCTACAGGTACTAAAATAAATTAGCAATATATGATTTGTTATAATAACATCAGTATTTAGAGCAGGACTATTAGAGGGGACGATTTCTACAATATGAAATCATTTGTTCCTAATGCGTCTACATATATTAATAAATTGCATTAAATTGTAAACCAATGAATGTTATGTGTATACTGTGAGGTGTTGGGTCTCATTTAATTTGCTTTTTTAAAGGTAAAACCAAAGATACATTTGTATTCTATGTTTTATTAATTAGAATGAGCTCATCATTACTCTGCTGTTGTGTTTACAGGATATATTTTGGAGACGTGCAGCTGTCGGGTCTAGGAGATGGTGAGACTTTTGGTTCAGTGCGATGAGAGTCATCATTGTATGTATTTGATTAGTTTGGATTTCACTCTTCCTCTCTCCTGCTGTTCTGCACAGGCTTTCAGACAGTACGTGTGGGCATTGTTGGGACCCCAATAGGCACCCTTACACTCTCCTGTGCATATCGCACAAATCTGGCACTGATGTCCTCTAGGTAAACTCTGCTTTGCACAGAAATAAGGGTTGGTTGGATAAGGTGGAAACTATATATATGATCATTTGAGAAAAAAAGTAGTTTTACTCATTCCAGCAATATGAATTAAACTTATTGGCCTTCACTTACCTGCAGATCCTTTTGTTTTTTGTTTTTTCTTACAGGCAGTTTGAAAGGACTGCCCCTATCATGGGCATTATTATTGACCACTTTGTGGAGCGCCCCCTCGGCAACACAGCCCTCATGCACCCCTGCAACTACAGGTAGATTTTTTTTTGGGCAACATTAATAAAACACAGTATTTATTATCTCCTACACTTTTGTGTTTGAGATATTTACTCATTTTCAACTGTTTTTTTTTATAGAGCTCCTGGTGAAGAAGAAGGAGGGGCTTATGCTGGAGTGGAGGACTCCCAGGAAGTCTGCACCACCTCGTTTTCCACTTCTCCACCCTCTCAGGTAGAAGCCTATCCAAACCCTGCTGCTTTTATGCGAAAAGACACTTGCCGTGCTTGTTTTCTTCGCGGCTAAACAAGCTCCTCATTCAGCACATGCTCTTTCAAAGAGGCTATTTTGTAGTTTATTTACATTTTCCTGCATTATTTACATTTCCTTGTGTCAGTGGCAGCCTTGGAGTGGTTGGATAGCTTAGTGAATAACACTATTGGCCCACATACGGGAGGTTTGGTTTTCCTGTAAAACTCGACTAAAGTGGTAATATGTGTGTAGGCACGATATTAAGCCCTTTTTACACTAAAACACAGCTCATTGTACTGGTAATAGATAGCTGTTGCGTTTATACTTGCAATAAACATTTTTTAAGCAAAACTCTCATCATCTAAAAATCACTGTAATATGCAGTGCTGTCTATTGGTCAGGGTTTAAACACAACACAAAATGAACCACACTCTGCCATCAATTTTACATTTAAACTGTCCTGGCCAAAATCCTACCTAAGTCACTATTTTCCATTTTTTTCAGCCGATTAGCTGCGTTCACCCTCATTCATTTTGGGCTCAATCTCTTTTTTTCCTGATGTAACGGGGGGGATTAGAAGTGTGTATGCTATCTATTAACCAAAGTATGCAGCATCACTAATTGTGAAGCATTCAGATTAATGTGTCAAAGTTCACGTATGTTGAATCACATTGAAATGAGGATTTCTGACCTGAAATTTTCAAAGACATTTATTTGATCAAAATCACAGGCAGAATGACCTTATTTCCTACTCAGGTGAAGTCAGAGATAGGTAGGGTTAATGCTGTTTCATCTCAGAGCTTAAATTCCACACTGCACCATTCTGGATATGTCTCAAACCCTGCTTCTTAGTACATCCCGTGCTTTAGTAGTTCTGTTGGCTTCATTGTTAATTCACTTTTAGCCATTATGCTGCCTGATTCATGCACTGCATCTGCTTCGAATATCACTTTATATTTATTCTTACTTAACTTTGCTTAAATGTATTTTCTTTCTTTTTTTGTTCTTCTGTTCTTTTGATCAATCTGGTATCTTGGTACTGGAAACTCAAGTCTCTTTCTGCTGCTTTCAATAGCGCACGTCCTACAGAGGGCGATACGTCTCATTTTCAGGCCTGTTGCAAGCAAGCAAATCAATTGCCTAGGGAATTCAATTTACAAGAGAATGATTGGTAAAAAATTGAATTTTGTGAAAATCTGTGATGGTCAAAGCAGGGAAAGTACTATGACAATCTTCCTTAAAGAGGCCCCTTCTATTAGTTGCTCACAGTACCCAGCCAGCAAGTTTTGTGATTCCTGCAGCCAGCAAAATATTAAACTTTAGCAATCTATTTTGCTTGGGGCCCTGAAATGCCTGTAAATTAGCAGTTGTGCTTATTAAAAACTGTTTGTGATTTACATAAAAAGTTATTTATGTTTATTTATATTTATAAACTCTTGAATTTTGAGTGACTCAGCAGTTTCTTCATAGCAACAAGCTACCAGATTGACCTTTTCTCATTAAATTTGTGTGGTAGGGTTTTTCATTTTTCTTGTTGCTCCCTTGTTTTCTCTCCCCTCTTTTTCTGTGAGTAGTGTGTGTGTACTGTAAGTCAAGCATATTGTAAGACTCCTAAGCCTGGTCTGATGGCCACTCTGAAGGTCCCCATGACGGGGCTGGGCTTCTCACAGCAAGTGAGTCCTGAGCGTATGTGGGAGGTGTGCGTGTGCATGCATGTGTTTGCGTGTGAGAGAGAGAAAGAGAGAGGATTGGCAGAATCTAAAAAGTGTGGAGACAAGTCGACCTATCCACGATCAGCTTACAAATGAACCCTTCTTGTTAATGGATTTAATAATTTGTCCTTATGTTGGCAACAAGAAAGCAACTGTCTCTAAAACACTTTGAAGTGATTTAGGGTTATTAAATAATAAATAAAGGCAGCAACATTGGCCTATCAATAAATGATAAAGATTAATATTAGGGATACACAAAATATTTGGCAACCAATCATGTTCAGCTAAAATGTCAAAAAAGTGTGTAAATGTGTGTGTGCCCATGCTATGCCCACCCTTTTTAACCTCTTCTTGACCTCTTTTTAACTCTATAATTTTTGCATAGAGTACCCAGAGAGTGAGTGACCTTTTTTTGGCCTTAATCAACTCAATCTTTTTGAGCTGATTAAGTGATCCTAAGTTTCATTTGCATTATAAGATCTATACGTAATGTGCTTGTTAAACCTTAACAAGTGATTATAATCAAGACCATAATAAAATACATTAATGTAAAATGCAGCTACAGACTTGAGGGCTTCGCTAGTTCCGTATGCCAAGCAGAGGTGCGTAGAATTGTGTAATTTACACCTAATTAATTACAGTTGCTTGCAAAAAACACTTTATTAATAGAAGATAAAAAAGAAAAGTTCAAATTCTTCAAATGATTTTCAAATGCAAAGTAAATGTCTGCTATTTTCTGCTCACCTCTCATATTTGTGTAGGTTTAAAAAAGTAAAATTTGCTTCCTTTGTCCTGTGTTCCTTCCACCAAACTCGTAATGTTTTTTCCATTCTCACCTGCTCCTGCAATGCTCTTCCTCTGTCTGCACCTCACTACACTAGCACATTCCTTATTGTTCCACTACTTTCCTCTAACATCTTCCACTGCTGTTTGAAAGGGTGCACTAACAGGGATTATTGCTCTACCTGAAGCACCATGAGTCCTATATTGTAAGTTGCCCACTGTTGTAAATGTTCTGTTGTCAGGTCTGCTTTCTGCTTCATTTACTAATTTAACTGTATTAGATTTTGTGTATTTCTATTTTGCTGTGATGTAAGTAAACAAATCACATTGCAAATGTAATTTTGTAACAACAAAAAATATTTCAACAGTATATATATTTTGTTTCATTCATTTTTTATATTGTTATTTTCAATACTGAAAAATAACACTAATTCATACAAATTCTCTTGTCTATCTCAGCTTTGTACTTCTCGCATGTCGTACCAGACTCCACCAATGGGTGCAGTAGATGTGTGTCATCCTACAGCCTGCACTACTGCTGCCCACCCGCACCAGGTATCACATGCACTCTCAGTCAGTCAGTGACTAAATTGTCAAGCACTTCAACTTCAAGCATAGAAATAGGAACTTAAAAAAACATAAAAAAATAAATAAATAACAATAAAAACTCACCAGTGTCATAATAATAAAAATATCCTTTCTCTAAAAACTGATTTCTTTGGATGAACTGCAGTTACTCAGCTTGTTGCACTGTTTGCCTTTTATTATAAAGAACAGGTAAAGGTCTCATTTTATTGTTTTTTTTTTTCCTCACATTAATTTTTCGGTGGTCTCTAGTATGAATGAATGCCCTGTGATTGTTTAATGATCAGCGAATTCTCCTACACAACTTTGTTAGTGTTTCTTTGGTTGAGCTTCTCTCATTACTTTTATTACTCATGCATAAGCACCAGTTTTCACATACATACATTTCTTAATATCTGTGTATCAAAAACATTATCCCTGTGCTTTTTGTATGCTTATTTTTGTTGTGTCTTTGTATTACAATTGATTGATACTGACTGACTTAAAAAAACAATGTGTAACTTAAGAACATTTGATGGTTTAACAAATGATTAACCCTCTGTCTTTCAGAGGGCAGTCCTGCATTTTTATTGTCCAGCTGACACTTTTTGTCAGACCTTTGGTCAGGTTCATGTCATGTTGTATGATCTTTCAAAACCACTGTGTAAAATTATTTTGTTGTTGCATGTTGTTATTGCTGCTAAACTGCAATGAATATGAATGATTTCTTATCAGATGGTGGTACCAGGGAAAGAGGGCGGAGTCCCACAGGTACTTCTTCAGCCCAGTCACGGCACTCAGGCTGACCATGGCCGGCTCCCTTCCTGCCCTGCTGCAGACATGCCCCACCAGGCCCCACCCTCCAGCTGCAGCAGGTGAGGGCAGTTTAAAGGATTCCTTTCTTTTATAGTTTCATATATTCTGCAGTGCTGGATCATTCAGATTGGATTTCACTGTTTTTGTGTGTGTGTAGTGGTGATGCAGATGTGTTGTCGAGGAGTACTGAGGTAAAGAGTGCGTCCCCTTCAGAGGCCATTGAGACAACCTTTACCAGAAAAGTGGGAGCCTTCGTCAACAAACCCACCACACAGGTGACTACACACACATAAATACACACAATGAGCCTGGGGGAAGTCATTGTAATGATGATCTTCAATTTGTGTTTGTCCAGGTGACCACAGCCAGTCTGGATCTGCCGTTTGCTGCGTTTGCGCCCAGAGCATACGACCTGGAGGAAAATGACCCCATGGTATGTAACTGACCTGAACAAATACTGACACAAACATGTTATCAGCAAATCATCGTTCCTCACTGTTAAGACACCAAAAAAAAAAACATGAACAATGTCCACTATGTGACCTCCGTGACCCCAACCTTTACACATTTTGCATTAGCCTCTGGATCTAGTAGATATAGAGTGAGACTAAGTGTAGTCTGCTTGGTAAAATTCAGGTCACATGAAGAGGGCAGGAAATCCTGCCACATTATGCCTCTGCATTTATTTGATTTATTAGATGTAGCTGACCTTAAAAATAGAATTTTAGACTTTGTAGCATACATCAAACGCATATCAAGAAACTGTAGCTTTCAGCTCAAAGCTTCTCAGTATGAGTGCAGGAAATCAGGGGAATGGGCAGTTGCAGCTGTAGTATTATTATTATCTTGAAAGTGTTTTCCTGTGTTATGCAATCTGTCCAGGTGCACCCGCCGGCATCACCGACCCCCTCCTCCCCGCTGCAGGGCAGCCTTCACTCCCAGAGCTCCAGCCAAAGTGGGGGCCAAACACAGGAGGACTTTGTTATGGTCGACTTTGTATGTACCCCACTGCAGAACATAAACTACAGACAAACAGACATTTTCTTTGCCTTGTAAACAGCACATACAACAAATATTTATAAGATACCAAATTTAAATATTATATGAAACATGAAAGATACATATGAATATAAAACTCCTCAAAAACAGCTGAAGAGCTAAAAGTTTCATCAATCTGGTCAATACCTGGAATTCCACTGGATATACTTCTCTTAATTAGGTGCAACAGAACAGAGAAGTACAGAGAAATGTATTGCTTAGCTCTACATGTATCTATCGTTTAGTCAAGCAAAATAATCGCCTTCAGATAAGCGTTTTCCTAGATTAATAGTTTACCTTTGTTCACACTGATTTAATGTTAGATGAAGTTGAGACATATCGTTTAAACCAAGATTTTCTTTAAAAAAAAAAGTTTGAGTTGGTTACTTTGGTATTCCAGGGGGTTACTGGTTGCTAGCTGGTTGCTTTGGTGTTAATACATGGCCCATAGACATTTTGACAGGATTATTGATCTGGTTAGTGGTAGATAGGGTTTTGCTTGGCAGCTTTCTGGTATCCTGGGTGGTTTCTGAGCTGTTACCAAGTGGTTGTAGTGGTACCATTTGTTGGTTGGAGGTTATAAATGTATAAGTGTTTATTAAAAATGTTTGCAAACCATTCATTTCTATTGATTGTTTTATGTTATGTAGAAACTGAGCATCTGATCAAAAAACTTTGTAAACAAGCATGTATTGTGAAATCAGACAATCAAACAATCTGGAATTACAATAATTACACAGTGAAAATAGAAGCATCCAAAAATTCAAACAAGTGTAATTGTCAGTTATGTTTTGATCTATATCTTTCAAAATTACATTTTTGTGACTAGATGTGTCTTTACATTTCAGAAACCAGCATTCTCTAAGGATGACCTGTTGCCAATGGACCTGGGCACTTTTTACAGAGAGTTCCAGAACCCTCCCCAGCTTGCCAGCCTGTCCATCGACGTCAGCGCGCAGTCTATGGCTGAGGACCTGGTGAGAGAGACGGACAGCAGCCCTACATGCATTCTTATTCAGCTAAACTAACACTCCTTATAATAATAATAATATTTATAATAATAAGCAATCATTTTTATATATTTTTTTTTACATCACAGACGTCAGACATTCTGAATTAAAGTTATATTAAACTTTGAGAATGAAATGTAATAATCTGTTGTTTGTTCTGCAGGACTCGTTGCCAGAGAAACTGGCCATCTACGAGAAGGACATCGATGAGTTTGACGCATTTGTGGACACACTACAGTAGACAGGAGTCAGACTACACATCAGAAACACTTGACTTTTTTCTGTCCTCAGCTGACCTGCCAAAACATCCCATGGGTGAATTCTCCAGCTTCTCGGCTTCTCTGCTCCTCTGCCATCTTTCTTCTACTCTGAAGACACACTGTAATTTTTAAAGCTCTATTTTTTCTGCATCCCGACTGGAAGGTTGGCTCTGGACTTTCGTCAATTGCTTGCAATCTACAATTTGAATCCATTTTCCATTCACTTTTTTTTCTTTTTCTTGTCAGTTAATATTTCTCTGTATAGAGTATTCTGCAGCCCCTTTCTTCATCAGGTTGTTGGTTAAGCACTGTTTTTTTGGAAAATTATACCGTGTAATACATAATATTTCAGGTTGTAAATAGCAAAACCTGTTAAGATCAGGCTTCAACACTTGGCAACTCTGTGTGCTAAAGATTACTTCTGTAAAGAAAAGGGATCACATTATATTGAAAGTAGGCTTAGGAGCAGAGCAGCTTTGGCAGGCCCAACGCATTGTAATGAATGTATGTAATGCACCATTTGTTTTTATTTTTTACAGTTTTACCTAGAGATGATATCCACGCGTATGCCTGATTGATCGATTCTGAGTTGAAGCTGATTCCCCCCCCTTTTTTTTTTTTTTTAGTAATTGTCATTATCTACTGCGCTCATGATCTGGATGAAAAGAAGGGCCAAAATGTAACAAAACAAAATCCTGTCCTGTTTAGTCTACCCATGAATGCCACACGTGCACATTGTAAAGTTGTGAATTGTGGGCACTTGTCCTTACTTGCTTTTGTACGTGCAATTCATCCAATTTAAATTTGCAATTCTTTAGGTGCAGCAGAAGATTCAAGATACTAGATAGGCTTGAAAACACTACATGTTTGCTGAGCTGTTCCAGAACCCTGCCCAGAAAAGCGGAGAAATACCCCGGGCCCTCTTGGACTTTTGAGTTCAGGGGACACCAAGGACACACAGACATGCACAAGAACTGAGGACTGGTGTGTGCTTTGAAAGATGTGCACCTTGAGACACTTGCTGTGCTTAAAGCACCAAAGAAGCACACATATCTCTGCTCTGTTCATGATTTAATACACTGACCGTGTGACATCCTGCTAACTGTTTATGTTAAAAGGAAATTCCACTGATTTTTTTAATAGTTAGGCATATTACAAACATTGAGATGTAAACAGAATCTTTCAGAGTAGTTTGGTGTGCTGTGGAATGTGTCTTCACTTATGTTATTAGTTTTTACAAGTAATGTTTATGATTATACAATACGTTCTAATATAATCAGACATTCTCAGAGTAACCACAGTTATCCTACTATAAAATTCAGCTCAAGACCAACTTCTGATGGTAGCTGGTTTTGGGTGGTCTAAGCTGGAATCAAGGCTGATGATCATGGTGGTTGAAAAACTGGTCAGTCAGACAAAAACATACCATATGCTCAACCAGCATAACCAGCACGACCAGGTTGGTCAACCAGTTTAAGATGGTCTTGCTGTTTTTTTTTTTTTCCTCCTTAAATCGTCAACAACAGGCACAAGTATTCATTAACCATTTTGTGTAATAAATGTTATTTATTTAAAGCATCCATCTAGCTTTTACTTGCTTGGACTGGTCTGGTTAGTGTTACCTTCACTGTGAACCATTCTGAATTGGTAGCCAAATATGATGTATCTAGATAATGAGAATATCACACCAAACCACACTGAATGACTTTGTTTACATGAAAAAATGTAAATTGTGTAATAATGCAGAATATTTTAAAAGTCAGTGGAATTTTCCTTAAAGGAATCTTAGCTTAGAGCAAGCAGTGAACAAGCATAGAGCTATCAGAGCAACTGTGTTCTTTCTGACTCGATATGTAATAACCTACCCAGTATGACTATACAAGGTTTATAAACACAGGATAATACAAAATCAGCCTAGTTTAGTTCAGGAGTGTTCTTACTGCTGTGCTGTTTGCTAGCCTTTCAGGGGCTGCTTTGATTTTTTTCAGCGCTTCAGACTGCAGCCCTTCCTTTGTTATCTCCTTTATGGCATGTACATGTTGTGCAATAATAAACTGGTTCGTTTCAGATGTTTCCAAGAGCCATTATCAGAAAACTGTGCCACACATTTTATACTGTGCATCACATTTTCCCGGATTAATCACTATATTTTCACTTGCATGCATGCATCCACACTGTAATGGAGTTAAACCACAAACGTGTTAAATTGTTCAAAATTATTGTAATTGTGGAATTTTACCATGACAGGGTGGACAGCTTAAGCTTTACTTAGCTTTTAGCCAAGTATGGAGACAATATGTGAAATTAATATTATTAAATACTAAATTTAGCACGTGTCATCAGTCCCTTGAAAATAAAACAGTGTGAAGGTTGTGATTACTCTTAATGTCAAAGTTTACTTTCCTATAGGGGCGTAGCTATCCTAGAAAGACTGGCTAAACAGTGAATTCTCAGACAATAGTTTAATGTTTTAAAAAACAGCTCTGTTTGTGTTATTTATAGGTATATGTTCGAGTAAAATGGACATTGTAGTTTTATTCTATAAACTACAGGCAACATTCCCCCCAAACGTAAAAAATAATTGTCATTTAGAGCATTTATTTGTAGAAAAGGATTTCTACAAATAATTTCTGAAATAACAAAAAAGATGCAGAGCTTTCAGACCTCAAATAATGCAAAGAAAACAAGTTCATATTCATAAAGTTTAAAAGTTCAGAAATCAATATTTGGTGGAATAACCCTGGTTTTTAATCACAGTTTTCATGCATTTTGGCATGTTCTCCACCAGTCTTACACACTGCTTTTGGATAACTTTATGTTACTCCTGGTGCAAAAATTCAAGCAGTTCAGCTTAGGTTGATGGCTTGTGATTCTTCATCTTCCTCTTAATTATATTCCAGAGGTTTTCAATTTGGTAAAATTAAAGAAACATTATTTTTCAGAGATGTAGCTTAATGAATAATTTAAATGTCTAAATTATTTAAAACATATTTTCAAAACTTTAGTAAATAATTTTAATTTTCTTTTTGTTATTAAACCATTTAAATTATAATTCAACTTATAAAAAACACCCCCAAATTAAAGAAAACTGTATAATGTACAAAAAATGCTTTAAAATTAAGCTTAACATTATTCCTCTATATTTGTAATAATGTTTGTTTAAAAAAAATCTTGAAAACTGTATAAAAATTAAGCAATATTAGTGCACATTTTTAGAAACATTACAAACAGTACATTGCCAGTCAGTTTGGACACCTTTTCATTTAGTGTTTTTCTTTATTTATTTATTTATTTATTTATTTATTTTTTTACATTGTACGTTAACATTAAAGATTTGAAAACTATTAAAAAAACACTAAATCCTAAACCATATTTTTTCATTACTAGCTCACATTTTTTAGGATTTTTTCCAAATTTGAGCTGAGGGTAGAATCAGCTAAAATTTGGGACTTTAGTGTCCCTTTAGTTTAAGCAAATGATGTGGGGTTGGTTTATGCTGCAGTTGGTCTGCAGGTCTAGGTTCAGCAACAGTATGTGCTGAAAGAATGAGGACAGCTGACTACCTGAATATACTGAATATAGACCAGGTTATTTCATCAATGGATTTTTTCTTCCCTGATGGCACGGACATGTTCCAAGATGATAATGCCAGGATTCATGGGGCTGGAATTGTGAAAGAGTGGTTCAGGGAGAATGAGATCATCATTTTCACACATGGATTGAGAGAGTTCACCACCGAGTCCAGACCTTAACCTCATTGAGAATCTTTGGGATGTGCTGGTGAAGAGCTGCTTTGTGCAGAGGTCAGACTCTACCATCATCAATGCTGTTGCAAGATCTTGGTGAAAAATGAATGCAACACTGGATTGGAGTAAACCTTGTGACATTGCAGAAGATTAATGAAAGAATGTCACAGTGAATGTGCCATATTGCACCTCCAGGAACTTCTCACCTTCATGACAGAGAAAACTATTCCAGGTGACTCTACCTCATATAGACACTGAGATTAAAATACCAAGAGAGTGTGTGCAGATCTGTCCTTAAAGCTAAATATGCTACTTAAAAGAATCTAAAGTACAAAACCAGAGGTGGAAAGTAATGAATTACATTTACTCAAGTTACTGTAATTGAATATATTTCATGAGTAATTTGTAATTTTTAAAGTAGTTTTTAAAATAGGTAATTTTACTTTTACTTAAGTACATTTTGACACAAGTATTTTTTTTAAACTTTGCTACATTGGAAAACTATCAATTACAGAGTAAAAAAAAAATAAAATGTGAAAAAAAACAATTGTCTGAATAATAAAAAAAAAAAGCACGGATGCTCGCGCATGGAATAATAATAATGAGGCAATAACGTCCTCATGCAATGCAAAATGTGCCCCACCGGACAGAGCTGTCAGCTTTCAAAACTTCCACATCAAACCTGCGAAAGCATGTGGTGGTATATATTTTTATCATTAAACAATCTGCTTAAATGTTAAAAAAACATGTAAATAGCAGTTAAAAGCATAGCAATGACAAGTTAAAAATTAATAATGAACTGTAAAACTATAAAAATACAGTTCATAGTCACCTATATGACCAAAATTTTTTAACAGTAAAGAAAAAAAATGGATAATAGAAAACTATGCCACTTGTTCTTGAAAATGTTTTATGGGGTGGTCTGAACAAATACTGCCTGAAAGGTCCAAATTATTATGTGGAATAATAGTTTATTAAAAACGATTTCATTTATGATTTGTTTTTACTTTTTTTACATGAAATAATTAAAAGTAACTATGTAACTTTTACTCAAAGTACATTTTAAATTGAGTACTTTTTACTTTTACTCGAGTAGATTTTTAGATGGGTACTTTTACTTTTACTTAAATAGAATTTTAGCAAAGTAAAGGTACTTTTACTCAATTACATTTTTTCAGTACTTTTTCCACCTCTGTGTAAAACATATTCTGATTTTTTTTAACAAAATAATTCCACCTGTGTTTCTGTATAGCTAAAAAAAAATCATAAAAAGTAAGAAAACACACTGAATGCAAAGAGGTGTGCCCAAACTTTTGACTGGTGCTGTATTTCTGTAGGTACATGCTGTTCTCATGGATTGCACGTGTCCTGGTCAACATGTGAAGTATACAAGCTATACGTTCCCTCACACAAACACACCTCCACTGACCATATTAGGAGAGCAGCGTGAGGGAGCTGTTTGGGACGGAGTTGAGTCACTGGACTCTGTGGCGCAACTGCTCACACTCAGCATTAACCACCACAGAACTGAGCCTTTTTACCTCAGCTCACAGGAAGAAACCCCACCAAGGACAACTGAGCTTTGTGAGTAGTTTTACAGCAGACTTTACACACACACACACACACACTCACACACCCTCACACACACACACACACACTGTCTAGAACTTGTCTTGTTTACATTCGCAGCTGTTATGAGGGGCTTGGCTAGGCGTGTGTGTGAGGAACGCCTCAGATTACTACAGTTAAAGCTACAGTCCCTCACATTCTCAGTCTGTCCACTTTCTTCTATCAGCTTAGAAAAGTGTAAAAGTGTCCAAATTTTAGGTGACTAATCTTTAATAAATGTTATATGAAGATTAAATGTACAAAACTCAGTTTAATGTTAAAGTTTTAGATAGAAACTAATATAAAAATCCAGGTATGCATAAACCAGTTTACCCTATGTAGTTATGTAACTATAGCTCTTGAAAAAATTAAGAGACCACTTCAGTTTCTGAAGCAGTTTCTCTGATTTAGCTATTTATAGGTATATGTTTGAGTAAAATGAACATTGTTGTTTTATTCTATAAACTACGGACAACACTTCTCCCAAATTCCAGATAAAAATATTGTCATTTAGAGTATTTATTTGCAGAAAATGAGAAATAACAAAAAAGATGCAGAGCTTTCAGACCTCAAAGAATGCAAAGAAAACAAGTTCATATTCATAAAGTTTGAAGAGTACAGGAATCAATATTTGGTGGAATAACCCTGATTTTTAATCACAGTTTTCATGTATATTGGCATGTTCTCCTCCAGCAGTCTTACACACTGCTTTTGGATAATTTTATGCCACTCCTGGTGCAAAAATTCAAGCAGCTCAGCTTGGTTGGACTTGTGATCATCCATCTTCCTCTTTATTATATTCCAGAGGTTTTCCATTTAGTAAAAATCAAAGAAACTCTTTAAAACAAAATTCTAAGTGGTCTCTAATTTTTTTCCAGAGCTGTATAGTACTTTAGATAGGGCCATTTATGTAGCTAGTACTTTAGGGCTTAAATTCGTAATTTTTATTAATTAAACATTTTCTGCCTTGTAGATTAATAATAAAGTCACCCAAGCTATGAAGAGAAACATTTGGAATTATTTAGTAAACAAAATAAATTGGTTGGGTGTAAAAAATATGCCTTCTTGAGCGTACCATATAAATCTTATATATCTTCAGTGCTTTATAAAAATCATATTTTAGTTTGAGAAACATACTTAGCATTAAACTACAGTACCAGTCAAAGGTTGGACACACCTTAAATGAAATAGTTTTTAAACTTTTGTAAAGTTGTGAAGAGTTAGAGTTGGTATACGGTGAATAACCCTAGGTCAGTCAACCTGAAACGTGTCAAGAACTTAAGAAGGTATGCTCAATTTCAGTCGCAAAGACCAACAAAAATGTTATGATGAATCACCCCAGTAAAGAAAGACCAAGAGTTATTTCTGTTGCACAGGATAAGTTCATCAGAGTTACCAGCCTGAGAATATGCCAGTTAACAGTATTTTGGTATATTGGTTTGTTTAACATTTTGAAGTTTATTCTCTTTGATAGTGTGAATGAATTCAGTATTAATTTACAATGTAGAAAAAAAAATAATAAAAAATTGAGTAAAAATGGTGTGTCCAGTTTTGACTGGTACTGTAGGATAGATTTCCAGATCGGAATATTGTCTTTGTAATATCAATCCACACATATGAACAACTGGACTGTTACTGATTGTGTGTTTATGTGTAGGAAATGAGGGCTGCTCTCAGAGAGCACACCTGGGAGAGCTGGGAGTGGGACACTGAGGGAAAGTCACCTGATGCCTGTTTGTCTTCATGCCACCAGTCTGTTTACTTCCACATCAGCCCTCTGCTGGAGAGCCAGGGCACTGCAGGCGTCCGAGGAACTAGAGGTGAGATGCTCTTAAACAGTTCAGACTGATATTGTGGATGAGGGAAAGCACAAAAATGTGCACCGTGGCATCTGGAACTGAAGGGTAGAAATCTTTTCCCCAAGACCAAACTTGAGCATTTAAATTTAATACAACTGAAAACTTACATGCTGAAACTCACTTTCTGTCAGAGTCAGGTCAGATTTTTTTTAGATCAATCTGTTTATTGAGTTTTAATCAAACATAACAAACATGTGTTTAAGAGAATAAAAGTTATAACAATTTAACGTGACCAGAATCAAAATAAATCAAAATAAATGAAAATAAAGTAAAAGAAAAAAAAACTAAAAGTAAAATAGACAAGAGCAAAAAAAGTCAGTCAGTTAAACTATTAGAATAGTAGTGGGAAAGTATAAGGATATGGGGACCTTAAAAAACATTACAAGTCATTGAGGAAGTGCAAGGGAAGATACATTTTAGATATAGTCAAAAAAGAAGTCCCAAACCTTATGGAATTTCCGTAAAGAGCCAGCTCTAATACATCTAATCTAATACATCTAATCCCCCCAGAGTCACTTTTTTACAGTCTAATTGCAAAGACAATTCTAGCCAGATGCTGCCACCCACCCACTGCACTGTCCACTGTAGGAGGTAATGACATATATTGTCCCAGAGTATTCAAGTTACACGTGACATTGTGGACTGATGGATGTTAAATTCCCGCACAACTCAACCGTTCAAATACTGATAATTCATTTTGCCTTGCCATAAGCATGCTGGCCAGTGTTCAACCTCACTCACAAGATTACACCTCACGCCCCAGCTATCCCATGACTTATGACATATCAGTGCATGTATTTAGAATGGATAAAAAAACTTTGTAGATTTTAGGTATAAAATAAAAGTAATTTCATTAAGTAGTAATAACTATGGAGTAGAATAGTGAACTAAAATGAGTTATTTTCTTATTTTAATGTTACATGTTCTGCAAATGTTACAGGCTTCACTCATGGTGAGCACTACTGGGAGATTGAGTTTCTGGAGCCTCTGTATGGCAGTTCTGTGATGGTGGGAGTGGGCACTCTGAATGCACGTCTGCATGCAGAGGGTCAGTTCATCAATCTAATAGGTGGGTTGTTCCAGAATGTTGTCTTTGTTTGTACTTGTGGACATTGAAAAGTATCACAATTGTTTAATTAATTCATTAATTTATTATTTATAGTTAGACCACAACTCAATTTTAAACAATTTTCCTACTATCTCAGTTGAACCTGATTTAGGGGTTTGCTAAAAATCTTGCTAACATTTTTCTATATTGTGAACAATATTATACCCTAAAATATTGTGCCATATCACCCGCCCCTAATTATCACTTCAGGGTTCTACTTTTCTGCTGTTTTTAGCATAAGAAAAATGTACACTGTTCTCATTTCCCAATATATATCTACTAGAGACAGATAATATTTGTCCAATATCATTTATTTTATTTTAATCCTGGATATATGGAGATATTTGGAGTGCATTTTTAGTATCATGACATTCTGCATCATTAACAAATCTGAAAAAAAAAAAACTTGTATTTTTTAAATGTCAGTAAGGGGTGTGCCATATCATATCGTATGCAATAATAGATTTGAATTTTCATTTTGATGCAGTAGTGTATTCTTGAATAATTTTTTTTGTAATTTAGTAATTAAGTCATATCGCCAAGAGTATCATTATCATGAAAATACCATGCAATATCGTGATATTATTTTAGGGCCATTTTGCTCACCCCTAACCTGTTTCACTTAGAATTGTTAATGTGAGATTCTGAGTGGTTCAGCAGACTGTCAAGAACTGTCAGTTTTCCCAGATTCCCAGATCATTCTGACAGCCTTGCTGTTTCTTAGTGGGGAGATGGCGCTCTTTTCCTACATCACTTCTAGTATGAAGCTGGCCAGCACAGGCTTCTGCTGGCTGTTGTATCCTGTTGTTGGGGGATTACTATGGACGGAGTTCATACCAACAGGGATTGGCTAATTGGCTTTCAAATGGGGTTTGGTTGTCTAATAGACATTATGTACACTAAATAGCATTGCACACACTGTAAAGTGTATGTGTGTGTGTGTGTTCGTAGGTATGGACACTGAAAGTTGGGGTCTGTCATATAAAGGCTTTCTCTGGCACAACGGCAGAAGTAGAAAGTATACAGAACCTTTCTATGACAGAAACACAGTCATCGGGGTTTTACTGGACAGAACCGCAGGAACACTGACATTCTACAAAAATGGAAAAAACCTGGGACTGGCCTTCTCTGACCTAGATCGGGTGAGTTTTTCCATAATTAAAGCCTATAGAAAAACAATGTGCATTTATAATATATAATGTACTCAATCATGTCTCATGCTGCAGGTAAATCTGATTTGTTTATCAAATCAGATCTGTTGAAATTACTGACTGTCCACACTGTTTTGCAAAGTTGCATGGTTAAAGTAGAGAAAATTACATTTTGTTGCTGTTGGACAAAACATCTTATCTCCGAGCTAACAGAATATATATATATATATATAAAACTACTAGTCAGTGTAAAAAGATTTCAATCCAAGCAATTTCAGAGCATTTCTGTTCTGTTCTGCTCAATATGAAATGTAGGCATAAAGAACCACTGCCATATTTAAAAGGTGTCAAAAAGTAAAACTTTTTTTTTTCATGGACAGTGAAAAAATTATTATATTGACTACTGAGCCTCAAAAAACAGCCGAAGAATCTTTTAATAGTCTTGAGTAATCAATAATTAATAATGACAATTGTATTGTTGCTGTTTCCTGAATCAGACTTAAGCAATAGAACAATAGAATTTTTTAAACAGTTTCTTCCATCATTATGTTTTTATCAGAACACAGAACAGCCAATCAGATTGTCTGGTTGTGACTGATGAATTATATTATTTTAGTAATATATTTGTAGTTTCTGTATTTGTATGCCCCCTGTGTCTTCAGCCTTGTCTTGTATTAAAGTGTGTGTATGTGTGCGTGCAGGTTGCCAGTGCCCTATACCCCATGGTGAGTTCTACAGCCCCTGAGACTGAGCTGCAGCTGGGCTTGAGAACATCCCGCCTCTCCTCCCTGCAGGAACATTGTATACACACCATCACACACTGCCTTGGAAAACTCGGACACACACACTCGCTACCCCTGCCTCGTGCATTGTGCTGCCAAATACACACATAGAGGGTACAAAGATAACACATATATACTTTAAACCACCTTCATTTTTGACTGGTGTGGTATTTAATAGTCAGAGGCTTTGTTCAAACAGCAGCACTGGCCGACTCCGGGGAGGTGCAGAGGTGTAGATCTGGCCAAGGAATAGTATCAGTGTTTTTAAGGCAACCTGATGAGATGGTAGCAACAGCATGTGGATAAACATTGTCCATTGTTTTGCTAATGAGGTTTTGGCCCACGAGTGGATAAGTTTTATAATGATTTTATAAGATATAAGTTCTAAAGGACACATATGTCACCATGGGTTCTTTTGGGATAAGCAAGAAAGATCCAAACTCAGGGTTGCCAGATATAGACAACAGCACGTACAGTGTTCTGCCACGGGCAAGCTGGCTTTTTTCTGCTGAACAAGTAATCACTCAGCTTCAGTACGTTTGCTTACCACCATAACTAGCGTAGTAGACTGGGGCATTTTGGACACTGCAAACCATATACATTAAAAATTATTAGCTACAGAGTAAGACTCGTCGCTTGCCACTGTGTGTCTACCTGGCAACCCGCGTGAGCCTTTCCTCTGAGGAGGAGAGGGCAGGGCAGAACTCGCTCGCATTTATAACTGATTCAACCAACCACAGCACACTATCATTCACCATTTATTACTCACATACCATTTATAACCACATTTACAAAAGTACAGATCTTTAAAGCAAAAGAGATCTATTTCAACAATTCAAAACAAAACAGAAAACAAATAACTCAAAGAACTTCCACATGGGGACAAAGCAATTTTCCACCTGCAAATCAGAAATACAGATATCCACAGCACAGGTAAACTGGTTGGCACTGGGACAAGTTTTACAACAGAATGGCACAACGATGTGGACAGGGAAGATCTAAACAGCTAAAAACCATTTTAACCTAATCTAAATTAATGGCCACTTGACCTTAGTAAGGCACACAAAACACGTTTGAGATTGGGGAGGGGGTAGGTTCACTAAACAATTTAAGCCACTGGTCCGCATGTCAACACATGACTGCATTGACATGAACTTGAGGTTGACGTACATACACAGTAAACAGTTTTAATACGGAGGAATACAATACTTTACTTGGGTAGAGCTAAATCCTCCTTATCCCTGCTGTAAGCACTGGAGTCCTAGACGTTAAACCTCAATTGGGGAAAAAATCCCACTGTGCAAAGAATCAGTTATAATTATTTGAAATTCCTCCTTTAAAGCAAAATAGGAGTGTCTGTCAAAGCCCCATGAATCTAACTGTAGAAGTAGTGATGTACTTTCCTCTGCAACTTCTAACAGCTTTAGATCTGCTATGATGTTTGTTCATAGTGTGATTAAAACACATAGATAAAACAGAGGGCAATGAATATAGAGCTTAAAATCTGACACATATTAGAACTAGCATTTTGTAGATTTAAATTAAATTGACTTGATCAAGTAAAACATATTCATAAATTTTTTTTACATTGTTTTTTTGTGTCAAATCTCTTTTATTTAAAACTCAATATTTAACCCAGATATAACAGATAAGTTTAAATTATAAGATACATTTATGGTTGTAAATTTCTTAAACAACAGCAAATTTTCCAATCAAGTAAAAAATCAGAAATCATCCCAAATTTATGAATTACATTATTAAACACTTAAAATTGATCAAAATTCAATTTAATGAAAATATACACATGCAAGCTCAAATATTTAAAACCCTCAGATTTTAAGCTTCATAGCTTCATAAATGGAGGGGTCTTTATTCTGTATTATATACTGAATCCTTACTGACTCGGTAAGTCCCAGGCACTCCAGCTAAAATACTGTTCGTTGAATTACAACAAACAGATTCATATCATTTGAAAGAGGAAGAAGATTTTTAAAATCTTGCTCAGAAACCTGTTTTAAGGAGGAAAAATATTCTGATACAGTTTATTCTTTGGGTAAAATACAGCATCACCAAAATGTACATATACCTAAATCCATAGACACCTTTTTACTTGTCTAGAGAAAAATAGAGTGAGCGTATTGGGGAGGATTACGGCAGCTCACAGATAATTGTTTTTTTTCTGAGACCTGTTGCAAAGCTTTCATAATCAACGTTTAAAAAAAAAAAAAAAACATTTTTCTCCCCTATTTCATTAACAGCTATAGGTAGGGCTGGGCGATATGGGTAAAAGATTAGATTACGAAATTTAAAGACATTTTCACCATACACAATATTTCAAAAAGCAGACAAAGTGCACAAATATCAGCAGATTCATTAAATTCTACTCAAATAATATCCCATAGTACAGTTCAGTGTTTTTATCTAGAATCTGCTGCATTTATTAAACAGGACTAATTATACTTTCTGTAATGAAATGTGCAGTTGGTCAGTGCAGGTCTTTAAGCACTAACAATAAAAGTATATTGTGTATCACACAATTACATACATAAAGTTTTATTTTCACAATATATTAAATATTGTCATATTGCCCACCTCTAGCTATAGGCATTAAGCATTTACAGCCACATCAACAACAAAAAAAGTACAACAGCATGTCTGTCTGCAGTACTGACACTTGTGCTCTGAATTCAATGAAATTTGCACTCTTTAGAAGCCCCACCAACGTGGTATCCCGTTGATATCCTGTGCTGAATTAATGGAGAATTAATGCAAAATGCAAACTAAGAGAGGGAAACAAAGTAATTGAGAATGGTTTGATGTGAATGGCTGGATTGTATGTAAAGAAACATTACACAAATTTTGTTACATTGGTTGCAATAGGAAAAACATACATATTGTAATGAATACTACATAAATATAGCCGGTTTATTTACTATGCAACACAACCAGTATATATATGCTGGTAATTGTCTAACTGTGGTAAATCTTGTTGTGGGAGAGATTTGAAGTTCAACCTCCAAGAATGTATAATGTAAAAAAAATCTGAATAATGTTGTAGGTCACTTTTTTTTAAATCTATTGTAAAATGAGGTCTTTAAAGGTAATGTATTTTATATAATTGGGGAAAAATTGAAGGACACTTAAAATTATCTATAGATATAATAATAAAGTATGTGACTATCCTAGTATTTTGCCTCTGGTCTCATATTTTGGTTTATGACCAAATTTCACGTGATGGATTTGTATTTATTTAATTAATTTATTGTTGGTATGTATGTATGTATACCGTCTGCATGTCAAACCAATAAATAAAACAAAAATAAGCTCTCTGAGTGTTCCAAGTGGACTAAAGCACTGCCACTATGAGCCAAGGATCGCAGATTCAAATCCCGATCATGCAGCTTGCTATCAGCAGCCTGAGTCTGAGAGAACATATTTGGCCTTGCTCTCTCCCCACATCACTCCCAAGGTGACGTCAGCCAGCACAGGCGTCTGTTAGCTTATTTATCAGAGCTGGGTTGCTGTGCTTTTCTTCCAAGTGCAGTAGGGCTACATCAGCAGCAGTTTGAAAAGAGGAGGTTACTGACTTCACATGTATCAGAGGAGGCCTTCTACTAATAATAGTCCTAATGAGTAGGTTGGGTAATCAGCATAGCAGAATTTGGGAAGAAAATGGGATAAAGAAAAATCTGTAATTTTGAGATAAGAATAAAACATTGTATAGTGATTTGTATGTAATTTGGGATTAGACCTCTTGTGTTTTTTTTCTTGTTTGTGGTTTGTGGTTTTGATATCTTTTTTTCGAGTTATTTTTCACCCATACAGGGCAAGCATTCTTATGCAACTGTATGCAAACTCTGTATGTGTGGATGGAAATATTCTGATTTTAAGTTTCTTTAAAACAATACACTTCACATCAAGCCACATCAAGTTGTTAACATATAAATGGAGAGTTAAATAAACAGAATTCCCCTTTATAAGTGTCTCACTGAGAGTGCAGGTTTAGGATCAGCTCCACCATGCTTAAGATTGCGGCCATTACACTGTATAATACAACAGCATTCATATAATCCCTGACTCGTTTTAAAGTATCTCAGTACATCTGAGATTATCTGAACATTTATGTGTAATAACAATAATAACAGCAATAATATGACAAAGTTATACATGAAATATAAATTGTATATAGTACGCAGATGCTTCATACAAGTGTTCGTCTTAAAACCTTAAGACTCCTGCTCCACCAGACTGCAGCTATCTACAGCAAATTGTTCAAAAAACAAAAAATCATTGACAGCAACACAGTAGAAAAGATGATACAAATAATATACATGTAATAAAAATAATGACTAACTTAGAGCTTTTAAAGGCAATGTAAGTTTAAAATAAGTGTTTCAAGTTTGATTATTAGTGCTTTATCTATCTATAATCGGCCCATAGCTGAGACTATGGCTCTTCCAGGAAAGGGGTTTTCTCGGTCACAACAAACCCTTCCGAAAGGGTTAAAGAATCATCGCCAAATAATCTTTAAACCTTCATAACCTTCTTAAACAGATGTTCAAAACTGAGCTAGGCAGATGTGTTTTGGTTTGAGAGCAGATAAACTACAACTCTGGCTTACCAGTACCTGTATAAATGATAAACAACTGGAAAAACATGGATAAACTGATGGAATAAACAATGTCATATTTCTGATTGTCTGAATTACAAAAAAAAAAAAGGATACACTATCTTAAACCGGAAGTCTACACAAATTCTGTACCTGCCAGTTTTACTCCTGCGAAGCCTCACCCATTTACAACACTCATGCATTTGGCAACACTAAAGGAGAGAAGGAGAGGGCCACAGCATGATGGGCGGAGTTACAAAGAGTGGAAACATCTCTAAATGGGGTCTGCTGCTCCTCATTAGGCGAAGACCTCTTCATGCAGGTCCAGCAGGGTACGGGTGAAGTTGTTGATTGGTCCAATGGAGCTCAGCGTCATGGCAGCATCTTGTCCCCACAGCAGATTAGGGCCGAACACAACAGCCAGGTTTGTGTTGGTCATTTTGTTTGCTTCGCTCTCTGCTGACACCTAAAAGAGAAGAACAGCACGTGTAAACTAATGTAATGTTTCTTTAAATGGTTAATATTAAAATTCGGAACTTCTATCCCCTTTGGTTGGACCTTCAGAACCTGAACTGAAGGTCTTGCACATCAGAGTAAGGAAATGATTGTAAAAGAAAAATCTTGAAATTATTCAAATACATGGGCGATATTTTATTAATCTCAATTTAGAGCCAACAAATATATGAACTACTGTTTATTTAAGGTTTATTTTCAAGGGAATACATCATTTTATGGAATAGCAAGCAGCTCCTTCAATCTTCCAATCAGCTTTTATATTCAACAAGCTGCAAAAATAACCTCCTTATATATTTCAGTTAAGGAAAAGTACAAAATATGAAAAATAGTCACAGTAGATACACATAAGCCTATCTACTCAGATGTACAACTCTAATTTCCCAATTTTGAAATGAAAACAGCCATTCAAATAATCAAATTCATTCGACTGATCATTTAGCTCTAGAGGAAACCACAGGAATTTTGAGTTAGATTGAGTGGGACTAATTTTCTGAGAAAAAAAAAATCTAGGTCTGTTGAAAAGCCCAAAGTACACAGGATCACTGACTTCAGCTCTAAACAAAATTATTAGTTGAAAAACATTCCTAAAACACATTTGCATGCTGTCATTAAGATTATAGATAAAGTCATCAGAATGTATTTGCTTACCTGAGCAAGGAACTGGATGAGGAATCGCAGTGTTGCATAGTTCTCCTCAGGAAGTGACCTCAGCATGTTTTGGATTGTTACGACTTGAGACTCACTGTCCACGTCTGGAAAAAATATTACCATGTAGATGAAAAAAAAAAAACGAATTTAGGTTAAAAATAATAATAAAAAAATAAAACAATAATCAGTATAAAATATACCCATACTCTTCAATTTATTGAAATGATGGGTGCAATGATAAGCATGCATCATTAAAGAGGCTGAAGTTTACTACTCACTCTGAAAATTGACAACATCATTGTAGAGCCTGAAGGTAAGAAGAGGTTCTGGGAGCTCTCTGAGGAACGTCTTCAAGATCACAGCAGCCAAATGGACATCCTCAATCTGGAAGAAATTCACTTCCTCCCCTACACATGCACACAAACACAAGCATAAACAAACAATCTTATCATTACATTTTTCTTTAAAGACAAGACAAGACAAGTACTTAGTAATCCAGACAGAACAGATTTTAGATTAGCTTTATGATGGTACCTGAGTTATATTTGAGCTGGATGTTTTTAACAAGGCTGACATTAGCTGACCGCCGGAATATTCCTTCTGTTTGCAGACCTGAGTGGAGAAGAGAGAATTGAGAGCAAGAAAAAACAAAAAATAAATATATAGAAATATCATGAGGAAAGAGAACAGCATCTGAACACAAGACTATACTGGATTGTAGGGCTGTGATCTTTTTGCACAGTCCTACTACTGCATTACTACGCTTTACACTATTACTAAACCAAAAGTAAAAAGACCGGTCTCCTTGGTTAGAGATCAAGCCCATGCTTGCAAACTAAACTGCTTATTCAACTGTGTTTTACCACTGAAAGACCATTTTAATCTTAGACTTAATATAGGTGTGGGATTTAAACACCCATACTGAATGAATCAACTACAATCTAATTATCTTCTGAAAGGGTAAAGTCCATTTAAAAAGAATGCAGCTCACCCTGCTCCTGCAAGAAGCTGATAGTGTCTCGAATCACCAGTGGAATACCGTCAGCATCTGCACCTCTATCTCTCAACCTAAAGACAAAAACAGTACACTCTACTTTAAGGACAGTTTGGCACACCTTGCACGCAAAGCTGCTTCTGCTTCTTTATTAGCTGCTAATTGAAAATAAAAAGTGATCTAAAATTGCTTTACAAACTAGTGTTTGTTCAGGAACAATCATAAAACAAAAATACTTCATCTTATTAGGTTAGTGTGGGCAATTGAAATGCAAAGGTCAGGTGTGGCTGCTATAATGAGCAAATGGCACATTTTGTACTTTGTTAAGTAACAAGTTAAACATGATGCAAATAATAATTGCTCACATTTTATTGTATTTTTTTATCATTACAGATGACAGCCTCACTCCCATGGACATCATTAAGATGTACTTTACAGCTTATGCACAGTGAAAACAGGAATAGGGAGAAACTTGAAAGACCTACTTTCCCCACAGGCCAGGGTCCTTCTTATTACTCTGAACTGTCACTGATTGAGGTATGGTAATATTGTGGTACTTTTTAATGTGTCTTTATTTTACCCATATTCTGTGTTCTGTTTTAAATAAACTGTAAAAGAGATTATATTGCCTAAGATGCATGAAAACTGTGTTCAAAAACCAGGGTTATTCCACCAAATATTGATTTCTGAACTCTGTCTTTATAATATGAACTTTTTTCTTTGCATTATTTAAGGTCTGGAAGCTCTGCAAACCTTTTTTGTTATTTCAGCCATTTCTCATTTTCTGCAAATTAACGCTCTAAACGACAATATTTTTATTTGGAATTTGGGAGAAACGTTGTCTTTAGTTTATAGAATAAAACAACAATGTTCATTCTACTCAAACATATACCTTTAAATAGCAAAATAAAAGAAACTGATTCAGAAACTGAAGTGGTCTCTTATATTTTTCCAAAGCTGTATATTAGCCATCAGTTACTCATGCTCTCTAAAGATCAGGTCAGGCATTAAAATAAAATTAACAGAATCAGTAATTAACATCAGCAAAAATGACGGAGGTACCGAATTATTGTTACAGGATATCTTACTTTAAACAATGTTATATTGATTATTACTAATATAAAATACATTATATATTAGATTCATTCTATGTAAATCAACATGTGGGTAAATATTCTTTCGAATCCTGTGGAAAAGGAGTTTCTCACAGTTGTTCTTTAGATATGGAGGTGCTGAAGAAGTTTAGTTTTGCTGTGAATGGCACAGGTACCTCAGAAGCTTTACAACAAACAAAGAAAACAAAGAAAAAATGTCCATAGGGTTATCATTGCTAACAGGCTGTACAACAGTTTAAAGACACTCACACTGAGAGCGGCACCCCAAACTGCTGGAATGGGAGAGGGGGGCTGCGGGGTGGCGATATTGGACCAGGGACCACAGACGGCTTCAGGTTGAGACGGATCTTATCATCATACCTAGAAACAGCAAGACAAATTAAATGAAGCGTATGTGTAGAGTGTAGGAACCAAGAATGCTTTGACAACAATGTGCAATGCAGTAAGAACGGTGTTCTATACGCATATTGAATAAAATGTGGGGAAAAAAATATATATATATATTGTTTTTAATGTGACAGACGCAAAAAAAGATTCATGTAAAAACGGCGTTCATATACAGAATTAGAAATCATATTTGGGCCAGAACTTACTTTTAATTGGAAAGAGCTTCTTTTTGGGTTTTTACATTCAACCTCACTAAGCATTTAAACAAAGTATTTATTTGGTATACTCAGTTTAGCAGTGAGGAAAGCAATCACGAAGAAATGGCTTAGGCCTGAAACACCATCAAATGGAAATTGGTATTATATAATTTACAAAATCTATATAATGGAAAGAACAACCTTTTCGGTAAGGCTTCAGAATGATAAATTTGAAGGAATTTGGAAGAAGTGGATAAATTTTATCTCCCAGAAATGCCCATCATTTGTGTAATTTTTGACTGCACCCCTTGTTCTGTTTATTTATTATTTTATTATTATTATTTATTTTCTTTCTTCCCTTTTAAACAAATGTAAAAGATTAATCACATAGTGATGTAATCTGCACTGTTGTAACATAAAAAAAAGATTGCTGTCAAATTGAAATAGAGGGAGAGGGGGGCATTGTCTCTTACATTTAAAAAACAAACCACATCTGAACCACACAAAAAACCTTCTACAGTTGTTAGTCGCAGTATCTTTACTACTATATAGAATCCCCTTTGTTTAGAATGTTGTGTATAAGGATGTCAGTCTGTTAGGATTGTGTTGTGCATATGAGACTCTTACGCTCTGACTCGACTGGGAATCACCAGCTGATCACACTTCACTATCTCCTCCAGCTCGCTCAGGTAGTTTACATAGTGTATCTTACGGCCAAATTTAAAGCTGTGGACACAGACACAGATCTGTAAGGCATACTCAGACTAACACTCAATCATTCACTTAAATCAAAAACAATATAATGTACTATAATTAAGATTCATTTATATCTAAAATCACATACACAGAAGTATTTACCAACTCCAGTCCTATATCTCTGTTTATTGTACTTTCTAACATACAAATTATTAAGCCTTTTGTAAGATGAATCTTGGTTGTTGTAGCAGGAAACAGATCACAAACCTTTTGGCCTTTGTGACTGGTGCTAGAAAATACTGACTCACGCAAAACCTGTTGTTCATCTTATGAATACAGAACGTATACGGAAAGGCACTTGTCATGAATCTGCATGCTATACATTTTTTAGCATTTACATATACTTTTATCCATATCTTGTGCTGGGTATATGTCATTATTTATTACCTATTTATTATTAGTGTAATTAGGGCAAACCTGATGAGTGGTTTGAAGAAGATGAGGACGGTTCTGATAAATATTGTTGGATGGACGATGTAAAATGCCTTAATGTTCTTCTTATACCTAAAATAAGCACAAACAGACAGAACTTTACCATAAATTCTAACGAAATACAAACATAGGTAGGCCTATCACCATAATTACATTATACATTTATCATACCATAAATGTACATGACCTCAATAATTGTCATGCATTATGTAAGAAAAGCACATTAACATTCCGGTAATTAGCTAGTATGTCAACTTTGTTTTTGTTATTGTATTTAGGCTTTATTCAAGAAAGAAAGGTGTTTAAACATGTTTATAGCTCAATATATTTCAATGCAAAAATTATGTAATTGCATCATTATGCTTTTGTATTATAATTATATCAATAACTTGAGACAACATTATAAAAAACTTACCATGACAGGCCTAAACATACAGTGTTCCATGAAAATGTAGCTGTATGCTTCTTCTCTTTGCTCTGAGCTAAAACTACAATCAGAACTGCAATTTAAACCAGACTCAAGATTCAGCCAGCAGGGTGATCACACAACTTACTTTCTTTCAAACTCGCGGTACGCATCACGCAACCAGCTAAGGGACAGCTTGTTCTCGCTGGTCATGCCATGGTGGAAGTAAATAAGTGTGTAGTCACTCTCCACATACTTATCTAGCGTCTGCTTCAGGTACCTACAAAATAGCGTGTGTGATAGTGTATACATTAAATCAGTCAACACACATACAATTAATCAATGCAAAAATGTGCATATTTGCAGCATTAAAAAAAACATTCAAACACTGTCAATTTTTAAATCAATCAACATATGTTTCAAGGCATTAATTATTTTAAAATACAGTGATGTAAAATTGCCTACACCAGCTGACTGTTCCTTATTCAGAGAAAAGCCAGTAAAAGTGAAAGATTTTGAGGAAGTTCTATTTCTGCAACACTTGTGACTCTAAATAAGACAAGCTGACATAGTGATGATTCCAGACAAAAACTGGCCATAGAGCACTTAAAAGCAGAGATGCGTACATGAGTAGTTTATGATGGTCTAGCTGACTGTGGGGGGGCATGCGACAGGCGCTGAACACGATCACTTTTCGGCCAAAGTTATCATCACCTGCAGAGAGAGAGTGAGAGAGAGATAATGTAACTAAATCCTCGTTTAGAGTTTTGTATAGTATTTGAACGAGATCATTAAATACAACAGATCTTAACAGCTCACCTGCTACTTCCACTATCTGATGCTTTGCAATGTCATAGAATGGGTCATCCCGTGCCAGGTGGGAGCCTTCACTGAGACTCTTAATGTCTGTAGCTACACAACAGAAAAGGTTATTAATACATTACGAGTTACGTGGGCTGATTTGTTTCAACACACATCCATGCAGCCATACGTCTATAGTTTTAGAAATTAGGCAGTTTCTCCAATAGAGAAACTGCACAAATAGCACTCATATCTTTGGTTGCACGGCATTTGAAAATCAGTGAAACACACCGGCAATAAATGAGGACATTTGCATCCACAAAACAAATGTACAAATAAACATACAATTATGTATAGATACATATTTTTTCCTTTCTTTTTTTCTAATCCTTTACCATTTTCTACCCAATCTAGCCCCCCGGCCCCCATTACCAGTAATGCCTCCAACACTGGTCAGGTAAAGACCTGCACAAGCCTCCTCAGATAAATGTGAAGCTAGCCACGGCCTCTTTTCAAACTGCCACTGATGTAGCAAACAAATTCTCTAAGAATACATTCAGTTTGATAATACACAATGCTTTGGGCATTTACATTTTTTAAAAACAACAAAGAAACAAAAGAAAAAAACAACCAAAATGTTCTTATCAGTAGGTATAGGTGAATGAGGTAAGCTAAATGCCGCACATACATAAAATATATGAATGAAAACATAACACAATGAACCAAAAGCTATATAAGAACAGGTTTTTGTTCTTTACACAGCTTCCGGCAGCAACGTTAACTTTGTCTCGAGTCATGTTTGTTTTTCATGACATAATGACATCAGGCAAACTACGAGCAGCTACACGTAGCGAGGAACCTGTGATAAGAAGTTACAGAACCTGACAGGGAAAAAAGTAACAAGGAAATAATGTGGGGAGTGTGCTTATAGTCTAATACATTACATTTCTTACTTACACACTGGCTTTGCTGCAGCAAACCCCTCAGGCAGGGGACTATGCGTCACTGGCTATTCATACCTATAATCTGCTACAGTCACTCAGATGCATGAACATGCACATAAATGGGTAACAGCAATCTGTATTAACTTCTGACCCTTCTTCAATCAACCATGAGAATGACCAACAGCCAAGCATTAGCATAATTGTGCTTAGGGCTATTACTATATATATAGACAGCAAGTCAACACTGTGGTAAAATAAAATCCTGCCATAAGTCAGCCTTGCTAATATATTAGAGAGAAAATAAAATGTGTTTGAAATCAAAAGTATGTTGCCAAACATTGTAATTTCAGTAATTTACAATACAATAATACCATGTCCTTGTTTTTTTTGTTTTTTTTACCATACATTCTTTTATTTTAAAAAGGTAATTTAAAAAGCAAACATGAAAATGTATACAAATATAGATACACTACAACCAACATTCTACAATATTCCATTATTTGTCCTATATTACTGATGTCTTAAAGGAAAAAAACTGGTGTAAAATGGACTTGGGGTGTAGTGAAACATGATAACGATAAAGTGTTGTCGAATGGCCCACCTCCGTTCACCCCAGCACCACAGCGCTTTTAGTCGATTCTCCCTACAGACTTACAATGCTAGTGATAGGGGCATAGCTGCCCTACAAAGGAATCACTATTTTTGCACCATTAACAAGCACAAAGTAGCTCCATACTTAATTGATAGAATTCCGAGGGCCCGGACATTTAAAACGAGGCACTCAGAGCTTTGCAAACACACAAGTAGTTTAATAAAATGTATTAAATTAAGTCATGATGAGTCAATTAGCGAGCATGAACAAATGGGTAGGACAGGTTGCAAAATAACTCAGTAAAAATGCATAAAAATAGTGAGTTCTTTGCATGGGCAACACTACACCCTCTATTGCTAGCATTGTAAACCTACTGGGAGCATCGGCTAAGAGTGCTGCATTTTTGAACGTTGAGGGCGAAAAGAGAAAGGCTATTCAACAAAAGGTTAAACTCAATATCATGTTTCACTCAATATCATTTCACACCGGATTTCTTGAACAATATGCTAATAGTCAGTCTCAGAAACAACAAAAGAGCAGAACCAGTATTTGAATGTTTCATTCTAGCATTCCAACCCAACAATGCAATTACAAAACTGGTAAGAACTGGTTTTAAATGTATGCATATAGGACTTACACACATAAAAAGTTACTAGACCGAGCAGTTATGTTTGTACTGACAAGGGCATGTTCACAAACACACAAAGACTAAACTGCACTGTCAATGTCTTAAAAACTGGCCCCTAGTGTTGTCAATGAGCGTTTATGCTTTTTTTTTGTTCTTTAGCATTTAGGATAATTAGCAAATTTTCACTTCTAAAATCATGACAACCTCCACTTTGTTATCAGCTTATTTACAGTCACACCTATTTTTGACCAGAGATGAGGATGAGTTAATGAGCACTCCAATTATTGGGGCTTTGTCTATCTACACTACAGCATAGCTATTGCTACTTTTTAGGTTGCAGTCAAGAGAGTCAACTCTCAAGACATTCTTTATCATCATACACTAAATAAAAATACCTAAAACATATTGTTGATCCAAAAGGAAACTGCAAACGTTTATGAGAAGGCTTATATGCAATAACAACATTTCTCCCAAATATCGAACCTAACAATTTGGGTCACTGCTTTTAGCATAATAACCTTTAAAATCAATAGAAAAAAATGTATTGCCATCACCAGGCAGGATGAGGAGTGGCCCCGAATGATAAGGTTTGAAATCTCTTAACTTTTCTGGAGCGCAAAAGCCAATATCTCAATAACACTCACCAGACTTGCTGAAGCTGACTGGGTCATCAGGTGGCCACTGTTTGTCCTGCACCAGCTTGAGCTGGTCCAGGGCAGCACTGGGAGAGTCATCTCCACCCAGATCATCATGCAGGTCCACCAGCAAATCCGAGGACATGATGGTCCTCTACAAAAACACCACACACAAGGACCTGGCACAAGAGACAAAGAAATGTACATTCAGGCTTACTGTATTATATACATACACATTCGTTTATAAAATGTACATGCCCATACAAACTGACCCATCTGTCTGTTCCATTTGACAGCTGTCAAGCCATCATTCACACAAACACGAACACACACTGTCCTAGCCACAAAAAATATGTACTTTCAATATCTGAAGAAGCAGAGGCAGACAAACACAGCTGGCATTTCAGACACACATTACTGAAATGTGTTTATTCTAAGCTTTCTCTGAGCCAAAAGCTAATAATGTCTTTGCTGGCTTGAGGTCACCTCGCTGTTTCTCTCAGTCTAACCACTGCTGTGCTCAACATCATTCACCACAAACTGCTGCTGCTGCTGCTTTTTTTGCTTATTCTCGCCCCAAATCACACATCTAACCACACAAAGTGATAAGTGCTAACAAGGTAAGAATGCAAGTAGCAGGTCTACTGCATAAAAAAACACCGATATAAGGTTAAGAACAGTCCCTGTTTGTCTATTTTAAGTATAGAATGGTATTAGCTTTTGATCATCACAAACAACAGTGTAATCAATCAACTCACTGCAAATGTCTTGCTGTAAAATGAGTTAAGGCCCCTTTAAATCTGAGGAGCGTGAGTATGTGCATGCCTCTGGCCGTAAGGCTGAAAGCACGAGCGCTTGCTGGATTCAGATACTGATCTGCTGTGACATTTCTTTTCTTTATATATCGCGGGCATGCAGAGGAGGGAGCAGAATTGTGGCTCAGTGGCTGCCCAGCTGAGCAGAAACAGCAGCTTCACACATCAGTGCCACTTAAACGCAGTCCATCTACCATCTTGCCATTGCCAACTGGCACCACAGACTGCCTGAGCACGACTGCAGTATCTTCAGATTAAGAGGGTGCTGGTCTATAACCGGCTACTCTCAGATTGCAGAGTTATAATACGTATGGTGAACAGCTTTAAATGCAGAAAATTATGCAGTAATTCTTATCCTTAACATGCGCCATCATATTTAGAGTTCTTTTCAATGGTACCAGTGGCAACCATGGGTTTCAATGTCTAAAATGCTAATACAGCCATTCGATTAACAATCTAAGATGAGCAGTAAAATCACATTCTGTTGTAATGTTGTAATGTAATTTTGTCCAAATGTTTAGGGACACCCAAATAAACGCATTCGGCTACTTTAAGTGGCACAAAAATCTTGCCTAGTCTCTGTATAAAAAAAAGTGCCAATAGAAATGGTCAAACTAGAGCAGACAAACATGAACCTGTTGGCACAATGCCTAATGCCAGGTGTGAACTTGAGCGGTAGGTACAGAGTTCTCCATCATTGTGCTTTGGAACATACTGGTATAGTTGGAGTTGAGTAATGAGTTGGGGAGTTGTGATTGAGAAAATGTGATGTGAACATCCTGATCACACTAATTCTCTGGTCATATAAGTCAACCCAAACTCTGACTACAATGCTGCAATAAGGTGCACCATACATTTTATCTGATGTGCTTCACCCACTAGCATTATGTCAACATTAAGATCTGAGCACAGGAAGTACTGTTTGTCTACAGTTGTTTGGGTACCCTTTGTGCATGACTGCTTCCTTGGTCTAATAAAAGAAAAGTTTCAACACCAACTTTCTGTGGCGAAACACCAGACAAAGGGGGAACATTTGCAACTAAAAATAAATGGCCATTAGGTTTAGTAGGTACAGCAGGCTGCACTTGGGAAGCGTGAAGGGACGGAAGGGTGTGTTTCTTCTCATGCACTATTCTGCACAGGCAGTTATAAACAAGGCGAGAATGGTGAACGCTTATCACAAGCATTACATTATTGGTTAGATCCTACTGGTTTCATTAAACATACTGAGATTCTTTATATCATAAAATAGAAAGAGGCAAAATTGCAATAGTGTATGGCAATTGTGGTAAGCTATATTTTCAATTTCTATTTGTTTTTGCTCAGATTGGATCTTCACAATTCACATTCATAAATGTGAGTAACATGTATCTGTCCAATGTGAACAAACCTGTCCATTAAACAGTAAGCATGGCACACTAAAATGTTTATCCAAATTGACCCTGTAACTCTGTTTTTTTTGTTTGCTGTCAATTAAATATATGTCATAAATCACAAGTATAATCTGTGGTGTTAATACCTCATGCATGTAAAAGGCGGTCAGAATACAGATTCTGGAATTTCTCAACACTGGTTCTGGCTGATAGCTGGAAACAGGCCCAAATGCATGTGCACTAAGAAAAAGATGCATATAATCTGACCTGACTGCTCACATTTGTGCCGCATGCCCACAAGTCTTATACATATCGTATATGTATTAGTTCATGCACCACATCCATATCATATTAAGGCAATTCCAGTTCAACCTGGAAATATACGAATATAGCGATAGTTGATATGTAAATGTAACAATGTAAATCTTTTTTCTCTCACAATATTTTTGGGCCACTTGCCACCCTTTGGCACATCCCATGCTCTGCTCTCTTTCATTTCACAACTAATTTTAAAGCACAAATACTGCTATTCTTTCAGGTCTGTTTTATCAGCCTCAGTCCTTGATGCAGTTCAGCCCCACAGCATGCTCGACAGACACTTCTGATCTACTTTAGAGAAATGGGACCCACAAGTGCTGTGTTGTTTCTAAATTAAGTGTTAACACTTGAGAACTGTAAAAACAGCCTTGTGTTCCCTGTTGCCCCAGTTTCACATCTCTGTCCCTTTCATCTAGGAGTCATCCAGCTATCAGTGAATGAAAACGCCCAGTAAGGACTTTTTAGGTGGTCAGGAGTATTGTGTGTGTATGTATGTGTGTGTGTGTTCTGAAGCTCTCAGGAACATCATGTGATTTGACAGTGAGAAGAAAACCGAGAGCTGTGAAGAAAAAAAAAAACTACTGCCACCCTTTTTCTATCAAAGGAGGCAACAAAATAACACAGGAAGGTTTTACAAGCAGGACGGCAAATATCTGATAGGTTTACTTTGATAAGGCAGCTATCAGAAAACACTGCTTGGTCATTAACCACAGGTACACGTAAGGTCACATAATTGTAGAAAGCTGACTTCAAAATTCATGTACACTTTAAAAGTAAGCAAATAGCAAAAAAGCTAATGGTTATAGTTATAGACAGATTAGCAGCCAGGCTAAACACTGTACTTCTTGTTATTTTGATGCTTCAGAAATGATAAAAGACTTTGAAAAATATATTATTATAATAATACTTTAAATAATACCTCAGAATATAAAGTTTAGTATGTAAAATAATGTATTTTTTTTTTACCCCATTTCAAATTCCTGACTGTTTGAGGTTAAGTTAAAAAGCAGAAAATTGGGTGTCAATTATGAAAAGAAGAAATGGGTTTTAATTTTTTTTTTATATAGCTTTTTATTTCTGGACCTCAGAGTTAGGATTCAGAGTTAGAATTCTATCATCAGAATTTTGTTACAATGTGTAAAATATAAAAATCAAGAGAACATTACTTCTGTTAGCAAAAGGCAGAATTTAAAAACTACAAATATGGGATGAAAACTCAATTCATCTTCACTATAGTAGCTACATTTAAAAAATACATGTTTTACACCTAATATTCTGGTTTTAAATTTAGCCCCAAACAGAATATAAACATAACTAACTTACATTATTAGCTAAACCTTTAGCTAGAAAACTAACTTAATTTTAGCCGTGGCCTGCTTTATCCGATGTTCAGTGTCTGAAATTACTGTCACTTACTAACTAGCTAACTTACTTGTTGATCCACAAATTAGGCAGTGTCATTGTACACGATTTTTTATTTAACAAACAACAGATATTTAAGACGTTTTTGTCCTTCTGTAGCTAGGGAAACTGAGTCAATAACAGGCAGTTAGTTACCTTTAGTTAGTAGGTTATATTACCAACGCCAATACGATTTATAAAAAGGGTTACCATAACCCAGACACTGCAGCAACTGCACTCTCCAGTTCTTTACTTTATTAATTATAAACATATTTTTTAGCTAGCCAATTTAGCTAAACATGTAGCTAGTTGATTAGTTAGTTAACACTAGCTTGATAGTGTTGTTGTTGTTTTCCTGATTAGCTTAGCTAGCTAACGTTAACTATCCAACTTAACTATGTAACGTTAGCTAGTTAACAGGCATAAACCTACCCAGTACCCAAATAAACTTTATCCTTTAGCTAGCTAACCTAACTAGTTACAAGTGGGACCATCTGAAGTCAGTCGCTGAAAATCCATGAAGTTCAAGTAGACCAGCAGCTAGGTTAGGTTAGCTGTCTAACCCCGGGTTAATTTGTCTATAACTGAGCCTCGTCCACAGAGTTAACGCTAACATTAACGCTAGATAACTTGGTAACACAGCTTTAAAAACAAGGCGTCCCAGTCGTGTTTGTTAACGGTTAGCTATTTAACTAGATTAGCTAGGTTAAACGCTATGGCCGAAAAAATCGTCTGTGTCACGTATATACAGTAGTTAGCTAGCTAGCGGACGCTGTCTGTCAAAATTTCAGCGAGTCTGTTTAACACCCACGTCCACACACTGCTCACTGCAGTAAAGACGGGCTATCTCTATCAACAGCATAGCGCTGTATATGAGTCTCTCAGCAGTACGAGCCCGAAAAGCTAAGCTAACTAAAGCTAAAGCCAGCGCTAGCAGGTTAACAGGGTTAGCCAGCAGCTTGTTTTGGTGTCCTGGTTAAAAAGCACATTTCAGTCCTGTTAAATTCGACACTATCTTAACTCCCCTACACGAACAATAACACCGTATACTGAAACAGGAACCCGTGCACACAGAAACCCGCTCCTAATGAAGAAATGAAAGCGAAAAGCTTTACCTGCTGTTCGGAGCCGCTGACTGAATATTTCTCCACTCTGACAATCAAGCTAATTCAAGCAGGGCTTCCGGCTGCAGCCTGTCACCTCACATTTCACCATAAAAGCTCCAGTTACTGCGGCTTTCTCCTGAGATACAGGTCCAAAACACCACTAATAAATACATATTTCAAATATTTATAGTTAATCAGCTGTACTTCTGAAAGGCAGAAAAGTGATATTTTTTATAAAGGTCAAAATTTCATACTAAAGCTTTAAGTTAACTAGCTAGCTAGACGCATCTGGATATTTTTGGATATACAGCTCTGAAAAAAAAAGAGACCACTTCAGTTTCTGAATAAGTTTCTCTGATTTTGCTATTAATAGGAATATGTTTGAGTAAAATGAACATTGTTTTTTAGTCATTTAGAGCATTTATTTGCAGAAAATGAGAAATGGCTGAAATAACAAAAAAGCAGAGCTTTCAGACCTCAAATAATGTAAAGAAAACAAGTTCATATTCATAAAGTTTAAAGAGTACAGGAATCAATATTTGGTGGAATAATCCTGTTTTTAATCACAGTTTTAATGCACCTTGGCATGTTCTCCTTCACCAGTCTTACACACTGCCTTTGGACAACTTTATGCTACTCCTGGTGTAAAAAAAATAATAATCAAGAAGTTCAGCTTGGTTTGATGGATTTTGATCATTCATCTTCCTCTTGATTATATTCCAGAGGTTTTCAATTTGGTAAAATCAAAGAAACTCAGAACTTTTAAATGGCCTTTATAATTTTTAAGGACTGTACATACACAGTATATTGCAACTACATTGTTATATCAAGGCACATGTTAAAAAATTACTGTTTACTATATTTAAATCTTCTGTATTTTAGCGAATAAGGGATTATTATTACATACATTAAATTATGGGTGGGTGTTGAGTTTGCATAAATTTGAAATCAGGGAAAATTCAATTTTTTTTTATTTGGATTTTATTAATGACAGCTTAATCCTTTACTGTTTTTAAAAACATATGTATGTGCTACTACTGTACACATATCCAGTGATGTCAGTAACGCGTTACTTAATAACGCGTACTCTAATCTGACTCATTTTTTTCAGTAACGAGTAATCTAACGCGTTACTATTTCCAATGCAGTAATCAGATTAAAGTTACTTATCCAAGTCACTGTGCGTTACTCTCTCTCTCTCTCCACCTCACACACACACACACACACCTCCGCTCTCCCCCAATCACACGCATCTCGCTTTCTCCCCTGTCTCTCTCTCTCGCGCTCGGCGTGTCTAGTTTCCTCCCATTCTCGTTTTTCCGCCAGTTCTCGGGCTCCCTATCTCTTTATAAAGGCGTTTTTTCCCGGCCGCGTCCCAATTCACTAGCCAGGGCAGCGGTCTGCACAGATCTGATTGGCATAGGAGAGTGTTTGAAGATTTACACTACACGTGATTGGTCTGCAAGTTTCCCGTGCCGCAGAGCGTGTATACCGTAAAGACAAGAAAAGTTCAGACGCTTTAAATGAACATTGTCAAAATTAAATCCTTCTCAGTAGTTTATCGGTTTGAGTCCGCATTGAACAACGTCTGGGTCCGGATCCGGACCGCAGTCCGCATATATGTGATCCCTGGGCTCGATCATATACACGGTTCTGTTTTATAATACCACTCCTTGCTGCCCTGCAGAGAACAACAGGTTCAATGTTCAGTTTTACAGTGTTAAATATGTCAGGTCAAGAAAGACTTTCAATATTTTATATTTCTTTATAAAAACAAGTATTTATGTTAAGTGAAATCAAGAAAGACCATATTTTATTTTTTATAAAAAAAATATTGATGTTAAGTTAATTCAAGATAAATGGTCTTTTATTTTTATATAAAAAACTTATTTTTTCAGGAAATAGTTCAACTTTAAATGTCTAGAGAAACATTGATGCTGTTAAAAATGCTTTTTCGAATAAAGGGAGTATTGGCAAAACTGGTTATAATTTTTATGTTAAGGCGGCGGGACGTGGTGTGTGCAGCTGCTTAAAGTAACTAATAAAGTAACTTGTAAAGTAACTTAGTTACTTTTAAAATCAAGTAATCCATAAAGTAACTAAGTTACTTTTTAAAGGACTAATCAGTAATCGGATTACTTTTTCAAAGTAACTATACCATCACTGCACATATCTAACTCTGTAATACTGTAAGGATATCTAACTTGACTTATACTAATCACGTTAAATGTTCACAGAAAAAAACAAACAAGTATGAATAAACTATTACAACAATGATATGATACACAAAACCCAAAACTTCAGTAGAAAAGTAACAGGAAATTTTACTGAGGAGAAGTATCAACTCTCAGCATGTAAACATACCCATGAAATTTCAAACCCTTAAGTTCACTTCTCCAAGTTTTAAAGTTAAACCCTCAGTTCAAGTATGTTAAAACTTAAAACTGTTCCCTATATTTTAGCTTTCTGTATTTTGGCAAATATGGGATTATTATTATTACTTTTATTAAGAAAAAAACATACCACTTTCAGATTAATCAACTTTTATTTGCACTTTTATTTCAGTTGGACAAATCCCAAAAAGAGACATATTTGGCTCTTGCATATTCATAAGGACATCAGTCATCATCTGCAGAATCTGATTTTTCAATGACCTTCCTCATCCAGCGGCGCATGCGGAACAGGTGGGTGTAAAATCCGTATTTACCATCCCGATCGCAGCCCTCACCCCACGACACAATACCAATCTGATACCAGCGATTGTCATCAGGATTCTGCAGATGGTAAGAGTGTATGTAGGATTTCAATCAAAAGTAACTTAATGTACTCATATAGAAACAATGATTTATATAGAAGTCCCCAGTGAAAGTCTGTAAATGTGAAAAGAATAGCATTAACAATAATCATCCTCTTACCTTCATTACAAATGGTCCACCACTGTCTCCTTCGCATGCATCACCTCTCTGTGTGTCCTCTGGGCTGTAACCTAAAAGAAAAGCACACAATTACAGTACAATTAATGCTATTTAAATTACACACTTCTGTACACAGTTAAAATATCCTTGTTTCAGGTAATGGTAGCTAGTGAATTTGTCTTTTATTTTTCTGTAAGATAATTTAGTTTGTTTCAAGAAATAACATAATGCTTATTTCAAAAATCCAGAATAAGAAAATATGCCTTCAATAATGCACAAGTACAAGATTGGTGATGCTTCAGCAATGACAGAAGACTAATATTAATTCTAATAATGGTTTTAAAATATTAGGAACCTAAGAATATTAAGTTTGAGATGTTAACTACTGAACGGTCATTGTAATGTTTATCATTGAAATGTTCTGATTCTTTGAGGTTAAATTTGAAAATTGTAATGATGTGAATAACTGCATAATGTTGTTACTGAAATGCAGAAATTTTCAGCTTCTTCTGGGACGAATGTAATGAGATTTGAACTCTTAATTTGTGAGCAGAAGTAAGTTAAAGTAAGAAGGTGGTACTTTTTGTTCACTATTACACAGGATTTCATTCCTTCACCTGCACAGAACATGTTGTCAGTGACACGGATTGAGGTAGACTTGCGACAGGTGTCCTGGTTCACAATAGGCAGGTGAATCTGCTGCAGCACTGCCGGCAGATTCTGTGGGTTTGATGTCCATGACTCCTTCAGGTTCCCCCAGCCTGTCACACGACCCTTGAAGCCCTCAGACATCAATCTATATACAGAACAAAGAGTTGGTATTTTTGCAGGTACTATTTTGAAATATAGAGCTCACACTACAAAAGAAAGGTTTTCTTACAAGTTTGCGACACTTTTGCTGGGCAGGCAGATAGGGTGGATTTCATTAGTGAAGGTGACAGGTTTCTTCATGTGCAGCAGAGCGATGTCCCTGTTAAGATTCTCCTTCCAGTTATATTTTGGATGAATAATGATCTCATCGATTGCCACAATCTTCTCAGTACCTCTCTCGTACCTGAATTATAAAGAAAACAATCAAGGTCTGTACAGACTTACTTTACCTTCACTACATGGGATAAAGTAGTGGGACACACGTCTTAATCAATGAATTCAGATGTTTTATTTAGTCACACTGCTAAAGATGTATACGATTAAGCACCTATCAATGGAGTCTGCCTTTATAAACTTTTCTAAAAGAATGGGCGGGTGTGAAAGGCTCTAAATTGAATTCCAGCTTGATACTGTAATAAGTTGATATCCTTCTAGATATTCCATGATCAAATGTGTGTGGAATTATTGAAATATAGATGTGTTTTGAAGTGTAAATGTAAAATTACACATTGTTTTTCTGACTCAGTAACTGCACAGCTCCAAACCTGTTGTTAGAATTGCAACAGGGGGGGACTAACAATATTAATTTATTTTGATTTAGAATAGAATGTGATACAGGCTTCTGTAGGTGTAATGTGTGGGTGTCCCAATATTTTTGTGCATACAGTGTATAGCTTTACAATTTTATTAGGAAGGAACTCACTTAGCACGATTGTGTTTTCCAAGGCGAACAAGAATATCATCAATGGTGAAGTTCTTGTTCCATGGTGGGTAAAGAATGCAGTGAGCTGCAGTGAGGATCCACTCATTACTGATCAAACTGGCTCCACACAGAAGCTCCTGAGGGCTACGCTTAAACAACATCACCTGCCTGTGGATCAAATCACATTACAAACACATCTTACAATAAAATCATTATGTACTGTGAGATTACCAAATAGGTAAATATAGAAAAAAATAGATATGAACTGTAATTACCATGGTGCACTTCCTACTTCAGCAGAAACACCTCCCACAATTCTTTTAGAATATGATTTGAGCAGTTCAACCTCCGTTCCATCTGCTTTACTTACTTTCTCAAATAGAGGGCGCACTCCACACTCTAAAATCAGACACAAGGACAAAATGAAATGATATAAGAAGAGCCAGACTTTAGCCATTAAAAAAAAGATGATGAACAGATCTAACTGAGATGATCCCTGAAAATAATTAACAGAGAAATTATTTAACAAAAGTAATCGAAGCTTAAGCTGGTTTCAAATCTTTTAAAATATGTCAGCTGTGCAAAACAAGTACATCTATTGCAAAACCTATATAAATACCGCTATTAATGTTGTAAAATTCATTAGTTTCAGCAGCATTTTCGAAGATGTATTTATTATTTTAGAAGAGTATTACATTTTAACAAAATCCTGTTGATTGCACAATGACTTGCAATAGGGAGAATGGTGTCTCAGTCATAACCACCCCAAACATAGAAAGGTTCCTAGCCGTCACAAGCAAACCGCATAAATCCTGTAATATTACTATTATGTGTGGACATGCTTCTTTTTATTGAGATATTGGTTCTGTATCTCTTAAATTGCAGATAAATGCATGTGTTCACCTGTCAGTGATTTTCAGTTTTCAGTTTGAAGGATGATGTTGCCCTAACACTCGCTCTACCGCCTAACAAGAATAAGGACACACTAAGTGGCACGGCCAAGGGAAAAATGGGAAAGGGCCTTAACCTTGCATCTAGTATGTTGACATGCAAATTTTAAGGAACAGAAACAAATGTCATGAACTTAATATCAGGTTATACTTACATGGACAGAAAAGTGACCAGTACTTTTAAATACCGGGTGGGCCCTTCTAAAAAATAGTGAACTGAGAATAAATACACCTCCTGCTATTGCTAAAATTTTTACCTTCTTCTCCTTGGCCGAAGCTGCGAGGGCTAAAGAAAGCAGTTCTTTTCTCTGTAGTGGTCCTCTTCCGATCAGAGTCCTGTTCTACCATCCCTACCAAGGGAGCATCTTAAAGACAAGAGAGAAGACATCTTGTTTGAGAAGTAAAAAAATGTTAATATTTTAATTTAATATTTTAGTAGACATTTGCAGTGTATTTAGTGTAATATGCATTTTTTAAATAATCATAGCAAGACACAAGCCAGGGTTATACATCTGCATCACACTGCAATATAAAAAAATGGGTGTGAGGTTAATTTGAGAAAATGGACAGCATTAATTTGGTGTACCTTCTTGTTGTGATCACCAGTAATAAAAGCACTTTTATCAGTACCATTGCTCACCACATAGCTCTAGGTTACAGTAATCGACAGTGATGGTTCCAGCAGCACTCTTCACATAGCACCATGGTCCCTCCAGATCTCCATCGGGGTTCCTGCAGTGGTTCTTCACTAGTTGTATATCTGGTTTGAACTCCTTCCCCACACTCAAAGCCTTCACCTTAGGCAAGTTCCACTCCAGGCAGGTGTGGCCACCCAGAGTCACAGACAGATCTCCAGTGTAAGTTTCTCCATTGCCAGCAATACATTTGGTCTTAGCATAGCGCTCCTCTATAGTCCCCACTTTGACGGTTGGAACTGGCTGCAAGGTCTCTCCTGCGGAACAGGGGAACAGCTGAAATATACCACTTCTACTGGTTGAACTTATAGACTAAAGTTATGGTTTATTGCACAAAATCACAGAAACAAATCCAACTGACAGAAATGTTCTTTTCAATGGTTTTTAAGTGTATTTACAGGAGATGTAAATATGTTTAATACTAAATAAAAAAATACTAAAACTAAAGCCAAAAACTAAATAATAATAGTCAACAAAATAAAAAATACAATAAAAATGTGCAAATTACATAAAACCTACAACATGTTTTCTTTCCAAGCTGTGACAGAAATTAAGCTACATTCTATCTAATTAAGCTACATCTATACCTGGATGTCCCCAAAAGTTTTCCTGCTCTAATAAAAATAAGAAAAAAATAAGAGACCACTTAAAAATTATGAGTTTCTTTGATTTACCTAATTAAATCAAGAGGAAGATGGATGATCACAAGCTAAGTTTTTGCACCAGGAGTGGCATAAAGTTATCCTAAAGCAGTGTGGAGGAGAACATGCCAAGATGCATGAAAACTTTTCTGAACTCTTAAAACTTTATAAATGTGAACTTGTTTTCTTTGCATTATTTGAGATCTGAAAGTTCTGCATCTTTTTTGTTATTTTAGTCCTTTCTTATTTTCTTCAAACAAATTGACAATATTTTATTTGGAATTTAGGAGAAATGTTTTCTATAGTTTTTAGAATAAAACAACAATGTTCATTTTACACAAACATATACCTATAAATAGCAAAATCAGATAAACTGATTCAGAAACTAAAGTGGTCTCTTAATGTTTTCCAGAACTGTGTATCTACAGTAGTTGTCTCACATTTTATCAATTGTACACACAGTACTGTTTAACTTCTACACCAAAGTCTTTGAAATAGAAATTATCTAAAGGTTTAATTGGAACCCAGTCAACCAGGGTGTAAGGTCATTTTTAGCTATACATCCCAATACAGTAAACGGTAAATGGAAAGCAGCATAATATTAAGTTTCAAAACATCACTGGCTGCTATAAAACCAATAAAGGAACTTAAATATAATATTACTAAATGTTTTATTATTTATTAAATAAAATTCTCAATGAAAACTCTAGACTAAGACTAACTACTGATATACTTAATGCCTCAAGACTGAGCTTAATATAAGAAACAGATGAAGCCCTTCACAGTTTGCTATATTATCTATGTTTGGGGTGTTCAGTGCTTTGAGTGAAGCATGCTTTAAGGTCAGTACCACATTTTGCCACTGCACATTTCTCCCTCCTGACAGTGGGGTCGCTGGTGAAGCACCAGGGTCCAGTAGGGCTCTTGTCTGGATTCCTGCAGAAGTTCTCAGGAAGTTTCAGCTGTGTTTGATTAATCTCACTGGAATGGAAAAACAATGCATTAAAATGGATCAAAAACTGTTTCACACTTCCAGTTTTCTCAAATCATTTTGACCTTTAATTTGAAATGAAAATATAATCTGTTTTTCAAACATACAAGTCTTTATGCCTTGAATACTATTTCCATGTTTTATCAATGACAACTACAGCTGTGAAGCTCAAGAGGTCTAGAGAAATAATTATACATACATGATTCTGTGGGGGAAGTTGCTTTTCCAGTATTGACAAGTCTTTCCAGATATAGTGAGGTTAACATCACCACTGTAGTGCTCACCAGTGTTGAGATAGCAGTGATCTGTACAGCACACAATGATCAACACATATATGAATACACGGCTCTACTAACTGAAGTAGTAGAAGTTGCCTTTATAGATTTTAGAGCATCAATGTTTCTTTATCTCAGAGCATCTTCACACCAGATTCCAAATCAATGTTGATGTATTTGATACACAGACTGCATCTCCCCAGACTCATCTTCCCATTGTGTGCACGTTTCATACAGCAGTATAAGCTTAACAGATATATTTCCCTTTGATTCTTGTATTTTTGTTGTATTATCGTTTATGATCTTTTTCTGTTGTTGAATGGATAAATATAGCTTTCCTTGACCTCCTATTTGTGGTCTAAAAGTCAAAACCATCTAGAAAATAGTTTATGTAAATAGTCTGGAACGTGGTTCGCGTGTTCTGGACTAGTGTATATCTGTACAGTTTAATTGCAGCAACATTGGTAGTTGTTTGAATCAAGGACGAATCATGTCCTCACCACAAACAAACTACAGAATGCAGAGTTTACATTTTTTACATACATGTAAGTGTGAACTAATATTTTGACACAGTTATTTATACTAATATACTCTTTTCATTCTCCACAGGAAATTAATTTATTTATATATTAATTTAACATAGATTATGTGCTGTACGCTGAATCCATCTCTAAATCTTATAAAACAGGCTGGTCAAACTGGGAATAACAACCATCTGTATACAATGGGTGCATTTTTTTTTATGAAATGTTGCCCTTACCTTTTTTATTCACACACGTTCTTACTTTCGAAATATTGTCTGGAGTCCTCTTCAAAGTGTTGCCATCACAAGCTGTGGAAGAAAGCAGTACAAAATAGATCTAAACAGTGTTGAGATAATCACGGTATGTTTATGCTTGCCCTGTTTTAATGAGTTTCCTGAACTTTCACTATTGCCATCACATTGTTCCAGAAACAGTTAAAGCTAACAAAACCATAAAAAAGATGGTAATGAGATTAAACTTCTTTATTTTCATTCAATTTTATGAAATATAAACATTATTTATATAAAGTGTTCCTTACATAACATTTCTGTCATTTCTGTGTCATTTTTCAATAGCTTATTATCACTGGCCTGGAACTAATATACACACACATTAAAGGAATACTGCAACTAACAAATGCTCAGGAAGCCTAATAGTACACTGCGTTTTTGTATTGTTCTTGACTGACATTAGAAACCCTTAGATTAAATAAAGTCCAGTTTAGGACTTTGATTTGGTAATTACTCAGAAGGAAAAAAAAACACTGGGGAACACTGCACTTTGCTCCTGGTTCAATAATGTATATTTACATTTCAAAATGTGGTCACTGCTGACTTTGCTGCCTACTGGGAAGTTTGTGGTGTAATGCCTTACCTAAGTATTTCTCCCAAAACTGAACCTAAAAGAAAGAGAAACCATTTTACAAAATGTTTAAATAAAACAAAATTAATCTACCACTTTCTGGAATGGTATGTCGATGAATGCAATAAACAAGACAGTAAACAATAATGGTGTCCACACACAGGCAATTTTCCCACAAGGATTAAGCTTGAGGATTAAGTTGTAGACTACATATTTTTGAAAGGCTTAGTCTAAGACTAATTAAATCCCTGTCTGGGAAAGTGACCTTACAAATGTTATGTTGAGAAGTATTTAATTTAAACAGGATTACATACGTCACATCATGTAGCAGAATTCAGCAGTCCTTACCGTTTTGTCACTTATCTCAAACACCTCTCGAGCCTCCTCATTGCTACAGATCTCCTCCACACACTCTCGCTCCAGATTTCCCTGCTTCAGCTCCTCTAAGAGTGTGTTTGCTCTCCTTACTCGGATAACCTGAGAAGCCCTCTTACTATCGATAAAAACTGACAAAAACGTACACAAGATTAACCGTCTACCTCCACAAACCTATTAACTCTATAGACACACCATTTTACATACAATATATTTGATACCAAAAGTATTAACATGGGTTTCTCACCATCATAGCACAGTGTAAGCTGGAGCACTTGGCTGAGAAGAAGTGTGACAAGGATCGGTGCTGGTACTGCTCCCATTCTTTTACAGGGACTACTGGAATCCTGAAAAGACCTGGAACATCACTGGAGACAAAGCCACAGAGCTGCTAGCAAGCCCCCAAAAACCTTCCACTGCTGCCCTCGAGTTAATATTGAACCAGTGGAGTTCAAAGAGAACAGAAAACAGAGATTGTGTGCAAGCTCATATCACTCTGATCACTGATTCATGATTCAGCCCTGATGTTCTAGAAATATCTAAGGACACTTAGGAACATTCATTATCAACCCATAATATGATATGAATGAAATAATAATACTAAACCAGTCACCAGTCATTTTCCTAAACAAAATGGACTTATATTTGTATGAAATCATAGAATAGCAGTATGTAAATTAAATGTAAAGTATTATATCAGTGGACAGCTTGGGAATGCACACATCTGTATACGCTGTGAGGTGTTATCTTGTGAGAGTGAGCAGTGGCCATCGAGCTCATGGCAATATGGCCAATGTGAATAACTGGTGTTGGAGCGAGGCCTGATAGTGTGTGCCAGATGGATGGGACATAATATTTCTCAATCCAAAGTGTCATATGTGTACCTGGATTATGTCATATGAAGAATTATTATTCACAGTGGACAGTGCAGTGGGTGGTGCAGCAATTTAAGCTTTGACAAATGAAATGTTTTCAAAAATTCCATGACTCCCTAAAACTCCATCCAACTCTAAAATCATCCACTGCCTATGTTCTTTACTGACTCCACCACATCTTGAAGATCTGTGGTACTTAGACTGTTTCAAGCTGCATCAATAAGCAGTTAATTCAGATAGGAATTCAAATAAAACGTTAATATAGAGTTGGGCAATATGAAAATATTTCATTGCATTTCTTATCGTCTGACTTTTTTTGGGCTTTTTAAAAGAAGAGGACAAAGAACAATGACCCAACTGTACTAGTTTTAAATGTTGTCCAGCAAAAAAAAAAAACATTACTTTACTATGCATGAAACAGTACTTGATAGATAGATCTTTATGGATCCACTTGGGAAGATTTCCTCAGGGAAATTTAGATTTCAGCAGCATCATTACAGTAAAACAAGGACTACACACAAGGAAGAGATGGAAAGAATTTGCAATTTGTTTAATGTTATTTAACATACAAGAATCTGACAATGTTGATGCTTTTTGTCTTTGTGACAAAACATAGGGACAAATGATGTGATAAATGTTGCATGTTTTGAAAATGTCTTTAAATTACTTGATATCACATTAAATTTCTTCATTTCTATAATGCGATATAATTCTGATATCAATATTAACAGTATAAATTCCACCACCCGTGGTGTAAATAATCAAGCGCTGATTATTTGGTAAAAAATATTATACCATGATACTAGACTTTCACAATACACAGAGTTTTACATCCAATCAAACTGGGTTGTTTCTCTGTAATGTAATGCACATTTTTCTCAATGCTCTTTAACCACTGATGATATCCTCGATATGCTTTAAAAAAGCATATTGTCAATACAATAAGAAAATGTATACCTATATGACAAAATCTCTTGGCTCCAGCTCTACTTTAAATACTGTGACATAATATATTAATCATGATATTTCACCCCAGCTCTAATTTAATATTTCATCATTGTTATTTTTTCTTAAAAAATATAATTTAAACATGATTTGACTCATAATAAGATAACAGTATCACCAATAATCAGCATGTTCCTGACATATTCGTTACCAGCAGTGTGCCTGTTCAGATCTGGAACAAACAGTGATGACAAGGTCCAGTGGGCAGATAAGTCAATATTTACTGATGTCTCTAACGCAGATGTTACCACTGCAAAATAACCTTCAAATCAAATGACACACTAATAGTCACAATGAGCTTAACATGTTCAGTCTTGGGTGGCTGAATCGATTTCAACAGTTTCTGCCACTGAGTTAGGATCATCATGGTCCTGCATAATGACCAGGGTACTATTATTATTAATCTCTTCTTGTACAATTATGCATTTCTTATTCTCTTCATCCTCCCGTAAAACAATGCACTTAGCATTAGCTTCCAGTTCCTGAACCATGATACACTTGTTGCTGCCATTTGAAACAACAATTTCTACAATGTCCTCACTAAGCTCAATTTGTTCTGGCCCTTCTTCAAAAACTTCAGCACCTTCTCTGCAGTTCTCTGCTAGGGCTTGCACATAAACCACACCTTCCTCTTCTTCTTTTTTCTTCTTGCCTTGACAATGACCTGACTGTCCACCTCTCTTTTTAGGAGTCATCTTTTTAGGTCTACCCCTGGCTGGCGCTGCATGTCCTTTCTTAGTTATTTTCTGGTGGGACTGTAGGTGGCGCTGTAGACTCTGCATAAGCGTAAATCTGGTTCCACATGTCTCGCACTTGTGTGGCTTCTCATCCAGGTGGGACTTCATATGCCTGCGCAGCTTAGTGGCCAACGTGTACCCTTTTCCGCACTGCTCGCACTTGTAAGGCCTTTCGCCAGTGTGTAGGCGCTCATGGGCTCGCAAGGTGTGAGGGTCGCGCAGTGCCTTGCCACACACTGGGCACAGGTATGCCTCACCTGTGTGGGAAATGAGGTGCCGACGCAGCTCCGGCACCTGCGAGAAGGTTTGGTCGCAGTGCTTGCACCTGTATGGCTTTTCTCCAGTGTGAATGCGCAGGTGGCTTTGCAGATTGCCGCGCTGGCGGAAGCTCTTGCCGCAGTCGGAGCAGACGTACGGCCGCTCGCCTGTGTGCAATCGCATGTGATTCCTCAGGGAGCTCCGGTTTGCCAGCTCTTTGCCACACTTAGTGCATTTGATCTTTGGTGCTTGGTAGTCCGCTTCTTTGGCTCTGTGGATTTCCTTGTGGATTCGCAGCGAAGGCCGGCGTGCGAAAGCCTTGCCACAAACATCGCAAACAAAGGGTTTTTCACCCGTATGAAGCACCTGGTGCTCCTTGAGGTCACGTTTGAGCCCGTAGCTTCTGTCACACTGCTGGCACTTAAAAGGCCGTTGTCCACGGTGCATAAGCAAATGTGCACGGTAACTCTCCTGGGAGCTGTAGGTTTTGTCGCACTCTGTGCAAGCATAAGGCTTCAGCTCGGAGTGCGTGAACTTGTGCTTCTTTAGGTGACACAGCTGAAAGAAACTTTTAGCACACAGGTCACACTTGTAGTTCCGCTCTCGTGGGCTGAACCGTAAGAGTTCTGGTGAACCCTCCTTTTCTATCCATACCAGACCAGATTGCTTCTCATCAGAGTTAGAATTTTCAGTGAGGATTTTTTCTCCCAGAGCTGATCCACTTCCAGTGCTAGTTTCTGTAGTCAGCATCTTTTTATCAACACAGGCAGAAGCCGCATTTGTCAGCTTTGCTTGCTGTCGCCTGTGCATGCACCTGCTTAGCGAGTGGACTTTGCGAGGTTTAGCTGCCAGGCGAGGGCTGGCTCTCTCAGCTCCTTTAAGCTGTTCCTGAGAATTGGATTCTCGGATGCTGCACAGCACCCCAGGACTAGATTTATCCTCTGCTTCTTGCTGGTCATTGTCTGTTTTGTCATCCAAAGCAGTCTGTCCCAGATTACCAGTTTCCACGGTTTGAGAGGAGCGCACAGGATTATTTTTTACACTTGAGATTAGTGGCCTCTTCCTCTGAATGTTAGGATGTGTTGTTTTCTGAGCCTCTTCTGAGTTGTCAGTAGGGTCCTTCACCACTGATTCTGTGAAATACACGAAGCATATGTGATACATGTTAAAACGTCAGTCTGAACTTAGGAGGGGAACAAAAGATCCGTTTCTTTACGATTCATGGAGAATTCTATGAACTGTTCTTTTAAATGTTTTCTCCGTCTCTTAACAGCAGTTCTGAAAGGTTTGCCTAGGCCTCTTTTCCACTACATAGACAAAAAGTCTATGCATGGAGAAGGTTAACTATTCCAGTGGCTTTTTCATATAGAACTCCTACAAACTGGGCTGAGCTTAACTTTTTTTTATTTTACTGTGTCTAGCTTACCATACTTGGGGCAAAACAACCGTCCACTGGAAAGGCCTAATGATGAAATCTGCTGACTGGCCCCACATTTGTCTGTCACCTTGTGCTACAAGATCCATAGCTAACTTTCTAGCATGCTCTTTTCTAACTCTGAAATCAGTACATTTCCTGGTGCTGATTTAGCAACACAGCAAAACTAATTCTAATTAGTCAAACGGCAACTATGGCACGGCCTTATGGTACATGTCCACTTTTTTTGGCTGGCAACTTGTGGACATGTCTGCAAAGTTTTTAAAATGAAATTGAAGCAAACGAACAATGTAGATGGAAGTAGGCCATTTTTTATTTAGCAGTTCTATTATTAGTTTGATCCCATTATAATGTAATGGCTGGTTTATACTTCTGCGTTGAGTTAACGCGTTGCCTGCAGTGTAGCTGCAAGAAGTATAAATTGGCCTTATATCTGTAGGTACAGATAATTCCTTTATAAGCTTTTCCTTCTTGTTTAAAATATCTTTGATGTCCTATGTGTGATGCTGGGATGATGTAGCAAGTTACTTGGTGATGTAGCAAGGCCATACTCATTTTTCAGTGAGGCTGCTCTCATTGCAATTCATCCTTTCGTGCATCCATCAGGTAGGCAATCTCCAATTGTGGTAAAAAAATATATATATTAAAATAATACAAAACACACACTAGTATGCGGTGAATAATGTCCTCAGGCACTGTGACTAAGGAGTGGCACTCTGTATAATTTGCTATGAAAAATACTTTCAATATAACACAGTATAAAACAAAATGTAGAGGTGTGTGAGGCCTGAGGCATAATATGGTCTTTAAATTAAACACACAATTTCATGGGCCAATTTAATGCATTTTCTTAATGGCTGCCTTGCTTACACAGTCAAAGTTAAATTAAACCCAAAAGCCATGTCCCTCTAAAAGCTACTGTGCACGAACCTTCACATTCCCTTTTTGAGTCTTGTTCCATTGGGCCAGGGCATGTGGTTTTATCCTCAGTCAGCCCACATGGTGTGCTCTCTTTGCAGGGTTTTTCTAGCTTCACAGTTTGAGACAGATCATTATTCTGCTCTGGCCACACCAGGAGTTCCGTTCCTGGGCTCAAATCTTTACAAGTCCTAAGGCACAGCTTCCCATCCACCTTGTGCACAAGGACATTTCTCTCCTCTTCAGTCGCAGAATTACAGGCAAACCTGGAGAGGCAGATTGATCATCGTGAGACACATAAACAAGCACACTGTAAAGGTATGTAAATTAAGCTAAGCCTCCAAGTCAGAGTTTATTAAAGGGCCGGATTCATAGAAATCACTACTGTAAACTGTTTAATGACATTTCCCTTGACTGTCATGACTGTCATGGCAAAATGTGGTGTCAGGCTAGATAGCTCTTTAGTGTGAAACAGAATTTTTAGTGCTTAAATGAGCAAGTGATAAAACACAAAGCCAATGAGAATCTTTAAATACTCATTAATTAGCTAATTTACCTCATGGTTACTTCTGCTGGATTTTGCTTTTGACTAAATCCATGCCATGACACTATTTAAAATAATCTATTCCAGATCATATTTTATACAGAAATGGTTGAATGGTTGAACTTGATAACTGGCTGAATGGTTGTACACATGTGAATTGCTGAGGAAATGCCTGACACATTTTCCAATAAAAAGTCATTGTTGAATTTAAAACATAAGCTTCTCCCCAATAAATATAATGCTCTGTTTATCCAAGTGGCATTTTTGCAGAACAGTGCCATATTATGAATATATTACAGATTATGAATAGGTCTATGTAAATAAGGAAAAGACATTTATCAACATTTTTCAAATAAATGGTCTTGTGTATGAAGAGAAAAACTGACTTTGTTGCTGTTAATTACATGCTTAAACAGCCACGTTGTAGTTAATAAACTTCATTCAGTCCACAGAGACTTTAAACCATATAAAGATGAGGCAACTCTGCATATTTAATGCACTGAAACAACATTGATCTTGTGTTATGGTTTTACTTGTGTTGTTTGTATTAAACTTTACTCACATTAAATATGCAAGTATTGTTTCCATTGTGCTTTTGCAGTGTAGAAAGGGACATTTAAACAATATTATTAACAAATATAATAACAATTATAATTACTGTTATTATTTGAAGGGAGCAGCTTTTGCCACAATTAATTTGAGCATAAATTCAGAGCCCTAAACTTTCAAAACCTTTAAATGGAAGTTGTTTCATTGTCAGAAACTTTGTTGGACAATGGTTATTTTAAGGTTGCCTTTCCATCATCACTATAAATCTGTAAAACGTACAGTAATGCCACCAAAAAATAAACATTCATTCAATGTTCTTTGCTATCAGGTACCTTATCCAGAATGCTCTGTCTGTTTGTCCTTGATCCATTTTCTGGCAAGCTTCCATGTTATGTCCCTAAAACAAAGAAAAAAGTACCTTCTTAAGCAAGTCTTTAAATCCTATGACCTTATGTACAGTAAATCAGCAAATAATTACATACTGTACCTTCTCTATTTTCCCACCGTGAGGCACATTTTCTGGCTCTTCCAGACCCAACAAAGTGCCTTTCGCTAACGTTTGTCCCACCCACCATAACCCCATTTGCCCATCTTTAGCCAGAGATGGTCCTAGGGTCAGCCCACGAGGCACCAGCCTCAGCAAACTATGGAAAGATTCTTTTACATTTTTGAGGAAGCCTTCATTCCTGATGCCAGAAGCCACTGGAAAAACAAAATACAACAATGACTATGCTGATTTTATTAGCTTAGATACAAGTTCTAAAGCAGCACCTTAAGTGTATGATGGCTTACGAAAAATATATCTGATATAGAATACCTAAATCATTATAGGCTACATGGTCTCTGACCAATAGCCAGAATAGATGTGGCTTTTTCTCAGGATATTCGGTTATAGTTATTTATGATAGTGATGGTGACAACATAGAAGTGTTTAAATTGAATTAAACATTTGTGAGCAGAATTATGTTACTTTGGATTCATATTTATTATATACACGTATGTTTACAATTTTTATTTTACAATTGATCTTTGTGAATGTATGAAAAGTAAATCAGTGTTCAGGCTGTACAGGGTTTATGAAAACCCATTCACTTAAAAGAAGCTTCAGCAGCAAATGAGGTACGTTTGTGTTAGAAAATGCAAGTTCCCTTAACTGATACTGTAACTTCTCTGTATGAATAAGTACATATAAATTTTGCACCGGGTCTTACTGGTACTTCAATTTATGTACAACACCAACATAGGAAAACCAGGAACAAAAGAGAAACAACTGAGTAACTTTCTGACATTTACCATTTATTTTCTTGTATGTGTTAGTGAGAGAGCGAGTGAGAGAGAGAGAGAGAAAGAAATATTATTTTCACTTTTGTTTTTTTATCTTGGCAGTGTGCTTTTGGAAGGCTTGTAATGTCATTAAATTATTTTTTATTTTGTTATGTTGCACATTGCTGTTTTAATACAGCATAAAACACTAGGTGGCATTACATATATACCTTAATTAAATTATTTAAAAAATCGGGAATCGAATCGTGACCCTAAAATCGGAAATAAAATCGAATCGAGGCTTTAGATAATCATCACACCCCTAGTATTTTGTATGTACAGGTGCTGGTCAACGAATTAGAATAATTTGAAATAGTGCAATCATGAAATTCTTTGAATGCATTTTTTGTGCAGAAAGCAAATCAGGTGTTCACCGCACCTGTCCTACTCGTTAGACTAATCACAGAACTCGTTACCTGGAAAAAAATTTGCTCAGCTGAGCTTTCCAAAAGGCCCATTTAGGCCATTTAACTGTGACACTGTTGTTTTATTGAATTAGAATAATGGAGAAACGTTTCATTGAATTAGAATAATTTTTATTATAATTACAATCATCACTTTCTCAGTATTTTGTGGCTGCCCCCTTGGCTTGTATGACTGCCTGAAGTCTCCGCGGCATCGATTTGACCAGCTTGTCACAAGTTTCCGCACTCACAGCTTCCCAGGCAGTGGCGATGTTCTGCTTCAGTTGGTCCAGCGTAGCAGGCTTTCTGTCGCAAATTTTCCGCTTGACGATGGCCCAAAGGTTTTCAATGACATTGAGGTCAGGCGAGTTGGCCGGCCATGCCAAAACTTCAAGCTGTTTTTTAGTGAACCAATCTTCGGTCAACTTTGCCGCATGAGCCGGTGCAAGATCCTGTTGAAATATGAAGTCTTCTTCGCCGAACTGTTCCTCAACAGTCGGAATCAGGAACGTTTCCAGAACATCTTGATATACGGCAGCATTGACAGTCTTCTTGAGGAAGCAGAGTTTCCCTACACCTCGAGTGGACATGCATCCCCAGACCATAACGCTCTGGGGAAACTTGACGGATCTTTTCACGCACTCGTGGTTGTAGGTTTCGCCACCACGACGCCAGACACGAGGACCTTGGTCACCGAAGGAGATGCAGAAGCGTGATTCGTCACTGAAGACCACTTTCTGCCAGTCTTCAGCAGTCCACTCGCCGTGTTCTTTGGCCCACTTCAGCCGTTTCTCCATTTGTTTCTTGTTCAGCATCGGTTTTACTGCTGGAACGTGAGATTTGAAGCCGAGTTCGCGCAGACGACGGTAAGTGGTTGATCTGGAGACGTCAGCGCCGGTCTGCTTGTTCCACAAGTCGGTGAGCTCGGAAGTAGACTTGAACCGGTTGCTGACTGCGATCTTTCTCAGCTGCTTGTTGTCGCGAGCAGAAGTTTTTCGGACGCCGGAACAGTTGGTGCGCTTGCTGCAGTTTTTCTTGAGAGCTTTGCAGACGGAAGACTGGCTGATGCCGAGCTGCTCAGCAATTTTAGTTTGGGTCAAGCCTTGTTGGCGAAGGGCTTGAATTTGAGCCACTATTCCGGTTGAGAGGTCGCGCTGCTTACCCATGATTGATTTTACAACTTAGAAATTCTACTCAACCCTGACTTTATACTGCACAGTGAACACTCTTCACAGAAAACAAAAATTCGAGCATTTATTCTAATTCAATGAAACGGTTTCTCCATTATTCTAATTCAATAAAACAACAGTGTCACAGTTAAATGGCCTAAATGGGCCTTTTGGAAAGCTCAGCTGAGCAAATTTTTTTCCAGGTAACGAGTTCTGTGATTAATCTAACGAGTAGGACAGGTGCGGTGAACACCTGATTTGCTTTCTGCACAAAAAATGCATTCAAAGAATTTCATGATTGCACTATTTCAAATTATTCTAATTCGTTGACCAGCACCTGTACTGGTTCATACAGAGAAGTTACACCATAAGTTAAGGAAACTTACACTATAAAATGTGGGCTGTATTATGAAGTGTTATCATTATTTTGATATCTGTTCTGAATATATATATATTGTTGTAAAAAAGAAAATGAAAGGTGGGTTTCCACCCACCCCTCATCCGGGGTACAACTCCCCTACGTATTCGTTTTGATAGAGTCGCAGACAGGTGGAGTGAAGTTGAAAGCAAACCAAGTATTTATTACTGAATTCAGGAGAACCATACACACAAGACAGTTAACAGCCGTCCCAGCATAAGTTCTGACCCCCCTCTGATCTGACTCCATGTTTATACCCCAAATGACGTGAAACCTGCTGATGAGGCGTTGCTAAAATCATCTCATGTTAGTATGCATAATTTCACGTGTTAATAATCCATTTCACGTGTCTGACCGGACCATCAGTGTTTGGCCTTGACTGTATCCAGCCGGACAGTGTGGTATTGTTTCAGGAATTGGACAGCGCCGTCCTCCCTATGTGCGCGCGTCCTCCTCCCGCTTTGGTAGGTGAAGAACTTTGCACGCACAGAGAGAGAAAGGCCGCACTGTTCGTCCCGAAGTCTCCTTTGTATCAATTCAGTTCGTACAGAGTGCACTAGCTGATGATTGATGGCCGTTAGTCAGAGACATGCAGTGAACGAAATGCTTCAAGCATGAGCTACGCAAGTCACACAATAGATTTCATATGTTATATGTTAATGTGTTAGTAGCGAGTGGTTAGTCCGCCATATAATAGATCCTATGTGTTAGTAAATGCCTTATGTATCATGTGGGTTAATTTGTCATAATAAAGTCTGTGTTAGTCACATGCCTGATCAAACAATGTTTTACTATATATGTAAAGAATATATATATATTGTGATTATTGATTAATCTTCTATATAAATGCGTATAAAATACACTGTGAGTCTTGGTTAATGCATATAAAATACAAGGTTTCACACAATGATTATGTAATTATAGACACTAAGTTAAGTAATCATAATTGAAAGATATTTGTCAATACACACAAGGTATAATAAACAGTTACTCTTCAATATATATATATTTTATTTTTTTATTTTTTTCTCTCCACTAATGTAACCACTAAAACAGACGGGCAGCTTCAGCAAAGATTTTTGGATTTTTTTTTTTAAAGCACATAACACATATGTTAATGTGTTATCACTATAAGTCATCTTATACATTTCTTAAATTAATAAAAATATATATATATTAGCAGGCTAACAGGTAGTTAACAGCAGATCATTTTTAGAATACCCATAGGAGGCATCTCTCCTGTGTTTCTTAGACCATCAGAGGGAGCTTCAGAGTGAGAATTAAGATTCATATGGGGCAAAATTGAAAAAAAAAAAAATTATATAGTAAAAAAAATTAACCCATTCTCTAACCATAGAAAAATATCACGTCTCATTACCGAAAACATATTTTAAAGGTTTCAGACTCTAGATTTGAACATTTTAAACTGGCTGTAACAGTAGCACTAATGCTAGCGCCTTTAGAGCCTAAACCCCATTTACTGTAGAAAAATGAGAAGATACAGCTAGTTACAGCTAGTAGTTAGTTTTTTAGCAACATACTTTATTATACTTTGTAAAATTAAAGGAATATCCTGGATATTATTTTAAATTGGGTTTTTAGCCGTTTAGCGCCATTCACTTTCATTCATATAGGACTCCCTCTCGGGCTCCTTCTGGCGGTTTAGGTAACGTAATTTTCTAATATAAAGAGGAGATAAGAAGTGGGTAGGCGCTCCATAAACAAGCTGTTTAACAGTAGCTAGGTTGTAAATATTAGCATTAGCATGTAACATAAACAGTATGTTAGATACCACTAATATTATAGATAATAATATATAGATACTAAGATAAGTAAGTTGATTAAGATCGTATTTTTGCAATATTACATTTAGCTGAAGATAACAAAGCAGATCCAGCAGGACTATATGCTAACAAGATAGCGTCTCTCTGATCTACATCTGATCTACCTATACTATACTCTGTGTTAGTTAGTTATAAACACCGCCGTTCAGCTTTACAGCTCTGAAATTTTACTCCAACTAACTCAGGGTTCTGTTTCCTCTGTGTTTCGGCCACTCCACTCCTTCACTCAGCCCGCAGAAACCCCGGGAAAGATCACCGTCCTCCAACCAACAACCGCCTCACACCCACAACACTCTGCATGCAGCCTGTTAATCCCTCCCCCTGGAAGCGCTCTCCAGTTCAACCAATGGTTCCGACACCATTATAATATATACTGTATTATACAGCGCTGAAAAAAAATAAGAGACAACTTTAGATTCTAAATCAATTACTCTGATTTTGCTATTTATAGGTATAAGTTTAAGTATGCTTATATAATAATAATAGTGATAATAATAATAATTTTATTTTATAATTTTATAATGTTTAAAAATAATATTTTAAAAAATATATTATTCATCTATATTAAATGTTTTTATTTGTTTTTCTTTTATTTATTTCCTCATGATTTCTAATTTCTTATTTAAAGTTCCATTTTACCTTGCGAATAAATAAATAAATAAATAAATAGCCAACATTGTAATCATACTAACAAAAAATCCATTAAAAATAAGAACCATAACCTAGGTTACTTTATAAATTTACAATACAATTTATGCAACGCCACATCATATTGCGTCTTTAACCAATCAAAAATATCCTTCCAAAACATATTAGTATCATTAAATGCATATTTAATATGTGTCTTATAATCATTAAATAATTACAAGGATAAATATGATTGACAATTTTTAAAATTCTTTTTTGTTAGCTTTTGAGAAAGTAAGGAAAAGGAAAATATTTAGTGCTGGGCGCTCCCACCTTCACAGTTTAAACTGCAGAGCGATACAGAAGTGTCCTGAGTACAGGATTCATTTATGCAGCAAGTGATAAAACTCCCTAACACTTGTACTGATACGAGGTGAACAGTAACTCTAGCCCTGTTTAAATATATTAATTCTGAAGCTTGGAGGATAATTTTAATACACACTGAACTGAATGTATTTGTTAACTGGAGAAAGAAGAGAATTGTGGAGAATTGTAATTTAATACTGTAATGCCTCTAATGGCTTGAACTATTTAATACAATAGTTTTGTAAAGGTAGCCGTGTTAAAGTTGTTGGTGTATCAATTTTAAGGTTCTCAGCTGTTTTTCTGCTTATAAAGTCTGATTTCTTCATATATTGTGTAATTTTGTTGGACAAAATAAACCCAATAGTAATCAAAGCCTTCGTGTTTTATATTATATGTACTCCTAACAGTACAGTAAGTTACAGACTTAGCCCAGTCATGCAAAAATATATAAATAAATAATAATAATAATACTGTGATATACCGTGAAACCATCAGAATCTTGAAAAATACTGTGATATACATTTTTGGTCATACCGCCCAGCGCGAGTTGGAATTTAAATAATGTTTACCACTCTTTAACATCCTACATCAATCACCATTACGCAGGCCTGTTGCAACAGGACAGGCAAACCAAGCAACAACAACTGGTTATTAATTGAATGCAACCACAAACTGTGTGAGAGGCCGTTGATATTCTGTCACTGTCAATGCAGGAAAGTACAACCACACTGATATCAGAATCAAGAGGCTGAGAAACACTGGCTGCAGGATGTGGACTGTACCACCAGATGGAGCAACAGGCAGATATTTGTTTTTACTGCAATGGCACACCAAACAGCAAGGCATCACCAAGTTTACTTTAAACCAGTCTTTCCCAAACCTGTTCCTGGGGACACCCTGCCCTGCACGTTTTAGCCAATAAACCATGATTGTAAATAAAAGTAATGAAAACAATCCTCATCTGCATTAAAAACAGATATTCGATCAAGTATACGATTTCCCTGTCATAAAAACCTCTTGAGTTAATTTTACAATGTGATCTGGATCATTATACATCTTTACTGTGGAGGATGTTACGATATGTTTATAGCATTTGACTGAATCAGATTTTTTTTAAATAATTGTAACAAATTGCTGTTTTGGCCGCTCAGGAGGTGACATTGGAAACCCCACACCTGTGAGTTATCTTGTGTGGTTGTACAGTGGCCAGCAAGCTCATGGCCAGGTGATATGAATTATAAGAATTGGAGTGAGACCTGATAAAGGGTTCCTGATGAATGTGACATGCCATTTTTGAAGTTGTACAGGCAATTAACTTTGCTCGATCCATAGCATCACATGTGCATTATGTCTTAGAAGGAATTGCCACTCGCCTTTAACATTATATGAAGTAGCTGAGTTGTCAGGTAACTAGCTAATTATTAATACTGCTATTGATTGCATGGTGCTGTGCTGTTGGTCGTATTAACAGACATTCTGTACAAATATTTGGTAAGTCTATTGTCAACAAAAATGGCTTCATATACCATTTAAAACTGTTTTTTAAATAATCAGATCGGTGTATGCTGACTGTCTGGCAGCAGCTTGTTAGTTCAGCTTGGAGTAAACCATTGAAGCTTCTGTTCATTTCATTGGCAAACACAGCAAGCAGAGTTGATTTCTGTACTGTAATTTGATGGTTTGGTAATAAAACACATAAACTGCACTTTTATTATTGAAATATTGAAATTATTGAAACAAAAAAAATCCCCTTTGCTTCTGGCTCCTCGCTGTAAACTCAATGAAAGCAGTCTGAGACACTTGGTCTAGAAGATTTCTACTTCCTAGCATGAACCTCGAGTCTATTATTGTGATTATATCAGATAATAATGATTATAAAAGATTTAATAATCAAGAGTTAAAGAGGACGAAAAAATACAATCTGTTTGATTATAAACACTTAAAATAGTTAAAATAGTTCCATTGCTGCTTTGCTTGTAGATGCGCTGTAAGATCTGCGTAAACCTAACGCTAGGTTAAAAATCTAACCTAGATACTAAAATTAGGGAGAAGAACAAAGTATGAATACTAATGAATTGATGGAGGGAAATTATCCACTTACCGAAAAAATGTTTCCCTGAGGTTCTGTTACAACAGTTAACTGCTGAACAAGCCATCCCAGCTGGCATACAACCGACCTTCAACATTGAAATGGGGTTGAAATATGACTAAAGTAATGTCTGTTGTTGTTTCACCGTTGAATCAACATTTAATGTTCAATGGTTGTGCTAACGTTGAAATTTTAACGTTGAATCAACATAATGTCCTCAATCTTCTGCCTTTTGAATTAACATTTCATCATCATGTCATTTCTAAAAACGGTGTTTTACTTCTATTTGTAGTAACTGCTTTTTAATTTAACACCATGTTCATGTTCTAATAGTTTTACTGTTTTATAGATCAGATGTTGAATCAGATTGGTAGTGGTTGGTAACTTTCTTTATACTTAGCTTTACTACAGTGATGTAAGTGTATTGTTAACACTTTGTAAACCATATAATTTTCAAATTTTAGTGAGCTATGGTTTATTAAAGGTTGAACGTATGACGTTGCTATATCAATGTTGATTCAACTTTAAAAACTGAGCTGGGATTGCCTTACTTCAGAAATGTCATTTTTAACAGTAAAATCCGAATGTCAGAAAGATCTGACTGTGAGCTTCGCACCCACAGTGGGGTGCGCGTTCACGCTCTCAGGCGACCTGCCAATCACCACATCGCCACACCCCTTTAAATAATAAGGAATAACTCCTTTAAAACGTATTAACTGTGAAGAAAAATACTGGTGGTTATTAACACAGGAGGGGGACTTGCAGAATGTACAGAACCCAACTTCCAAAAAAAAATCCTGGATGTGTAATTTTAGATTAAAGATTCCGCCGTCTCTCATTCAGCTGAATGGAAATAGGTGGGGTTAAAAGGTGTACTGGAGCCAGCCACCAGAGGGCGTAAAAGACGCAGTGGCTTCACTTTTCAACCCCTGTGGTGCTGTCCATACAGTCTGTTTTCAGGAGAGAAATCTGTCCAGTGCTCATTTTACTTTAAAAGAAATTTTTTTAAAGAATTGAAGTTTAGTTTACTTCGGCGGCAAGACTTGGGGAATTACAAGAGTCCACCTTACATTCAGCTTAAAATTCCCTATATTAACTGGAAAATATATACACTTAACCTTTGATTTTAATAATAACCACTCTTAACCTGATATTGGTGGCTGATAATGTGTGTAATGCGTATTTTCGAATCGCTGGGCTTATTTGTGTGGACCGCGTCTTTGTCTGCGTCGCCTATTGGAGACATGGCGTTTATTCACTGGGCCTATGGGATCCAGCACCCCCAGTGGTGTAATATTCCAAGGAAAAATATTTGTAGTTCTATTTCATGCCTCCTGATCGCCATAGGGCGGCTTAGCCTAGTGAATATTCCCTTGGGCACAGCAATGGACCGAACAATTATACACAAAAAATGACCGCGTGCGTAGTACTCCCGTCCGCTGTGGATCCTCTTGTGTGCACCCAGTTTTGCAGTGCCACTCACTCTCCTGCCTGCTATGGAGCCTATTGCCTGCCAAGCGTGCTTCGCGCCGCTGCAGCCTGATGACCCGCACACCCTGTGCCCCTGCCTCGGGGACTCTCAACTCCGTGAAGCTCTGCCTGACACTTGCGTGCATTGTGCGAATGCATTTTGCCTGACGCTAACACCAGCTTGCATCTGTCCTCCTCCTCTGGTTCCTCGCCGGTGAAAAAAGGAACTAAGCGCTCCTCTTCGGCGCATGTCTAAAATTACGGCTCGTCTAGAACTGCAGGTCTAGAACTGCGGTTGGCTCTCCGGCTGTGCAATTGGATGCATCTCAGTTCAGGAGTCAACCCCCGCGAGTCGCACGTTTGATTCAGACACGTATGTTCTCTCGTTGCGAAACCTGCCACAGAGGAGGTGAAATGTCCTGTGATATTTCAGGGACACTGTTACAAATACCTTCTAGTGCCGAAAAAAAGACGGCGGTTTCCGTCCGATACTGGTTTTGAGGGGACCAAACCGACACCTCAAACGATTCACTTTTAAAATGATTCGTCCCGTGGATGTGCTCCAAGTGATTCAGCCAAACGAGTGGTTCACCACTCTGGATTTAAAGGACGCATAATTCCACATTCCCATAGCGGTTGTACACAGGCGTTTTCTCTGCTTTGCCTTTCAGAACTGAACGTATCAGTACCGGGTTCCTCCGTTCAGGCTTTCGGTAGCTCCAAAGGGTCTTTACCAGATGCATGGCGGCGGCGTTATCTCCGCTGACTCGCGCTATAAGATCTTGCCGTACCTGGACGACTGGCTCTTGTTCACCCTCGCGGGAGCGCGCGCTGGCGGATCTCAATATGTTGCGATCTTACGTAGCAGGTCTGGTCTCCGAGTCAGTCCGCTCAGTTTATAAGCATGAACTTAGATTAGAGTCGCGAGTCATGAAAGCGACTCTGACGACACAGCGTGTGGTGAGTATTCTGGGTCTACTCTTTAGAGTTCATCACAGTCTGCACCGTCACTTGTTACGTCTGGCGCCGATCCTTTATCATGGCGGGGGTATCGCTGGGGGTCGTGGTATCACGTCGGGAGATAACGTTAATCACAACCGACGCATCTCTCACAGGTTGGGGTGCTGTATGGTGCTGTAACGCTCCAGCCCGGATAGGGAGCCTTTGGGCGGGTGAAACACGAAGCACTCTGGATCAGATGAGAGACTCTGACTCACTCTGGCGGTACTCCACTCGTTTATCAGTTCATACATGAACTAAGCAGACACCAAAAGCACTTATTAGGCGTTACTACATAAAAATAAAATAAACAAAATAAAGGAGCTTGGGTCTAGTGGTACAGCACAAGTCTCTGCGTCTATACGTTATCAGCGTAGCTACTCATGTGGCCGCGCGCTTGGCGCAAGGATCTCTTAAAGGGACCGTGTACACATAACTAAATACTGGCCGTTACAATGGCAACGCAGCGCTGTGCAGGGTTCATGGAGTTTTCACCAAGCCCAGGACCACATAAACCTCCTCGAGCTGAGAGCGGTTTATTTGGCACTCCAGCATTTTCTGCCATTTTCTTGTTCGTTCAGACAATATTACAGTTGTATGCAACATTAATCACCAATGTTGTATTCGTTCCCTGCCTGCTCTGCGTCTGGCAAGCTGCATCCTCACCTGGGCGCATCACAGACTGGCATCGCTGCGGGTAATTCATCTTGTTGGGACCCTCAATCCGACTGCGGATTTTCTCTGAAGACAGAGGTTGGACCCGGGTGAGTGGCGCTTACAGTGGCGTGCACAGACATTTCGGTGGCAAGTGCTCAGGGGGGAAAAAGGGCACTTTTTAGCACATGCGGAATACTTCATTATAAAAAAAACATTATCTATCATTGATTTTGGCTAGAGCGGCTAGTTTATCTGGTGACCAGTCAGCTAAAGATGCTTAGTAGTTTGGTGCTGTAGGGGACATTTTACTGCACAACAAAATGATTTCACGTTGGGCTTAGAGGGCAAACGGTACGATTTTACTTGATGTGTATGTTACCTGGCTGGTGGGACACGGGGGAGAAGAAGCCTATCTGTTGTGCTGTGCTGAAGACTCGCTGAACTGGACTGCTGCTGCAGCGCATCTAGTGTGCCTTGCGCGTGACCGCGCGGGGTCACGTGACAGAGGAAGAGCGAGGTCGGGTGTGTGCGAGCTGATTTCAGGGCATTCTGTTTTCACTCGTTTTTAATCGCTCAGGTTTTCAAAAGACCATTTCAAACCGGCCTCAGTAAAATCTTAATAATAATAATAAAAAAAAAAAATAAAAAAAAAAGTTTCAAAAGGGCACTTTGGTTGATAAAGGGCAGAGTTGATGTCTATGTCTGCACGCCTCTGGGCGCTTACACCTGGATGTGGCGCGTCAGATCTGGGATCGTTATGCCGTGGCTGCAGTCAATCTTTTTGCGAGTGCGACCACCACACATTTCCAGCGATGGTTCTCTCGGATGGACAAACAGGGAGCGATGGGGAAAGATGCGTTGGCACACGAATGGCCACGCTGCCTTTTATATTCCTTCCCTCTAATTCTACTTCTTTGAGCGTCCTGCTCCGGGTTCGCCAGTGCAGACACAGTGCAGACACAGTGTCACAGACTGTTTTCCTCTGTTTCACTCCCTACTCAGAAGCGGGCCCTGACCACTTCCTGTGAGGAAGGACCCTAAACTTAGTGGAGTTGTGGAACTATGGTATAAAAATAATTATTTGATGATTTGCATGTACAACTAAACATGCCTAAAAACAAAAAACGTAATTTTATGTTGGCTTTCGAATTGAATGTATTTTGGACGTGAGGACTTCTTATAAAGGGTATTGTTTTTGCTGTACATTATGTAGTTTCACACACATATATCTACATGACTACACTTATGAGTGTTTCTGTTGACCTAGATATTACAGTACCTAAATAATGTTATGCCTGCATTGTAACCTAACATGAATCCCAACTTCAGTAACCAAATTAAAAAGTCTTTTTTCCATTTTTCATCATGGATACCAATAACCTATTACTTTTTCCCCCATGCTGCATTTATTTGTTCTTCACAAAAATAATAAAAAAGTGTACACACGTGCATGCATACTCAGAGCTGGCATGCAGTATTTCCCTCCATCAGCAGAGCTAAAAGAACAGCCCTTTTCCATTCTCTGCTGGCTATTTCCAAAGACCGTGTACCTTGGAGAGAAAATTGAGACTATTTAGGTCATTTTCTGTTTGTAGAGAAAATGCACTGAGTGCGCAGGCCATTGTTCAGCCTCATAGGGCTGCATTTGCTTTCATTGCATCATGTGCTTCTGCAGATTTCAAAAGCCTTGGCTAGAGCAAACCCTTTTCTTTATTTCAATACTGAGTACATATCTTACATTTAGGTATAGAATGCAACGTTTTGCCATTGATTGAGTTGAATTAGATGAGTTGAGAATTGTTTTATTGTTTTTTTATCTATTTATTTTTAGTTTACCCCACTATTTTATGGAACTTAAGAGAATTAGAATATTCACTGTACTATACATTAATCCCATTTCTGCTTTTGTATTTTGTGTAGGTATTTTCTTGTTAAAGAAAATGTTGTTTCTTGATAAAGGCCAAAAGCTTTAGCACATGTTTATATGTTTTTTTCCTTTTTGACCTTTGTACTTTTTGCATTTTGGTCCTATTACATTTTCCATTATGTTTTTCCTCAAGGTCCAAATGACAAGTGAACTGATTTCTCTTTCTCTCATTTCTCTCTCTTAGAGCCTGCCTGGGACAGAAGCAGGAAAGTAAATATAGTAAGAAGGTTCTCTTCTGAACAAGCATGTATTTCAGCATAAATGAGTAGGAGCAGCAGAAAAGTGTAATAATTATATGGGTAATAAATCAAGCTAAACTGCACCTGAACAGCTTCTCCTCAAATATGAGGAGTGCATTTGATAGTTGGGTTGAATCAAGTTGTTTTGGTCCGCACCTGAGTGCAGTTATAGTTTTCACACATGCTGAGTTTTTTGCATCATGGGTGCAAATGAAAGTATTTTTAAACTGGAATAAATATTGCTGGTATAAAAACACTCTTTTTAAGGCAAACAAGAGCCTCTTCTAAGACTCTTAGAGGGTTTAGCCAATATGTCAAATCAATCTAAGTAAAATGTGCATGTACCTAGCAACTTAATATACAATTACACATGGACAAGCTAATTTCCTGAAACGCTCTTAGATTCTCCCTAAAGATTTCCAAATCTACGAGAACATAGTGTGTGACATGAGTCTGAAGAACTCATTATTGGCAGCCTAGGCCTGAATTCCCAGATCGATCAGGAGCGCGTGCCAGATGAGACAGAAATGTTATTAGACAGAGAGCAAGAGTGTGTGATACACGTCATTCTGTTCTAACATGATGCCTCTTGCTGCTCTCCTTCATGGATACTGTCCTTGAATGGTATTGGTGAAGGGAAATATGAATGAATAACCCAGAATGACTCAATATAAATGGAAATTGACCAAATATAGCAACAGCGCTCATACACTGTTCAATATTACAAAAAGGGTTCTTTCCACAATTATTTAGAAGAACCAATTTAGCTTAAAGGTCTCATTTAATATTTTTGTAAATTCTAGTTGTGGTCTCAAATATGAATCTGCCATGCTTTCAAACGTAGTGTAACTAGAATCTGTGCAGTAGAGACCAGAAGTGGGGCTAGATGTGCCTACAAATTCTTCTCTGCCTAGATTGAATTTACAGTACAGACTAAAAGACCAGAAGCATATTCCTCTATAGGACTGTTCTATGAAGTCTCAGTAACCTGTTATTCACACATTTAAATTGTGTGGCCGCAAAGAATGAATTATTTGACAGAATTATGTCTGCGTTTCTCGGCTGTATACGAGAATGCGTAGCAGCCAGGAAATGCAGTCCACTTAGGATGCTAATATTAATATAACCCTATCAAATTACTTTCTTGTCTCTCCCCAACCAACCAATGGGATCTTGTATGCTCCTGCCCTGCCCCCCAGCTTCTGTGTAGACAGAGCTTAATGAAATAATATGCTGCCTCTTTTTTTTTTAGCTTTTTAGACTCGTCCAATTTTTATAAGGCGCACCGAATTATAAAGCGCACTATCAGTCAATGTCTATTGTCTTCTCTTTTTCATACATAAACACGCTGGAATATAAGACGCATTTTAAGTGACACTATAAGCAACTTCTAATACAGAAGGTCTTAATGCTGGGTGGTGTTGGGGAGGGTAGCAAGCTAAGTTAAGTAAAGCTAAGCTAAGTAAACAAAACTGTAATAAATAAAGACTTACTTTTAAAGTCAGATGATTCCTCTCCTATATCAACTATTTATTTGGGTGAGTAAAGCGCTTCAGTTTATTTACAGTAAGCTCAAGCTCAAAGGCTGGAGCATTAGCAACTTATCACTAAGCCAGGGCAATATCAGCTAGCAGTTTGTGCTGCGTAGCTTGTTTTCACACAGTAACCTCGCGGTTAGTGGGTCTGCTCCAGCAGTGCTAGTCAAGGTTAGCAGCACTCTACACTCCAATAATACTTACTTCTGAATGGGGAAATAGCGGTTAGCAGCTAATGCTAATACTGCTGGAGAATTAACCTGAAACTCCTGTATAACGCTGCACTTCAGCAAAGTGGTTTTCTTGCTCCTGGTAAAATGCATAAGGCGTACCGGATTACAAGACGCACTGACGATTTTTGGAAAAAAATAAGATTTTAGGCGTGCCTTACAGTATAAAAAATATGGGTAAAAAATAACATGCAATTTTGCTTCACCTCCAAGCACCAATTCAGAACTATATAGAGGAAAAGGCAAAAGTGAGAGAGAGAGAGAGGGTACAGATTTTCCTTGAATATTTCACAGCAGTATTCATCACACGTACTCTTTCACTGGTACAATATCTCACCCTTCATAAACACGTACTCACATGTCTCACATCTCTCCTCACAGTCTGAACAGCAGCAGCACTGCTAAAGGAGATTTTTGAGGGCTTTCCTACCATCAATTTTTCATGCTGTTCTCCCATGAGCAGGGTACTCCCTCGGAATACGAAATATATCCTTAGGCTTTTGTAGTTTACTAGTTAGATACTTTAGAGAACACACAGAACTGACTGCTAATGATATGGCTGTGACATGTTTTAATGTGATGTATTTAATTATTGTTAATTATCGTCTATCACAAATTACAAAAAGGCAGAATCCTTTCTATTCCAATATGCAGACACATAATGAGAGTAATGTTCTACCTCTTTCTCTCTCTTTTTCTTTTAACCTCAAGCAATATCTTGATCTCTTTATAACCATTACAGCTGTTTTACGGGGCTAATCCACAAAGCAAGCTTATAAAAGCCATGCATGTTTGACTAAGCCTTGTTAAAGGTAGCCAAACAGTTCTCTCCAGGCTTATTGTGTTTGACTAAAAACGTCCAGGTTTGATTAATTCTAGCTCAATCAAGCCAATACAAGTAATTTACACTTTATACTGGAGCATAATGTATAAACTTACTTATAAAACGTCCTTTAATGTCTGTCCTAATACTTTCTACTCATTTGGGTATTCTATTGCAACTTATACCAAGTAAAAACAACTGTAGAAAAAGTTTTTTTATGTTAAACAGTTAAGACTAATATGATTATATATTTTATAAAAAACTAAAATATATCCACTGTTACATTAAAACTGATCAAAGTACCTTTATTGTTATTACACGTATACAGAACAACAGAATACTGTTTTCACATTTCCCACCTTAGTCAACCAGGCTAAGAGTGCAGGGTGAGCCATGTTACATCACCTCTGGAGCAAGAACCCAACAGTTGCAGCAAAACCAAGTATCAAAATAACCTCCTGTGACCATTAACCATACATTTTATCAGTTGGATAAAGAGAGTTTGGTGCATGTACATATTTTATCAGATTTGTAACCCTCACAGGAGTAACTGTAGTAGCCATAAATAAGGTTGTTTACATCAGGATCTAAAATTTTGTGTTAAACCAGTTGTCAACCTTGTTTATTTCTTTCATCTACTGAAATGTTTATCAGGAACCACATTTGGTTCTTCTCGTTTGAAAACATCTAGCTTCACTTGTTAGCATCACCCTTTTTTGTGTAACATCTTTTGTTTTTGACTACGTTCTCCTACACCCATTATTTGAAATTAGCTAGCATTTATAATCATTTCAATTAAACTAGCATTTTGGAGTCTCTGGGCAATTAAAAAACTCCTAGACTTGTGTTTCCCAACCTGATTTAAATACACTTTGAATATAAAGGTCATCAGGAGCTTCTAAATGTTAGCATTCACTGTTTGGTAGATCTCTTGCTTTAGCCTGGTGTAAACGCTGAATTATTCCTTACAGAATTATTCTCAACTGCAGTCTGTTATGCCTGAAAAGACACGTTATACCCAGCCTGTTATGTAACACTGGACTGGAGTGATCATTAATTTAAAACTGAATCAGCTATCAGGGTAAGAGGGGTGGGGGCATATATGCTGTTTGCACAGATGGGCTGTGATACACTGTCACTTTTATCCATATACACTATTTTTTGTTCTTCTGATCAAATATTTTGACAAAAACCCTTCCAGTAGAAACATACACCACACATAAAAAACATATTTGTTACAAAAGAACATTTATTTCACATCAACAATGGACTACATTTGTTCCACAAAAGAACGCACCTTGAAAATAGCTGAAATCTGAACCTCTTGCTCTTGCTGAAATTAAGTGCTGTACTGTATAGCATTCGGTGTAACTGTGTGAGGGTAAAATGGAATATATGTCGTATATATATTTTTAATGTATTTAACCATTTGAAAAGCTTCAGTTCAGGCATGCATCATAGCACAACTCAATGGGCTGATCTTGTCATGCATTTTTACCCAAATCTTTTTTAGAACCCTACAGGCCCACACTTTTATTGCTGCATGTCTACTGTAATTTCAGCTACCCTGATCAAATATTTAGGAATAGTTAAATATTCCGATATCAAAATATTTTTTAAATATAGTTTAATATAGTTGTTTTTTTTAGAGTTATCTGAGAACCAAAGTGCAAAACTACTCTGTCATTATTGCAAGTTAAATAAACACTATCTGATTCCATAATAATTTCAGTAATTAATCTGTGATTAATGATTATGTTTATTCTGATTACATTATGAAATAGTTGGGGAACACAGCAGGACATGAATCATTCATCACAGAATTAACCCACATTTATATGCACCAGTAAGGCGTGTAACACTGCCACAACATAAATTTCAACCAATCCAAAGACAGAAAGAAGAACAGAATAAGACAGAAAGAAAGAGAAAGAAAACTAACATAATATGCCTTTAGTAGAACTTGCTTTTAAGTTAATGACGAATACACAGAAGTAACATCAGTGATTATGGATATTAAGTAAGCTTTCGGAACAATTTAATTGATCGTAATTAAATGAATTATAGCAGTTGGGTGCAGTGTAATAGCTCAGTGTGGGGAGACTGTGCTGGCTGTTCAACACAGAAAATCATGTAATGTAACTGACACATCATTGCAAAAATAACAAAAAAAGACATGGTTGTTTTTCTTTGTTAAAACAAAATAAATAAGGGTCAAATGTACATGTGTTTAAATATGTAAATAAATACATAATAAGATTTATATGGAGTGTTTAGATTAAAGATTAGTATGAAGAATCACTTAATGCATGTTTGTAGGCATACCTGTCTGTGGTGTAATTAAAGAATGTATTAAATTAATATATGAAAGTAAGAATTTAGAAAGACTCAAGCTCAAGAACACAGTGTTATATAAGTCAGGCATTACTGATGTGAGGGTATCTTACTTCTATTATTTTTATTATTATTATTACTAATAATTATCCCTGGCTTATACAATGTACAGTATGTTTTAGTACCTTTAAGCAGCATATTTAAAGATACCACTGATATTTATATAAAATAATGTTCCTTTTGTCAGCTTAAATACTTTAGACGGAAATATAAATCAATCATATTTGAAACATAAAGGCCTAAAAAAGCTTAATTTTGAAAGGGTGTGATTTCAAAATGAGATTTAATCCAAAATATCACCTATAATCTTTAAAAATCCACTTTTTTTGCCATGCTTTAGTTCTGGTCCCTTTGGTCTCTGAGCTGTTCAGTAATAATTAGAGTGTATCGGGGGAGCTGGAGGACAGACGTGTCCTGAGCTCTTTTGGATGAGCTCCATAAAAGCTTTTTAGCCTCCAGGGAGGGAGGAAAGCTATTTTCAGAAACCGTGGCAGGCTTTTTTTATTGGCTCATCTGCTGGACATGCTATTTACTTGATGAGTCTACCTGCATTATGGCAGTTACTCATAATCAGGGATGGTAGATTTTCCGACATTTCTGACTTTGTTTCTGATACGTATATACAGCTCTGGAAAAAATTAAGAGACCACTTCAGTTTCTGAATCAGTTTTTTTTTCTGATTTTGTTATTTATAGGTATATGTTTGAATAAAATAGACATTGTTGTTTTATTCTAAAAACTACAGACAACATTTCTTCCAAATTCCAAATAAAAATATTGACACATTTATTTGCAGAAAATGAGAAATGGCTGAAATAACAAAAGATGCAGAGCTTTCAGACCTTAAATAATGCAAAGAAAACAAGTTCACATTCATAAAGTTTTAAGAGTTCAGAAATCAATATTTAGTGAAATAACGCTGGTTTTTAATCACAGTTTTGTGTTTGGTGACGATTTGTAATCATATAGTGTATAATCAGATTACAGATGAGGTCTAGTTTGGGTATTTATCGTATAGATATGATCGCTTGCTGTGGGCTACTAAACAATACTAGCATACCTATATTGTGTGTACCTGTATTTTCAGTGAGATGTCAGATTTGGACTCTTCTGATCTTCTGTACCATCTTATATATTCAACTACCTAAGCTGTTCAGTAATCAGCTACACATTATAGATCTTAAAGGAGTAATGCAGTTTTTTATACATACTGTTTATCTGTTATATTTGTAACCTGTGGATTTCCACAAACTAAATGTTTGGACAGAAAACTTATTGATGTGAAATATTCCGAACACAAGCCAACTTGAAGATGCTGAAGCTGGAATCTCTCAAATGTCCTAGATCCAAAGCAATCCAATCACATCTCTCTGTCTTGTCAGTGGATGAGAATTGAGCATGAATCATTCCATTCATAGTGAAACACAGTTCCTTTAACACATTCACAACATCGAAGCTAAATATGGTACTACTTTATACCAAAGTGCTCTAAATACTATGTAATAATCTGTACCATAACCACTTCTCATCAGGGTGGTCTTTCACCATGCAAAGACAGTAAATAGGTAGCTTGATGACTGACTCTCTAAAATCAGTCATCTCTAATTACCCTCTAATGGCACAAGTTATTAGATAGGAATAGAGCAGTGTTGTAAAATCTGTCCAAACATTAACTATCCATCATGTAGAGTTAGCATACATTAGTTATATTAGTGTTTTAAGTGTGTATCATCTCAAGTGTAAAGTGGATGCCACATGGCGATCTGCTTGCGTGGGTTATCCAGCATCTGTTGCCAGTGTTGTAGGCCAGTGCCAGAAGCATGGAGCCCCAGCAGGCAGCGGCCAAGAGGGAGCAATGTGCCAGGGCTAGCCTGGTTCAGCACCTCTAGGTCTAGGCTGGACTTGGTCAGCAGCTCCCTGGGGAGCTCTAGCATCATCATCTCATTCCACACCGGGTTGATCTTGTGCTTGACGCGTCGGGTCTGCTTCTTCTTCAGCTTCGTGCTCTGGTGCTTCAGCGTCAGCTTCACTGAAAGATCTATGGAATAAAAAATACAACTTTAAATGTGAGGCATTATTGACACTTGTAATGCAGTGGTATCAGAATAAGAATAAGGTGTGGGGATATTACAAGAAAACATCACTAGCACATTTAAAGACATTTATACAATATTTACAGTATTGTACAGATGAGCGATATGGCCCTAAAAGAATATCACAATGTTTCAGGGTTATTTTTAATAATATTTTTGGTGAACATTTCAAGAACTTTCTATTACAAATATATATATATATATATATATATATATATATATATATATATATATATATATATATATATATATATATATATATTTACAGCTGTTTCAAACATGCGATAGAAACAAGAAAAATCTGTAAACCTTTGTCTATTTTATAAACAACAGAAGCATTTTGCTTCTATATTGCGGCTGACAAATTAAGCATATACACATGCTGAGAAATATATTTACTAAGCTAAAATTCAGCCCTAGGTTTCAGATTTTTAAACTACCAATACCTTAAAAAATCTGAATATGCAGTTTAAATGTTCGCCTGAATTTATCAGATAACTGCAGAAATTCAATTATGATTGGATTATGATTATGAATTCATGTAAAAACTAATTCATGGATTCTAAGATAAAACACAGAAGTACACCTAAAAATTTTGAGGGGTATGTTTTTGACTAATGGTGCAAATACAAATATTGAAAATATGTAACTTTCTTCTTTTAAAAACTGGCAAAATACAAAAAAATGAAAGAATGCAAAGAATGCATTCATACATTTTAATGTACACCTACTGTTAATTTATATATAATTTTAAAATTTGGAAAAAAAAATAGATAATCAAAAAGCAGTGCTTAGAATTTTTTGCACATATCATGTTAATCATGTCTATTGTATTTCAATATGTTACATTTAGAAATGTCGTTAGGAAATGACATATTTAGTTTTATTTTCTGTAGAAGGTTTGTTTCTAAAGTCATCAATATGTGGTTATTTTTAGAAATGAAAATGGGCTAATATCCATCTGCTACTGTCACGGTTGGCCCAGGCAGGGAGACGAGGAGGCGGACACAGGTGCAGGTAAGGCGAGAAATTTATTAAATAAGTAAATAAACAAATAAACAAAGAACAGCGAAACAAACCAAAACAAACTAGGGAGACTAGAGAACAAGAAACTAAACAAAGCTAAGAACAAAAACAGGGAATAACTAAAGACTAAACACTAAGCAGGTGAATAGGGAACACGGAAACAAACAAGAGATACTAATGATAAACTAAAACCGGGCAAGGGAAATAAACAGAGATAAACACAGAGCTAGAATAAAACACGGAACAAGAAACTAGGTCAATAGGAACAGAGAAACGCAGAGACAGACAACGGGGGACAGTGCAAAGACCGACAGAGGACAAGTGACAGAGGAAGTCTATTTAACTAAACAGGAAACACACTGGGAGTGGAAACACCTGGGGAAGGGGTGGAGCTACAAATGAGACATGAGGTAATGGAAAATCACAGGCAGAACACAGGGGCACGGGTCACGTGTGACAACACAGGCACGAGGACAGACAGGAAACAGGGTCAGGCGTGACAGCTACTGTATGCAGTTTATGTATTTATGTACCCTGAGTGTTTGCAGGCTCTCTAAAATTGTTCTATTTAAGCATGCTGTGATAAAATGTATTACTGTACTGACATCAATCAGTATATATGCCACACTACCTCAGTCAAGATAAATGTTATACAGCAACACGTCTAAAGAGTGATGAATGGAACTTACCTATATTTTCTTTGAGTTTATCAGACTGCAGTCCTCGTGCTTTCATCACCACCACCCCCAGCCTGTTAGCTGCCGGTAGGTAGCTCAGTGACAGCAGCAGCTCCCCCGCTGATGACGTTACCTCCAGCTAGAGAAAAGACAGGATATTAGCAATAAATTCTCAGAGCTGGAGAGGTCACAGGAACAGTAGATTAAACCAGTGATGCCCAAGACAGTACATACACAGTGCAATCTGTGGGATTTTACAGATATTTGATTTTTTGAGATTCATGCAGTATTATTTTCACTGAAAATGTCGGTTACTTTTCATCTTGAGAGAGGATGTATGACACATTACAGAAGCCCTGCATTAGTGGTGGGTGATTATAGCCCTAAAATAATGGCACAATATGGCAGAGTTTTTTTTTTGCGATAAGGCTATATTTGGTGATCTGATAATATGATAATATATATTTTTAAATAATAATAATAAAACTGCAGCGTATTTAGCACATTGATGTAAACTGCAACATAAACAATTAAAAGTACATAAAGTAAATTGCAAAGAAAATATAACATGTTCTTATCATTTAATTTTTTGCAATATTATTGTGTACAATGTAATATGGCACACCCCTACCTTGCATGAGCCAAACCAAGTTTTTCTGAAAAGATTAATATGGCGTCTAGCTCTGCCATTGATTGGTACCGGAGATTGATAAAACACTGAATGTGCAACAGGTGTGACAGTAACACCTAAATTCTTACAATAACTTACAGTATAATTAAATAGCTTTATAGTGTATACTTTTGCAATAATTAAAAACATGTAAATATTTAAGGTTAGAGGATGGCTGTGTTTTATTTAGTATTTAAGTGTGGAATTAAATTAAGACTTCAGTTGCGTACTACCGAGTGTATACTGTATAGTTGAAAATAAATTAGCCACAGTGTCAGAACATGTGGAGTTATACAGCTCCGGAAAAATTAAGAGACCACTTCATAATGATTAGTGATTTTACTGTTTAAAGGAATATAAAAATGGCTGTTTTATTCTATAAACTACTGACAAAATGTTTCCAAAATTACAAATAAAAAATATTGATTACTGCATTTCGTTGCAGAAAATGAAAAATGATCAAAATAACACAAAAGTACTATCAGACCTCAAGTACTGCAAAGAAAACAGGTTTATATTCATTTACAAACAACAATACTCATGTTTAAATAAGGAAGAGTTCAGAAATTAATATTTGGCGGAATAATAATGATTTATTTAAATCAGGGTTTTCATGCATCTTGGCATGCTCTCCACCAGTCTTTCACACTGCTTTTGGGTGACCTTATGCCACTCCTGGTGTTAATATTGAAGCAGTTTAGCTATGTTTGATGGATTGTAACCAGCTGTCTTCCTTTTGACTAGATTACAAAGGCTTTCAACAGGATTTCAATAGTAAAATAAAAGAAACTGATAATTTTAAAGTGGTCCCTTAATTTTTTGTAAAATCTTGTAAAACTGTAAGGTGGCATCATTAAGTGTGGAGGAACATAGAGTACAGAAGTCTCTGAAGCTTGCTCTGCTAACTGCAGACTTCCAAACCTGCTGTTAAAGCTGCAAAGGGGACTGAATCCACATTGATGCCTATGGATTTAGAATGGGATTTCATTAAAGCACCTGTAGGTGTAATTGTAAATGTACCTGAATCAATACTTTTGTTCAGATGTATTGTTTTTTTGGAGTTTTTTTTTTTGTTTTTTTTACTTTAGATTACCATACCACTAAATGCTGGTATGGGCTGCATGTGGTTGGCAGATACTGGCAGCATAATACAAATGCTAATAAGCCTGGCGAATTTGAATGAATCTCATTCATACCAGTGGGGTCACATTAGCATAATCATGATCATGTTACCGCAATAGCAGTCATTTTGGAGTAATCGTGTTTTACAGCACGTGTGTGGGTGGACGAGTAGAATTGTGACGGCTCATGGTTCCCTCCTCTTTAGCATCTGAGCTCATAAAAGGACGAACGCGATAATTAATTCCTTTTATTTCCCTCTCACTCTCTGTCTCTTTCTAGTTCCGTCTCTCAAGGTCTATTTTTATGCATTCATAAACCACCTCCTGCTGATATTTCTGACACCGAGGAAATATGAATCATCTCACACCATGGCTTGAAAAAGAGCCAGCTCAATATTACAGTATAAATGTGTGTGTGGGTGGGTGTGTGTGAGAGAGAGAGAGTGTGTGGGTTGGTGGGTAGGTGGGTGTGTGTCTGTGTATGTGAGAGTAAATGTGTCTGCCTGTGTATGACTGTTGCCTTCATATTCCCATCTGTTGAAGTGTGTCTGGAAGCGTGAGTGTGTGTGTGAGTGTGTATGTATGTGTGTGTGAATCTCTTTCAGTATGAACAAATAAATCTTTTAGAATGCTGCTCATACAGGCCAGTGTGAACTGCGTCATACATGTCGTCATAAACACACACAGACACACACAATCTGCACCTTGAAACCCCCTTGAGCAAACTAAGCCATTCACCCCACCCCCTCGGCGCCATCTCTCTCTCGCTCTCTCTCTATTTTTTTCTCTTGCTATCATTCTCTCATTGTCTCATCCACTTACCATCTCTTTCCATCTGCTCTTCAATATCTCATTAAAATTAAATTAAATGTAATTCAACATGGCTTTAATTTGTGTCTAAATATAGTATAATGTAACAAAATGCATTTGTATAATGCAATATAACAACATATTTTATTATAATGTAACAAAAAACACACCTTTTAAAACAACATATTATGTAAAAAGAATAAATACAAGTGTACATATCTTGCAGGTCTCCTTCACTCTCTCTCTTTTTCCCTTCCTCCCCTCCCTCCCTCCCTCCTTCCCTGTACATGCTAGAGCTGCAGGTCTTCTGGGATATGTGATGACGCAGATAGAGATCTCCTGCCCCACCGACAGATCAGACGGAAGCATTTGGAAGCATTTGTGTGTGTGTGTTTGTGTGAGAGAGTGTCTGTGTAAGTGGAAAGGAAGCTGATACTAAGACATATTCATCTAGAGCCAACTACAGCCCACAAAAAGGTTGTGAATAAGAAAAAGAAAAGCATGTTTCTGGTATAAAATAATATTTTGACAATAATAGCCCATTGCAGCTTGCATGTATTGAATAGTCATATTAATAATCGTGTTATTTATGCATTACGTGTGTTTGTGTATGTGCATTGCATTATTGAGATTCTGACCCAGAATTGCAGCATGACGCACCAGCTGACTTATTCATCTCTCAGTGGACTCCTACCCTTCCTCTTAAACCTCTAAAGGTCACTCTACAAGACAGTGTGTGACTCAGATCTCATGCTATTTACAGTGATATTACTTAAGACAAAACAAAGCCTTAAAAAAAAGACGTTGTACAAATAGTAAGTCTTATGAACCCATGCACACATATCTGGATACGTTTTGGCCTCTCTACGACATGAAAGCACTATTTTAGGTCACTTAAAATGGAGCCTTTTGGAAATGCTATCCAACATGAAAATTGTGAGTGCATCGTGCTGCTCACTAGCCTTGAACCTCGAAGATTCTTTCACACGCGACATGTATCAATAATAAAAGTTCTTGAATCCAAAACTTTTCTTGGTTGCTTTATCTTTACTATGAACTTATAATACAACACAAAAGATGAATTCATAACTAAATGAAGTTACATTCCTTTTAAAGTTAGATGACGGTCAAAAGAATGTGATGCTCCTGGCTCGAGGCTTCTGGAGTCTTCTATGCGTCATTACGCTTATATAGTGGAGTTAGTAGCCAATCAGATTACAGCATCACACAAAATTTCTGTTAAATATTTACAAAGTATTAAATCCACATCACAACAATATACAACTAAATATCCAAACCAAAGAAATGGCTCTAACAAAGATGATTTAAATTAGTGTTTTCAGTGTTTGCATAACATTGTAAACTAATACTGAAGTCATTCAGATTATGAAGGAACACATAAGGAATCATGTAGTAACTTAAAAGTGTTAAACAAACCAAAATTAAGACTCTGTGAAGCATTTTGGTGCTCTTATCTGGGATTAAGCTGTTAATTTGCAGTTTTTGAGGCTAGCAACTCTGATGAACGTATACTGTGCAACAGAGATAACTCTTGTTCTTCCTTTCCTGGGGTGGTCCTGATGAGTGCCAGTTTTATCATACTGATTTTTGATGATTTTTAGACTGCACTTAAGAATACTTTAACTTTTTTTTGCCATTTTTCAGATTGACTGACCTTCATTTCTTAAAATAATATGAATTAGAACATTACCCAAATATTGCTATTCACTGTATACCAACTATATCCCTTCACAACTTTACAACTGATGCCCTTAAACACATAAAGAGGGCAAGAAATTCAACACAGCTGTTAACTGAAAGCCATTCCAGGTGACTCTACCTCCTAAAGCTGACTGAGGGGCAAGTAAGAGGTGTCCTTGGAAGAAACTAAAATATAAAGCATTTTCTGTTTTTTTAAACACTTATTTACTAAATTCCATATGTGTTTCTTCATAGTTTTGATGAATTGTTATTATTCTACAATATCTACAATGCAGATTTTTTTAAAGATGTGTCCAAACTTTTGACTGGTACTTTACATGTTTATGTCTGAATCTCACATACTTCCTTACACCCTATAGTGAATTACATAATACATACAACTACAAAGTATACAAGCAGATTTCAGATTTCCACATAAGAATAAATGCAAATACTGTTAAACTACTAATATATAATAATCTGTATAGATTTAGAATCCTTAGTTTTGTGACTAGGATAGTCCACTACATGAGTAGAGTGGAGATTAAACCTTTATGTTTCTTTTCTCATGCAAACGTTTTTATCTCAAACAAATGGGAATGGAAATCCCTGTTTTTGGAAAATCTCTAGATATGTGTGGCCATGGCATTAGTAAAGTAAATATGCTATAAATACAGCTTCCATCTATGATTATCTGGAAATTAAAAACACTGTACAAACTGCTAAGCATGGACCTATATAAATTGCAATGGAATGTCTTGTGAGTGAGGCTGATCCTCGGCCAGCATGTTCCTGGATAGACATCTGACGTAAATTGTCGTGAACTGACGCTGTATTTATCTGTATAAGATGCATAGGGCTATTTTGTTGTTTTGGGAATATCCAGCATCTTTTTTCCCTGTCTCTCATCTTTGTGTACCTTTATTTAGTACAATATTAGTTCTTATTGGTGCTTATCTGTATATAACTTTCATTTAGGACAACATTCCTCACCTGTTTGGGTGGCTGCAAGTCGACCCAGCAGTCAGCATCTGACATCATGCCCAAGTCAGCCAGTTTGAATCTCACAGTGCCCAGAGTTGAGTTGTGGGAGAAGCGGTCACAGCTGTGTAAGGTCAGTGCCACCTCTCCCTCCATGTCCTCCGTGCCATTTGTACTACAGCCGCTGGGCAGAGCGAACACCAGGGACTCGTTCCATTGGACTCGTGCTGATAGTTTGCGCACTACTGTCTGAGAATGCTTTTGCTCTTTGGAAGCACTCACGCAACCCGACACATACCCTTCACAGCCGGTCTCCACAGTGATGTTCTCCGCTTCAGAGAGGAAGAGGGAATGAAAGGAATGGAAAAAGAAGAAGAAAAAAAGAAATTAGAGTCTAAGAAGCTCATTTAAGCCTATTTGCTGTATTTGTTCCTTCCTTTTCTCCTACTCTGTTCCTTCTTTCAGATAAAAGAAGTGATTTAGTGTGTTCTTCTCTGCTCAGAGGAGATACGATGAGTTGAATCACTTGCTCAATGCGGATTAACTATAATCAATCCTAATGATGTGTAGTAATGACTGCAGTACTTCTACCCTTAAATTGAAATTCGTACATGATTAAAAGCCTTTAAAACATTTTTAATTCTGTTGGAAGAAATTCTGTTTTGAATTTACAATGGCAAATTACATATTAATGGGTAACCTTCAACTCATTCACAAGCATGATTCATATTAAATATGAATCATCCGATTATGAAATAACATCTGGCTTTAATATTTAACTGAAAAAAGGTGGGACTCACTCTGGGCCTCAAAATGAATTTGCCCTATTGAAGGCTACTCAGCTACCTTGAGGCAACAGAGCCATTTTCCAACTGCTCCCTTAAAATAGGATTAAGAGTAGTACTGATGTGCCTCTCTGAACTCAATAACTCATCTCTAGTTATCAGCGCTGAGAGACCGGAGGCAGAGAGCTAAACCGCACTCAGAGAACCGAAAACGGCTTCCTTTTTTATGGTCCAGAAGCTGACTGGCCATTTTATTTTAACTTGAATGCCGTTTTCACACCTTGAACCTTAACAACCACACAAGACCCTTAAGAAGAAATGTTCTTTGTGCAGTTGCAGCACCTGGTATGTTAGCCAGATAATTGCCACAGCTATGAATAAATCTCTAAGGTTGATCCATGCTAAATTCCACAGAAATATACACTAGTCCAGAACAATGTCTTCCTGTATTTACTTTTTACTCTTGCTCCCATTCCAGACAGGTCTGACCAATAAGCAGAGAGAATGTTCTCACATGGTTTGCTATGATGCATGTTGGTGCACTTGAATTGTTTTCCTGTGTGAAAACAAACCAAACCAAGGCGATCCAAGTTTGCAAACTTGTTAACCAGAGCAAATGAACTATATATGTGTGAAAATGCACTTAGACTTCACAGAAGGTTTGATTCTGAGATTTAGACCACTATTCGATTTTGTGTCACAAATGTATCTTAATGGTATTATGTGTATTTTGATTGTTATAACAGTAGGCAGTAGGGCTTTGGGTTTTGATTTCCAAAAACCTTTCAAGTTGTTGACTTGAAAAACAGGGCTAAAATCATGTAGTGTAACCCTGGCATTAGCCTCTCAACAGCATGGGGCCCATTTGACTACTGGCCTATTCCCCAGCGGGTAGTCTAGTCTTCTAGCCTAGTCTCAAATTAGATTACAGTTTTACCTAAACCGACCAAAACGCATCAATACACAACCATTTCAATACACAACAGTACAGTCACGTTTCTGCCACCCTGATTGTGCTTCACTTGTAGAAAACTAAATTTCTGGAAATTATATGTTTTTATACAGGCAGAGGTAGAACAGAGAGCAGTGCTCCATCCCTCAGAAACAGGAAACAACAGCAGAAGAGCAGTTAATGAGCATGCTGCAGGGATCCCATAATTATGTCTTAACTTCTGGTCAGGTCTGTGACCACAGCAACCATTTAAATGTGTGTGTGTGTGTCTGTATGTGTGTGTCTGTCTGTCTGACTGACTGTGACCTTTTCATCAGAGTCTGCAGGGTAAACATTCTCAATTTAGAGCTGAGCTGAATGCTCAGACTGTAATTAGTCTAGATGTGTGTATGTGTGTGTGTGTGTGTGTATGTATGTGTGTGTGTGTGTGTGTGTGTGTAGGTGTACCTATAGGTATGGCAAGGTGCTGGTATATGTGCAGGTATAGCCATAGGTGTGAAGACATATAACGATCTACACTGTATACATTATTTTAGGTGTTGTGCTGTTTGAGATCTGTGATTCAGCTGCACAGATTTTGTAATGTAAGATCATTTTTGGCCAAATTATTAGATTTTTTAGAGTGAAATAAAAGAAAAGAGAGTAGTATATTGTTTTTATTGTTCATGTTTTACTACTGTGTAAACCTCCAGTGTACATTTTCAATATTAAGCGTACTGTCGCATAAATGCGTACTGTCGCATTCATTAATTAGCTAAGTTTATTTAATCTCATCTATGGTAATACATTCCTTGTATATCTATATACCTGCAGCTTGTCAATTTAAGGTCCAGAAAAGCATCCATGTTTTAAAAAGTGTGTGTGTCTTACCCTCTATAATTGTGATGTGTAGTTCTCTGTTCTGACTGTTCAGACGGAGAGAAAAGTGCAGTTTTGGATGCAGGACAGAACTGCTGCTTGTCATGGTGCTAGACTGCTCAACAGCACAGGGCGTCTCATCTGCAGAATCTGGGGGAAATCAGAATATAGTATTGATTTATATTATACTGTATATAGATCAAGTTCCCAAATACCACAGAAAACAGGATGGCGGCAGCAGGTTTTTTTCCATTTGTGTTTTCTTGCAGTTCTTACTATAAATATTTTTTATATCATTTAGTTCCATTCAAAATAGGATGAAAGGCTGACATGCAACCAAGTGTGCAGGTACTAATCCCAAACAGTTGCACTGGTAGGATAAGTAGTTGTTGTTTTTTACAGCTTCTATTAACCATACTTAGATAACCTTCTCATGTGGGGCCTGTATGGTTAGCTCAACTGGAACCCAACAAAACTTTACCCCTGTTGCATGTTTGCCTCACATGTGGATGACCACCAGGGTAAGGGACCACAAGGGTTAAACATGGGCCCTATCTGGCCTGTACACTGTACATGGGGCCTAGATGGAACCTATATGAGATTAAGATGAGTTGTAATGATCCATGGGGTCCATTTGCGAAGCCCAATTGAATCCCAGTAACAACATATGTACAAAACCAATGCCTAGGCCCACCTAAATCCCACCTTGCATTGGTCACACAATATCAATTCTCTCTCAAACTGTTAGGGGCTAAAATTTGCGCTAATCAGTCATCAGTGTTCTAAAGAGATTAATTTGATTAGAGTTGTTAATGGTTGCTTACAAAAAATCTGTCATAATTCTGATAATTTAAAGGGAACTTGACTGTAGCACCTTTTAAAGTAGTGCAACACTTCCACTAGAAAACCTCTAGATAAAAGCATGAACAGCCTAAAACAGCTGTTCATTACTGCTTATACACTATTACCAGTAACACAAGTTTACAGCTCATTTGAGATCACAGGAGTGAGAGCAATCAAGCTTCCTTTTTCAATCTTGCTTCTAGCGACCAACAGCAGTGCACAATTTCAAGTAATCCTTGACTCAATACACCTTATCTGGCTAATCAACTGATTATAAAGCTCTTAATGAGCTGGATCCAGCGTGTTGGGGTTGTCAATAATTGAAACAGTACTGTGGTTTAGCAGAACCACAAGACGAAAAACACTGCTTTACATCCCTGCAGAAAAAATCCAGAAGAAGAACATACCCTATGCTGGGAGGCTAGCTCATTAACTATCTCTTCACCAGCATAGACCAGCTGGTCTTGAGCTAGATTTTTTTAACAGGGAGTACAGAAAGATATCATAGATTCCCAAATAAACATGGTAAAGCTTTTCATTAAGAAGAGGAGTAAAATACAGTAGAGGAGACTACTACTGTTTGCTTGTAGACTTTTATGCTACCCTCATAGCATACCGGTACTCCCTGCAGAGAAATTCACTAACTGACATTCACTTCAAATAATTTAACTATTTCTAATTTTATCCCATTTTTTCCCCAATTTGGGAGGCCAATATCCTAGCTCTGGACATATGAACTAATTTTATCACGAGCGATGCCACCAGCACAAAGAGGATGCACATGTGAAGTCAGCCACTGCCTCTTTTCAAACTGTTGTTGATGCAGCATCACTGGGTAACCAAAGGAAAGGGAAGAGTCAATGGAAACACATCACCCTTGCAAACATCAGTTAACAGATGAATGTGCTTACCAGCATCACACAATAAATGATAAGGGAAGAGACAGCGCCATTTTCCCACCCAGAGGCAGCAAGGCCAATTGTGCTTTCTCTGACTCTGGCTGCTGATGGCGAGCAAAATGATCCAGTTTTCGAATTGATGATCTTTGGATCACAGTGACAGCGCTTTATTTTTAACTCAACGAAAATATGTCACCTACATACATGAAATACACTTTCCTACATTACATTACATTACATTGCATTTAACTGTCACTTTTATCTAATTATGAGGTTCATAAGCAATAGAGGACATAAAGAGGACTTAAAGAGGCTTTAAGGGTTGATTTCTAGATATTATTTAAATGAAGGTGATTTTACCTTGTCGAGGAACAGCGAAGACCTCCTTGTCTCCCTCTGTCTCTTTATTACAGCATTCTGGTTTGTCCACATCTTTCTCAGTGATGACCACATGTTCACTGTAATTAATGACCTCTGGTGATGTGACTGATGGTTTAGGCTTGTAGATTTTAGGAAATTTTAGCAGCGTTTGAGGCTGGATTGGCTCTGTGGATTTCTGCACACTGAACTGAGTCAGGAAACAAAAAGAGAAAAAAAAAGACGCAAACATTATATTTTTTGGTACATAAAATGGCAACTGGCAGTTGGCGTAGTCAAGGGCCCTGCCACTCGGTAGCATATGGAGCTTAAAGGCTGACGTAAGTATTTAAATCTGCATTTTGTATGTTTGAAAGGAATTTACCTAATTAATTTGAATTTGAATCCTTTATTTTGGTTTTGAATTTTAAGTTGGAACAATTTACTGTTACAAATATGAATTTAGGTCAGTAGTGGAACTCCTGGTAAATACATTTAAATGTATGGATGTTAAAATGTATATCTCTTATTATTTTGAAATGTTTATTTTTTCAACAGCAATTTTCACCTCACCTCACACATTCAAAACATACAACATTGCTAAAATTCAAAATTTTATATTTCAAGTTAATCAAAATCAGGTAAATGTAATTGTAATGTAAATATTAACTAAAAGATATATACAAAATGTAAATTCAAATACTTATGTCAGCATTTAGGCTCCATTGTAGCATAGTACATCTGCATAGTATGCTGCATTATACAGTTTGCCACTGTTATACATAAGGTTTTGTCCATTTCAAATCTATTCTATGATGTATATTTGTATTTGTATATAAAGTTAATGTGAAAAAAAACAAATGCAGGCATATAACTACCTTCACTATATCACATACAATATAAAGAGAGGACACATATACGCATTTATAAAGGGGGGGGGGAATACTGTTATGTGAATGTCTTATGGTTTTCTTGTAGGTTGGCTTTTAAGTTTTAAAGTGCTGAACATGATACAGCTGTCTCGATTTCATCAGATCCCCTTAATATAGAGTTATGCAGCGAGAGGATCACTGAATTATTAATAACCTGCTGAAGAATTGTCTCTTTCTCTCTCTCCTTTTCCTTTCGAAAACTGAGACTGTTTCCCCCCTTGCACTCTCATCCATTTGTGACTGCAGGGTGGAATTAATATTCATGACCATACGTGAATATGCACACCTTCCATAGGGACTGTACAGGTTACATCTGAGTAAGTGTGAGAGCAAGAATACATGTGTGTATAGTGCACAGGCATACTCTATGTGTATTTGTGTGTGAGTGTGTATGTGTATATGTGTGTGTGTGCGCACGTGTGAGTCGTGACTGTATGTTGACAGCCCAAATGAAGGTCGCCTGTGGTCAGACTCGAAACAGAAATAGAACCTACATCTAATGATTGGATTGCATGCATGTGCACATGTAGGCTACAAGGTGTATGATGAGTGTGTGTGAATGCAGAAGGTTTATGATGCGTAAGTGCTGAGTATGAATGTGTGTGTGTGTGTGTACGGGGGAGTAATGTGTGAATCTGCTCTGTTCAGCAGTGGAGGGGTGTTAGGTAGAAAACATCGCTTCTGACTCAAAGCCAGTGTCCTCCAGACCAGGTGTTCTAATTATAGACCTCTGCCTCCATATTCTCAAACACACTTACATGTGTGTATAGAGGAATCGTTGTTCAATGTTTTATTTGAATGATGTGCTGGTGTGTCCCAAATGAAATGTAGTAACCAAGCCACAATCCTATGTATTCAGATATTATATTTTTAAACATTCCCTGCAGTTATAATTTGAGGTGGTGTAATGATTATTTAAAAAAGTGGATACTGAAAGGGCAATTTCACACATTACCAATGCCATATAAAGCCACTATAAATAACAAGTTCCATCTTAATCACTTAATCATGCAGAAAATTGAATTTTAACTGTATTCAAAAACCATGACAAATTGAGATGAACCTGCTTCACAAAAAGTGCTACTCTATGAAGTGCAAAAAAGCAGTCTCAATGAAGCTCATGAAAAAATTATATAACAAGCTTGAATCAAATGACTCCCTTTGTATCTTTGCGTCTTAGAATACAGAATTTACTCAAGTGTGTACAAGACTGAATATATCTTCAATGAAAAAATGCATTCATAATTAATTGCCTACCCAAACAAGCAGCCCTGACTCTACAATAATATGAGCAAAGTCATATTACATAATACATAATGCCAATTAGGCAGCTAATGGTCTGGATCAAGCTTTGCCATGGCATCCCACAGTGGATGTTTTGTATGAGTGTATGTGTGCCTACTGATTTATTAGCAACACCCAAGTGACACACAGCTGTTTATTTTTATAAAGTATATTTTCATCGGTTTTAGTCAAGTCCAAAAGAGTTATATTAATCATATTTAATGCTGTGCAGTGAAACATAAAACAGAATAACTATACTTGCAGTCCTACATTATTTGTAAAATAGGTCTTTGGTAGGTTAACTATTGGTCTTACATATGGAATAGTTTAACAAGTCCAACATCTAATTTGTGGTGATGTCACCACAAAGGTCCCGCATCTTGCAATTTTGCAATAAACTCAGGAAGATTTGTTTTTCTACTTTTCATATTTGGCTCCAATACCAAACTAGCAGATGTGAAAGGTGCCACAGTCTGTACGAAAGGACCTAAATGTGTACAACCAACAGAGATTACTGTATCTACTGTAACTGTAGATTAACCCTTATTTATACACAAAAATATAAAATAACTTAGAGGGTAATTTGTTACACTCATTCTACTGCATGACGTCTGCATGCTTAAAGGGAGTCAGATTCTGGCAGGAAGAAAAAAATCGGCACAACACGTACAGAGGCAATTTTCCAAATTGACAGCACTCCACCATCTGACACACACACACACACACACACACACACACACTCCAATCAATCTCAAGTGTAGGGAGATGCAGCCCATGCAGGTAATAAAGACAGGATGTACTTCTACTAAGTGTGAAAACAAATCAAACTGGACCAGATGTGTACAATGTAACAAACACATGGATCACAATGGTTTGGACCTTGGTTTAGACATTCTGGTGTAAAAACACCCTTAGAGTAGTCAGAATATATTCTTAACCACTAATGGTTTTGTTTTTTACTGTGAAATGAGGCTAAGAAATGTTTTATTTTGTTTATTTAAAAGCATAATATCTGAATACATAGGATTTTTGACTTGGTTACAACTTTTTATTTGGGACACACCAGCACATCAGTCAAAAAAAACACTGACCAATGATTCTTCTACAACACACTTATTCTAAAAAGGTAAAATATCACGTCTGGCCATTACAAAAGTTGCTGTGAATCAGGAGAGAAAAGCTTGTTAGCATTAACTTAAATACCTATTAAGCAGGACAGCATTCAGGCTCACTGACTGACTAAACTTCCACTTTAATGGGCCCTATCTCGCTGTCTTACACCCCTTCAACTGTCTATTTTCACGCCTTGCACCTACGTCATTTATATAGCAATGGTCCTTGTAAATATATCTATGCTGATTGGCGAGGTGCTCTGTAAATGTGTATTTCTGGCATATTGCTATCTTAGCAAGAGAAAACACAGGTGTGCTACTGGCTGAAGAAAACCCAGACAACAGTCAACCGTTATTGCTATTTTGGGACATGCAGCAGTTCACAAATACAACTTTTACGTGAACAATAAACTTAATAACTCTGCTGCTGAGATGCGCTGGACAAGTCAAGGTAATTGCGCCATTAAAATAGCAATCTGGCAGAGTCAGATTGGCAGAGCTCTTAAAAGGAAATGGCATGTGACATGCTGATTGGTTTATTTAAAACACACTTATGATTAATTAAAAGAATTAGTGCATTAAGGCATACTTTTCCTGTCGTTATGATTGCAAAGACAAATGACACCTTAAATCAAGCTCAATGTGTTTTTTCAAGAGATGTGACTGCGGCTGGACAGCCAGAAAGCTAAAATTACATTTTTTGCCATGTTGTGTTCTACAGCCACATTCACCCACTCACTAAGCTAGCCTTCACTCAGTTAGCTAGCTAGCTTAACTTAAAATCCTCTATCAGACTCTATTATAACTCACTCCAGCTGCTACTCAGCTAAGCTAGCTAAGCTAGGCTAAATGGGACAGGTTCCGGTGTGTTTGGACTTATAGCCAGACAGCTAAGTTTAGACAGTTAGCATTAGCTCAGTTAATAAACCGACAGGCTATACAAAATAGCACAGTGTTCCAGCTAACTAAGGCACAAACTACTCACGCTTAGAAGATAAAGTCTCATACCTGCGAGCACACAGTCAAGTGAATTCTCCTAGAGTTTTTTTTTTTGTCTTTTTAGGCACATTTATTTAGCAGACTCATCTAGGTTTGCCTAGTTTTGTCCCTTTCAGCAGCATATTGCTAAACTTAGTAGCACCTCATCACTAATCAATGAGCCTCCCCAGCACCCCCAGCTTATGGCTTTTTAAAATGCACATTCATAAATGGATAAATTAGCTTTTTTGGCTGCCCTAGATAGATGAAAGATAATATTTCAAAATAATTCTGAAATACAGTATTTTAATTTATATCTACACAGCATGAATTGTTTACAGCTGTGGAGACGAGAAGCCGATGCCAAGCTAATATTCACAGAAAACTGCTACATTTAATGGTTAGAAATATGTTGTTAAATGCTTCAGACATTAACATTTTGAGATATGTCTAAAATATTTAACACAGCTTTAGGTGGGAGAGAAACTGATTTTATGTAGAAAAATCCTCTCAACACCCATAATAAAAATAAAAGTAGTAAATATTAGCTACTTAATATCACATCAGCTGATGGTGGATGTGGCTTTAGACTAGAAGATATATGGGCCATTATTAGCAGTAGTGGGGGAGGGAAGGATAAATAAATAAGAAGAATAGAGCAAGATCCCCCTGTGCTCCATTTGTCCACACAGCCAGATGATACATTTAGTGCTGTCTAAAAGGAAATTCACTTAAGCATGCAGTGAGCAGAGGTGAAGGAGACACCCTCGGAAAAGAGGCTATTTGGCCTTGTGATAGATTAATCAATAGAACTGTGTTCCAAACCATGTACATGATTTTATTCTAAGCAAATACCAGAAAGTAACTATGTTTTATAGCACACCTACCAGTGGCTAGCGTGGAAATTATGTCTAATGTTGAAGAGTTAAACACTTTTACCCATCATCAATCATAAAAAAGAATCTAATCTATTGAAACGCTGCCTCAGTGTCTTCTGGGGCTGGGCTGGGATTCCTGAAAGCTTCTAGAGAAAAAAAATTGATTCCTAAATGGTCGAGCAAGCTTCACCTTGAACATCTTTCTATCTTGTTTTTATCACTATGATGCTTTTGATTTACTCCAGCCTGTTTTGTCCCTCTGCCTATTTAAATGTAATTTTAAAAAAACAGCAATTCCTGTCTCTGAACTGGAAATTTAGAAATCTATGAATCGAAACATAAAGTGAAACATGAAGTGAGTGAGAACATTCTGTAATCACTGTAGGCTTTCTCCAGGATGTAATTACTACAGACCCTCAGGTAAATCCGCACTGAATGCACTTGATTAAATTTGTCAGAATCTAAATCTGTCTCCCTCTCGTCCTGCTGTAACCAATTAGAGTGCAATTGATACATGGTCAGAATTACCATCAGACTGGGTGTATCAGGCTTAATGTCTGATGTCTAGACAATCAGCAGACTCTATTAGACTGGGAATAGAGCATAGACCAGTCTGAGCTTCATTTGCCACAGCCTGAATGACCAATTTGTTTGGACCTGCATTATGTAAATGGTCCTGATCTTTTTTCCAATGACTCAAAGACTCTTTCACCTGAGGCTGTGACAAAAGGTCAGTGTGTGTTTTATGTGTTTGTGTGATGCACGCACACAAAACACACACTCCAATGTTTGCTCATGTTTCCATTAAAAAATGACTGATCATGAAGCTTCATAGAATGATTTCGAGACTGCAGCACACAGTGTTTGCCTGCTATTGTATTCCATACTCTGAAACCGGGGTGCAGAAATAGGACTAGGGAATGGGCAGAGAGTGGTCTACCTCAGAAGCTTGTACTTATTACTTAGGAGTTGGAAAGTACAACATGATGATCTCTGTTCAAAAGGTTTTGGTCTGAAATTATATGAAACCTCTGGGACTAAATATTTTCGTTTGTTTTTGTCTGTTTGCAATTACATAGGTTTTCAATTACTGCACACAAGACAAACCAACAGAGAGCAAAGTATGAGCAAATCCCAGTTTCCCACTGGTAAATATGAGTTTGTGGCGGTGTCCATGTGCATTTATCTCATAAATAGCATACTATTTTTATGACGTAAGTTACTTAAAGGCAGCATAAAACAGTTCTTTAACAGTGCTTGTATGCTTATAGTGCCTTTCTAGAAACCCAAGGACATTTTCTAATCACTTTTTTTACACACAAGCATTTACACTCAGCACTCATGCACACACACACAAACACACACCGGTGAGGAGCAGTGAGCGGCAGGCAATTGTGCACAGCATACTCTCAACCCGAAACGACCGTCCACCTGGAGGGCTGTATCGGGCACTGGGGAGCTGACCCAGCACAGAGTGCCAAACCCTATCTGGGCACACAGTCACACACACATTCGCACACATACATACTTAAACGCCCACATACCAGGACAATTTTAGAGTATCCAATTAAATTGATCTCCATGTTTTGACCTGGTTCAAACTTGCTAACAATAAGCACATTAAATAAACCATATATTTGTCCTTTTAGTTGGTAGGGTCTGGTACACAGCTGGATGTCATTTTCACGTTTTCTAGTGTATTTAGGTCAAGAAGTTCTTTTATTTTAATGATATATGTGTATTGTTCGCATGGTGTCGTGTGGCATCAGTGTCTCTTACCTGTGTAAGTGTGTGCAGGATGCTGGCTTTAGCTTTCTCAGGATCTGCACTGTCTCCTCTCTCCAGTTTCCCTTTCTTGCAGTTCCTGCAGAGCATCGAGAGGCCACAAAGCGTGAGAGCTCCGGACACCGTCCCCAGGGTGGCCCCAAGCACTGCTGCAGCAGAAATGAACATCTGCACTGCCCCTCGCCCGGGTCTTCGCCAGTGATGAAAAAGAAGAGGGGAAAAGGACAGGTAAAGGAGAGCTGATCACTCCAGCTGGCTTTTTACTCCTGTGCTGGCAGCATTGTGAGAGTGAAAAAAAGAAGACAGTGAAGGAAGAGGAAGAGGTGGCAGGTGGAAAGAGACTGGGAGAGAGCAAGAAAGACTAAGAGAGAGAAAGGAAGAGAGAGGGAGCAAGAGCAAGGAGAGAAAGAGAGAGAGAGCTGAGAGGATGAGGAAGCACCACGTGTGTGCACGCGTGTGTGTGTGAAGAGAGCCCACCGTCCTCTGTCTGATACGTGCACAGCCAAGCAGACAGCACCAGAAGAGAGGGAGAGGAGAGAGAAAGGGAAAGACGAGGGGAGAAAAAGGGAGAAGTGGTGGAGAGGGAGGGTTTGGAGGACAGGCAATCCATACTCAATAAGGATGAATTTGTCACTGACCCCCCCCCCCCCCCAACATATGACAGCATGTGTGTCTCTGCGAGAGTGTGTGTGTGTGTGTGTTGACGTCAGAGCTGTGTGAAATCACCTTCACAGAGGGTCTTGGATCCCTTGAGACCACTCACACCTTTTACGAAAATGTCTTCAATGGAAAACAATTTCATTCACTTCAATTGAATCACGCTTTAATCAAACCTGATTAATGAAAAAAAGCCAACTATCACATCAACAACCCTTTTACATTATGTCTACCAGAAAATCCAGACACTGGCCGTTGCTGTGGAAACAACCCCTTGCCCCATCTGTTCCTCATGGCCTGCTGTGCCTTCAAAGACTGAGGTCTTGAGGTCAAACAACAGCACAAATGGCAGGTGCATGCTATGACACTCAGATCTGAGATCAGACTCTCTCAGTTGTTTCATCTTTTATTCGTCTGATGACACTGCAGAAGGGTGTCATCGTTTAGAGAGCCTGAAATGCAGAATCCACACACACACACACACACACAAGATAAAAACACATTATTCCCAGACACCTATAGGATGTAGATGTGAGAAATGTACAGTAGAAACAAAATTTATTATTTTTTCTTCCACTAGTGCATCAACCCAGTGCATCAAGTAAAAAAACATGCAGTTATCATATACTATATACTAATATACCAAAAGTGATGGGGGTTTGCTAAGCCAAACACTGATCAGTGTTACCTCAGGGAACAGCTTGGGAATGCACACACTTTATAAGTGGTTAGGTTTTATCTTGTGAGTGAGGCTGCTGCGACGATTAGTCGATATAATCGACAATGTCGATCATTTAAATTTGTCCACAAATATTTAATTGTAGACTTATCGTTAATTTGTAAAAGTACCGCATTACATACAAGTTCTGGGGACAGATTCACAATTGGAGATGGGTAATGGGTCACTCAGACAGGTTACACTCAACTTAGACTGTGTCTCCAAAAGTGCTCAAACACAGCAGATATATACTTACTCACTAAATATCAGTACTTTCCTCATTTGAACCATATCCAGACATTTAAATGTCTTTTAAATCTCATGTTCATCTGTTTTTTCTGTTTTTAGAGATGTAGGACATGAAAAAAATAATCTTTGACTAATTCAAATGTATATTTACATTTATATTAAGTGTACAAGAAACATATAAAAATGGTTTAATAATAATGACTGACATCAAACTGTTTTCTCATTTCATTAAAAGGATGCCATAACAATAAACATGTTGGTCTTTGCTGCCCTCTTGGGGGGCAAAAAAATGAACATTTGTAGCAGAAATCGCTGTCTGAACTAGGACTGCTTGTCCTGGATTGTCCTTGGACTTTTACTCTTCATTCAGCTTAAACTTTCAGCCAGAGCACAAAATGATGCCTTGGTTAGTTTCAGGAATGGACATAGGACCTGCACCGAGTTTGTTGATAAGAGATAGAGTTGTTGATACATACATTATAACGTACAATGAAATGCATAGAAAACCCCAACATTCACATTCAATGCAACTTTAGCTTCAACAAGACATGGCAAAAGTCATGGGACACAATACTAGTTCCCATCCCATGACAGTCTCAAAATGAGTTACTGACTGTGTAACATCCTAAAAAATTAGCTCCAATGTTTTAAACTAATAACAATATATATTTAAATGTAAGGTAAGTGTTCAAGAAACATTGTGTAAATTGTTTCTTTCATCAAAATGTTTTCTTATTTCATAATAGTGCACCATAATGTAAAGGTGGTGGTCTCTACTGCCCTCTTGGGGCAGAAAAATGCAATACTTGTGGGAAAAATCACTGTCTGAAATAGAACTGCTGGTACTTCACATTATTCTATAAGGCAGAGATACAGGTTGTGGTCTTAAATAAAGGTAATTAAATACAGGCATGTATTATTAAGTAGAAAAATTAGTATGTTAATAATAACAGAATTAAATCTATATTTAATGCAGGGGGCTCCACACACATATCCTGCAGGTCAGAGAAGCATTCTTAAACCTCCAGTTTAAAAGTTATAGGACATGATACTAATTCCTGTCCCATGACATGTGGCATGTCAGTGTACACCACATTGCATGTCAGGTTGAACTAAATAACTTGAGTTTTGTTCAAAATCCTGTATTAGAAGCCTAGTTATTGGATGTGCTGAGCTTTAGACTGTGAGGTGCAGCATTGTCAATTCTTAGTCAGTCTACCTCAGAATTAACCCATTTGCACCCATTGTTAAAATAGATGTGCAAGTTCACACACTTAGCTTATCTAGTCCCTGTAGATAAGTACTACCAATAGAATAGGACTTTCTGGAGCATGTACAAAATTGTTTGCACTATAAGACGCACTTAAAATTCTTTAATTTGCCCAAAAATCGACAGTGCGCCTTATAATCTGGTGCGCCTTATGTATGAATTCTACCAGTCAGGTTGTAAGATGCACTGCCATGTTTTTTTTTAAGAACTACAGTTTTATTTACATAGCTTATCTTAGCTTTACAGGTCTAACCACCCAGCGGCAAGACCTGCTGAATTAGAAGGAAAACACCCCTGTTCCTTTTAATCCGATGCACCTTATGTATGAAAATAGACCAGAAATCAGACGTTTATTGATAGTGCGCCTTATAATGCGGAAAATAAAGTAAATATGGGTGGTGGGTGGTGAGCATTTAACATCCTGACTTACTAACACTATGTTTTGCTGAATGCAATCAAATCCTTACAGCAGCTTCAAAATGTACGAGAAAGTATTTGTCCTATATTGTAAAGTAACACTGAAGTCATCCAGACTGTGAAGAAATGCATAAGGAATCGTATTAAACCTAAAAAGTGTTAAACAAACCAAAATATTCTGTGAAGCATTTAGGTTCTCTTATCTGGGGTTAAGCTGTTAACTTGCGGTTTCTGAAGCTGGTAACTCTGATAAACTTCTCCTGTGTAACAGAAGTGTAACTCTTTTTCTTCTTTTCCTGGGGTGATCCTGATGAGAGCCAGTTTCATCCATAATGTTTTTGATATTTTTGTAACTGCACTTGAGGATACTTGATTTCTGACTGACTGACCTTAATTAGAACATTATTCAAATAGGGCTATACCAATTCTACCTCTTCACATCACAACTGATGCTCTTAACCCTAGAACACTAACGCCGGGTGATTTTCACCCACACAATTTTTCTCCATGTGATTTTCATTGTGTTGCTGCTGTCTGAGTTGCATGGGACTTTAAGGGAGCTTCAGGGTGCTTATTAATGTCATGTTATGTTTGATTCCCTCCTCCTATCTATGTTTTTTTCAAGAGGCATGCGTTCAGGTGTTTTTCATCCAACATTACTGATAGAGAGTAACATATTTTATGGGTGTAATTTACCTGACCAAGTTCATTTATTTAGAATTTTAAAGAGCAGATTTCACACAGCAGCTTTACAGAGATCCGGGTCCGAGCCCCAAGTGAGCAAGCCAATGGCTTCCTCAGAGTAAGAGGAAGAAACCTCAGGAGGAACCGAGGCTCACACAGGGAACCAGTCCTCCTCTGGTTGACACCGGATCAAAGTAATAAAATAATGACAAAGTGACGGTCTGCTGGAGAGTGATGAGGAGCTCATGGAACTTGATGAGCTGTTGAGGAGGTTGTGGAACAAGTTTGCTGCTGGTGGTCGCTGAGGTGCTGATAAAACAGGGGCTGGTTGCATTTTGCCATTTGTACAGAGAATGGATTATAGACAGGGTGAAGCCCATACTCTGTACTCGTATTTTAAATCACCCACTACCATTAAGTTTTTTACAGGGGTCATCATTTAGGCTCCTTCCTTGGTCAGTGTCTTGCTGATTAAGCCCAGGATATCTCATGTCTATGAGAATTAGATTTTATTTCCAGATGGGGTTGGTGGGCTTTTGTAGGAAGGGTGGGTGCTGTTTAAATCTATTTAGATTAGGTCTGCGGTTATAAAGTGGAATGCCCATGCAATAAAACCAGCCATTATTAGAATCTCAGCTGAACCTATCAAAGCGAACGTGAGCCGGTCCTTAATGCCCAGTTTACCACACTGTCTTGGTTCCTGGCTCTTCTCCTGACTTCGCATCCTCGTCTTCTCTTCTTTCTTCCTTTCTTCCATTCCATTTTCACTCTCTTGTGGCTTATGTGTAGCCTCCTCTATTACTCTCAGCGCCAGTCCTTCACTTTCCTGCTCTTCATTTGGTCCTGTCATCTTCTCCTGAACGGTCTTCTCATCAGACTCTTCTTCTCGCTCTCTCTGGAGCTGCTCCTTCCTTCTCTGCTTCTCAAATGTTTGAGCATTCCTTGACCAAAACTGAGCTCTTTTAGCTCTGATACACTCCACGATCCTGTGGGTGGCTGTTTGACGTTTAGAACGCCTTGGTTCTCCTCTCTTCTTCTGTCAGGGGAATGAAAAGAAATCATGGAATAATTCATAATGAATAAAAATATACACTTGTATGTTTTTAGGGAAATACAATACAATTGCAAATTACTTACAAGCAAACCAATATACTGAAAAAATAATAATAACTAAGTCTAAAAAACTAAATAACATAATACATAAAAAAACATAATAACAACTATTACTATTATTAAAATCAGCATCATCATTATCATTAATAAAGACCATCTTTAAATAAAGAATTAGGTTCATAGGTCTCACTCACAGATTCAGTCAGATTCTTTAGTTATTGTTTACTCACCTTTCCAAACAGCGTCATGATACAGATCAGCAGCTATTGAAGATTTAAGTTCACTAAATTCCCAAACAGCTGCTCGATCTCTAATGCTCTCACGCTGTGTGAAGACACTGGGTGTAATCTCTGCTCTTTATACCTGTGTGACGTCACAGTGGAACACGCTGACATTCTGCTTAAGACGTCACAACCTCTCGTGTTCTCTCTGAGCGATAGCCCCGCCCTCTCCGTTCGGCATCGCCGGAGTTCTCACTATTGGCCACGCCCCCTCCATTCCCGCTTGAACTTCACTAGCTGCGCTCCTCACGGAGAGCCAATCCTCTCTGTTGTTTAACCCAAAAGAGCCTATGGTGCTGTATGTGTCACAGACCGTATAAGACGTGTAAATGTCCTTACAGCACTTTTTCTCAACATTTATTTATAAGTATATATAAGTATATAAAATGTGTATATATATATCGACCGGAGCAGCAGCGCTGTGTGATGAGTCAGAGATGTAGCCTGGCTATAGTACTAGAGAGCCAGAGTTCTGTAAAAGTATATATATATATATATATATATATATATATATATATATATATATATATATATATGTTGTGTTATATACATCAGGATTTTAGCCTTATAATATTTACATTCACGTGCCCACAAAAAAAAAATACATTCATGTCATTTCTCACTGCAATCTGATTCAATTTTAAACGTATCAACATTCAGAAATGTGTCTTGGCTCTTATTAGTTAAGATTGTAGTTTTTTCTCTGCATTTAATTTATCAGATTTACTGATTCATGGACAAATGAGCTGGAATCCTTTATAAAGTTTTACCCTGCACTGTAGAAAGAACACAAGTTTTTTTTTTTTTTCAGAAAATCTTGCAGTACTTGATGCTTCCCTCTGGTGACAACTTTCATGAGGATGCGGATTTCATTTTTCAGCATTATTTTGGCCAGAGTGCCAAAATTACCAGTTGACTTACAGTACATAATATTTTAATTTTCCGAGACACTGATTTTAGTTTTTTACTGGGTGTAAGCCACAATCATCAACAATAAAATAAATAAACGCTTAAAATAAATCACTCTGTGTGTAATACATCTATATGAGTTTCACAATTTGAACTGCATTACTGAAATAAAGTAACTTTTTAATAATATTCAATTTACTAGTACGACAAACAAGTATTTCTTAAAAGTCTTTATACACTGTATATTAATATACAATGTAGAAAATAAATTAAATAAAGGAATGCATGTATACTTTTACAAACAATGTTGAATGCTTTGGTACTTCCACTTAAGTGCGGAGATGAAAAAACACTACAACTTCTACTAAAGTCACTTTTTTATAGAGCACTTGACAGAGTACTTTTACTGAACTCTGGCTCTCTAGTACGATAGCCAGGCTACATCTCTGACTATCACACAGCGCTGCTGCTCCGGTCGACCATGTGCGACCTATTTGATAACAAAGCAGCGTGCGGACACGCCTTCATGATGCGAGAGCGTGTGGGCGGGGCCTTGCAAAGCCATCACGTATCAAGATGGCGGCGTCCATGGCGCTGAACTTGGATAATTTACCTTCTGACCCTTTGCTGCTGATTTTATCGTTCCTGGACTTCAGGGATTTGGTCAGGTACGTGTTTACTGCAGATACGATCGCGGCCGGGCTGCTGCAGGAGTTATGGCGCAGTTTGATGCTTGTGTGAGCTTTTAGAGAGGTCGGAAAGTTCGCTAGGTAGCTAATACTGTTTATGCCGCTGGCTGCGGTAGGCTCGGTTAGCTGCTTGTGCTAGCGCTGGTTAACTAGTTAATAAAGAGCGTTATTGTTATATTAGTTAATAAACTGTTAACCTGCGGTAGAGGAACACTGTGTATAATACAGCCAGTGATTTATTTATATTATACTGACAGCCTCTCAATTCTACGATGTAGCCTAGCTATACTTACAGTGAGTAACGTTAGCTCTGCTGGGTGTTCTGTCGAGTTGTGCTACTCTGTCAAACCACGCTACCCTTTTGTGTATATTTAAAGGTAAAAATACAAAATAAGCACAGTGTTAGAGCATGTTACGAGTAGAAGTTTACGTAATATTTGAGAATAGTCTAAATCACTGTATCAGGGTAAATTGATGGTAAAAAGAGTTTATTATAATTATAATAATCTGTTTTTTTATTATTTTTTTAATAATATGTATTATTATTATTAATTGCAGTTACTATTTGACAGTGCAATACTCTTGAGTCCAGGTTGTTAAATGCAGAAAAAAAAAACTCTAAAAAAATTAATTATAAAACACGGGAGAAATAATTTTAAAAAAAGTAGTTTGGCGCATGCGCAGTGTCTTTAGGAAGCATGTATCGATGGGTAGCATAACTCGACAGAACACGGGCTACAGCTAACTGTATTAAGAGCCTGTAGACAGATGTAAACAAGTTTTAGACTGGTCGCGGCAGCAGGTAGATTACTGCTTAAAACATACAGAACAGAGACTCTTTGGGCTTGTATAGGTTACTACCAGGAGTTTGAACTGGATAAGATGTTAAACGATTATTTCGCCATTTGACTTAAAAAACAACGTTTTGTATGTGGCAGCTTTCAGTGTTAATGTAGCTACACATAGCTTATGCAACCTAGCTAGGTTAATTTAGCTAGTTATCCCATTTGATAGGGCATCAATTTTGATTAAGAAAGTTTAAGTTGGGTAGCTACTGCATCAAGACATTACTACTCATATAAGTTAATATTATTAGGGATGCACTCAGAGCTGGACAATATATCGATATTTTATTGTATCGGGATACATTTTCTTATCGAATTGACTCAACTCTACAAATTAAATACATGCAAAAGTTTTTGAGTAGGGGTTTTAAATGTATTTAAATATTGCGACATATATCTTACATTCAGCTTTCCCCCAACAGTAGGCAAATACTAAAATGAAAGGTTTCTCCAGAGAAATTAGTTTTCACGATTTTTTGGTTTCATATTTATTTATCTAACTACGCTCTTCACACATTTAAACTCTCTTTTTAAATAAACTGAGTCTAAAATACAATATTGTTGCAGATCTAATTTACTACAGACAAAGACTTTGTAAATTGACATTTCTAAAAGTCCATTTCCAAAGCTCAATTTATTTATATTTATTGGCAGTAAAGTGTTTTTTTAAAACCAATTAATTGTTTGGTAAAAAATAACCCCTCTCTTTTCTTTACCATAACATTGTATAATTATTATTATTATTATTATTTTTTTTTTACAATAATGAAATTACTGATTTATCAGTAATTTGTTTTCCTTAAAGGCCCTGGCAAAATTATGTACTCACATTTCCAGTTGTTGATTGCACCTGAAGAGCTTAAATGGCAAAAATAACTAGAACAAATAAGGGCTATATATATTTAATAACATGGTGTGCCTCACCAGCTAATTTACACTGTTTTTTGTTTTTTTATCTCAGTTGCAGTCTTGTAAGTCGACGCCTGAATGAGCTGACCGGACATAATCCTCTGTGGAAGGGTCTCTGCCAGAAACACTGGCTTCTTACAGAGTAAGCTTTGCAACTCTCTATGGCTTTCTCTCTCTCTCTCTCTCTCTCTCTCTCTCTCTCTCTCTCTCTCTCTCTCTCATTTCTCATTATTTATATAAACTTATTTTGTACCTGTTTACAAATATTATAGTAGTGGCTTTGACCTTCACAATCATTATAACAGAAAAAGCTGCACTTTGAAAATAAGGGCTCCACAAAAATCACAGAATCAAATTATATCTTGTTTATTTATATACAGTAAATATGCTTATCAGTGGTATTTCTCCACATTGAAATCAAGTTTAAGAATAAATATAATCCACTTCCAGTAAACTGACACTAAACTTGAATGTAAGTAATAATATCACAATTTTAGCATTATTTTAAGATATTATGTTCTTATGTTGTGATTCTTTTGATACCGGCTTCCCCTGCAGGGCAGATAAGGCTCAGAGAGGGCAGAGCTGGAAGGAGCTGTTCCGGGAATTTTACGCAGATCTAGGTCGCTACATTGACCATTACAGCACGCTGAAGAAATCCTGGGATGACCTGAAGAGCTATCTGGGCCAGAAATGCCCACGAATGATTGCCTCCCTCAAAGGTGTGTGCAGTGGCTTATGTAAGAAGCCTGATTCTTAAAGGGAACCTTGAGTGAAAGAAGTGTACTGATTACATTTATGTTAAAATGAACAGGAAAGCAAGTAAACTAGTTGATTGTTTATTTTGTGTTTGCAATTTTTTCCCTCAAAAGACAGGCCATTCATTACTGCAAAAATAGCAGCCTAATATTAGATTAGTTTTTAACAATATATTTTTTGTATTATTTTATTTTATGTTTTGGAACATTGATGTAGTATTTTTTAATCAAATATATCTAAAAAAAATTACTGTACAAAACTGGATGTTGAATCTCATATTTATGTAATTTTACTAAATAATTACATCCCATTCTTTGTCAATAGAGGGCGCAAAAGAGGAGGAGCTGGATGCCATTGAGGCTCAAATTGGCTGCAAGCTTCCTAACGACTACCGCTGTTCCTACAGGATACACAATGGTCAAAAACTGGTCGTTCCTGGGTAAGAATTAAAAATATGCATCTCCATTGCAAAACCTACACCTTACAGCAATATTTAAACCTTGTCTGTATAGTAGCAACATGTTTATTATTTTAAAATCTTTCTCCTTCACACAATCACCGTTAAACATGGACTGTTTAGTTCCTTTCGTTAGATTATTGAGGTTTACATTGTTAGGTTGTGAATAATTAGTAATAGCTCTGTTTCCCCCCCCCCCCTGTGTGTAGGTTGATGGGCAGTATGGCATTGTCCAATCACTATCGCTCAGAGGACCTGTTGGACATCGAGACAGCAGCGGGGGGATTTCAGCAGAGGAAGGGCATGAGACAATGTCTACCTCTCACTTTCTGCTTTCATACAGGGTTGAGCCAGTATATGGCCTTGGAGAGCACAGAGGGACGCATGCGCAGCGAGATTTTCTACCACTGTCCGGTTAGTATTCTCTCTCTGTCTCTCTTTCTCACTATAATTTTGAAACGATGGCAAAAGCTTGTTTTATAAAAAGAAATGTCCAGATTACATCATATTTTAGAAGATTTTTTGCGTCTTGAGTTTTCAATATCTAAAGACTACATTCACACAAATGCATTGTGCATAAAACTATGGACTGAGTTTTCTTAGTTAATTTAACCAAAAGATCATGAACACATGAAAATGCATAAACCCACGATAATACACTGACATTTTAACGTTTTGTTAATTTTGTTTTTGCAGTTTTGTAGCATGCAAATGATTTGTTTTCTTTTTTCTCACAGGATCAATTAGCACAAGATCCATCTGCTATTGATATGTTCATAACAGGTAGGTTATGGTCATACTCATGCAGTTAAAGGAACAGTAAGTAATGAATGCGAGCGAGTGTGTGAAATGGCTACAGAAGTCCAATGTCCAAACAGAGTTTTCTGCCTTACCCACTCCTCTCCAGATGCGAAGCTCAAGTGGGTTGCCAGATTAACAATATGACGGGTTACTACAGAAAATATAGTTTTAATAGTCCTTTAACCATGAGTGTTTTACTGGTAGTAGCGCAGATTTAGTAACAAGCACATTAAACACTGCTACATTTTTTTTTCTAGATTTTGATGTTTGCGATCAACTGTAGAGCAAAAACCTTAGTTTGATGACTTCTTGTGCCATAACTAATGTTTAGATTGTAAATAAAGAAATGTAACATTTTGTAGGAACAATAAATGTGTTGCAACACCAGTGTTGTATCTTAGTTATGTGTTCTTAATAAATATTCTTTTCTTTCTCTTTCTTTGTGACAGGGTCCAGCTTTACTGAATGGTTTACCTCATACGTTCAAAATGTAGTGACTGGAGAGTACCCGATTATTCGGGACCAGATCTTCAGGTACCTGCAAAATAATTTCTTATGGTGAATAGCTAATCAAGTAAAATATTACCTGTTTGTTTTTTTTTTGTTTTTTTTTTTTTTTTTCATAAAACTGAATAATGGCACATTTCTGTAGTTGTTTAGTGACAAGATGACAAAATTTGTGAAGGTCATATTTGTGCAGGTGATGCTATACAGTAGAATACTGCACCAACACTCCTGAGTTCACTTCTTGGAAGTCTTTTGCAAAGAAATGTTTTGCCTTCCAGACCTCAACTTTACTTACAATCAAGGAACTGCTTTTTTCAAATCTTAATCTTCTGTTTTGTGGGTATCGGTTATTTGCTGATACCCATTGCTGCATTGCGGAGCCCAAAGCTGGTGTTTGTTGTGACAACTGTGACGACTGTGAACAAGACATTGCTTTAACAAGCTAATTCAGTTTTCTAAAAAAAAAATCATATCTCATGGGATGTCCAAACTGATTGACTTTAATTTTTGTTTAGGTACGTCCATGACAAGAAGTGTGTGGCGACTACTGGGGACATCTCTGTGTCTGTCTCAACCTCCTTTCTGCCCGAACTCAGTTCTGTCCATCCACCACACTTCTTCTTCACCTACAGAATCAGGTACAACCTATAGACTAGCTCATGCCTCCTCCAACACATGTGAAGCCAATCACTGCCTCTTTTCGAACTGCTGCTGATGCAGCATTGCCGAGTAGCATCACTGCATGTTCAGAGGAAAGCGCAGTGACTCTATTCTAATACATCAGCTCACAGAAACCTTGTGCTGACACCTTGACATCACCCTAGGAGTGATGAGGAAAATAGCGCCATCTACCCACCCAGAGAGAGCAAGACCAATTGTGCTCTCACAGGGCTCCGGCAGCTGATGGCAAGCTGCACGAGATTCGAACAAGCGATTTCCCGCTTGATCTTTGATTATACTAAAGTTTATACCTTGTACTATACATTACTTCCCCCAAGTGTAAAAAAATATATTATATCTCCACATATTAAAAAGCTGCTGAGAGCTGCTCTCACTCTTTAGCCACCACACTCGCTGCTATCGCTACTGTGTTGCCAGATCCCTCTTGAAAAATCTTGCCACACCCCTAAAAAAGTATTTTTTTTCCTTCTAAAATTCTGTCTGATTATGCGCAGAGTGGTCCAGCGGTCTAATGCGCTGCCACTATGAGCAGGAGGTCGCAGGTTCGAACCCCCGCTCATGCAGCTTTGCCGTCAGCTGCCAGCGCACAGAGGGAGTAATATTGGCCCTGCTCCCTCTGGGTGGGTAGATGGCGCTCTCTCCCCATCACGCTTAAAGGTGGTGCTGGGCGGCACGAGGCGTCTGTGAGCGGATGAATTGGAACCGAGCCGCTGTGCTTTCCTCCAAGCGCGCTAGCTGCTCAGGCAATAATTCATCAGCAGCAGCTCTAAAAAAAGGGGTGACTGACTTCACACGTGTCGGAGGAGGCGTGTGCTTGTCCGCATCCTCCAAGGGTCGCAGGTGCCACCGGTGAGGGGGACGGACAAAGGGATGGGCCAATTGGATAACCAAATTGGGAGAAAATGGGGAAAAAGAAAAAAAAAATTGTCTGGTTGTTTTTTAATGATGCTAAATGGTTCTGTTTTACAAAATCATAGTCTAAATGATGCAGTCGCGATTCAAGTGATTCCCAAAACCATAGCTGAAACTTTCAAAGTAACCACATTGGGCAATTGCACAGTGCAAAGCATTTCCTATTATTATTATTATTTTTTTTTAATAATAGCATTTAGTTGTAATATTATTTTTGCTAATAATCACCAAGGCCCAGACAGACAGTGACTTATATTGAAACCACCATCCCACATACAAGATATTTTAAACTTTCTGCAGAAATTGACAGAACATTCTAGGAGAACAGAATATGATTATATGTAGACAAAATTATTAGTAAAAGAAGAAACTTCCATTAATGCATATTATTTTAACAATTATTAAAAAATGTATTTTGTAGGATTGAGATGGCACGGTCAGCACTGCCTGAGAGTGCGTGTCAGTTGGACAGCCGCTACTGGAAAATCACCAATGCCAATGGGAACGTGGAGGAGGTCAGAGGGCCTGGTGTTGTAGGTAAGATGTTGAAGATGGGCAAGTTAGCTGAATGAGCTACATTAGAATTTCCAAAGTTAATCTGTTAAACTTGATTACTCAATATTAAAAAATAATAATTTTCAAATCAGCAATGATTAGTTTACATTTATAGTTGGTTATTTTTTATTATTATATATTTATTATTTTAAACATCAGGATTTTATTGGACAATGAAAAGCAAATGTTCTAAAAATGAACATGGAGTCAGAAGTGCATGCTTCTCTTATTATTTATAATGCCCACCCATAATGTTCGTGATAGTAAAAATTGTGATAAATCTAAACTATAATGTTCTGTGTTTGTAAAGGTGAGTTTCCGGTCATGTCTCCTGGTAAAGTGCACGAGTATGCCAGCTGCACAACATTCTCCACCACCTCAGAATACATGGAGGGCCACTACACCTTCCACAGGCTCAAAAATAAAGAGGAAATATTTGACGTCTCCATTCCACGATTCCACATGGTGTGCCCACCCTTCCGAGAGTCCATAGTGCGCTCGGTACGTAACTTGCATGATATCTATTGCTGAGTATGTAGAATTGGTGTACAACAGAATAGTATTAGTACATTTTTGAATTACGTTTTCATGTCATGCAGTACAAAGAATACAGATTATTATAATGAAATATTTTAGATTAACTACCTAAATGAAAAAAAAAACAGACTGTTGTGTAATGTGTAACAAGCACACTTATTACATCCTAAATCCAAAAAAGTTTTGGAAGTTTTGTAAACATGGAAAATGCTAAATAAAAACAGTGTCTCTTACATTTCCTTTCACTTTTATTTTATAGCAGGCATTAATGAATCCAAGCTATTTCGTATTTATGTTATGTCTGTTCAACTTAATTTTGTTAAAATACTTTAAATCTATTCAAACATTTCAGACAAATTGTGAAATAATAATGATAATTTTAACACATTTTATTTGTAATTCACTTTACATTTCAAAGAAATCTCAAAGTGCTACAGCAAAAATAAAATCAGAAACAAACTTTTAGGAACAAGTGGATAAAAACAAAAAAAAATTCACACATCAGAGATGAATAAAAATGTCCTAGTAGGCCTTTTTGAATAAGAGAAGTTTTTAATTAGAAATAACTTGGGTATAAACTGTTTTAATAAAATAACATTTCCCCAATTATTAAAACAGGAACTTGCAAAAAAACACAATTTGAAGTGATGTGCAAGACAAAAAATATTATTTCTTTGTTGTTATTTAGTAGTAGAAATAGTAATTTTATTTGTATGATTTTTTTACACTTTTAACATGATCTCTTTCTCTCTCCCCTTTTTTTTACTCAGAGCTCAGTGAGTGAGGTGTCTGTCATTCCATTTAACGAAGACAATTCCTCAGATACAGATGACTACGAGGAGGGAGAGCTGCGGGGCATGAACATGGCCAACCCCGGAGGGCGCTGTCCTCGTCACGTCTGATGCACTTGTTACTTTCTCCCCCCGTTCACATTCACACACACACACACACTTGTACACACTCGCACACCCACATGCACACACAAGCAGCATGGCAGTAGAGAGCAGAGTTTTGAGAATTCCATTGTTTATTATACAAAGGCTTTGTGTCTGTCCTCTCATGAACCTGCACACTTGTGTGTGTGCGAGTGTGTGCGTGATTCTCCCAGTAGCGTTCAGAGAGAGAATGAGTGACAGTGTGATACTATAGTCGCAGTGTTCACTCTCAAAAAGGCTTACGAGCGAAGGCCCACAAAAACACAACACATTCAGTAAGCTTTTGTTTGGCTTACACTGCCGGTACTGTTGTCAGCTCTGAACTTAAAGAGACTGCCACTAACCTGAATAACCCACCAAACATACAATAAAACAAACTGCAGCACCACATTATCTCCACAATAAAACAATATTTTGGGGTAGGATAACATTTTATATGAATATAGAATATAAAATATCTATGATTTATTATATTAGGTTCTGGAGGACAGACTGAGCCATTGAGTGTTTACTGTGTTGTTTTGTTATGGATAGATGATATTCAATTGTATTTAAAAAAAAAAAAAAAAAAAAAAAAGCACATCTGTCAAAAACGACCAATCACAATACAGAGTACCAGCTCCAAGCAGTCCTAATTAGCACATCACCAGTGGACAGTCTCTCTCTCTCTCTCTCTCTCTCTTTTTTCTCTTTCTTTCTTTCTTTCTTTCTCTCTTAATTTCTCTTTCTTTCTTTCTCTCTTCTCTCTCCCTTTTTTCTCTTTCTTCCTTTCTTTCTCTCTATCTTTCTCTCTATCTTTCTATCTCTCTCTCTATCTCTCTCTCTTCTCTTTAGCCCTATCCGGATGGGATTAGTTTCTCAGGGGGATGTCTGTGAAAAATTTTTCGCACTTCTACTCAGTGATAAAACGTCCGAACTGCAATTGAAAAACCAGGAGGACCAGTGAGTTTTTTGGCTTTCTCACATAACATGACGTTCAGTAGCTCCTACATTTCCACTTGCTGTTGTGTTTTTACACGGATCTCTCTCAAAACGAGCGTCCAAAGTGTAATTACAGTGCGTGGCAGTAAACAAATAGCTATTTTTATTAAACAGAAGGAGGCGAAACTCAGAGATTTGCATCCAGACAGGACTAAAATTACCGGAGGACCACAGAGTTCAGCAAATAACAATGAATAATTCCGCCTGTAATTTTCTCAGAGGTCAACAAAGAACAAATTACCCTGAGAAACGAATCCCGTCTGTATAGGGCTTTTTTCTCTTTCTACACCACCTTCAACTCAGGAAGAGCGTGTTATCTGCTGAATTTGGGATGTTGAGAGCAGGTAAACACTATAATCAAAAGGTAAAAAAAAAAGTACTAGATTTTTTTTTTTTTACCTCGCTGTAGCTCATCTGCTTCATCTTCACAGCTTGTTATCACCTTGATGCACCACAGATCTGTTATCTATCATTTAATGTTGTGTGCATGATTCTCAGTACAGCAAGTAAAATACATGAAATACAATGACCTGCCAAATGTCATGAGATAAGAACTAGTATTGTGTCCCATGGAAGTTAAAAAATAACATACTGATCCGACCTGTCTAGTGGCATGGACAGTTTTAGCTAGATACCGCCAGTCATGGTCATTACCCCACACTGCACTGTCCACTATTGGGGATGCCTTCTATGATTTATTCCTGGATCGAGCATGGTTAAATATCTGCACAACATCTTAAATTGTATGGCTTATCCATGTGATGCCCACTTTCAGGCCTGCTAGAGCATTAGTCACAAGGTAATCTTTAGACAAAGTAGAGGGCGAGCAGTTGTGCAGCATCAGTTGGGCTACAGACAGTAATTGTACACCTACAAAATTACAACTATATGATACGTCTACCTGATTTGAACAGCCAGTGATTTTTCAGGTAGTTACATGGTCGTGGCTTAGTTTACAGTTTATTTTGTTATGCTATGAATGAGTTGGCCTGTACCACTGGAGTATTCCTCACCATACACAAACACAAACATGCACACTGGACTCGAGCATTAATTTACACTTTTTGCACGCACATTGGAATTTCTTCTTTTTGCATTGAGGCAAGTTCTTTAAGAAGGTAAAGGTGAATGCTTTGCCCTCTCTTGTTCTCTATTTCTTTCTCTTTGATAGATAGATAGATACTTTATTGATCCCCGAGGGGAAATTTGTCCAACACACACACGCACACACACACACACGCACACACAGTTGTACAGGCTCTCTTGTATCTGTAATCAGTCTAAAAGAAGGCATTGTTTTTGATTGATCTTTATTAGTAATTGATAGTTATTTTGCTCTTCGATTTGTTGTAAAATAATGCAGTGCAATAGGGTTTTCAGGCTATCTTCTATTCTATTATCTCTTAAGTTCTGATTGATTATTAAGTATTTGTTTTTTATTTTGTAAATGTGTTGTTTTTTATGTTTGGGGTAAATAAAACAGGAAACGATGTCCTTTTGTGTGCAGAAGATGTTCACTTTTAAAATGTGTTTATCCTGCAAATGAATGGCTAAATTGTTCAGATATTCCTAAGGGTCAGGGATAGTCCACTTCTGTGAAATGTGTCTCAATAGATTATTGTTCTCATAACACAGAATGTATTCCATTCAGACCCCACCCCAACCCACCCGCCATTCTCTTGTCTTTATTGGTGTCAGTTTGGATGCTGTAATCGTAGTGAGATGAAGAGTGCTTTGTTAGCGCTTCGCCTGGTAACACTTTGTGTTGTCCCTTGTTTTGGTTCATAGCTCCTCCTCTTTATTTAGGCCTTGCCCTCACTTTTCATACGATGAGCAGCAGCCAATTAGTTCTCTGGCTGCAGTCACATGGGATACACATCTGCATGGGTCTGTTACAGGCTGTGCTCATCAAAATGATGTCCAAGGCTGGTTTTATGCTAGATTAGATTTGTGTCCATTTACATAAGGAATTAACTGGATTATATTTGTGTTGAAAGTATTTACATAAGAACTTGTTTTATATCTGATCCAACTACAAACCCAATTCCCAAAAAGATGGGATGCTGTGCAAAATGTAAATAAATGTAAATAAAAACAGAATGCAATGACTTGCAAATCCCAAAGGCCTGTATTTTATTCACTATAGAATATACAGAACATATTTATAGAGCTCATTCAGAACCATCTACAATTCATAATATCATCAAAAGATTAAGAGAATCTGGAAAACATTCCAGTGCACAAGAAATAAGGTGAATGCTCACTATTGGATGCTGGTGATCTTCAGGCACTTCATTAAAATTGGGCTGTACTGATTATGTACTGTAAATCACTACATGTGCTCAGGTGGAACTCTTCAAGAAACCACTGTCTGTGAACACAGTTTGCTGTGCAATCCACCAATGGAAGTTAAAGCTGTTCCCTGCGAAGAAGAATACATGTGTCAACACAATCTAAAAACACTGCCGTCCTCAATTTGCCTCAGTACCTTTTAAACAAAGTTTGGCCAAATTAGGAACAATAGATTCCCATATACAAGTTCAAATGGAATGCTGCGTTAGTAGTTACCCAAAAAGTCCCCAATTGTTTTCTTCAGGCACTTTTAACATTTCTACTTTTTGTTATTTGTGAAATGTAAAAATATTGTCATTAAGAGCATTTATTTGCAGAAAATGAGAAATTACCTCAAAAAGACCTCAAAAACCTGTTCATTTTCATAAATAATTAAGAGTTCAGAAATCAATATTTAGTTGAATAACCCTGTTTTTTAATTACAGTTTCATGCATCTTGGCATGTTCTCCTCCACCAGTCTTAAACACTGCTTTTGGATAACTTTACGCCTTTACTCCTGGTGCAAAAATTCAAGCAGTTCAGCTTGGTTTGATGGCTTGTGATCATCCATCTTTCTTTTGATTATATGCCAGAGGTTTTAACTAATCATTTTTAGGTGGTCTCTTATTTTTTTCCCCCAGAGAAGTATGTGGACATCTCTGTTATTCCAGATTAGAACAGAAGAGACTGATTAGTATTACACCATTACAGCCACTACAGTTTTTTTGTGGGCGTTCCCAAAGCCACAGCTCTTCCAGTCTCTATCAGACTGGCCTGAGGGTGACAGTGGAGTGGTCTGGCTGCTGGAGGCTCTTAGTAAAGGGGTAAGAATTTAAAGCTATTTTATATATTGTAAAATGTAAAAAATCAGTTGGTTTAAAAGTTATTTTGTGTTAGATTATATACTTGATAAATGTTTTCCTTTACTAGCAGCTGGTCAGATAAAAATCTTAGTTTTATATATATATATATATATATATATATATATATATTTTTTTTTTTTTTTTTTTTTTTTTTTTTGGGCGAAACCAAAACTGGACTAGACAAAACTTTTTTGCTGGATTATTAATCATTTTTCCACTTTTTTACTAGTGATTTAATTAAAAAGCCTAAATGTATTTTGTCGTCTTCTTAAATAAAAAGCAATTACGAGAATACAAATTAAAATTAAGCTTGCAAACATTTAACTTTTTTTCAGTAGACAATATTTACCCCAGCAGAGCAGTGCTATTTTAATCATAAATATACCTATGCAGTTCTGTCACATGAGAGTGAAATTTACAAATGCTAAAGCTAAATTCTGTAAAAACAGTTTGTAAAAATGTAGTAAACTGATGCTAACCATGATTTTTTGTTGACTGAGAGTGTGTGAATGTGAGTGAGTAAGTGAATGTAAGTAGACCATAAAAATGATCTTAAACCTGCTTTCCTGTCGCGGCTCTCCTTCATTCCTTAGCTGTAAGCTCCTAGTGCCGCGAGGAGCCGGGGGTGAGGGTGGAGTGTGGGTCTGCTGCTGCTGTTTAAAATATGCTGTTCGTTCGTTAAAGGAAACACTAAAATTGGACTAAGTTTATTATTTTTCATGAATTAATTTTGCTATGCTTTTATTTATTATTTATTACTAAAGCCCTATCCAGACTGGATTAGTTTCTCAGGGGGATGTCTGTGAAAAATATTTCATACTTCTACTCAGTGATAAAACTCTTGAATCTGGATTGCAGTTGAAAAAACAGGAGGACAAGTGAGTTTTTTGGCTTTCTCTGTCACAGCGAGTCCATTTCCACTCGCTGTTGTGTTTACATGGATCTCCGTGGAAACACGCGCACAAAGTGTAATTACGGTGTGTGGCAGTGGAAAAATAGCTATTTTATTAAATGCGAGGTGATGAAACTCAGAGATGTGCGTCCAGATGGAACTAAAATTACCTGAGGACCACAGAGTTCAACGAAAAACAGTTGATAATTCAGCCTGTAATTTTTCGAAAAACACTTACACAGTCGTTCCGGACAGGAATAAAATCACAGAGGACCCCCCATAAAAAGAAAACTACCCCAGAAACCCCTGAGAAACGAGTCCCGTCCGGATAGAGCTTTTGTGTACTTGTAAAGACAAGTTTAAAGTTTGGTGGAGGGGGATTATGGTGTGGAATTGTTTTTCAGGAGTTTGGATTGTGTACAGTACATTTGGCCCGATTCGTTTTGGTTTTACACTACAGTTTCGTAAGTAAACTAAAGAACTAAATGATTTCATTAGATGTCACAAGCTATGTGGGCTGTGTCTATACTCCATATTGATCGGTTTGTAGAATGTAAGTTATGAGTTTGGCGATTTGCACTGGCAGGTGAATTCTAGCTCTTTACCAAACAAGGTGGGTGTGAAAGCGTATTTAATCCTTTATGAAAAGACAATTTCCCAACCCACTCATTAGCAATCCTGTCATTACTAATGCCCCCAACACTAGGAGTGAGAAGGCTAGCAAATGCTTCTTCTGATACATGTGAAGTCAGTCACCACCCCTTTACCAACTGCCATTGACACAGAATCACTGGGTACCCTACCCACTCAGAGAGAGCACGGCCAAATGTGCTCTCTCTCAGACTTTAGCTGCTGATGGCAGGGAGCATGACTAGCATTATCCTGGAATCCCACTGGCAGGGCCTTACTTTGCTGAATCACTTGGAGCCCAATATCATACATTATTGATTAGCTTGAGTTTGTCATCATTTGAAAGAATCTTTAAAATCTTAAGAAGTACAGATCTTAAAAAAAAAAAAAAAAAAAAAAAACATTCTTAATATGGGGCATTCAATAATCTATGGGGCAACTTAAGTGTAGGGCTAGGCCTTATCTCTGTCTGAGAAACTGGCCCTATAAGAAAGAGTCAAATAATGAAGTCAATTTTACTCTCTCTACTCTTTTCTCCTACATATAGAAGTCTACTTGCTGCAATATGAAAGCCTTTGTGGGAGTGAGTGTGGTGTTTGGTCTGGCCCTGCTTGGACTAGGTATGTAAAATGTAAAGATCTCCACTCATAAATTTGTAATCTAACAACAACGCTTAATTCCATTTGCCTTAGATATTACATCTGAGTTGATGTCACTTTTGTTAAACATGCAAATAATTCTATACTATTTCGAGTCATTTCCAAAAGCAGTTAGCCAGAGTTTGGGGTTTATTTCATCTAGTTTGACAGTAATTTATCAGTGACTGCTTTTAATACTGTTAATGTGCCTGTCAGCCACTTTTGATTCTGAACTTTCTGAACTCCTAGCTTCCTACCTGTGGGGTTTAAATTTTCATCTTGCAACTAGAAAATTCTGGAATCCAATTCAAAATTTAATTAAAGCACGTCATTCTTTTATTTTATTTATTTATTTGAATTATTATTATTATTTTTTTTTTCCCTTTCCCCCCCCCTAATTTACCTGGCCAATTACCCAACCCACTCATTAGGACTCAACCTATCACTAGTGATGCCCGAACACCAGGAGGGTGAAGACTAGCACATGCCTCCTCCAACACATGTGAAGTCAACCATCGCCTCTTTTCAAGCTGCTGCTGATGTAGCATTCTTGAGTAGCATCACAGCGCATTCTGAGGAAAGCGCAGCGACATCTCCCTTTGGAGTGATGAGGGGAAAGAGCGTCATCTAACCACCCAGACAGAGCAAGGCCAATTGTGCTATCTCGGGGCTGCGGTAGCCAATGGCAAGCTACATAAACAGGATTCGAACCAGTGATCTCCTGATCATAGTGGCAATGCTTAGCCCGCTGGACCACTTGAAGCCCTGAGCACTTCATTATTTGATCAATTTTAATTGTTAAATTTTTTGTAGAATTGTTTGATTCGACTACATTTGACTTTTTTTGGCTACACTTAAGTCACTGGATGGGATTCAAGATGGGATTTTTTTAAGTCATTAAGGAGTATTTCGCTTGTGTGCTTCCGATCATTGTCCTGTTGCACAGCCCAACTACACTTTAGCTTTTGGTCATGAACTGATGGACAGAATACACGGTTCCATCGGTTAATTAATGATAAGTTGGCCAGGCCCTGCAGAAACAAAGCATCCCGAGACCATTAATCTACCACCCCCATGTTTGACTCTTTTTATGGTGTTCTTGTGGTGAAATGCTTTGTTAGCATCAGGCATATTGGTTGTAACCCATTTCAAAGGTTTCACATCAGTTCGCAGAATATTGCAGAATAAGTGGCCTTGTTGGTAAATAAAGGGTCTTCTGGCGTCCCGTTCAAATGCACAAAATGACTTTCTCTTTCTTTCAAATCGACAGGCTCTGCAATTAAGTGTTACAGGTGTCGGGACTACACTGGCAGTTGCACTAAAACCCATGACTGCAGGTTTGAGGACTCGTGCCTGACGCTGAATGAAAGAGGTGATTTTAAATAACTCCTACAAACTTCTATTAATCACAATCAAATTTCTCTGCCACCAGAAATGTCAATTACTATTATTATTGTCTATCTCCTCCCAGGTGGTGACACATACCGGCAGTGTATAAAGTATTCGGACTGTGACTACGCCGTACTCTCGCAGATGTTTCCACACGTCTCCAGTTTCTCATATAAATGCTGCAGTTCTGACCTTTGTAACGGGGCCCCCATGGCCACGGCCAGTAGCTCACTGCTGGGCTTACTGGTCTCCTTGGCAGTGTTGTGGTGGTGTGTCCTCTGAGCTGCCGTGCTCATTCAAACCAAATGCTGCCCCCGTCTGGTGCTGCTGTGCATACCAATACTAGGCTTGAGCGACTCCAAAACTAAACTCCCATGTTTTTGGTGACCACATGCTTATTTAATACTACAGCATAAATGCTTTAAGTTAGGAAAGGCACTGTGAAAAGTGAAACCAGAATTGTCAAATCACATTTAGATAGTGGTCACCTGCTGATATACATAATGTGACGTCATAATGCAGTTCTGAGGGGACGTTAGTCCTGTATCTGTTTCTCTGCATATTTTTTGTTAGCCTCCTTTTATCTGTTCTTCAATGGTCAGGACTCAACAGGACCAACGCAGAGTAGCTATTAACTGGGTGGTGGATTATTTTCAGCACTGTAGTGATGCTAACATGGTGGTGGTGTATAGGGCTGGGTATCATTTAATTTTTTTTTGATAACACTTTTTTCTATACCTTTTTTCTAAATTGCAACCAAAAAAAATACATAAAGCGATAATTATTCTCAAACAATGTATTTATTTAACAGCTGACATGAGTAATCTAATTCTCATACTTTCACCATGAGATGCTCCACATTTTTAGCTCTTGTTGGAACAAACAATGAGCATTTTTGTGGTGCTTTATTAAGAACAAAAACAACAGCATTACTGCATACTGCTGGATGCATTTCAGTTTTTAGGAAATATCAGCATTAGATTGGCCAAATTAAATTATATGTCAATCACTTAAAAAATCATGAAAATCATGATTATTTTTTTAAGTGCTGGTATTCTCCTGTATTTTTGTGGGGGAGTTATCATAGTGTAGTGTGGTTTAGGTGTGGCAGACCTTTTTTACTGTATTATAAAATATGAAGAAGACTGTGAGAGAAAGAGAGAGAGAGAGAGAGAGAGAGAGAGGAAGACTGCATGAGAGAGAGAAAAAGAGAGACAGCAGGAATGAGATAAAACAAATGAGCAAAGGAGAGACAGCACAAGCACCTGAGAGTTTTAAGCACAGTGGCGATGTGTTGACATATAAAATGATAAGCATTTCTGCATGCGCTTTTTTCCGCAGTACGCACTCTCCCCGCATTTGGTAAATTTATACCCAGCCCTAGTGGTTTATGAGGTGTTAGTGTGTGTTATGCTGGTACAAGTGCATCAGAAACAGCATTGCTGTTGGAGTTCTTAAACACTGTTCACTTACTGTCCACTCTATCAGACATTTCTACCTAGCTGTTCCACCAAGTACACGTAAAGTCAGACAGAAGCTCATCTGTTGCTGCACAGGACATGTGAAAATCGTACTTATGACTTTAGAATACGTATTGGTCGACAAAAACAAATGACTTGAAGGCAGCATCCCTCCAGCAATGACACTGAGGATTACTGTATCTGATTCACTCATACCAGCACAACACACCCTACTAACACACAACCACCATGTCAGTGTCACTGCAGTGCTGAGAATGACCCACCACCCAAATAATAGCTGATCTGTGGAGATCCTGACCACTGAAGCAGAACAGGGTAAAATGAGTATAATAAAGTATGCAGAGAAACAACTTGTCAGAACTAAAGTCAGCGAGTGTAGAAATGAGGAGGTGGTCGTATTTTGTATGATATAAATGTGAATATGAATTTGGGGATTGCTTTTCTCACTTCAGCTTTGTCTGTAACTAAAGCCAATGAAGATGATTCTTAGATGGGCTCTTGTTTATTTGACTAAAGCTCTTAATAACTTGAGTGAACAGAAACACACTCCAAAAGACCACCTAGTTGTTATTTCAGGGTATTTCAGGTGTGGTTACCTACACTGGTTGCCATTCTTCTGCCACTGATTTTCTGAGTTGCATTCAGTGTATGCAAGGATGATTTTGTTATCTGTGAGGAACAGAGGATGGGGAAAAAATATTTCTTTAAAGATACTTCTGAGGTTTTGACTCATGTTTCAGTCTTTATGGCCAAGAAAGAGACTCCAGGTCTGAACTGTTTTAAATGAGAAAAGTGAATGCTGAAATATCTCTAAACATTTTTATATATATTTTGTCTTGTGTACATGTTTTTTCACCAAAATTCGAACTGCATCCTCCCAATTACGTGTAAAAGTTTGTTTTTGTAGTCAGAATTTAAATAATGCTACTAGCAAGCAATTCGTCTACATATTAAAGTGACAGTCTGTAGGTTTTGGGCATTTGGGGATTTTTAGAGACTCCTCTGGTGAGAATGTGTAATTACACAGAGCAGTTAGAAAAATACTTTTAATGCAGGTTAATTTAAATAAATTGTGAAATTATGTGTTTTTGTGTCTATTGTTTGGTTCAATTTTTAACTTATGAAATTCTGTCAAAATGTAAAGAGCAATTTAGTCCAACAAACCTACTAAACCACTCTGTTTATAGAATTAATATATTACACTTTGTAGGGATGGTCGTGCCAGGACACTGATACCATGAATTAAAATATTTTTTTATCTATTTTAACTCTGATAGACATTATATAAAAAAGCAAGGTTAGTACTATAAGGAAAAAAATGTACACAGGACAAATGTAATGAATATGAAACAGTTCTGTTTACTACTGCAGTATTCATTTCTCTCAGAGAAATTAAACTCGTTAGATCAGAGTTTTTTTATATGGCCATGATATTGACTACAATAAAACAACTTGTCTTCAGTGGCCTATTTAAGGCTGTATTAAATGATCACTGCCAGCTCTAAGCTTTATCAACGCTGGCCTTTTTGCACTGTAAAATATTTTTTGATCTGTACATTTGAGAATGTTACTAACTAGTACACAATATGCTTTTCAACTGATCAATGAAATTACATTAATATGCTATGAGAGATTATTTATTTTGTTTGAGAGACAGAAATGTGCAAGTTGGGCTCTTCCTGTTGTACAAATACTGGACTTTGGCATCGGATCATCTAGCAGGAAGAAGTTATTAAAAACGGGTTAGGACTGTTATATATGGAAATCATGTAACATCCATTTCCATGTACATTACTGCTGTCTTAATGTATTAAATATCCATGAGCTTTCAATGTTAAGGTAAGAGGGGATTTTAATATGCTTTATAGAAAATGCACAGAGCTGACTTGGCTCAACATCCTGTTTTCAGACATTTTAACCTAACTGTTATTTATGTGAAAACGCTTACTATTTGTGTGTGTATCCAATAAAGTCGACCATATAAAACAATTTTGCTCTCATGACTGTGTCACTCTCACCTCAACCTTTGTTGACCTTCTAATCCTAAATATGCTCTACACCAGGAGAAATCTGTTGTGAAGTGTACTTGGGGCGTAGTGTAATATAACGAGTACAAATATTTGCGCAATAGCTCACCTTTTGCCCCCAGAATTCTGAAATACAGTGTTTTTTAGCATCTGAGGCACCCGGATAACTACCTCAAGCTCATTTTAAGTGTCAGGGTCCTTGAAATTTTACCAATGAAGTGTGGGACTACTACTACTAGTAATACTGAGCTTGTTAATAGGAGTAAAACAGTGATTTCTAACTTCTAACACAAACAGTTATAACCAAAAGTTTTGTTTTCCAAGTCATCCAAACTATGAAGAAAAACATATGGAATTATTTAGTTAGCAAAAAAGTGTTAAACAAATCAGAATATACTTTATATTTTAAAGTAAAGTAAGTTTTTTAGATTTTAGAAAGTAGGCAGCTCTTATTTTGATGACAGCTTTGCACTTCATGGCATTTTCTCATTCAGCTGTATTAGGTAGCCACCAGGAATGGATTTCAGTTAACAGCTGTGCTTTGTTAAGGGTTAATTACTTGAATTTCTTGCCTCTTATGGCCCTATATTAGTGATAAATAGGTGAGCCGTTAACCAGCTTGATTTAGGGTATGTAAGTTTAACTTTGCTATCGTAACAATGGGAAAAGTATGCCTTGTGCAGCTCGAAATGTACAAAAAGGCATGGGTGTGTTTTGGGTATAACATGCAATAAACCAATCAGCGTGTCACTCGTCATGACTTTAAAGACCCAGTGTGCTCTGACTTGTGCGTTGCTATTTCAGGGACGCAGCTACCTGGACTTGTCCAACACTTCTCAGTAAAGGAAAATAAGGTTTTAACTGTGTCTTAAAACCTACGCAGACAATCAAAAACATTTTGATGAAACTGGCTCTCATCAGGACCGGCCCAGGAAAGGAAGACCAAGAGTTACCTCTGTTGCACAGAATAAGTTCATCAGAGTTACCAGGCTCAGAAATCGCAAGTTAACAACTTAACCTTAGATAAGAGACGACTAAATGCTTTACAGAGTATTTTTATGATTGTTTAACACTTTTAAGTTACTACATGATTCCTTATGTGTTTCTTCATAGCCTGAATGACTTCAGTATTCATTTACAATGTAGGAAAAAAGGAAAAACATTTAATTAGAAGGTGTGTCCAAACGTTTGATTGGTACTGTACACTTTTTGGACCATTTTTGCTACTGAAAGTACTCAAGGCACTCCATAACTAGCAACAGTGGCACATTTCTCACTTTTGCTTGGTTCTTTTTCCAAGTGTAACTCTCTGTGGTGTAATGATTAACTTCAAGGTACACTGGGCATTCCCTTTATCTGGTAAACTGACAGTACTGACCAGTAGTCACATGCTTGGCCATTCAGCACGTCACAACCAAGTGATGAGGTCCAGCAGTACCTTTAAAGACGAAAAGCCTTTGGACCTCAGTCAGAGCGTGAAAAGCCGAATCAGAGGTGTTTTCTTACCTTTCTAATCCAGCACACTCATGAAACCTCTCATCTCTACTTCGCTGCTACTGCTGCTGCTGCTGTCTGTCTGGTCAGCTTGTGTCTCCTCGCAGCTCAGAGGTCAGGATGAACAAATCAGAGAGATGGAGAGAGAGATGACCAAAAAGAGGAGTGAAGCAGCTCCTCCTGAGAGCTGCCCACTTGGCATGTTCTCTGCACTGAGAGAGATGAGCAGCACTCTGGGAGAGCATAAAGCTGAGCTCAGACACTCACACACACTCCTCCTATAGAGGCCAGACTGAGAGAAACCGAGGCCCAGCTTCAACAGCTGAGAACAGAAAACCAAGAGCTTCAAAAAAAAGATGAAGAACAGGCAAGGAAGTACGAGGAACTGCAGAAAACACTTCAAGGTGAGACCAAGCAGATCTTTTTTCTCCTAAGATTGGTACCTCATTTCAACTTTATGCAGGCCTAAATTAAACAATAAGAAATCACTGAATACAAGGTACAAGTAAATTTAGCAAATGTGTTTAGATTATAGAAAGTTCTGTACTTCGATTCCTGATTGATCAGATGTTTTTGAGTCAAACATTAAGGTTTACCTATGGAGGGTTTGACTTTGTACCTGGTCAATACTTTTTTTTTAAACACAATGTTTTGGCATGCACATTATATTTTCTAATGCTTTTCTGGCCTGGGGACACCTATTGTTACACACAAAAACAGTGGTAGGGGTACAAGAGAAAACAGGATTAGGCCAACTTTGTCTGTCAATTAAAATACTGGATCAATCCTGAATCACTGGATCGCATCAGGATTTAAATGTTCCAGTAAATGTATTAGTAATCAGATATTCCACAGCATGATGTATAATCTAATATCTCTAGTGAAGTGATAATCACCAACCAATTAGTACCTTAATTAAGGCTCCCTCTGTGCTTTCTAAAACCTATTTGGTGTGGTGCGTAGGATAACACCACTGCCTGCCAGTGAGCTACCATGTGGGAGACTGGCGTTCAATTCCAGGTCTGTGTGACTGAATGCTGAGCTACACCAATAAGACTTCTTAAGCAAGACTCTAAACTCTACATTGGCCAAAACTCTGTAATAGGAATAATCTTGTAAGTTGCTCTGGATATCAGTGTCAGCTAAATGCTGTAAATGTAGTTAGAAACCTAGTTTTTAATCATATATCCTAAGATTAAGATCCTTAATGAATAGAATGACTTGAATCCGATGAAATTATGTATTGCTTTTAATTCTGTTCTTGAACAGTAATTGTAGAGTTAATGTAATTGTAAAGTACAGGTTATTGTTTTGTGCTGTTATAGGTCAGTCAGAGGAGCTGAGAGTTCTGAAAGACAGATCCAACATCACTGAGGACAAAGTAGAGGATTTGAGAAAAAATAATGAAGGTAAATGCAAATTATCTATTTATTCAATTGTATTCTTAACAGGTGTTAATGGACAATACGTGATTTATTTTTAACTAATTTATATAATTATGTATAATTGTCAAATTATGATTAAACTATACATGTTAATGTGGCTTATAGAAAATGCTAGATATATATACTGAAATATATTACTCTGACTCAAATGTGGCAAAAAAATGTGGTCTAGAAAGTTACCTGCTCTCTTGCCATCGACTACCGGAGCCCTGAGAGCGCACAATTGGCCTTGCTCTCTCTGGGTGGGTAGATGGCGCTCTTTCCCCTCATCACCCCAAAAGGTGATGTGGATCAGCATAAGGCCTCTGTGAGCTGATGTATCAGAACAGAGTCGCTGCGCTTTCCTCCGAGTGCACTGTGATGCTACTCTGCAGAGTTGCATCAGCAGTAGTTTTAAAAGAGGCAGAGACTTTACATGTATTGGAGGAGGCATGTGCTAGTCCTCACCCACCTAGTGATAATGGGTGGGTTGGGTAGTTGGCCATGTAAATTGGGGAAAAATTAGAAGAAGAAAAAAAAAAAATTAGTCATTTAAATATAGGCATTAACATTTACATTCTCTCATTCTTTAATTTGCTGTAACAGTGAGGAAGGTGGCATTCTCAGCTGCTCTTCTGACTACTGGAGAAGGACATGTCGAACTTTTAGTGTTGAAACAACACTCGTCTTTGCCAAAATCTTCTCCAATATTGGCAGCGCCTACAATCCAATTACAGGTAAAGTATATATATTGAATATGTCTCACATAGGGGTCAGTATCAACATCATGTTTGTTTCTGTCCATAGCATATTTGTTAAATTTCATACAATCACTACAATCCCTATATAACAATACATTTTCAAGATTTACTCTGAATGCACAAATTATTACATATATAGAGGACATTTAACCTTCACTTTAAAATACAGCTCTGGAAGCAATTAAGAGACTTTAGTTTATCTGATTTTGCTATTTTAGGTAGATATTTCAGTAAAATGAATGTTGTGGTTTTATTCTATTAACAACATTTCTCCCAAATTCCAAATACAAATAGATTTTAGAAAAAATATGCAGAGCTTTCAGACCTCAAATAATGCAAAGAGAACAAATTCATATTCATAAAGTTTTAATTAATATTATGTTGGAATAACCCTGGTTTTTAATCACAGTTTTTATGCATTTTGGCATGTTCTCCTCCACCAGTCTTACACACTGCATTGTGATAACTTTATGCCACTCCTGTTGCAAAAAAAATCTAACAGTTCAGTTTGGTTTGATGGCTCATGATTATCCATCTTCCTTTTAATTATATTCCAGAGGTTTTAATTTGGTAAAATCAATTATTAAAATAATAATTTTAGTTTTAAGTGGAGTGTTGGTCTTTTTGCCATGTCCTTAGTGCTGCCTGGTTAAGCTAATTGATTATTTTAATTGGTAAAATTACACATTTACTTAATTGTGATTTTGTTAATTTAGCTTAATTTAGCTATTTTTAAATACCAGGCTATTTAAATGTGTCTAATAATTCCCAACCCCTTTAAGAAAGTAACCATTGATATCAGTGATATTATATTATATCAGTCTTTATACTGTTTTATTGCTGCATGTTCAGCAATTAATAATTTAAATGTGACTTAATAATTTACTTAATAATCATATTGTCTTCATACTTTCTGAGGTAAAACTTAAGCTTTCAGGGTAAAATATTGAAATGTAGCCTTGAAACAAAACAGGGTCATCATGAACAAATCAACTGTAGCTTTTATTAAATTCCAGTTTTTGCTAAAATTGTCCGCCCTGTTTTGCAGCTTGCCATGACAGGGTGGACACTTGCATGGCAGGAAATACAAAGTTGACAAAAATATGATTTCTGTGTATTATTAAGTCTTATAAATTAGTAAAAAAAAGTCTTATTTATTATTTTGTGGGCCAAAAGGCACAGTATTCTGATAATGCCCCAAAAATATTAAATCTTCTGTAGACTAAAAACATTAATACTATTGGTGACGTAAATCATCATCTTAACAGCAGCTTAGACCACCATGAGGTTGATACTGTTTCCTGTGTTTAATCTTTTACAATAGGTATCTTCACAGCTCCAGTAAAAGGAATCTATGAGTTCAAACTCTTTGTCTACAATCAAGCAACTCCCTCTGTTTCTTCAGGAGCATCCCTGCATAAGAATGAAGAGCGTTTGGTCACTGCTTATTCTCATAACGACAGCAGTCAGCATGTCAGCAGCTCCAACAGTGTGATCGTACAGATGGAGGTGGGAGATGTGGTGTTTGTGAGACTGTGGGCTAACAGAAGGATATTTGATAGTAAACATCACCACAGCACTTTTAGTGGACACCTACTGTACACCATGTAAAACAATGTACAAACAGTGCTCGAAGTAAAATCTGAAATATTGGAACTTTATAAGTGAATTAGTGAATTGGTATGGTGGGAGATTTGGTTTGTTTTATTTAACTGTGGGTATTTTACTGATTTCTATTCAGTAGCAAATTTCTGTAATCGATATTGTGAATAAAGTCATTCAGGGGTTGGACAATGAAACTAAAACACCTGGTTTTAGACCACAATAATTTACTGTTCTGACAGACAGTTCTGGTGGAAACAGGAGGCTTGAGGTGCACATTGAATTCTGCCGTGATTTGATCAGCCGTGGTTTTATGTTTTTTGGATACAATCCAGGTTAGCAACCGAACATCCCTTTCAGACAGCTTCCTTCTGCGTCCACAGTTAATCCTAGTAGATGTGGTTCATCCATCCTGGATACCATGGCTCTTGATACAAGACGTGCACCAACAGTTTGTCCTCTTTTGAACTCTGGTGTGTCACCCATAATGTTGTGTTCATTGCAATATTTTGAGCCAAACTGTGCTCTTACCCTGCTAATTGAACCTTCACACTCTTACTGCTCTTACTGGTGCAATGTGTAATTAATGTAGATTGGCCACCAGGCTGCTCCAATTTAACCATGAAACCTCCCACACTAAAATGACAGGTGTTTCAGTTTCATTGTCCAACCCCTGTTTATCGATTATTGATTTAATAAATAATTAGTGTTTTATCTTAATCAATAATTAGCATGAGTAATATGTTTTCCTTTATGATCTCTGGTTAATTATTTTGAGTAATTCATATGTAACTGTGGGTAAAACAACATATGTGCTCTGTTTACCTTGGCTAAGATAGGCCTGTTTACTGTACATTTAATCAGTATTTTGTGTACTATCTGATACATGTGTGAGCTTCCCAAGGGCTGTTTTAAGATTAGAGCAGGCCTTGAGTCATCTGGTCAATCTCGAGAATGGGCAACACTCACTCATAATTGGTGGAAAGGTTTGGGATGAGGTCCGTTAGTTAAGGCATAAAGATTGGCCAGGTCAGACTGGAGTTAAGAACTGGGGGAGGCTAAAACAAGCTGGCTGAGATCTTCAGGGCTCTGGTAAATCTGACTAGGAGGAGCAGATAGCTTTCTGACCAAAACCGACAGGAAGTTTAGTCTGGTTATCTTGCGTTAGATAGCATCACTGTTTGGATGAATAAAAATTACGCTTACATAACATCTTTTGAGAAACCCAAGGAGCTTTACAATTTTCATGTTCACACACCGGTAAGAAGCGGCAGCCAATTTACTTATACACACCGGTGAGAAGCAGCAGCCAATAGCACACAGCGTACTCTTAACCGGAAACAAGCGTCCACCTGGAGGACAGCATCGAGCACTACAGCACAGTCATACAGTACATATTAGTGCAGAGTCATACATACATTTACACACAAACAAACTTACATACATACCACACACACACATACACACCAGATCAGTTTAGAGTATTTCATTTTCCATGTTTTTGGACTGTGGAAAGAAACCAGAGACTTTTTTTCTTGCATTACAAATAGACTTTTTTTTGTCCAGAAGATTCTTTGAATAAACTGGCAAAGCTATTTTTGGACTGGGATTCTTTTTTTCTTATGTTGCATCACACCAGATATAACATGAATCAGGATCAAATTTCACAAAAAATGTCACACTGTAAAAGTGTATAGACACATACCTTTGCAGATTTTTTTGTAGCAGTCGTAGTAAAAGAACCATAGTGGTTACACACACTAAAGCCCTATCCGGATTGGATTAGTTTCTCAGGAGGACATCTATGAAACATATTTCACACTTTTACTCAGTGATAAAACTCTTGCATCCGGATTGCAATTGAAAAAACAGGAGGACCAGTGAGTTTTTAGCCTCTCAGTCACATGCAATAATGTTAGTAGCCCCCACATTTCCACTTGCTGTTGTTTTTACATGGATCTCTGTAAAACTATGTAATTACGGTGCATAGCAGTGGACAAATAGCTATTTTTTTAAACGCAAACAGACGAAACTCAGAGATGTGGATCCAGATGGGAGTAAAATTACCGGAGAATCACGCAGATCAGCGAAAAAAAGTTGGTAATTCAGCCTGTAATTTTCTAAGAGGATGATTGAGAAAAACACGCACGTGGTCAATCATAGAGGTCCCCCCATAAAAGAGAAAATTACCCCAGGACCCCCTGAGAAACTAAACCCGTCTGGATAGAGCTTTAGACAGCTTTTCAAATAACTGTCCAAATTAAACAGTTTGAGTTTTATATGTGATGTTTTTCTGGGAAAATAAGAAGAAATCTGATTAAATAGTTTTTGTGGGTTTAGTTTTTTTACTTTTGTTAACAAAAATCAACAGGCATCATATCTGTAATCTTATCTACGTAAGTTTGTGTAATATGGTCCAATGTATTAAATTAACCTTTAAAAAAGGCAAACTTCATATTATCTGCGCCAAGGGTTTATATGGAATGAAGAAAATGTTAGAATGTTTGCTGGAATCAGTGGGTGGCAGGAAAAAAATGGCTGTGTTGGTCTGTGTGTGTTTGTGTGCCTTGCCTGAGGAAAGGTTCTTTAAACATTTGCTCTGCATCACACTGAAACCCTGTAAACAGTGTCCTGTTCAGTCCCACTCTCCTTACAGAGACAATAAAAGCTTCACCCCTCTACTCACACTCTCTCTGAACACACACAGGTTCATTTACAATTGCTTTGTTTCTGAAGTTTACCCGTCAGAGCAGTGTATTTTACTCAAGTATGACCAAGGAAATGGCAATACAGCCAAACATAGCGTCCTCTAACATTTTAATAGTTAAATATATTTTTAAAAGAGAAAGATTCACATACTTTAATGTATTGGACACACATTTACTTCAAACCTTTGATTTACCAAAATAGCTTTTTAGAGATCCACCCACTAAAGAATTCTTTAGGAAACCAAATGTGTTTACAGCTAAGTTACAGCTATAGTGGGCCACTGTTCAGTACAGTTTGCAGTGTCTATATGTAAAGTTTATGTCTATGGTTGACCCTACTAAACATTTATTATTAAGTGAGGAGTTGAACCAGGTGTGTTTGAGCAGTAAATAACCAAACTGGCCTGAAACTCTTTCCTCCAAAACTGGAACTGGTGACCAATGTTCTAAAACAACCTTGAGCAATGATTTTAATGCAGTAGTATGTTGATAAAGTAAAATACACATTTGTAAAGTATATCATTTTTAAATCATTAATTGCTGTCTGTATTTAAAAGTTTCCCTTTTAATTAAACCTTTTAAATAATCATTTTTGCCATTTATCTTAGTTTACTTTGTTAATTTTACTTATATTTTATTTATGTATTTTAGTACATATTAGTTTGACCCGATTAAACTAATTAATCCCTTTAAGTTGCAACTGTTCAATTCAATTGAAAGCAAAGGTTTAATGTAATTTAAATAAGATTCAATGATTAATGGCATTTTTTATTAGATTTCTTTTTCCCGATGAACATTGAGAAAGTCACAATCATGTTCTAAGAGGTGGAATAAAAGAATTAATAGCTACATTAAATCATTCATATGGACCCAGCTGTAATTTCACCGTTGAATCAATAATGAATTATGTGTTGATTTTGAAAAATAAATCAACGCTGATTTGAGGTTGCTTCAATGTTTTTAGCTGCCAGGTTGTTAAATCCCTGCAGTACATGGCACTGTCATAGGCTTTTGTCATTAGTTACTGTTACTCTTTTCTGCTCTTTTAGAACTGCTATTGCTACTAGAGCTACTGAACTTGTGAAGCCTAAAGGACACACTCAAAATGGATTTGAGTGCTGGGTTTTGTTTAGTGTTTAAAAATGAATTACCTCATGGTCTGATTTTTCCACCCACAAGCGTAAATTCACCATGTTCAAGCATCAGCTGGCGAGTTGTAAAGCACACAGAAACTGAGACCTATTACTATCCAATAGGGGATTTAGATTCTGTGAATATTAGAAGAACCATATACAGTATGCTGAAATATTACTTTTTTTCTTTGAGAACACAGATATATAAATGGAAGCACTTTTTAAATCTTTCAGGCACACACAGAAAAGTTCCCTCAAAATGTTTTAGAATGATTTACTGATTTGGACATATTTGGGAAGTGATTTTTTTAGGTGCAGCTCATTTCTGAAGTGGTTTCTCTGAGTAACAAACACTACGTGTTATTGACTTACTTGAGTTTCCTGGGTTTTTTTAAACAGTAGTTTTATTTAATTACACTACACAACTTTTAGCCTAATTTCCAGTAGTAGTAACCCTAATTTTCAGTTGTGCTGACAGACTCGACTTTTAGCATCAAACTCACAGCCGGCTTCATTCACCCTCATTTTTTAAGGGCAGAATCTGGTAGTATAAACTCTTCACCAACTGGAGTCTAAACCCACTCCATCAGCAGACAACGACAACAGACCTTAAAAAGTAAGTACCAGAACAAAAAACACACACTGGCTCACATAAAAAGTAATTACATCATTTTTTATAAATGGTTGTTTTATTTTTTATTCTATCGTGTAATGTTAGAAGCTACTGCTGCACCATTTGTGTGTGTGTGTGTGTATATATATATATATATATATATATATATATATATATATATATATATATATATATATATATATACACACACACACACATACACAAACACATATATACATACACACATTTTTATTTGTATATACATTTTTATTACATATAATAACTTATTTAAATGCACTTTTCTCTCATGTAAGAAAAAATAGTAAGCATGGACCTTTCATACTATTTCACAGTGCTTCTCAAGTTAAAATACTCGACTGGTGTACAATTAAACAGAACAGACAGTTCTTTAATTAAGCAATAGAACACGAGAGGGAGTGCGTTATCGCGAAATAACATCACGGCTGTGATTTGGCTCGTGCCGTAGATCATCACAGCCGTGATGTTATTCGCGATAACACACGACCTCGAGTGTTCTATTGCTTTTATACAACAGTTTCTTTTTTTCACTAAATAAATAAAGAAAATAAATCAAAGAACTTTAAGAAATTCAGTTTGAATATGCTTTAATATGGACTGTGCCTTCCGCCAAAAAGTAGTTCCACCACAACTTAACTACATACAGTGTATGGTTCAGGCAAACTAACACCACGAAAGAATGGCTTGAAAGCAAAATTGGGAACAGTGAAGATGGTAACGTTGGGAGCGTGAAATAACGCTAATACTCTCCTCTCCAGCTCTGTGGAGTCGTCTTCAGGTGAAAGCCGCGAATTTTAGCATTTCTGCTTATTTTTCTGGGTGGTGCTGGTTTTAGCTAGCTGACTGGACTGTGGTTAGGTTAGCGTAGCTTGCTTTAGCTCAGCATTAACTTAGCTTAGCCTAGCCTGGCTGGTTAGCGTTAGACGGCATTAACCGAGCGATTTTCGTTACCTTTTTTTCCACGAAAGACGAGCCAGTGCTGCGGGCGAGCGTGCCGCCGCTGAGCGCTAGTCTGTGCTAAGCTAACGCTGCTGCGGGTGTCCTGTGTATATACGCCGACTCGGCAACGCGTCGGCGGAGAGATACAAGTTTAGTGTGAGAAGGCCGTGATGTTATCACGAAATATCATCACGGCTAGATCACTTCTCAACCTCAGATTGTGAGGTCGGAACTAACTGTTGTATAATGTGCTTTAAAAAGGGTATGGATTTCCTGCATTTTCTCTAACAACACAACCCCAAACACCACATTAAAGTGCTTTTTTTTCTAGTAGAATAATATACTGAACCACATATACTGGATTAGGCTATGTGTATTACAAAGGCTGATTACCTGAACAAGAAAAAACTCACTCAAATGAGAATCACTTAAATGGCTTACGCAAAATAAATGCATTTGAAAATGATCTGCATTTACTGGACAATGCCAACTAAAGGCACCACTGAATCTTGTTTGGGTTTTAGCAGGAATTTATGCATGGACTGGGAAACCTCCTTTTGAGTAACGCTTTTTGTGAGTCTCGCACTGTCTGTGTCGTTTCACGTCGTAGTCACCTCCGTGTGAAACGGAAAAATGACTCAAGCAAACTTCACACAAAACTTTATCAGACTCGCCTTGCACTGGTTTCACCCAGGAGTAGATAGTTTCCCAGTCTTTGTTGTAGCTGCATTTTCGCTTTTTAGCTGTGCGCGTCGCGCTTACCTCGTGCTGCACGCCGGTGCTGTTCTAACCTGATTTGAATTGGTTTGTGTTGGTGGGCGTGCCCTTAACCCGCGTCCGCGTTCCCGTTTGATTGACATGATGAAACAGCCCGCCCCGCCCCCTGCTGACAGCCTTCACTGCTTTCCCCATACAGCCGTTTAATAAATGCCAGATTACAAAACACACTTTTTAAAACTGGAGTCTGATTGTCACTAATGCGGGACAGCGACAGTGACATCTGGTCACCCTAGTAGAGACCACTAGCTGACCATGTCTCCCAACCCACTACTTTACCCAACACTTACTAAACAAATAGCAACACAAACAACTGCAGCAAGCTCATGCACCTCCATGTTGGTATCTGAATCTCTTAGATAACACAAGTCAGGTGCATGGTGGCAAGTGTTGTGAGGAATCTGGTGGTCTAGTGTGTGCTCTATATTGGTTCAGATTCTATAAAACTCTGCCAAAAAGAGTTGTGTAGTGTAATATGGCCAGACTGTTTATACTGTTTTTTTGCACTTAAAATTGTTTAATTTTTCCAAAAATCCACAGTGTGTGTTATAATCCAGTGTCCCTTATATATGAATTCTACCAGTCAGGTTTTAAGAAGCAGTTAAGCCACTCTGCTGAAGTGCAGCGTTATAAAGGATTTTCAGTGAAGTTTCTGCAGCGCTGAGGCTGGAGCAGTATTAGCATTAGCCGCTAACCGCAGCATGATGGAAATACTAATATAATGTCATTACATTGTGGAAAATAGATTGATGAATATATAAGTCAGCTAGTGTATCCAAGGCTTAATATGCTCATCATATTAAGTACATAATATGTCCGCTCTGCTGATCAAAACATCAGTGTTAGCAGGAAAAGCTCAGGGAACCAGCACTGAATAAAAAACATAACTTCCTGTGTGCTACACAGTCCTGAATTGTCCCCCAAAAATAATTCTGAATTTTCAGAAAAATATAGTTGTACAGTAAATAATAGTTAGTTCTTCTTGAAGCTAAATGGCAAAGTGTGAATTTGGATAAAAAAATAATAATTAAGCAACCATCCTCTCTCACAGGGTTAAACTAGACACACCTATCATACCATATGCAGTTCATCCTTGTTAACCCATGCCTCTCCATTTATTAATGTGTGCAGCATGTGGTTTTGCATTGTCTTGTGAGAAGGTACAATGGTATTAGAAGTGATTCGGTCATCTAGGGCATCTAAATAAAGTTTTTAACAGGTGTACAGTAACAGAAGGAAAATGTGCTTAACTTTAACATTGAATTTTGCTGATCTATTGTGTAAATCTGGTCTAATTGTGAGCTATTTCTGCTCGTACATTTGTCGTGAGCTGTTCTGACACTGGGAAATACAGCTAACATTTTGGTGTAAACGTGGGGTCACAAGGTTGTTAGATTTAAATTGGGCCCAGATTTGTGTGCTTGTTGTGTTTGCTGAGTTGCACTGGTATGCTGTTTGACTCCGGAGTTGTTTGTGTGACAGCGTTTGTCTATGGCGTTGTTAAAGGCATTGTGATGTATGCACACAAACCCTTTCACACCAGAGGCGTACAGAGCAGTGACTGTATCTATTCTATAACCCTGGACTCCTGTTTGAGGGACTCACAAAATCTCCAACAGGGGTGGTCCAATAGCAAGGCAGGGAAGTGAGGAGGGGGTGAAGTGGTGGGAGTAAGACAGAGAGAGAGAAAGAGGGAGAGTCTGAGTCTTAAGGAAGTGATGATTCCCATGGGTCTCAAAGATACCTACCCAGAGGGAACCCAGAGTCCTCCAGTGAAGATTAACAAAAAGCAGAGGACAGCAGGAGACATGGGCACACTCAGCTTTGACTAGCAGGTGGAGAAGACAGAGAAAAACAGAAGACAGAAGAAGAAGAAAAGAGAGATGCTACACAGCATACATACAAATCAACACTCAGCAGATGGAAATACGAGTTCTAAATGTAAGTAAACCACATTTGTGTAGTTCAACTTCCTGTTTGAAAAAAAACAACAATGTGCATGAAACTAAAAAAGCATTTGTATTAGTATATAGTAATGAGAAGATCAAATAATGCACTTTCCAAACTCATCTTGGATGTCCACTGCGATGTTCCATCCCAGATGGTTCCAAAATCAGAGAAGTGGATGCAACTTCTGTACATGGTTAACATAAGGCTTCTGTTTTGCTCAGTAAAGTTTTAAAAAATATTTTGTAAATCTGTGTTGGAGTGCTAGACAAAGGTTTGCCAAATAATCACTTGTCCATGTGGTTCTTCTATAAGCTATTTTTAAATGAGAGTGGTTGATGCAGTAAAGATCTTAGGCTGGCACCAATTTTCTTTATGCACTAACCCCCCCCCCCTCCCCCCCTTTTTCCTTGAATTGTTTAATGATACAATGCAATAAAGGGGAAAATATTGTAGATGTCCAGTGAAATACAAGTAGCTCAATTTTTGCTGGTTTTTGGTTTACTACAAAACTTGAACAGGAATTATTCTTTACATCGTCATTGATGAATGGACCAAAAGCAATTCTCTCAGCTGTAAAGTTGCATTGTTTTGAATATACTTTGAATATACTTGTTTTTTTATTATCACACATTTGTTAAAAACTGGAGAACTAGAGAAATCACACTATTACCACCTCATTTCTAGCCCTAAATTGCCTCATTCTGACTTTTGAGACATTTGGAATGCGCTGCCAGCCTGTAGTATAGAAATGTATGTATATATTAACAAATGAAATGAAGTTGAGGAGATAAAACATGAAATATCTTGGGTTCACACTATCTGCAATCAAAATAAAATCTAAATAAATGCAAGAAACACTTGGTTTTACTTGCATAACTCTTTACTGTACTTTACTTATGAGTCCATAATAAGTATAAGTATAATTTAAAGAGAAAAGTACTTGTATACTTGAACTTAGGTCAATGATTATACATTTATAAATGCTTATTTTTAGTCTATACTGTGTTAAAATGAAACAACTCAGCCATAGCAAAGTGTACTTGAATGCCATCCCATAATTTCACACCTTGTCTTTATTACCTTGCTTCTCGCAGGTAAAATGATCTGAGATGAAATGAAGACCTTGCATTGGACTTAATTTTCTAAGCACAGGAAGAGAAATCCTTCATCACCAGCACACCCAAACTCTGGAACCACCCTAATCTTCCATCTTTTACCACCACTCACCCTCATATAGCACCAAGAGGGTGGTCTGATTACTTACCCAGTGATGCTACATTCTTAAATACATACAATAGTGTTTTTAAAGCATCTACCTGAAGAAAGAAGATGTCTGAGTTCTCCATGTCTGAGTTGGAGTTGTTTTCTGCTTCCCCACCCCTGCTTCCCCAATGTGACTACAGTGAGTGGCCTGCAACCCGGGTGGTAATTCCGGCTGTTTATCTCCTGGCCTTTGTCGCTGGCACACTCGGTAATGGGCTGGTGCTGTGGGTATACCTGGACCGCCATGGTAAAGGCCGCAGGAACTCCAACTCGGAGCAGCTTCAGGGACCTTCTACAGGTTCTCCATCCCTCACTTCACGCTCTGTAACAGAGTCTCTAATCGCTAGCCTGGCTCTGGCAGACCTGGCTTTTGTCATGACCCTTCCACTGTGGGCAGCCTACACAGCCCTGGACTACCACTGGCCCTTTGGTGGCGCTCTGTGCAGAGCAAGTAGCTACCTGGTGGCACTGAACATGTATGCCAGCGTGTTCTCCCTGACTGCACTCAGCGTGGAGCGCTACTGCGTGATTACAAGAAGCAACAGCAACAACAGCATGCAGAGCAGAGCCACCTCAAGGGCATGCTGGGTCGTAGGGAGCATGTGGGTGGCAGCCTGCATTCTAGCGCTCCCTGCCCTGCTCTTACGAGCTGTACGAAAGGTGCACCTGGAGACTGGAGATACCGACAGTGATTGGCTGGACGAGGAGGATGGCAGTGGGAACAGTGAGGGAGGTACTCTGGTGTGCTTATGCGACATGGACTACTCCAGTCTGGTCTCTCCAGACCTGGACCCCACAGCAAGGGAGCATGCAGAGCTGATTTGGTCAGCAGCGTTGGGTTTGAAGTCTACAATTTTGGGCTTTGTGCTTCCCCTCATCGTTCTGCTGCTCTGCTACTGTTCCCTGGGGCGACTCTTGTTTCACCACTTTAACCTGGGCCCACGCCCTGACCGCCAGCGCCAGCGCAGGCTCCTTCGTGTCATCGTCACCCTTGTCCTGGCTTTCTTCCTTTGCTGGCTGCCCTTCCATGTCAATAAAACCCTTTCTGCCTTGATGGAGCTTGACCTCCTCCCTTATTCCTGTGGCTTCGACCGCTGGTTGGTAGCAGCTCATCCATATGCCATCTGCCTGGGCTACGTCAACAGCTGCCTCAACCCTCTGCTCTACGCCTGCTGCGATCCGGCATTTCGGCGCCGCTGTAGAGGCATGGTCCGTTACAGCTGGAGGTCAAGTGCAAGACGAGGGGGCGAGGAAACGAGAGCGCTGCCGAGCAAAAGCTCCGCCATGCCCTCAGGGACAAAGGAGGAAGTGGAAGAGGATGAAGAGTGTGGCAGAGTATTGGAAGGTGAGGGAGGAAAGGAGCGTGAAGTCAATGACGATAAAGCAATCTGCAAAGATGAATATTTTGAAAGGCTTTAAAAGACTTTGGGAGGCTTCCATCTACGTCTCAAGTTGCTTATGGCAGGAAAATAGGCCACATTTTACTGAAAAAATGTAGCCACCAGTTGAGCAGCTAAGGCAAAGTTGAAGATTAAAGGCTACTTTACAAAAGAAATATTAGCTGCCTTTTGTTTACCATGGAAGTTGGATGTTGGAGCTGGGAATATAAGGTATGCTATATATCAGCTAGCATTGTTCACGGTTAGCGATATACGCATTATATGGTATTTTGCCCATCAAAACAGCATGGAGAGATTTTTCACAACATGACACTGGCCAGTTCTGTGTGTAAAACTGAACGAAACCAAAAGTAGATAGAAGTGCTAATAAACTGTACAATACAACTGCTATTTTTACCACTGTTCATGTGGGTTATTGAGGCTTTCCCATCTTTCTGAGTAGGAAATCCAACCTGTAGGAAAACATTTGAAATATTTTATATGGAATACAGAATTAGTCTACCAATTAATTGTTATGTTGCACAAACAGCTTATCTAAATCACCACACACTTTAGTCAATTTACATTGACATGTAATATAAAAATAAACTTGTTAATATTATATCATACTTTTTACTAATGTAATGCAATACTGTGTAATAGTATTAAAACGGCATTATTAATATTTCAAAGTAGGCTTGGGCGATATTGACGAAAACATATAATCACATTGTTGTTTAAGATTCAGTTAACAAATATTTTCAGTTTAGTGTGAATTAAAATTATTCTTCAAGCTACAGTATTAATATATTTAAGAGGGCTATAGTTACTGCTCTTGAATCTTTTTTTCACCTCGTATCCAGTGTTTTAGGGGGTTTGTGTTTTGCAGTTGTGCTGAATGAATATTCCACACCCAAGACTGTGTCTGGGCTTGTGTGGGGGAGGAGAGGAACTTTTCCAAAGCTGTGAATCAATTGCACAATTCCATTCTGCTCTTTTCTGAGTAAATAAATGCTGATAAAAACTCATATTGCAAGGAACTGCAGTAGGAGCTCTTTAGATAAAAATGCTGTTCTCATGTTTCTCCAGGCATACTGCTAGTTTCTTCATAATACAAGTGCACCATTTTATATAAAACTCTAGTTGGCTGGTTTGACTAGAAATAAATATAAAAGAACATGGGGTCTATGACGATATTAGCACAGCAATAGTGGCAGCTAACATCATAAGCTTATTTGTTGTATTATTACTTTGGTCACCCTGTTCTCCTTAATGCCATTTACTTCAACAGCCTGTAAATATTTTGTTCTTCTTTTCAAATGTTGTTAGATGATATGAAGTAAATGATATCCATTTTACTGTAGTTTGTTTATGCGTATCTGCTGGCACTAAATGAACATTCACAGGAAGTCAATACCCACACAGTGTGGGAACCACAAAAATGGAATAATCACATTACAGTTTTTCCCATGAACGTGCCCTCAGAGCAGCCACAGAATTCCTCTGCTGTCTCCCGCAAACATGAATCATACTGCTGGACAGTGAAACTTCAATCTGAGCCTGTAAATTATTTTGTAAATACACTGCTTCCAGTTATAACATGTGCATGTAAATAAAGATGAATTTTCACATTTCGCACAGTTTCATATACAGCATATATCACAAGAAAAGCATATTACTGGAAAAAACATTGTTTTTATTTTTTTTTTCTCAATGGATTTAGATAAGCAGAACAATATACTGTAAAGTACTCCATAAGGTCGTTACTGAGAGCCAGTCAAGTCTAAGATGAGCTGATCAGATGTGTCTTACAAAGCTGAACTCATTTATTTTTCTGACACTTGACTGTCTCTTACACACATACTTTATTCCACTCACACACATAGCATTCACTCACACTCTTAAGCTCCCAGGCTTAAGCATAGTACTGGAGGTTGGCCTTCTTCTTGGCCTGTACTTCCAAAATACCCTCCATGTAGTCTTCATGATTCAGCTCAGTGGCCCCGCGACGTAATGCAATCATACCCTGAAATACAACAGAAACACCCCATAAGCAAAGACAACATTGCACAACAAGTGCAATTTATTTTACAAAAATATTAAAACAAATAAGTCTAGCCTAAAAATGAACGGAAACATTTACAACAATTCTAGGAGCAATGCGACTAATACGGCAATGCGACACAGCTGCATCATACCAGAAATACACAAAAAAATACTTTTTTTTTTGCAATATTTAAATTAATAAAAAATTAATGATTTAACAAGTCATGATATTAAAAGTTTTTAAACATTTAATAATCTTTTAATTAATTTAGTGGTGGTCTCTAGTATGAATGAACGCCCTGTGAGCTTGTTTTTAAAAAATTGCTCCAGTGGTCCTGTTTTAGATCAGTGGAGGAGTGGGCGGGGAAGAACGGCAGGATTTTGGATCCAACTCCTGAATATTCATGACATGCACACATATTGCCTCTTATTGGCTAACAGAACTGTGGCTAACAGACACTCCCTCCCTCCAAGTCTCCGCAGTGGGCGAACGCAAGCCAAGGTGGGTGAGGCCATTTACAGGTTTTACTGATTCACTTGTTTTTCTGTCCATTTTCTTATACTGGCTAATGCAGGCAATGGGGTAGAAGAGCAGATACATATGCAGCATGCATATGCAACTCGGAGTTACCTACAGTATTTCAAACAGATCAAGTAATAAATGCTTTCTAGCAAAAGGACACCATTAATAAGTGACCTGTGTCTATTGTGCATGATCACGTTGCAATGACAATGCTGAAACAATAGATTGTGCACTGCTGATATAGTCCATCATAAAGTAGATCAGTAGTATCAGTTCTAAGAATCAGTAACTGATGTTACCCCCCCTACAGTCTTTGCCTGAATAAAACTCAATGATAAAATAAATCAAAACCCACTTAACTTTAGGACCAGGAAAAAAACTATTTTTATGACACACATCAGACTACAAATAAAACTTAAAATTTTCTTACACAGGAGATAGCTTATTTAATACATATTTAAAACAAAAGTACTCACCGCCTCCACACACACAGCTTTACACTGCGCTCCATTGAAGTCATCAGTGCAGCGTGCCAGCTCTTCATAATTCACATCAGGACTAAAGAGAGTAACAAGATAAGAGAGTGAGAAAGATGAAATAGAATGAAAGAGCTAAATCGGTAACTAACATCTAGTTGTGTTTTGGCTTTAAAAGATGTAGAAAAGCACATTTTACCTGACATTCATCTTGCGTGAGTGGATCTGCATAATGCGAGCACGAGCCTCCTCATTGGGCATGGGGAATTCAATTTTACGGTCCAGCCGTCCAGATCGCAGGAGTGCAGGGTCCAGAATGTCCACCCTGTTAGTGGCAGCAATCACCTAAAAAAGTATAATAAGACATTACACTCAATACTGGCAAAAATAAACTTGCACGAGTAAAAATTAAGTTGTAAAAAGACCAAATGTGGCTGTTAGTAGCCATTAAGAAGCAGAGAAAGTGTTGCAGCATGTGTACCTTCACTTGCATGTTGGGCTGGAAGCCATCTAGCTGGTTGAGCAGCTCCAGCATGGTCCTCTGCACCTCTCTGTCTCCAGCCTTTTCACTGTCAAAGCGCTTGGTACCAATAGCATCCAACTCATCAATGAAGATGATTGAAGGGGCTTTCTCCTTGGCCAGAGCAAAGGCATCACGCACCAGTTTGGCTCCATCTCCTATGAACATCTGCACCAGCTGAGGACCAGCTAGCTTCAGGAAGGTTGCCTAAAAAAGGGGAAGATGGGTAAGAATGACTTTCATACCCCTTTGTAATAATGATCCTTAAATAAATCTTTAATTAACCCTATAAAATAATTACAATAAATAAGATATATTAAATAAATAAAAGAATATGAAGCCCAGATCAGTGGATATCAAAATGTGCCAAAAAAATAAAAATACTGTTTTCAGTTTTTTAATTGCTCAATAGGTTTGAAGCAGAGATAGGAAGGATTAGCAAAAAACTGATTCTACACATGTATACAATGTTTACAGGGGAAAAACTAAAGCTCACAAAAACACTGCTGTTGGAAAGTGGAATACACATGATTTTAATGTATACTTTCAGAGATTTAAAGATTACATGGACACATCATTGGTATAGCTACTTCACATCAGTACCTTGGTCTGTGCAGCACATGCTCTGGCCAGCAGAGTTTTTCCAGTACCGGGTGGTCCGTACATCAGAACACCTTTTGGTGGCTGGATGCCCAAATTCTCAAACTTCTCTTTGTGGTTCATGGGTAGCACAATCGCCTCCACCAACTAAACACAGCAAAACACACAAAAATCCTGATTACCTCCACTATTTAGAGATACAGGCGCTTTACTTAGCTCACAACCGTATATATACATACACAAAACACAATATATTCATATATTAATAACCGACTTGTGACACACAATGCTCCAATTGATAATTACAAAACTCGATTGAGCTGGTATTTATTTACTTTTGTGTTCTCATTTGAATTATTTAAAACTTATTCCAGCAACCTACAGTCTGTCAAAGGAGCCATGTAAAAAAAGCTCATTAGTATTTACTGACATTAACTCTTGTTACTATAACATTTGCTAAAAGTTTGTACCTCTTGGATTTGTTTGTCCAAACCACCAATATCACTGTACTGCTCAGTGGGCCTCTCATCCACCTCCATCGCCTTCACTCTAGAGTCATACTCAGTGGGTAGTGTCTCCAAAATCAGGTAGGAGTCCTTATTGACACCCTGCACACAAAAACACATGCTGAGTTGCAATACTATACGATAAGAATAAAATGAATAATATATATTTTTTAAATCCACCCAAAATCCTAGATGTAGTAGTTTACTTACCACAAGATCTCCAGGTTTCAGTTTTTCAGCATCGACCAAGCCAATCACAGGCAAGAAATATGTCTGCAGGCATAATACAACACAGTTCAAAAAGTTCAGTCTATAAGACATCACTAATATTAAAAATGTAAGCCCAATAAACTAATGTAACTAAGGCTGGTAATATTATGCTGAACTCACCTGTCGAGTGGAGGTTTTGATGACTGCACACTTTCCTTTTCTCTGAGAGTCCAGGTCAATGTTGGCACCATCCTCTTCTTGGTCATTTGGGTCCACGTCCAGCAGCTGCAAATTACAGACATCAAATCAATCAATTTCAAAAACATAAAAATAAATATTCACTTCCAGAGGTACAGAAGACAAACACCTCTTTTGAATGATTTGCTTTGCTTACCTCTATGACATTGGAGACGAGGTAGGGCAGGGTCTTATTCACTTTAATCTTCTCTGTGTTGTCCTTGATCTTGTCTTTCATGGCCTGCAGCTCATGTGTGACTCGCAACACTTCACTCTTCATGATCTGTAAGCAACACCACAAGTCATTAGCTCACTATATCTAAAAAATTTAAAATCACCTTTCAACTTTTCCATTCAACGTTAAAATCACCTACTTTAATTTCACTGTCCAACAACCGTGTCCGCTGGACAATTTCCTCAGTGGACATCTTAAGGACTTCCTCTCCAATCCCATCCTGCAAAAAACAGAAGAGGTTCGGGTTGTGGTGGATTGTACATGGCAGCAGACAACCCAGTAATCAAATGCTGAGCTGCTAGCTTATGTTTTAGAAGACAATGGACAAAATAGTGACATAAAATATATAGAAGGTATAAAATAGAATAGACTTTTAGTCCTCGTTATTAAGCATGTAATATACAATAATATATGAATTACACTGTTACTTCTTATTTAACCCCCTAACTACAGAAGGTATTTATCTTATTAATTCTACTACTACTACTACTACTACTAATAATAATAATAAAGGTTAATGATAAACTATAATTTAGATTATTTTTTTGTATTATATCCCTATAAAAGTTTATTACTAGTCTTTATTCTGTTATGCCAGTCTATGCACATTATGAAATAGTAAAACGGGTAATAGCATTGCACATTTTAAAATGTAAAAACTCACATTCCAGTCCACATTTTTGACTGATTGAGGTTAAATTTACATAAATAACTTAAAAATTGGTTTAATCCATTTTTCCAGAAACAGAATTTTAGAGAGAACAATGAATGATTCTAAGGTTTAATTCTAATTACTTGTATTACAGTTTACACAAGCACAGGCTTTTTTAAACATTCATAACAACACTAAAACAATTCAAGCAACGTTATCGTTGGGTTAACTAACCTAACTAAGCTATCAGATGAGCTTGCAGGACCGAGCCAACAGCTAAATTAACCTACAGCAACTATTAGCAAGCTATACAATATCCCTGGCTTGTAGCTAGGTTACTGCTAACAGTCAACCTTTGTAGCTAGATAGCTTTATGTAGTTAGCTATAATGCAGCAAATGGACGTTGTTCCCTTCCTTTATTCCCTTTAACCACTAAACTAGCCAAAATAGCGGTTAAGCACAATGCTAGCTGAGTTAGCTTAACTAAGCTCACCACCAAAAGCTAAGCTAGCTAGTTAAAGAAAGTAACATTTACTGCTTCTACTGTTTAGTAATCAGTATTCAGTGTTTTACGTTTAAATTAATTTACTCTACTTTCTGTACTGTTTTTATTCGCTGTAAGTTATATTAACTCGTTGGGCTCTCTGCAGTGAGATTTTTAGCACTATAGCTAAATTCCCTGTGTCATGCTGCAGACTGTTAGCTAAGCTAGCACACCGGTAAACAGCTGAGCTGCCCGGCTTTATCTCGAGTCCCCTGCTGTATTATTTAACCGCCGCTGCCTACAGAGGTTCAGTATTAAGCCTGAGATCCGTACGTAACGTTTAACACGTCCAAAACCACTATTTTATCCAGAAATAAAAACAAACCTCCACCTCATCCCACACGGATCTGTCATTCAGAGACGCCATCTTCCTCCGCTGTGGCTCCTTTCCTCTCTTCTTCTCCGGTTTGTGATTTTAGTAGGTTTGAACTGCTGCCCCCAGCGCCAGCTCTTCACCACACAGTGAAGTACTACACAGTACACTGATCTACAGTAGTGATGGGTCTAACGACCCTGAAACCTCTATCAAGGCGAAACCCCGTGTCAGTGCGCGTATCACATAGACCGATACAGTTCCTGTATCGTTTGGTAGCGATGGGTCTGACAACACTGAAACCTCGGCGCATGCACCGAGCAAACAAGGAGAACCCCTGTGTCGGTGCGTGTATCATTTTAAGGAAAACCACGTGACCGATGCAGTGCCTTGCATACAGTTGCTTGCAATGACTTTTTAAGTCCAGCAGATGTCGCCATTAAGTGATACAGCAACACTGTGTCGCTACAGTTTGGAAAATGTGGCATACACCCAATGAGGCTTCACCGGCCCATCACTAATCTACAGTAAGTTACAGTTCTTTAGTGTTATATTAACCCATAGGAGCACATTTAATGATATAAACCAGTGAGAACACCACCTTTTTCAACATTTTCATACAGTAAACAGTGATGTGTGCTGTACGGGCACAGTAATACATTTTAAATCCTTGTGATATACAGAATCTAGTGGTTTGAGTGTAGTCGCTGAACGAGGCATATGTGTAAATCACTTCTCACCATAATCTGGCATACGTAAGTAAATTAATGCTTCCACATTTTTTTCTTGTTTGCGTGAAGCATGATTATTTATTTCTGTACAGGAAGCCGAGTTTTTGCCTCAGCTTATCTAAAAGCTTTTATGGTGCTTGAAAGTAAATTTGTCGGTAATTTAATATACATTAAGAAACTGTATATTACAACAAAGCCACAATCCGAGATTAATATTTAGTAAGAAAATGGAAAATGAAGTGGTGATATTTATATATTTTGCAGTCATGGTGTATACAATGTTGCAAACCAAAAAATAAATTAAAAAACTAAAACAAGTTCATGGTTATTTTCCTTTACAAATGTTTGATCTTATAAGAACAACCAACAAGTGCTTTTGGGGCAGGGGTGTCCAAACTGCGGCCCGTTTCCTTTTTTTTGGAGCGGCCCGCGAGGTGTTTTAGAAATAAAATGAAAGTTGGAAGGTTTTTATAATGAGATTCAAAGTTTGAACGCTAGGTGTCGCTATGACATAAACCCAATTTTAAACGAAAAAAAATTCAGGCACGTTAGGAAAATTTAATTCAGAGAGAAGTATGTATGTTTAATTTGTCGGGAATCAGTATATAGTATAATATAGTACGATAATTAATAGACATTATAAAACAAAACATCATGAACATGAAAGATCTTAGTTTAAACAACACTGTCAAAGATAGATAAATATAGTTACTTAAGTAAAATTATAGTAATCAAGAAAATGTATTATTATGAGTAGTATATTTCATTATTTGTTTTATTACAAAGTCCTGTGACTGCAGAGATATTTCTCCTTCTGGCCCCCAACAAACAAAGTTTAGACACCCCTGTTTTAGGGGGTGCTTATGAGCACCACATTTGCCTCCACACTTTCACTTGTGTAGTTACCCAGTAATTAATACTCTAGAGAGATCACACGACCAGGCAGACAAAAGGCATACTTAAATTTATTTGGATCAAATAGAATGTTAGTACAAATATACGACCCGACTGCATCTGAACAGGTAAGGAGCCGAGGAGAGCAGGAGGAGGGAGAGGGAGTTCCTACCACACCTTGCTCGTCCCAGTGGACTTCATAGACTCCTACCCGTTTCAGCTGTTTGTGGGCGTTTCCTCCACGGCCCAAACCTGGACCCACACTCACATGAGTCTCAGCTTCTTGGGCTGCATGAGAACATACACACAGACTCACACGTGCATAAGCACACGTGGGCATACACAGGCAGCAGGCAGACAGCCAGGCTGCCATTAAACAAAACTCAGTTCAACAGCTACATGCACATTTCCAGCACAGGAGAAACTTTTCTATTAGTCCAACAATCAATCAATCAATCGGTCAGTCAATCAGTCTGTCAGTCATTCAGTATGGATGATGGCTGGGCAACAAGTACATGAGTCATAAGCTCCTTCCCATCAGATACAGGAAGCAATGGGAACGGGGTTAAGAGAGACTGTTTAAATCTATTTATTTCATTTATTTGTTTTTTCTTAGGGCGATTCAGTGGCATTGTATTTTGGCTCTTTATTATTTACTGTCAAAAGCCGGCCTGATTTTAAAACACTACCACTGAGGTCTGTTTTCTCAGGGTATGAATACAAATCTCTACATATTAAAATAAATCTCTGTATGTTCTTAAATCAAACTTTTGGTGAACAAAATGGAGAGAAAAAAAACTTCTGTAAGATGTAACAATAATTTTAGAAGCTGACCAAAACAGATTATTTAAAAAAAAAAAAAAAAAAATGTAATCGTAAACAAGTGCATACAAAGGATTAGGAGTTCCCAGACCAAGGCCATCAGGCCAAAGACTACACTGTTGGCGTCCCATTCAGAAAAATCGCTTCTGTTCAATGGCATATGTCTTCCCCGCTGGTAACTTTCTGAAGAATAAACTGTTGCCTCTGCTCATATTGCCCTGAGAAAGAAAGAAAAAGACAGAAAGAAAGAAATTAGGAATGCAGGAATAGTTAGACATTCCCTAAAGCCCTGGGCTATTGGATAAGGGCTGAAAGCACGGCAATAATAGAGTATCCTCAGTACAAGTGTGAGTCAGCGTGTGCATGCATGTTACTGACCTCCCGGCTTAGGTGACTCCAGCAGTCAAGCCAGGTGGGGTAAACGGCAGCATAGGGTGGTAGACCGCCAGCCAACCTACAACAGAGGGCAAATAAGCAGCACTTTAATATTGGTTTACTGAAGAACTGAAGAACTCATTAATGAACCAATACCACCAGACAATGAGCAAAATTTTCATTTTATTAATTTAGATTTTTTCAAACATGTACATTATCGTGATAATCTACTGAATTATCCCAAGGTTACTGTCCAATAACAAACCAAACACATTACTCACCCACAGTTATTAACTGCCATCAGGTTGGACACCAATACAAATGGATATGTCAGCATACTGGCGAAAAACTGAACCATAGACAAAACACGTATTAGACAGGTAACCAACAAAACACATTTTTCTCAAAATTAAGCTGGCCATGACACTTACCCCGGTCACAGCCTGGGAGCAGTTCTTTATTTCACCTGTGTGACTCATCTACAAGAGATAACAAAAACTGACACTGTAAGAAGTTCATAAAAAAGGGGGCTGTGTATTATAGAAAAATATTATTACCAATAACCACAACAAACACTATCATACAATATAACTAGTTACAGAAGCCAAAAATGTATTAACTAAGGAGTATGATTTTTCATGACTTGGCACAATAACGCAAAACTAGCATTTAGATTTTTTTTATTTATATCCTACAAATTCACAAAGTTCTGAGTTTGTTACATGGTCCTAGTAAATGCACATCATTAGTACACAGACTTACTGAGTCATCTATTGCGTATGTATTGATGAGATGAGCGAGCAAGTTGCAGATCCACAGAGAGAGAACATCCCCAACAAGACGTGGGATGAGGCCACTATTTAAACACAGACACACAGTTATTAATATGTGATAAAAGAAAAAGAAACCCTTGAAATTTCCACAAGCCGAAAAAAAATAAAGTGCTGATTTTCAAGGTTTATTTTAGTACATACGCAAAAAATCCAAGGATTCCCTCTTCTCTGTAGACTGTGATGATGGAGTCAAAGACACCACTAAAAAGAGTGAGAGAGTATGTCAATATTTGCACATTAATACAGGGGTGAGAGAGACAGGGAGAAAAGCAATAAAGACAGATAGAGAGGGCAAGAGAGAGTAAGACAGAGAGACACAGAAAGATTTACCTGTACTTTGCTTCTCTTCCAATAAACTGGACCATGCATCTAAGGGTGATCACTGAGAACAGACAATAGAACATAATACATTATCTAAGCATGATTCCAAAAAGTTTAAATCCAATTGACAAAATGACAATTTTACAAAAACAAATAAAAATGTAAGAATATTACCATGGAATGGGTGTGTGACTATTGTGGCACAGGAGCGTGCGATCATCTCCTTGGTTGTCTGTAATGTTGATAAATATAATTTATTTTGAGTGAAGACAGATAATACAAAAGTATAGACAAGTAAATAAATGACAAATATAAATCCTCTCCGGAGGGTATTATTATCTCAGGAGGACATCTGTGAAAAATATTTCACACTTAGTGATAAAACTCTTGCATCTGGACTGCAATTGAAAAAACAGGAGGGCCAGTGAGTTTTTTGGTTTTCTCAGTCACATGACATCACGTTTATTAGCTCCTCCTTTTCCACTCGCTGTTATGTTTACGTGGATCTCTGTGGAAACGGGCGCCCAAAGTGTAACTACGGTGCGTGGCAGTGGACAAAAAGCTATTTTATAAAAAGCGAGGTAACGAAACACAGAAATGTGTGTCAGAGCGGGAATAAAATTACCGGAGTTCAGCGAAAAACAGTAGGTAATTCAGCCTGTAAAAACATACATGGACTTTCTGGACGTGAATAAAATCACGCAGGACCCCATAAAAGAGAAAATCACCCTAGGACCTACTAAGAAACTAATCTCATCTGGATAAGGCTTAAACATTTTTACTAAGAAAATTAATTCAAGATATAATTTGACCAGTGCACAAATATTTTATACCCCTCATGGAGAAAAGCACAGGGTTGTGTGTGTGTTTGAGTTTGATGGTTTAGTTGGTCCATGATCAATCAGACCAAACTAGACACCAATCTCAAATGTTCAAAACATTACAATTGTTAACAGTTAAAATAAGTGAAGTGAAAGGTACTAGCATACACACTGAATGAACGAAGTACACAACCAGGCAAATCAGTGAAGATAAAGGAGTGACTTACCTCATTGATTACATGTGGCAACGAGCCTTCCTCTTTCTTCTGGCTACTGCTCATAACCTGAGGGAAAAAAACAGTAAGATTTTACTATACAGTCTGTCCAATACACAACTCTAGAAAAAAAATAAGAGACCACTTCAGTTTCTGAATCAGTTTTCCTGATTTTGCTATTTATAGGTTTGAGTAAAATGAACGTTGTTGTTGTTGTTTTATTTTATAAACTACAGACAACATTTCTCCCAAACTCTAAATAAAATTATTGCCATTAAGAGCGTGTATTTGCAGAAAATGACCTAAATAATGCAAAGAAAAAAAGTTCATATTCATAAAGTTTCATAAAGTTATTCATAAAATAATCACAGCATTCATGCATCTTGACATGTTCTTCTCCACCAGTCTTACACACTGCTTTTGGATAACTTCAAGCAGTTCAGCTTGGTTTGATGGATTGTTATCACCTTTCTTCCTTTTGATTATTTTTTAAGTGGTCTCATTTTTTCCCCGAGGTGTGTTTTAATATGCTCATTTTATTCCAAATTCTGAAGCACAGCTTGTAGTAGAATCTAATATTTAAGCTTGTATGGAGCATTTAGATAAGTGCAATAATATTCACACAGTAAACTTAAAAAATATATAAAAATAATAATAAATACAATTCTGAAACCCAAACAGTAGTTAGTGTAGTTCACACTTTTCATAGAACTAACATCATAGGTTTATACTTTATGCTATTTGCACCTATCTGACTTGCATACATTTCATAACATCATCATCATATGATTTTGCATCTTAAGAATGAATTGTGCGATGTTCACTTATCACATCAAACTGGGCGTCAACATCAAACAAGAGCTATATCACACCTAGCAACAACCTAACAATCAACACCTTCAGCACAGCAACACTGCTGAGCTGCAATCACACTTTCTGTGGGAACTGCAATTTCCAATTTTTTTTGTTTGTATAAATTGCCTTTTGTTTAAAATGCACAATATAACTTGCCTTGCCTTAATCAATCAGTGCTCATGGGTAAATGTTACTACTTAGTAGTTACCAGTCCCTCAAAAACTTGCAATCACAAGCATTCCCACAAAATCATACTTGCAATATAGGCTTTGTCATTATTTCTGAGTTAAACATGTAAATATGTGACATATCAATACAGTTAAATGCAAAATGCTCAGGCCAATTTTAAAAGCAGATACTATATGCACTATTATATTACTATTATGACCATTACACCAAGCATACTACAATGAATATGCTACTATTTATCATGGCATAGTGCAGAGGCACAGACATGTCTGTTATTGAAGTTTTGTCTTGATTGCTTGTCTACACACCTTTGTAAATGCACTCGTATGCCAATGCTGGTATTTGTATTGTTTAATACAGTGACAGAAAAAATATTTGAGAAAATTCAAAACAGTTTTTTTTTGTGTGTTTCTTTGCATGTTCTTGCAGGACACAACTAAGCTAGATTTTTAAAAAGTTAAAGCATTATCAGAAAACTATGCATACATGCACATTTATTACCACAAATATTGCTGCAAAATTCAAGAGTAGACTGCAATCAGTACACAAAGAGCTAGGAGACCTTAAAACAAGTTTAAATTACTGTACAGATATTTATTGTGAAGATACTATACAAATTATTCTAGTTAATGCTGCTGCAACGTAATAATATAAAGCAAATGTCAGGATGGGCTTACCTCTAAATTGCTCTCTTGGGATTTCTGGGGAGGATAAAAAAAAAGTTCAGTTAATAAAAGCAGAGCATAAATAACCTTCGGAGCTGTCGCTGGCACCAAACTAGAGTAAAGGTCAATGCAAAGCTTTCGAACTGATTCATACATTCATTCACAAATGAATGATCTGATCTCCATTATCATGCTGGTCCATAACACAGTCATGATGCACACTTTCTTATATTACTGATGAGCGGCATGGCTCTGCTTGGGTAAAGACTAAATTTAAACAGTGAAGAGAATCCTGAATCTTACCTGCAACACTTTACTGTGAACAACAGTGCCAATGGTCCCTGCAACAAGCCTGGGGGCGAGGCCGTTGAACAGGCCGGATTTTCCATCGATCTTTATTATGTGTTTCGCTGTATTAAAAAAAAAAAAAAAAAAAAAAGGCATTCGGTTTAAAGCACAGAAATTTAAGACACAGTAAAATAACACCATAACAACACACGTACACTGAACAACTAGAGCCAACTACTAAAACACTTACACAAGTTTCAGAATCTTAGATACAATAAAGACTTTCACAAGACCTTTTTTAAAAAAAGAAGACATTTTTAAAGTCCCATTTACACTCACTCTTCATTGTCTGACCTTACATCATAATCCGTGTATGAGCAGGATGAGCAGAGATCTGTATTTATTTCATTTTAAAATCTTTTTTCGGTTACTTGTGTTTGTTTTGAAGTCAAGACAGCAGCTATCCCTAAAGGAACACACCAATATAAAAATTGTAGGATGTTGCTGATATCAATAAGTATATGAAGAGTCCCACTTTTAATTTAACAGCCAAGAATACAAGACAGTATATACTAATAAAAAAAACCATATTAGCCAATTAGCATGCATTGATCACACAAGTCGGTATTAGTTTTAGTTTACAAGTAAGCTCAAAAAATTTACTTCAGGTGTTCAACAAACCCATGAGAACTGTCTCCGCTTATCCAGCAACAATAAAATGTGACATAACAGTTTGACAAAACAAAACCACGGAATTAGTTCTGCAATTTCTGCAAATTTCTGAAAATTTAAACCACCACCATAAATACACCTGGAGGTAAATTATTTACTTGGCCAATGATTTTAAGTACTTTGGGATAGGTTTAAATAGTCAAAAAAAAAGCTCTACATATAAACTAGTTTGAGCAGCGCATCCTGTTTTTGTTTAGAAAACCTTCAAACTTATGCACAGCAGGTGCAACCGGCTCCACTAGTCCAAGCATTGAGTTCATTGTGAAATATCAGGGACATATTTGATGCCAATCATTTTAAAGCATGTATCAATTCCAATATGACTTTAATGTAATTGAGCATCCCTACTGTAGCAAAATCGCTATATGCGCTTTAGTCCAACGGGATTACATGTCCAAAGAGTCTGAGCCAATAATGATCTGGACCAAAAGCTTTTATCAGATTAAGCCTAAATCTAACAAGTAAACCATGCTGTGAGCATTAAATCAGACATTTTGCTTTTGTCTGACTGGAGTACCTCAAGGTAAAAGACCGAATTCAAGAATAACCAGCATGTCCTGCAACTGCTACAACAGCCTTAAGCTTTAATCAACAAACAAATCTATAGAAAGGCAACAACAGTTCTATATTAACAATGCATACAAATGTATCTTTGTAGATCACTATGCAAAACAACACACCTGCAGCAGGACATTAGCAGGCTGTACAATCAAACTGATTACATGGAAATAAAAAGAAATTGCACAAAACAGTATGCAAAATCTTACCATAAGCAAATAGGCCTGGAAGCTGATACACCTGTCTGCCAAACAAATTCCGGCCTAGAGTGGGTGGAAGAGGTTCATGTCCCACCTGAAACAGAGGTTAGACTGTTTATATTCCAATACACATCGCCCCATCTTGGTCACCCCAATGGTTTTCCCAATGTAATGAGAAACCTCTGATGACTGATAAATGTTTTACGTTCAATAATAAAATTCTCTAAAAGATAAGCAGTTAGCAGGCATAAAAACATCTGTAAGTGGGAGTGAAAATCTTTTTTTTATCCTAAGGAGTGTTTTAATGTTTTCAGATCTTCTATTACTCAGCGGATGCCTCTTATAAAAGAAAAGCTACAGCAATTCCACATCAGCCCCAAAATGATTTATACAAGAACACAAGCTTTTTAATTGGTGAAAGGGTACAAAATCAAGTGTACAAATGTTTGCAGTAAATTGCCATGGCCTTTAAGGGTCAACTCTCTCTTAACAATTTAAAGTATAAGTCTTTAAGAGAAATTATAGATGAAGCCAGTGAGTGTTGAGTACTGTTTCCTACACCCTCAACAGACTTTTGGAAACTGAAGAAAACTGCTACAAGAAGACGTCTGGCTGACCCACATGGCAACAACACCTTAACTCACCTTAAAATTGGACTAAAGTGAAGAGAAAAATTAAGAGGTCTGACCGGTGAAGAGCAGTAAATGAGAAAATAAAAAAGCAGCTTGCAGGTTTCATACACCTTTTAACCAACACATTTCCATGATTTTTTTTTTTACTTTTCCATGTCTTCAAAACAAATTTTTTATGCATACGATTTTTCATGACCAAAACATCAGTGCAGACATGGACAATAAAATCAAAAAGCAACTAAAACTATAACCAAAATTGATTATAGTAGGCCTAAAATGAATCTTTTAAAAATGCTGACACACAAACTTTAATAATAAGATGTGTGTCAGATCCTGACACAAAATAGATTTTCTCCATCAATAAACAGAAACACAAAGATTTGTAGAAAAAAATATCCATGACTTTTTTCCCCACCTTTCAGGTTATTTTTATTTTTCCAAAATTTATCCAGGCCTGGAAATAGCCATTTCAAAATATTTTTCTTCACGACCGTATGAACCCTGAGCTTGTCTGGGCCATACAGCATTGCTAATGGACAACTTTTTAACAGGCAGTGTAATGCAGAACACTAACAAGTAATTCACATTATTATAAAGCAGTACTATTAACAAATGATACACACAAGAAAATATAACATCTTGTTTTGTATTATTATTATTATTATTATTATAATTATATCAGACCACATAGAGAAATTGCTGGGAGTTTTTAAATAACAGTATTAGAGCAGATTCATGTTAGAGGTGACACTACCACTAGCTATCAGATTCAACACGGGCTAAGACTGAATGAAACTGGCCATACACCAATAGCTCATATCCACACAGCCACATGTGGAACTGTTCTAGACAGCTTGTAAGCTAGGTTATATTATTTTATATATTTTTTATATAAAAAACGTGGTTTATTGTGGCAGTTAGCTAAAACCGAGCGCAATAACCTTAGGACCAAAGGACGCGCCTCGCTGTGTTATGTCGATTTGTGCTACCCGTCGATATGTGCTACCTAGCAGCTCGGAGCATGCGCTGATCTACAATTAAAAATATTTACGTGCGTTTATTTCTTTAAATATAATAACTCATTATGATTATGACTAAGTGTTATTCATTTTAACAAATTACAAACGATTGTAGTTTGCTAAGGCGTAAATATAAGCGACACAACAATTAGCTGATATAGGACAGGATAGTGATTTAAGCCATTTGGCTAGGCCAAATATTCTACTGGGAACATATATAAAATGATATTGTGCCTTTAACCTATAAAAACACCCTGAGCTACCAGCTGTTTAACAAGATATTTAATGTGAGCTGCGTTATCTACAAATATGCACCATGGTTGCACGTTTTGACAGGATAGCAGAAATCAACACAACACCGGAAAACTAGCTAGATAGCTAGGTTAGCTAATAACAGTAGCTAACATTAGCTCCAGGTCCCTAGCAGTTAAAGCCTAAGTTAGCTAACCTAAAAAGCTTAGGTTAGCTAAACAAAGAAAGCTGCCCTTAGTTAGCTAGCTTACGTTTACACAGGAACTTCTAGCCAGTTAGCTAGCTAACCACGCGTTAGCTAACCAAACTGTTTAAACTGCTGTGACAGGTTCTTAAAAGATAGCTAAGCTACAGTTTCATTTACATGACCTTTGTCATGACAAGTGCAGCATGATAGCATCAGCCAGCCTGCTATCACTACACAGTCCCTGCCTTACGCTATTTAACATAGCCCTGAAGAGAGGTAAATTATTTAGCTAGGAATTTAACCTAGATAAGTTAGCATCTGACCAGCTGTCTGTACAGATAAACACAATACAATATAGCTAAGCTACTGTTGTTGTACTACTGTAACGCTGCAGTGTCTCTGATTATACCCCCCAAAACCACAGCTAGCTAGCAGATGTTGTGACGATTTGTGCTACCCTGTCAAATCGTGCTACCATAGTGTAACTAACTATATGTAAGCGTAAAAATAGCAGAAAAAGCAGTATAATTTGAACAGGGAACAATTAAGAGAATAGATGTGATTAGTAGGATTGTAAAATTACAGAGAGGTCACAGCATATTACTTTTAATTACAGACTATTAACGTTACAGCTTTCATACAGTAACATTAAGTTTTGGCCTAAAAAAAACAATGCCACTGTAAATATTATTTACAATAACCATATGTACTTTAAAGTTTTGGGGTTTTAGTTGCCAGTGATTATTAACCGAAAAAGCATCTAAAAGGGGTCTAAAAGGGTTAAAACACACAAAAACATGATTAAAAAACTTTTTAAATGTGGGCCCACGCATGCGCACTGGTGGCAAGAAGCACATATCGATGGGTAGCACACATTGACAGCACATCGGCTAACGCCTGTCAGATATCTAGCTAACCTAGGTTTGTTAGCATGTTAGCTAGCTCTCTCTGTGTCCAGCAGCGGCTCCTCCTCCGCAGCTACAGCGGACCCAGCGGCGGTTAGCGCCCAGCCAGCTAAGCGTTCAGTAATAAGCTCGTCAGCAGCGGCCGTACCTGCACCAGCACCTTGATGTACATAAGCGGGTGGGAAAGGACCGTTAGCCCGGACCCCAGGAGTACTTGGCCACACGTGTCCGCCATTATCCAACGTCCCCCTCCTTAACAGGGAAGGAATTTTGGTCAGCGAGCCTGGCTAATACGCTCCTCACGTGATAAGGGTCGAGGGTAAACTCACATCACGTGATCAGACTCACCCTTTTCATTTCATTACATTTCATTCATCATTTTCTTCTTCTCTTCTCCAGCAGGTGGCGTAATAGTTCACCTCCTCCACTGCTGAAAAACAGCACAATTATTTGAGCATCTCAGAAAAATAAAATATCATTGGAAAGTTGCTTTATTTCAGTAAGTTAAAGTTTCAAATGTGAAAATGTTGTATAGAGTGATATATTTTAAGCGTTTATTTATTTTATTGTTTATGACTATGGCTTACAGCTGATGAAAACCCAAAAATCAGTGTCTCAGAAAATTAGAATATCATATAAGACCAAATGGTACTTGGTCAATGTGGGCGGTGTGCCAAATCCTGCTGGAAAATGAAATCTGCATCCCCATAAAAGTTGTCATCAGAGGAAGGCATGAAGTGCAGTAAGATTTTCTGGGAAGACTTTGGACTTACAACATCGGTTGTGTTAGGTATAACACAGTGGAACAACACCATCACTGACCATCAAAAAATGTTGTATTTCATTTGGAAATCAAGGGAGCAGAGCCTGGAGGATGCATGCAGAGGCACACAGTCCAAACTGCTTGAGGTCTAGTGTGAAGTTTCCACAATCAGTGATGGTTTGGAGAGCTTAAGGTTTTTACTCAAGTAAAAGTGTACAAGTACTGGTTTCAAAACTAATTAAATTATAAAAGTAACGTAAGGGGAAAAGCCATAGTGACTATAATGATCTAATAAAATGACCGCGACTGCCTTTTTTAGCTACATGTATGCCCATTGAAACAAATGCATTTTAGTACAATGCATCTTGAGTCTCTACCACAGATCTTCTTTATACTAGGCTACATGCTACATGTTTTTGTGTGAGACATGAAGTGGAGTTACAATCCACAACGATTATGGTGGAGAAAAGTCCTTTAAGAGATGGACTTCAGACACAAACCATAGTTCTCACAGGTTGAGCCACCGACTGGAGAAGAGAAGCTTCAGAAATCATATAGAGACACAGAGAGAGAATAACTTAAATATACTGGTATGTATACACTGATACATATTACGCATTGGATTGACACCCACTACCTAACTACCTACTAAAAAACAAAATAAAAATTTAACAAGAAATAAAAAAGTCTAGCAGCTAATAGAACAGGACAATTGCTCATACTTATAACCAATTGCTAAATTTTCCCACACATGTTTAGACATATAGTCTGCAAACCTGTTGCCTAACATTTAGGTCAGAGTTATTGGGTAATGAATTGCTTCAGCAAATTTCAAAAGCTATGGCTTTCAAAAGAAATGCAAAGTTTTTTTTTTATCTGCTTCTGCACATCTGTACTAAAACAGTTAAAGTGCTTGTTTAATTAAATAAATACATTGTTTTTATATTAAAATATATATTTCTTTTTCTATGCTTTCTTTACACATTTTATATATATAAGACATTAAGAATGATAATTTAACCACCTCAGCATTAATCTAAAGCTAACTTTGGTAAGACTAAATGATAAATGTATTTCTATATTTTACATATTTTTCATTCAGATTTGTCATATCATGTCCAGGGTCAGACTCATGTGTACAAACTAGCTTCTGCAAAATTAATAGCGTAAATGTTTTTAGAACAGGTAAGAAAGTTGTTTTGTCATCAGAAGCTGGAGTCAGAGAGAGTACAATTAATTGGCCTTGGTCTCTCTGGGTGGGTAGATGGAGCTCTCTCCCCACATCACTTCCAATGTGATGTCAATCAGCACAGGTGTCTGTTATCTGATGTAGGAGAGCTAGGAAGCTGCATTTTCTTCCAAAAGCCCATCAGCACATCAACAGCAGTCCATTGCTGGTGATTGGAGGAGTTCTTATGAATGGCGATTAGGTAATTGGCATTCCAGACTTCTCATAATTTTAATCAGACTATTACTCAAATCTCTTAATTGATCTATTTGCTCTTTTTTGCATCTCAGAAATCGTTCATTTTGGTTATCAGTGCAGAAGGAAATGTCAGGTTGCTCATTCGTGTTAAGACAATTTCAAAGTTAAATGCTAATGTAGATCTTTCATTTTCTCTCAAACTGGGTTAGAAATTGAAATTAGGCAGATTACCTTAGATTAGGGAAGGCATAACAGCAGTAATAATTACTGGCATTAGGCCAGTTGCCTAAGTTATGTGTAACTGTTTTGGATGGCCACATACATTTGGTTACACAATAGTTTGTGTTTGATTAATTCTAAGGTTCACCGCACCATTGATGAAAAGCTTTACAGGAAGAATGTCTGGAGCTCTCTCTCTCTCTCTCTCTCTCTCTCTCTCTCTCTCTCTCTCACACACACACACACACACACACACACTATTTAAGGTAAATGTTTAATTTGTTATTTTTGTTAACTTTTTTTAAACATTTCTTTTTATTATAAATCATTACCATATTTTCTGCACTATATGGCGTGTCGGATTATAAGGCACACTGTCAAGGAATGTCTATTTTCTGGTCTATTTTCATACATAAGGCACACTGGATTATAAGGCGTTTTAAGCAACAAGAGTAAGGAACAAGGGTGTCGCCATGTTTCCCTTCTAATGGGGAAGCTGGGGGAAGCGCTTAAATAAACAAATCTTTAATTCTTAAAATATATATATATATATTTTCTTCAAGTCAAACAAGCGCTGGATGGTAATCTACAATCTTTCTCTCCTGAAAACTGTTTATTTAGGTAAGTAAAGCGCTCCTTTTTGTTTACAGTAAACTTAGATTACCAATATTTTAGCGTGGTTAGCAACAGTGCTAGCCATGGTTAGCAGCACTTAACACTAGTAAATGCTGCCCAACAGCGCTACACTGAGGACCCTGAGTGCTCTGGCAAGCCAGGGCGCTATCAGCTAGCGGTTCGTCCTACGTAGCTTGTTTTAACACTGTAAACATGCAGATTATAGTCCGATATACTCACCTCTGAACAGTGAAAAACCTAGCACTGCAGTTAGCTGCTAATTTTATTACAGCCTCAGCCTGAGTGCTGGAGAAACTTTACTGAAACTCCTTTATAACACTGTACTTCAGCAAAGTGGCCCTCCCCAGTCACGAAACTACAGCGGGTTGCCAAATTCAGCAGGCTGAATCTACACAATCTACACAAAGTTTAGACTAGTAGGAGAGGCAGAGAACTTAGAGTACGAGCGAGAGGAGAAATACAGCAATTCTAAACTCTTCTATTACCCGTATTTAGCGTTATATTGACTGTATTTTACACGAGGTCGGCTGTGCCCTGCGTGAGGGAGCACCGCATTGAGAAACAGCTCTAGTCCCCAATAAGCACATCTAGTGGTGGTGATAAAGTACCTGACTAAATTAGCTAGACAGTTAGCTTACCTGTTCAGGAGAAAAGTAGCAGCTCTGGGTCGGTCTTGTAGTCTATTTGAGCTCTAAGTTTCCAACTTTCAAACTCACTGCCAATATTTACTCGTGTTATATTCCTTCTTTGGTCACTGAGCTTTCATGCTGAGGCTTTTTAAGCTGTGTAGTAGCTGAAGTTAAAATAGGAACGTACTGCTGACGCCCTGCTGACAAGAGCTGCCAGTGCTTTCACTCAACATGTTTTCTTAATATCTGATGATACATCCTGATCATTTAATCATTTACTACTGAAAATTTGTTGCATATTGGTCCTTTAAAGAAGTTGTGAGCAGAGGGAAGCATAAAGTGCTGTAAGATTTTGTCAAAAAACACTTCACTGACTTTGAACTTGATATAACGCAGTGGACCAACACCAGCAGATGACATAGCTCTCCAAACCATCACTGATTGTAGAAACTTCACACTAGACCTCAAGCAGCTTGGACTGTGTGCCTCTCCACTCTGCCTCTGGTCTCTTGATTTCCAAATTAAATGTAAAATTTACTGCTGGTGTTGATCCACCGTGTTAAATAAAGTCTAAAGTCATGGCAGTGTTTTCCCAGAAAATCTTACAGCACTTCATGCTTCCCTCTGCTGACCACTTTTATGAAGATGCAGATTTCATTTTCCAGCAGGACTTGGCACACTGGCCACACTTCAAAAAGTACCAGTTGGTCTTATTTAATATTTTAATTCTCTAAACACTGACATTTGTGTTTTCATTGGTTGTAAGCCACAATTATAGTTCACTCTGTGTGTTATACATCTATGTAATATATGAGTTTCACATTTTTAACTGAATTAATGAAATAAAGTTATAATGGACGATTATAATGGATCTTTTATATAGCTCTTGGTTTTGTCCAGAATGAATGAAAGTTGCATGTGGACATTCTTACTATCTTCACCAGAAGATTATCTGCAGCAATGATGTTGCTCAAGTCTTGATTTTGTTCATTCTGAGGTTTCCCACAGCTTTAAGTAACAAAAACACAGAGATCTGTGAAAGGGAAGTCTGAAACTGCTATCAGTGTATATAAACCAAATCTCTGCCCAACTGTTTTTTATTGTAGAGTCTATTCTCTATAAACTCCCATCATGTACCTGACTCTGTCTCTCATCTTGCTAATGCTGCTGGCTTTCAGTCCAGCTCAGACTCGCTCCATTAAGGTGAGCTTTTACACACACAGATTATTATTTAAATTACTGCAATTATTGGAAAGCTTATCTATTTAAAAAAAATGAAAAATGTTTGTTTTACACTAGGCAGTCGAAATACATGGCCCAAAAGACCCTGGTAAAATATTTTTATCACATAATTAAAATGTGAATATTAATTAAAAACTATTAGTGTTGCTCACTTGTAACACCTTTTTTCTCACAGGATTCAACAGCGCTGGAGATGATGAGTTATCTGTCTCGGCTATAATCGAAAGAGCTAATAGAGATATCGGTAAGATTGCAAATTTCTTTGCACATGCTATCCTGCTGTTTGTTAGAATTTCTGGTCTATTCATAATGGTTTATGATTGCATCGTAATCTATTCATGCATGTGCTGATTATTAAGTAGCTACATATGCTACTAACTCAACATTATAACAGACTATTTAATGTTATTGAAGGCAATTTGGAACACAACACAAAAAGACTAGTGTGTTGAGAAGGACCATATGACTTACATCCTCCAACTTCCAAAAAGAGGACCTGCATCTTTGTTTAAATGTGTAATTCTTCTTTTATACCAATTATTGTGACAACCTTTAACTGACTATTTTATACTGTTTGTTTTGAATGTTTATTATTATATATGGTTGTAATTTATGTCAATGTTTCTGCTGATGCACTGGATTCTAACACTTGATGACCCTCTTTTTGTTGTCTTAAAAATAAGGTGAATATATTACCTTAAACAGTAATTTTGGCAATAAAATAAAATGCTGGTGTTTTAATTCTGTAATGCTGGGTTGTATATTACACAGGACAGAAACCAGAGGATCCTACAATCACGTTTGGTGATATTCTTGTGGATGATGGATTACAGAATGCAGATCCCTGCACTTCTAGAAATCCTAGTTGCCTGTGGCCCAAGAATAAGAATGGGATCGTCTACGTACCCTACATCATTTCCAACCAGTTCTGTAAGTGTCACATTTCACCTGACTTAATGAACATTGCATTCCCTCCTCCCCTTCTCCATCAAGCAAAATACCTTTATTTTCTTGACAGGTCCCAAAGAAAAAAAGTTGATCACTGACATACTAAAGACCTTTAGAAATTCCACCTGCATCCAATTTGTACCCCGTGACAGAGAGGAAGACTATATCCACATTCAGAATCTTAAAGGGTATTTAAACTTTTCTAATTGAGAATTTTGACACAGAACAGAATCATTTTCATATTTCATGTGTTTGTACAAAAATGTCATTTTTGGTAACTTAAGACTCTCCAGACTGAAAAAGAGACAACAAACCTGTTCTATTTTTTTCCATTTCTTCCCAAGGTGCTATTCTTCAGTGGGTCGCAGGGGAGGAGAGCAGACTTTATCTCTGAGTAGACAAGGATGTCTCTACAAGCGTGCAGTACAGCATGAGTTTATCCATGCTCTGGGATTTCACCACGAGCAGAGTCGCAGTGATCGTGACCAGCACATCAGAATCGTCTATGAAAACATTGATCCAGGTAAAAGGTTTAAAATCACCATTTAATCACAAAGCTCTTTTAATCATTTAGAGAGCATTTGATTTAAAAAAAAAACAAATAAACAAACATACTTATTGAACACGCTACTGCTTGCTAGCTAACAGAGATAAGTTACATGCACAACCTGATATGTATCATTAAATGTATCAATTATCTTCTCAGAAATCACACGTCACTATTCTTCCCAGTCATAAGGATGCTGTGTGGTACGGCAGGGTCATAAACATTAGGGTCATATGTTCCAATCACTGGTCAAAAAATATATATTTTTTTTATAAATTATTTCCCCATTTGTCTTTTGTCATTGAATAATTTACATCATAGTTTCCGTTAATAAAATGAATACTGCATCCAAATATTCAGTCATACACTAAAGGACTGGTATCAGGATATATTCTTCAGTTTTAACAAGAATTAGAAAAACCTACATACTTCTGATACTTTTAAGTTAATTTAACTGATTTTTCTTACAGATAAGAAACATAACTTTAACAAAGTGGACACCAACAATTTGAAAACTCCTTATGACTATGGCTCAGTTATGCACTATGGAAGGTAAACCTTTTTTGACTTCAACCATTTCAATATATTAACCACTCATCCACACTATTAACCACTCAGACCACTGATGTGATCTTCTGTGGGTTTTAGGAATGCTTTCTCCAATAACGGTCAGCCAACCATGATTCCCATCCCGGACCAGAACGTGGCTGTTGGACGTGCTCAAGAGATGAACGCCAACGACGTCTTGCGCATCAAACGTCTCTACTGTGCTTGATCTCTGTTTCTTTCGAAATAATATGTAATATTTTATTTTCTTCTTATAAAACGAGCACAAAACCAGGATGCATAAAAAAACTGCAGTGCTATTTTTTTTTTGGATAAGTATAAAAAAAAGCTTAGCTACTTTATAATTTTTTCTTTTTTAAGGGGGTTGGACCCATATTGCTGTTATCGAGTCCATAATTCCACCTTTTTTAAAAAATGTACGATTTAATTGGAAGTGAAAATCCTTTTATGTTTGTTTCTGAAAAAAAAAATTAAAAGTTTTATCAGCAAGTTAGCCCTAGTTGTGATCTTTTTGAACACCGGCAAGATTATGTAATTTGGGTACATGGAGTAACCTAGACCCACAATATTGTAAAAGACAAGAAGTCAACATTAAATAATTCATATTATAACATAAATAATATATATTTATTATTTAATGTTGAATTTAATTCCAAAGTTGCTTAATGTGACATTTAGTTCCTATACTGGGAAATGCAATAAATATAATTTTTTCTCTGTTAGGATATTTTGTCTTACTAAGAATTGTGTAAGTGTAAGATTATTTTGCTTAATTTAGGAATAATATATCTTATCAGTCCTTGTTTTGTGTAATTTGAACTCAATAAGCACAAGAAGTCACCAGACAAGTTATTCTAATTCTTGTGTCAAAATGTAAGCCAAAAAATGCCTTTGGTTGATTTTAGTTTTACTTTGCAATTGCTTATTTTAAGAAATCTTATTAAGAAAAATCTTCTTTTTTGCTTAACATAAGCATATCTATTTCTATTTGTATATATTTTACCAATGAATTTTGCAGCGAATATAATGACTTATAATGACCTGGGGGAACCCACTAAGGGACACATGCTGAATGGTTCACTCATTAACTCCTTCACTATTTGCTATTTTGTGAACCTACTAGAGAATGATCAAACAACAAACCTCCACACTGCATTATGTTTGTGCTGCTCTGGGAGCATCTCACACAACACCACCACACTGCATTAGGGTATACACTAGAAATTCTATTGTACATTAGGCGATGCATTGTGGATGTTCGATGTTGAACTATCCACAATATATAATGTTGAGATGTTAAGGAGTATAATGTTGAGATTTTAAACAGCACTACAAAATTGAATGAATGGACTCTGACAATTGATGCTATTTAAGCAAAGCGGTGAAAGGTCACAAGGTGTGAAAAAAGATTGTTGACAGGGTGTAAGATAGCAAAGAGCATCACAACATGCCTTGTGCAGGGTGTACAACAGGGCCCTAAGTGTTCTTTTTTTATTTCTTTTTGCAAATTTGGAGTGATAAGAAAAAATGTACTGAGCCACTAAGCCAATAGATTTTTTTGCAGTGTAATCCCTGTCCAGAAGTGGCATTAACTTCTCTGGGCTTGGAGGCATCTGCCATCACACAGTGGAAACATAGGCTGTAGTCAGAGAAATCAGTATTCCAGATCTTTTTTTTTTTTTTTTTTGAAGAAATGGTCCTATGGGCTCCAGACTAAAGATAAAAAGAACAATCCAGACTGTTACCAGGAACCAGCAAGTACATAAGCCACTGTCAGTATACTTCAGTAGTCTTCAAGCTAAAACCTTTACAAGATATTAATTTGTTTTTTTTTTACGAGAAAATGGCTGGATACAACATGAAATATCAGTATAATACTGTTTGCAGTTAACTTAAGATGAAAGTAAATGTTAGAAACAGTGCTAGTTTTATTTGCATTTTTAAATAATGGAAAGTTCAAATGTATAAAGTGGCCTCAAAAAATGTGTGTTTTAGGTTATAAAGTCAGAAAAAACTGTGTGAATATATACATAGCGTCTTATGCGTCATATATGTAAAGTTCTTGGTTTTGTCCAGGTTTGTAGAATGATTTAAAGGTAAGTTGGGGGATGTTTGCATGTAAATGTTATTACTATCTTTCTCAGAAGATGATCTGCCACAATGATGTTGCTTAAGTTATCGTTTTGTTCATTCTGAGGTTTCCCACAGCCTTAAGTAACACAAACACAGAGATCTGTGAGAGGGAAGTCTGAAATTGCTGCCAGTGTATATAAACCAAATCTCTGCCCAACCGTTTTCCACTGTAGAGTCCATTCTCTGCAGACTCCGATCATGCGCCTGACTCTGTCCCTCATCCTGCTGCTGCTGCTGGCTTTCAGTCCAGCTCAGAGTCGCTCCATTAAGGTGTGCTCTCTCTCACTCTCTCTTTCTTATACACACGCAGTTTGATATTAAAAAATCCAAAATCAAAATAAAGCTTTATTGAGAAGTACCATTATTTAAAACTTTATTGATTATTTACTTTAAAAAGAATTGTTCTAAACTAAAAAAAAATGTTCTACACTAGGCAGGTGACATATACGGCCCAGAAGATACTGGTATAATATTTTTTTTTCATGTAATTAGAATGTTAAAATATTAACAAAAATATTGAGTGTTGTTCACTTTTCTGATCACTTTTCTTTCTTTTACAGGATTCAACAGCATTGGGGATGCTAATTTGACCGTCTCGACTATAATCGAAAAAGCTAATAGGAATATTGGTAATTTCCTTTTATTCTTCTTTATGCCAACTAAATAGCATAATTCACATAATGCAATTCATCGTAATTGCATATGCTTCATGTGCTTTCTTGCACAGTAATGTTAGCAATAAATTAATTCTGTAATTGTTATTTGTTTTATTTTTACCCCCTGTTTTACACAGGACAGACACCGGAAGATCCTACGATCAGGTTTGGTGATATTCTTGTGGATGATGGATTACAGAATGCAGACCGCTGCACTTCTAGAAAGCCAAGTTGCATGTGGCCCATGAATTCAGACGGCAACACCTACATACCTTACATCATTTCCAACCAGTTCCGTAAGTGACACTGGCTTATCTGGCTTAAAATGATGTGGATGCACCCCCTTCCCTATAAATTAGTCTACATGTATTCCTTTAACAGGTCCCAAACAAAAAGATTTAATCACTTCTGTACTAAAGACCTTTGAGAAGTCCACCTGCATCCGCTTCAAACCCCGCGATAGAGAGGAAGACTATATTGACGTTCAGAGTCTCGAAGGGTATTTAAACTTTTTAAATTCTAAATCTTCACACAAAACCACCATATACTACAGATGTTATATTGCGTACAGAAATGTATGGCTTTAAATTCTATTCATGATCTATTTGTTGTTACAGGTGCTACTCTTTTGTGGGTCGCACAGGGGGAGGGCAGACTCTATCTCTGAATAGAAGAGGATGCCTCCACAAAAAAATAATACAGCATGAGTTGCTCCATGCTCTGGGATTTCACCATGAGCAGTGCCGCAGCGACCGTGACCAGCATATCAGAATCCTCTATGAAAACATTATACCAGGTAAGAGAAATGGAACTGAATTGCAGTTTTAAAATCACTATTGTCACCACTTCAAACCCTTTTTAGCATCTTACATGGATCCCATGTAGGCCAAGTGTGGAGTGCATCACTCAGTTTAACCCCCCTGTTCTCACATGGTTCCTCCTATGAAATATCATGCCTATAAAAAGCATTACATTTTTATTTATTAAATTTAAATGTATACATAACAAAAAATGTTTTGATTCTTATTTATAAAATGAAGCTATTCTGTAGTGTAAGTGATGTAATAGTTTTATACAAATTAGACTTTGAATGAAAGATCAGAATACTTAAAGTACTAATAATGTGCTTATCTGTTTTATGTTCCTGGTCATAATTACCCGACTTGTAAGATTGTGATTAAAATAATTATAGAATACTCTCCTCCTATAATCATCTGTAAACATTAAATAAATAGCAAACATGTAACAATGCTTATAGTCAAAAATTAAAGATTTTTGAAGTTACATCACCATGCTTTTTTTTTTTTTTACAAGAATTAGTGGAGAAACATATGCATTTGTGATTTATTCAAATCCCCTGATTGATTTTCTTAAAGGAGAGGAACATAACTTTGACAAAGAGGACACCAACAACTTGAACACTCCTTATGACTATGGCTCAGTTATGCACTATGAACGGTACATTTTCCTTTTAACCTCAGCCATTACAACATATAGCCACACTATTAACCACTCAGACTATCGTACTAAAGTGATCTGTGGGTTTTAGGGATGCTTTCTCCAGGAACGGTCAGCCAACCATGGTTCCCATCCCGAATCAGAATGTGGCTGTTGGACGGGCTGAAGAGATGAGTGCCAACGACATCTTGCGCATCAAAAAGCTCTACTGTGATTAATTAGTCTCTTTAGTAATAATATATAATTCCCTGAAAGTGATCTTAAATCTAGCATGCTTTAAAATGCTCTGCTTTGTCATTTTAATTTGGAGGAGTGTTATAAACATAGAGAAGTTGCTTTTGCTTTATTTCTTCTTTTGCTGTTATTGCCCCCCCCCCCCCCTCACTCCATGTTATGCCTGTTTTAAAAAAGTAAAAAAATAAATAAATAAATAAAATAAGATTTAAACATTACCAAAATTTTTCTTGCTTTCTTTCTTTTGTTTTAAAAGTAGGTTTAGCATCAGTTGTGATGTCTTTGGATATGAATGATAATAGAAAATGTATTTTTGAAAAACACTGCTTTTGGACTTTATGTTAACAGGGCCTAAGAAATAGCAGGAAGGTAATCTTTAGGTAAGAGAGAAAATCTGTATTGAATATAACTGCATTAGGTGCTTAGGAGGACTGGTAATTACTGAGCGCGGTCACCATGACCTCATTTCGATGATATCGATAAAATATCGAGATTGTGACACCCCTAATATTTATGTACTTTTTACATGGTTTAAATCGTGTCCGGAGTTTCTGTCAACACCATAAGATTTTTCTAAAAATGCAAAAAAACTGGCATTATATTGGCCAAATTACACTCTAAGAAACACTTTTTCACTTCCTGTTTGGTGGAAATGCTAAGAGGCCACTGCTCTGGTAAGTAAATATTTCTCGTATTGTTCCTTAATTATCTTTTTTTTTTTTTACAAAACCTGCTATGTCACAACCATAGAGTGTCAACACCATGGTCAATAAAATTCAAGGTTTATGTGATTTTATTAAGAAATAAAAGTTTAATCAAACTTTATTGTTGAGGCCACAAGCAGCTGGTGACAAACAAGATTCGCTTCTGCAAAGAAATCACGTGTTATGATGATGAAAAATTTAAGATTTCGTCAACTCCGTAAGACTCCATCAGAAGTCAACTCCGTAAGAAATTTTGTAATGAGGACCTTTTCAATCGGTTGTTGCCAGGTGTTTAAATTCATGCCATATATTTGATGAGTTTATGGACTGTTCAAGAGATCTGATATGCCTGTGGGTGTGAGTGCAAAAATAAGGATTGATATTAAATGGCCTTTTATTCTGAAATGTTACAGTTGATAAGTTGAATTTTTGAAGTTCAATGGTCATGTTAAATTAAGTTATCTCCAGTTCTCTTCTAATGCGTCAACACCGTCAACAGCTCCTCAACTCCATAAGACGAGTTTTCTGTTCATTTTTGTTTTTAAAACTACATTTTTTTATTACATTGTCTCAGATTATCTCAATAAAAACACTGCTTTTCCTAAATAAATTTGTAATTTTTGTGTTGCTGACTATCATTGTTTGTTTTTGAGATTAAAATATAAATGTGAATATGAATATTTCCCCAGTTATAATAATCGGAGGCTTGATAATATATATTTTTAAAGTAATAGTATTAGTTTAAAAACATGGATTGAATAAAACAGATTAAAATAACATCCAGTAGTCAAAATAATTGCAATAAGTTTATTCAAAATACATATTTTTTACGTTTCTTTGTGTCTTACAGTGTTAACAAAATCCCGGGCTTGTCCACCAAACATGAAGAAAATGTTAAAAATGTTAAACCTGGGAGATTGTATTTTCACAGCATCAAAAGGCCAACACCTGGGACAACTATAATATACAAATATATTTTGGAAAAATCAACATTTTATTTTTAGAAATTAAAACCCCATTGTGTCCCTTGTGTCAAGAATCCCTGGTTTAAATCTTATTTTATTTATTTTTTTCATTTTAAAACAGGCATAACATGGAGTGAGGGGGGGGGGGGGGGGGGTATAACAGCAAAAGAAGAAATAAAGCAAAAGCAACTACGCTATTTTTATAACACTCTTCCAAATAAAAATGGCAAAGCAGAGCATTTTAAAGCATGTTAGGTTTGAGATCATTTTCAGTAAATTTCATGTTATTCCTAAAGAGACTAATTAATCACAGTAGAGCTTTTTGATGCGCAAGATGTCGTTGGCACTCATCTCTTCAGCCCGTCCAACAGCCACATTCTGATTCGGGATGGGAACCATGGTTGGCTGACCGTTCCTGGAGAAAGCATCCCTAAAACCCACAGATCACTTTAGTACGATAGTCTGAGTGGTTAATAGTGTGGCGATACGTTTTAATGGCTGAGGTTAAAAGGAAACTTTACCTTCCATAGTGCATAACTGAGCCATAGTCATAAGGAGTGTTCAAGTTGTTGGTGTCCTTTTTGTCAAAGTTATGTTCCTTTCCTTTAAGAAAATCAATCAGGGGATTTGAATAAATCACAAATGCATATGTTTCTCCACTAATTCTTGTAAAAAAAAAAAAGCATGGTGATGTAACCAAAACAAATCATACATGTTTGACTATAAGCATTGTTACATGTTTGCAATTTATTTAATGTTTACAGATGATTATAGGAGGAGAGTATTCTATAATTATTTTAATCATAATCTTACAAGTCTGGTAATTATGACCAGGAACATAAAACAGATAAACACATTATTAGTACTTTAAGTATTCTGATCTTTCATTCAAAGTCTAATTTGTATAAAACTATTGCATCACTTACACTACAGAAAGAATGTTATATAAAAACCTTTGAATGTAAAACACATCCTTATATTGTAATAGCATATTATATTAGAGTAGCATTGTTTCCTTTTATAAATAAGAATCAAAACATGTTTTGTTATGCATAAAAAAATATGCTTTTTATAGGCTTGATATTTCATAGTAAGGACCATGTGAGACCAGGGGGGTTAAACTGGGTGGTGCACTCCACACTGGGCCATACACCTTAGCCTGTCTGTTCAGTGTCTTTCTTTTCTTTTGTTCCTTCCTGCTCCTGTCCTCTGTTCTCTTGTTTGTTTAACTGTCATGTTTTCCAGCCATGTGCTACTGTTGTGTTTTGGTCTTGTCTCCGCCTTAGCCCCGCCTTGTCATCTGTAACCCCTCCTGTCTCATTTGTAACTCTGCCCCCCTCATTACTTCCACAGGTGTCCCTGGTGTGTGCCTGTCTATAAATACCCCATGTGCTCCTTTGTTCTCTGTCCTGCTTTTTGTTTCATGCTGTCCTGTTCAATACTGTCTAGATGTTCATCTGTTATTGTCTACAGAGTTCCAGGTTTGCTTTATGTAGTTTGTTTCTTTGTTTGTTATTTTTGCAGTCTTTTAGTTATCCTCTGTTTCGTAGTGTTTTGTTTTAGTTTCCTTTTCTTTATATTTCTCCTTAGTGTTTTGTTCTTTGTTAGTTTCTGAAAGTCTAATAAAACTGTCTTGCGTTTGCATCCTGCCTCCTCTTTCATGTCACAGTAAGATGCTAAAAAGGGTTTGAAGTGGTGACAATAGTGATTTTAAAACTGCAATTCAGTTCCATTTCTCTTACCTGGATCAATGTTTTCATAGAGGATTCTGATGTGCTTGTCACGGTCGCTGCGGCACTGCTCATGGTGAAATCCCAGGGCATGGAGGAACTCGTGCTGTATTATTTTTTTGTAGAGACAGCCTCTGCTTTTTAGAGATAGAGTCTGCCTTCCCCCTGTGCGACCCACAAAAGAGTAGCACCTGTAACAACAAATAGACCATGAAAATAAATAAATATATTTATATATATATATATATATATATATATATATATATATATATATATATATATATATATATATATATAAACCTCTGTATCCTATATTATGTTATATTGCATACAGAAAGTTATGGTATAATATATGTAGTATATGGTGGTTTTGTGTGAAGATTCTGGATTTAAAAGGTTTAAATACCCTTCGAGACTCTGAACGTCAATATAGTCTTCCTCTCTATCGCGGGGTTTGAAGCGGATGCAGGTGGACTTCTCAAAGGTCTTTAGTACAGAAGTGATTAAATCTTTTTCATTGGGACCTGTTAAAGGAATACATGTAGACTAATTTATAGGGAAGGGGGTGCATCCACATCATTTTAAGCAAGATAAGATGCATCACTTACTGAACTGGTTGGAAATGATGTAAGGTATGTAGGTGTTGCCGTCTGAATTCATGGGCCACATGCAACTTGGCTTTCTAGAAGTGCAGCGGTCTGCATTCTGTAATCCATCATCCACAAGAATATCACCAAACCTGATCGTAGGATCTTCCAGTGTCTGTCCTGTGTAAAACAGGGGGTAAAAATAAAACAAATAACAATTACAGAATTAATTTATTGCTAACATTACTGTGCAAGAAAGCACATGCAGCATATGTAGCAAATGCAGTTATAATTTAGTTTGCATAAAGAGGAATAAAAGGAAATTACCAATATTCCTATTAGCTTTTTCGATTATAGCCGAGACGGTCAAATTAGCATCCCCAATGCTGTTGAATCCTATTACAAAAAAGTGAATCAGAAAAGTGAGCAATTTTTTTTGTTTATATTTTTACATTATAATTACAAGAGAAATATATGTTACCATTATCTTCTGGACCGTATATTTTGTCTGCCTAGTGAAGAACAAATTATTAACATTTTTTAGATTTTTCTCACATTTTTAAAAGTAAATACGCATTTATCTTTTCAATAATGGTACTTTGTAATAAAGCTTTGTTTTGATTTAGGATTTTATAATATCATACTTTGTGTGTATAAGAAAGAGTGAGAAAGAGCTCACCTTAATGGAGCGACTTTGAGCTGGACTGAAAGCCAGCAGCAGCAGCAGGATGAGGGACAGAGTCAGGCGCATGATCGGAGTCTGCAGAGAATGGACTCTACAGTGGAAAACGGTTGGGCAGAGATTTGGTTTATATACACTGGCAGCAATTTCAGACTTCCCTCTCACAGATCTCTGTGTTTGTGTTACTTAAGGCTGTGGGAAACCTCAGAATGAACAAAACGATAACTTAAGCAACATCATTGTGGCAGATCATCTTCTGAGAAAGATAGTAATAATAGTTCTACTATTACGACTCCGGAAGAAATGTTGTCAGTTGCACGATTTAATGTTTTAACATATTTAGCAAAACAAAGATACATATATGAAGAGGTTATAATGAAACAGTCTTCTAGTAGAGTCTTTGGCGTAGGCCCCGTCATCGGCCCAGGACTTGATACATCTGGGCTCTGCAGATCCTGTCGTACATTGGAGACAGGGGCGGAGCCAACCCCCGGGCAACCAAACGGGACCAACCTGGAGGCGGTGGGGAAGGAGGAGGGTAAGAACGACCATCAGCGTCTGAAAGGCAGCAAAGGTACTGAATGAGTGATCTTATTTAAAGGCAGAGGGAACAGCTGATTAGATAGGTAATTAGGTGACATAGCATTGGAGTCTTTAGTAGAACTTTCGCTGCGCTTTCATTTACATACAAACATCTCCCAACTTACCTTTTAATCATTCTACAACTAGCGCTGTTTCTAACATTTACTTTGATCTTAAGTTAACTGCAAACAGTATCATACTGATATTTCATGTTGTATCCAGCCATTTTCTTGTTTAGAAAAAATCATTAACATCTTGTAAAGGTGTCAGCTTGAAGACAGTCTGGATTGCTGGTAATAGTCTGGATTGTTCTTTCTATCTTTGGTCTGGAGCCCAAAGGACCCATTTCTTCCAAAAAAAAGGATGTGGAATACTGATTCCTCTGACTACAGTCCATGTTTCCACTGTTTGATAGATTCTGCCAGATGCTGTTCTGACTCAATAACTTGACTGTAAGTGTGAGGCTATGAAACTGTCCCTGAAGTTTGATCTCACACCAGTACTCACATCAAGAAATCTGCCAGACAGTGTTCAACTCAACTAAAGAAGCGTAGATAAGATTCTAGATGCTTTAATCCACAAAATCTTGTTAATACTTCGTACAGCAGGTGAAAAAGGATGATGATTTGCAGAGAGCTGAACAGACTCAAAATGGAGAATCAATTAAACTGAATAACAAGGGGATGCTAATAGGAAGAGGGGAGGAGCTACTAAGAGGGGGTACAGGGAGATTAAAATGACAAACTACCAAAGGCAACACAGTATCACAGATTCATATCGGAAAATAAAACATAGTGTAACATGACAGATGCCTCCAAACTAAGAGAAGTTAACACCACAGGGAATATAAAAGGCTTCTGTTTTGCATATTTTTAAATGTTCAGTATTCTTGTAATGTTCAGTAACCCCTTGCCCATGTGACTATATAAATCATCGTTTAAACATCAATGATCACTGGTGTTGAGCTTAGGTTTGTAACAATGAAAATTATATTTGTTATGAAGCATAACATATGAGTTTTCTCATCACTCCAAATTTGCAAAAAGGATTTAAAAAAAGAACACTTAGGGCCCTATAGTACACCCTTTACAAGGCACGTTGTGATGCTCTTTGCTGTCTTACATCCTGTCAACAATCTATTTTCACGCCTTGTGCCCGCATTGTTTAAATAGCATCCATGGCCAGAGTCCATTCATTCCATTTTATAGTGCTGTTTAAATATAGTTCACTATGAACACCCACAATGCATCGCCAAATGTACAATAGAATTTGTAGTGTATACCCTAATGCAGTGTGGTGGTGTTGTGTGAGATGCTCCCAGTGCAGTGCGGTGGTTTGTTGTTTGATCATTCCCTAGTACAGGGTCCAAGGTCCGGACCGTCGCCAATGAAAAATATGAGTGTATAGTTAGCCAGCTACTTTTACCTCATTATATAGTTAGCTTAATTGCTAATAATGCTAATAATGTAGCCAGTTAGTCTGTTAATGCTTGCTAACACATTTTGCTCTGTAATTTGTTCATATAGACCAATGTTCTGCAGACCACAAACAACCATACCTTTTACCTTTTTATTCTTTTATTTATGTTGTCTTTTTATGTATTTTATTTTCCTGTTTTCCCTGTTTTGTTTTAGTTCTACCATTTGCTTTATGTCAGGTCCTTGGTCTGTCTGCTTCGTATGTCTGTGTTATTCTTAGGTCTGTGTTTCTCTCCAGTGTTTTCCCACTCACCTGTGTTCCTTTGTAGCTCCGCCCCTTCGTCCCAGGTGTTTCCTGTTCCCTGTGTGTGTGCACCTCTATTTAAGGTCCGTGTTCCATTTCCCCGGTGTCGATCCTTGTACGTTTTTCGTCTGTCAGTGTTCCATTGTTGTCCCGAGTTTCCTCAGTCTTGTTTTGAGTTTATCCCTGTGTATTTTGTGTTTGTTTTCAATAAATCCCGTTTTTGGTTTGCAATTGCGTCCGCCTCCTCGTCTACCCTGCACCCCGCCCTGACACTTTATAATTATTTTTAGCTACTTCCTTTTTTACTGTTCTATATATTTTTTAATTCATATTTGTTATTTGTTCTAAAAATCATTCTAAAAATGTTAGCCTGTCCACTTAAAACAGTATTTTACTCTTTACTTACCTTCCTAATAGACTGAAAAAAAACAAAGAAGACTGGAGCAAGGAAAATGTAAAAGTTTAACATCATAATTATTGTATAAAATATTATATTTATAACAATTTTATAAGCGTAAAATTGTTACGAAGTTCTGCACAATAAATGGATTCAGTTATTCACAGAAAAAAATAATTTTAAACTGTTCCCCATCCGGATAAACTTAAAACAACACCATATTCACATTTGAACATTATTTAGTTTAAACAAGTAATTAAAAAAGTAATTTAATGACTGGTTAACTTAAACTTTTTCCAGTGTGTACTTCCAAGAATTGAGGTAGGTATTTACATACCTTTCTAATATTATTACTGTATTATTACTGTTTTCTCCTAACATTGGGGAAACTTTGATTGAGGCTGTGTAACAATTTTAGAGGACAGTAAACAAAGTCTGGCAGCACCCCTAGGACACACACTGATTAAAAGGAAAAAGGCAGGTAACACAAGTTTTACTGTTCCTTTCTCAGCTGATTGCTAAATACTCTCAGAACTAACTACAGCCAAAATCAGAGAGCATCTGGCTCTTACAGAGAATGACAAGTGACACACTGACTGGTTTATTTATGTTACTCCCAAAACACACCCATAATTAATTAAGAAATTATTTTACACATTTTGTGTGTTTCGAGCCGCACAAGGTGTACTTTTCCCATCGTTATGATAGCAAAGACACACGCCCTAAATAAAGCTGCATGCTTAATGGTTAACTCAGTGTTATCTCATCTACAACAGTCTGCTGCATGTTTAAATCTCACAAAATCTTTCACACGGTGTAAGTGATGTGTTTAGAAATATGAGGAAGTTGGGCTATGGTTCAAGTTTACCATAAATGTAAATGAGTCAATGTTAGACCACTTAGACCACTGGCTGAACTCAAATGTTGCGTTTTCTTTGGAAACAAGTAGTTCCTCTCACGCTTGAGAAAATGTTAGTGTTCTTTTTAATTCTTTTTAATAGTCTCATCTTTGGAATCAATTGCTTTAAATTACCAGCACAACAGGAGATTGCCCAGTATGCAACAAGTTCCTTTTTTCAGTCTGTCTGTGCAAAAGGCAGAGCACCTAGGAGCAGCCCCTCCCTTCATGATTCTGTAATGACTCCACCAATCAGATGGCTCATTACCTCTCACCCAATCAGAAGGCAGAAGTAATCAGTCCTGCAGCTGCAATTATCAGTGCCTCAGTAGCTGAGAGAGATGGAGAGAGTTCAGCTTCATAGTTTAAGTTTAAAGTTGATTGTTCAGGTTGTTAAATTATAAGCTGCTCAGTTCATTTGGTGTGCGTACGTTTAAAGTAAGTACTATGGACCTTTTCTTGTGTTAGTTTATACACTACATATTTGTAAATGTTAACTAGAAATGTTGCTAAGTAAATGCTTAATGTCGATCAGATGTGTAGCTAAATGCCCTTGATTTTGTTTGCCTATTTGAGAAGGACCGTTGTTAATTTGTATATGTTTGATGGTGTATGTTGACTCCTTAATCAATATTTCACTAAACTAGTTCTGTATTGGTTTTATTTACAGAACCACACATGCATATAAGTCAATAAACTACTGAGCAGATTTCCAGTTTCCGTTGCTGATTCACATCCTCGGGGACATCCTAACCAAGTTCTTATCCGACTTCCTGTAGTGGTTCAATTAACCTGAACCAGACTTAGATGCTAGTATACCAATATGTGTCCTTTTATTTAATGGTCCTCCGAGCCGGATCAGTGAACTACTACAGTGAGGATGTCAGATCACAGTCAAGAACAACCTGTAGTTAGACCTCGGAGAACACTAAACCGTCCTGGTTACCTTACGGACTATGACCTCACAGGACTTCAGTCTCTGCGTCATTTATCTCAACCTGATAGAAACTGGGAAGATGAAGCACAGCATACATCAGACCCCACTGGGTACAGTACCCCTGTTAGCCAGGCTCCCAGTCTAAATGAGTGTCTCATCACAGATCAGTGGGAGAATACAGTAGGAGATATGGCTCAAGAGCATGTGGAATCTCCCAAACAGAAGAACCCACTGTCTGATTTGACTGCTATCTGGCAGGAGATGAAAAGGGAACATGATGTATTGCGCCAGCAAACCAGTCACTTTCCTGAACTCTTATCAGCATTCCAGGAGATGAGACGAGACAATGCAATTCTGCATAGGGAAGTTAAGGAACTCAGGTTAGAGATGAGAACCTCACCTCATAGACTGACCCATCCAGTTCCATCACCTCGCCTACATGCTACGGCAGGACGTACAAACCCAAGTGCAGATCTATTCTGCCCCATACCTGCACCTCGTCATAGCCTGGCACAACACAAAGTACACTCTGCCCCAATTGATTCTACAGAGAGGATCACACAACAGATGGGCCAAATTGATTTTTCTCCAAGACATCGGTCATTGCAGTATGACCACCCATCCAACCAGTTTCAGCCTAGCCCTTCGAACAATAAGTGCTATGACATTCATAATGTTCAAGCACAAAACCATCCTCCACAGCATCATACAGGTCCATGCAAACAAGAGAAGACCTACAGAGGGCCAACTCCAACTATTCCTAATCTAAGCTCTCCAGACCCAAGAGAGTTTTCCAGATTAAGGATTGCCCTGGAGAATATTTTACCAGAAGATGCTACAGAGCGCTTCAAGTTTCAGATATTGGCAGACCACTTAAAGCTTGAAGAAGCTCTACTTGTCGCTGATTCTTACAGCAACTCTCCATATCCTTTTAGCAACACCATGAGTGCTCTCAACAAAATGTATGGTCAGCCCCATCAGTTGGCCTTGCAACACATTGCAGAAGTTATGGATGGCCCAGATATTGGCAGTGGAGATGTGAAGTCTTTCCGCATGTTTGCTCTTCGAGTTCGCTCCCTCGTGAGCATGTTGGAGCAGTTGGGGAGAAAGGGTAATGTCGAATTGGAATGTGGATCCCACGTCACAAGATTACAGAGCAAACTCCCACATGACCTCAGATCTGGATTTAAGCGATACATCCACCCATTGGGAGTGTCTGTACCTACTTTACTTGATCTGGCTGAATGGCTGGAATATGAGCTGCAAGTCCAAGAGGATAGCATCAAATTCTCTTCCCATACTCACAGAGATTCTTCCAGTAGGCGGAGAGAGGTCCGCAAAGACATCAAGCAAACCAGTAAACTTACCAGTATCCTCCTCAACACAGAGAGGTCTTCAGCAAGTAAGACCACAGCATTTGAGATACAAGATAAAAGTGCAGATCAGAAAGTAAAACCTTATTGTCCCTACTGTGACAACAGCAATCACTTTCTAAATAGTTGTGCCAATTTTAAGCAGCTGACCAGAGACCAGAAGGAGAATTGGATCAGAACCAATAACGGATGCTGGCGTTGTGGCCGTGGTCATCAAGCTGCTAAATGCACATTGAAAGCACCCTGCAAGATGTGTAATAGGAGACATTTGGCAGTCCTACATGATGTGAATGAGAGAGCAGAGGCAAAGGCTAATCCAGTAGAGAACTCTTGTCTGGTAAGCACAGCCAGTGAGGTCCTGTACGTTGATCGCCCAACATACAACCGAAAGGTACTACTGAAAGTCAGCAAAGTGGTTCTTAGCAATGGAGATAGGTCCATGGAAGCATATGCGGTGCTAGATGATGGATCAGAGCGGACTATTATTCTCCACACTGCGGCTAAGAAGTTGGGCCTAAAAGGACAACCTGAAGACTTAGTCCTCCGCACAGTCCGGCAGGACCTGCAGGTTCTCCATGGGGCAGCTGTATCATTCATGATATCTCCTGTAGCTGAGCCCAAGAGAAAATTCAAGATACAGAGTGCATTCACCGCTGAGCCTTTGGGACTAGCAGAGCATTCTCATCCAGTTGCTCTTCTACAAAGAAGGTATAGACATCTTCTGGGCTTGCCATTACAACAGCTAGACAAAGTCTCCCCAGTGCTGCTGATTGGTTCTGACTGTCCACATCTCATCACTCCTATAGAGCCTGTAAGACTAGGGCCCCCTGGTGGCCCTGCAGCAGTGAAAACGAGACTGGGTTGGACTCTCCAAGGGCCAGCACGAGAGCTCAGAGATAATCTTACCCCACAGCAGTGTCTGTTTACATCCATGTCACCCTGTGCTGATTTGCATACCCATGTGGAGAAACTGTGGCAAATGGATGTGTTTCCATACCGTAGTGAGAAGGCTGTTACCAGGTCAAAGCAAGATCATGAAGCTGTCCAACTTCTGCAGGAGAAGACAGTTCGAGTTGAAGTGAATGGCATTAAAAGATATGCTACCCCTCTCCTTCGTACCAGAAATATGGCACACCTACGTGCATCCGAAGATGCAACCTTGCCACAGCTTAGAAGTATTGAGAGGAAGTTGGCCAAGGATTCCAATCAAGCTGCTGCTTATCAAGCCGAGATTGACAAACTGGAACAGTCTGGCTATATTGTGAAACTATGTCCAAAACAGGTGGAACAATCAGATGAAGCATGGTATGTACCACACCACATGGTACAACACAATGGGAAGAACCGAGTGGTATTTAACTGCTCATTTCAGTACAAGGGTCATAATTTGAATCAGATGCTGCTGCCAGGTCCCACTCTCAGTCCACCACTATTAGCAGTCCTCCTTCGCTTTCGAGAGCACACTATTGCCATCAGTAGTGACATCCGGAGTATGTTCCATCAAGTGTGCTTACTCCCCCAGGATAGAGCTCTTGTCAGATTCTTGTGGCGAGACCTGAAGCGAGAAAACCCTCCCAGTGTTTACGAATGGAGAGTCCTTCCATTCGGGACTACCTGCAGCCCTTGCTGTGCTGTATTTGCTTTGCAAAAGCATGCGGCAGAATGCAGTCAAGCAGGAGAAGCTGTCCAGCATTCAGTGGAAAAGTCATTTTATGTAGATAATTGTCTCCAGAGTTTCAGCTCCACTGAAAGTGCTAGAGACATGGTGGACAAACTTCTCATTACCCTCAGGGTAGGAGGATTTGAGTTACGACAGTGGGCCAGCAATGAGCCCTCTGTAATCAGACATCTCCCTCCAGAAATCAGGTCTGAAAGTAGTGAACTATGGCTCAGCGAAGGTCATCAAGACATACCAGAATCCACCCTTGGCTTGCACTGGAATTGCCAATCTGATACCTTGTCATACAAGCACCGCAGGGTAGACAGCTCAGTAGTCACTATGCGCACCATCTACAAGATTTTGGCTTCTCAATATGACCCTCTCGGTTATATTGTCCCCTATACCACCAGAGCAAAGCTGTTGGTCCAACGTCTATGGGATAAAAAGAGAGGGTGGGATGACCCACAGTTACCAGAAGAGTTGCTCACCGCTTGGCGCAGATGGGAAGCTGAACTTGATGATCTGCAGAGTATTCACATACCCAGATGTTATACAAGCCCAGAAATGGATCACCCTAGCAGTGTGAGGGAGATACACGTGTTCTGCGATGCTTCTGAACAAGCCTATGGTTCTGTTGCTTATTTGCGAACTGAGAACCATGGTAAAGTAGAGGTAGCTTTCCTGACGGCAAGGTCTCGTGTTGCTCCCAAGAAACAGCAGTCGATACCCCGTTTAGAGTTATGTGCTGCACTTACAGGTGCCCAGATGTCAAAGGTCCTCAAAACTGAACTAACTCTTACTATTCAACATGTTGTACTATGGACTGATTCGACCACAGTACTTACATGGTTAAATTCAGACTCCTGTCACTACAAAGTTTTTGTGGGGACCAGAGTGGCGGAGATACAAGACCTGACAGAGGCAGACACATGGAGGTATGTCCGGTCCTGTGACAACCCAGCAGATGATGTAACTCGGGGAAAAACTCTTCACGAGCTAGCTGACAACAGTCGTTGGATCCATGGGCCTCCATTTCTCAGACAGTCACCAGAACACTGGCCAGAGCCACCGTCCCTTACTACTAATGAGCAAGATAGTGAGCTGAGGACATCTACTTTCTGTGGTATAACCACAACTACTTACCTCTTGCAAGACCCTGCACAGTACCAGACCTTTCAGAAGTTAATTCAAGCAACTGCCTTGCTGCATCATGGTACTCAAGATATATCCTCCCTCTCAGCAGAAGATTATACGAATGCTGAAATTGCAGCCCTACGTCAGGTGCAATTGGAATCATTCCCCACCGAAGTAGCTCATCTGAAGGCAGGCAAGCCAGTGTCAGCCACTAGTCGACTGTTAGCACTTGCCCCAGAATTTGATCACACAAGCCAGTTAATCAGAGTGGGTGGTCGTCTCCGCCGTGGTACTCTGCTCGAGCCAGAAATGGTCCACCCAATTCTTCTCGATCCCCATCATCCAATCACTAAGCTTCTCATCAAAGATTATGATGACCAGTTGCATCATCCTGGATCAGAGAGGCTGTTTTCCGAGGTCAGGAGAAAGTTTTGGATACTAAGAGGGCGTGAAGCCATTCGTCAACACCAACGAAACTGTGCCGAATGTAGGAAATGGCGAGCCCGTCCAAACCCACCAAGGATGGCTGACCTTCCTCCAGCTCGATTGCGCATCCTGAAACCAGCATTCTACTCTACTGGTGTTGACTGTTTTGGTCCCTACATGATCAAGATTGGGCGCCGCAGTGAGAAAAGATGGGGGATACTGTTCAAGTGTCTGACCACTAGGGCAGTCCACATTGATATCCTCACCAGTATAGACATGGATGCCTTTTTGATGGCTCTCAGGAGATTCATTGCAAGGCGTGGAAAACCTTTTGAGGTTTTGTGTGATCAGGGCACGAACTTTAAAGGAGGGGAGAGAGAGCTCAAAGAGGCATTCAATGCCCTCCATTCAGATCTTCAAGCTCAACTTGCAGGCCACCAAATCAAATTTGCTTTCAATCCTCCAGGTGCACCTCATTTTGGAGGTTGCTGGGAAAGGGAAATTCGGTCAGTTAAATCTGCTCTTCAAGTTACACTAGGGGCCCAAGCAGTCACAGAAGAAGTACTGAGGACACTTCTCATAGAGGTTGAAGGGATCCTCAATTCCAAACCTCTTGGCTACACATCTTCGGATCTGGCAGACCCTGACCCAGTTACCCCAAACATCCTCCTTATGGGGCGGCGAGATGCTTCTTTACCACAAGTAGTCTACCAGAACTCAGAAATGTTAGGTCGTCGGAGATGGAGGCATAGCCAACTCTTGGCTGACCATTTTTGGAAACATTTCATCCAGTATTATTTACCCAGCCTGCAAGCACGCCAAAAATGGAAGACAGAGAAACAAGATCTTCAACTTGAGGATACAGTTATGATCATTGACCCACAGCTGCCTCGTGCATTATGGCCAGTAGGGAGGGTTACCCAGGTATTTCCTGGTGCTGACAAAAGGATCAGGTCGGCAGACGTACAAGTTAAGGACAGAACCTATACTCGGCCTGTAGCCAGACTTGTTAGTCTTCCCGCTCTGCCTGATGACGATTAGTATATTCCATTCAGCACTTGCAGTTGGCCTTTTGATGTACAAATTCCACATGTGAATTTGGGGGCGGCTGTGCAAAAGGCAGAGCACCTAGGAGCAGCCCCTCCCTTCATGATTCTGTAATGACTCCACCAATCAGATGGCTCATTACCTCTCACCCAATCAGAAGGCAGAAGTAATCAGTCCTGCAGCTGCAATTATCAGTGCCTCAGTAGCTGAGAGAGATGGAGAGAGTTCAGCTTCATAGTTTAAGTTTAAAGTTGATTGTTCAGGTTGTTAAATTATAAGCTGCTCAGTTCATTTGGTGTGCGTACGTTTAAAGTAAGTACTATGGACCTTTTCTTGTGTTAGTTTATACACTACATATTTGTAAATGTTAACTAGAAATGTTGCTAAGTAAATGCTTAATGTCGATCAGATGTGTAGCTAAATGCCCTTGATTTTGTTTGCCTATTTGAGAAGGACCGTTGTTAATTTGTATATGTTTGATGGTGTATGTTGACTCCTTAATCAATATTTCACTAAACTAGTTCTGTATTGGTTTTATTTACAGAACCACACATGCATATAAGTCAATAAACTACTGAGCAGATTTCCAGTTTCCGTTGCTGATTCACATCCTCGGGGACATCCTAACCAAGTTCTTATCCGACTTCCTGTAGTGGTTCAATTAACCTGAACCAGACTTAGATGCTAGTATACCAATATGTGTCCTTTTATTTACTGTCAGTTTTTCAATACATAACATACATGGACAATCCTTCCCAACAGGCCCATAAAATATAGAAACACAGCATTCCAATGTGGTCTTGAGATTATTGGCACTACAGATGATATCATAATGTTTAGTCTTATGAAACACTCTAAAATAATTAGCGGTTTCATAATTACTATACTGGTCTATAAAATACTGTCTCCCTGGTTTTAAGGTTGTACTGTAAAGCAATACCTTACTCAGGGTAAACGGCTGACTCTGAGCATTTTATCTGGGTGAGTAGCCTCCAATCTTCAGTTTATTCATTGTTCTGATTTCTGATGTTTATAATCCTGTCGTAATTAGAAATGTCAGTGATGTTTTTTTGACATATGTTCTGACATGTTTTTTAAATACACTGCCATCTCTGTTAAATAGGGTTGTAAGTGTTCCCATGTTATAATTTGGAGGTTTCTTTAGTTAGAATGCACAGTGATATGGGAAACATATCATTAGCAAAAGTATATTTTTTAACAGTTTTGAAATTAAACAGAAGAAAAAGAATTTGGAGTGATACTCCAAATCAGTATTTGATTTTGTGTTTATTTACAGTATTATATTAAATAAGATCAAGACATTTAGTGAGGCTGCATTTCTGTACTAAAATATCTACTTTCAGGTAGATATTGTCTGTAAATATTTATATCAGCCTTGGTAACAGCAGGTACAGGTAAAAGAAAGAGTTTGTAAACCCTAGTTTAAAATAGATTAAAAGTTTGGTTTTGAGCAAAGTCTGGATACAATTTTGTGCTTATTAATAAAGAATGAAAAGTGAAAAGACCTCAGAAGAATATAATAATGTATTCAGTTGGAAGGGTCTGTAAAAGCACTGCTAAAGGCATTCATATATTTATGTTTTAAAAAATTGTTTACAAGTCTAGGAGTGTTTCTGCTCTTCCTAAGAATGGGCATCTTGTTAGAGGATAAATGCAGCGGAAACTGGACTTGTGATGTAGTGAAACATAACAATGTGAACAAAATTTGTTGAATAGCCCAACTCTATTCACCCCAGCTTTCTTTTAAAATTAAGTTGCAATCTGTTCCCCTATCCTACCTTTTTGTTAGTGCATGTTAGTCTATTGATTGGGACTTATTTCCACTCTAGGTGGCTCAGTGTCTTGTTTTAAATGTCAAGGCCCTTGCAATCTTACCAATGAAGTGTGGAGCTACTTTGAGTTTGGTAATGGTGTAAAAATAGTGATTTCTTTGCATTGGTAACAATATGCCCCTTTTGCTAGCATGGTAAGTCTGTTGGGATCATCAAATAAAAGTGTTGTATTTCAGAATGCTGGGGGTTGAAGGAGTTTTTATACTCATAATTATGTTTCACGTTTTTAGTCAATTTCTCACCAGATTCCTCCTTTAAGATCATTCAAAGACAACAATAGCCAAGAGAAACAGGAAACGTACTACAGAAAAGCTGCCATAAATATTTGTTCATATGTCCACTGTTAGTAAAAACACTTAAAACATGCTGAACCTCAAGTTTGCCCAAGACAACCTTGACGTTCCACAATGTTTCTGTGGCAGAAACAATGAATGTGGAACAGTTTAGCTCAAATGCACCAAGTGACTGTAAGTTTTGAGAAAAATTAATACTGCTTGCCAAAACCAACACCTCAACCCACCTGTTAAACAAGGTGCAAAAAAAGCATAGTGGTTTAGTGCTGCTTTGCTGCCTCTGGGCCTGGACGCATGGCAGCCACTGAGAGCACAGTGAATTCGTATCAAAACAATTCACAGGAGAATGTAAGTGTTGCAGTTCATGACCTCAAGCTAAAGAGAGTTTGGGTGATGCAACAAAACAATAAGCCGAAGCACAAAGACCAGTGACCCACAGTAAATCGACTTACGATTGTTTGAAAAAGATGTTTCATGCTTTGGAATGGCTGACAGGGGCATTGCCTGGGTATGTACAGTACAGGCCAAGAGTTTGGACACACCTTTTTTATGCGTTTTCTTTATTTTCATGACTATTTACATTGTAGATTCTCACTGAAGGCATTAAAACTATGAACGAACACATGTGGAGTTTTATACTTCACAATTGTTTTTTATATTTTACTTTCTAGTTTCTTCAAAATAGCCACCCTTTGCTCTGATTACAGCTTTACACACTCTTGGCATCATTCTCTCAATGAGCTTCAAGAGGTGGCCACCTGAAATGGTTTTTCAACAGTCTTGAAGGAAGGAGTTCCCAGAGGTGTTTATTAGCACTTGTTGCCACTTTGCCTTCTTCACTCTGTGCTCCAGCTCACCCCAAACCATCTGGATTGGGTTCAGGTCCGATGACTGTGGAGGCCAGATCATTTTTTGTTAAGTACATAAAACTACACATGTGTTCATTCATAGTTTTGATGCCTTCAGTGAGAATCTACATGTAAATAGCCATGAAAATAAAGAAAACGCATTGCATGAGAAACTTTTGGCCCGTACTATAAATATTTTGGGCTCTTGGATCTCAGTTTATCTGTTGTCATGGTGGAGCTTATTTTTTGGGTTGATTCCTGTTGGAGGAAGTATTCAGTGTTTTTATGTTTGACAGAAGCAGATATTTTTTCCATGGATCTATGATCTGTTAATAAATTTAAACTGAGATTCAATACCCAACCCAACATTACTGTTTACTGTACTGTACTGCACACACACATTTGCAGAACTCCAGAGTTGTCACACTGATCTTATTTCACTCATTGACAAAACATTTTATATTAGATATTTAAATACTTTTAGTTGTGGTCTGATTGGGATAGTGTGCTTCTAAGTGACAGATTTTTAATTGCTATGCATGTCTTTACAATGCACTCTCTAGGCTTCAGACTAAAGACATTTTGCCCAGGTGACTAGAAAGGGCACATTATTTAACTGAGAGAAGCAGGATAGTTGTTTTTCGATGAACTGTCCTCTAGCTAGACCATCTATCAGTCAACCACTGTCACCAGGTTCTGTTTGGGATCTGGCGATGTAAACTTCAATCTGTCACCCCTAGTACTGATACAAGGCACACTAACAGTTCAGTGATATCTGCAGCCATATATATTGTTTGACAAGACAGGCCTTCCAACTGGCCTTTTTCAGCAGTGCTCGCTCACACACCAAGAGTAATCAAGTAATATGCATGATCTGCTGGTAACTATAGGCTAATGAGCTGCAGGATGAAGCTAACTTCAACATTACTTCTGCACTGACCCTCTTGCATGTCTATGCTTGTGTGTGCTTGTGTTTTTGCGGCAGCCTAAAAAACGTTAACATTAGGCAACATCAGTGTCTTCAGCAGTCTTCAGCTACATGGAAAAACACATTCACACATCATGTTGCAAAATGTGGCCAGAGAGCGTGCATTTCGTAAACAAGATGTGTTCAAAAACGTATTTCAAAACACTGCCGCAAGATTTAAGAAGTTGAGTTCTTCTGGGGTTTTTTTCCTGCAAAGCAAGAATTATTGTTTCCACTTCTATTTATGAAAAAAAAAATGAAAGTTTAAATTCAAAACTTATGACAGAATTTCTTTCATCAGTAATTATGACTGAGAACTAATTGCACACAAAGTAAGAAAATTATTTTAGTGCTAGTATCCATTCACTTAACAAATGTGGGTTTCCTCCAGGAAGTTGTAACTTTGTTCATTTACAAAATAAAATATGTTGAATTCAAATTAGCATTTTTTTTATTTCTCAGCATTACATAACAATATGTACAAAAGTATCCAGGTACTCTTAAGTTCCACTAATAAGTTCCACTTATTTATGGTGTACCTATTATCAAGTCAGCTTCAAATGCATTGCCAGCATTACAGGACACTGTGGAGAATCAAATGTCAGGCTAATGTCACCATACCCAATGGCCTCCATTAGATACAGTATATGAGGAGTATAAAGCCCTGCAGCACTGGGCCCTGGAGTGCTGTAGCTTTTGATGTAAAACAATTCTTTTTTCAACAATTCCAGAGTCATTTGTAAGGTCTTTGCAGATGCAAAGTAAATGCTGGTACTGCAGGAGGTAAAACATACGCTACATGGTGTTTTAAAGTAATTAAGACACCACTTCAGTTTCTGAATCAGTTTCTCTCTTTTTGCTATTTATATGTATATGTTTGAGTAAAATTTAGAGCATTTATTTGCAGAAAATAATAAACGGCTGAAATGACAAAAAAAAAAAGATGCAGAGCTTTCAGACCTTAAATAATGCAAAGAAAACAAGTTCATATTCATGAGGTTTTAAGAGTTCAGAAATCAATATTTGGTGGAATAACCCTGTGTTTTAATCACTGTTTCATGCATCTTAGCATGTTCTCCTCCTCCTCCTCCACCAGTCTTACACACTGCTTTTGGATAACTGTATGCCTGCACTCCTGGTGAAAAAACCCAAGCAGTTCAGTTTGATTTGATGGCTTGCAATCATCCATCTTCCTCTTGATTATATTCCAGAGGTTTTCAATTTGGTAAAAGAAAAGAAACCCATTATTGTTTGTAAATGGTCTCTTATTATGTCTTATAGTTGGCTGTATAGTGTATGTTCCCTAATATAGCAAGAAAAAGCTGTGCGCACCATATTTGGTTTGCCATTATGAGTTTAGAAAGACCCTTGCCTAAGGTTTCCCAATTTTTCGATTCAGTGTTTAGTTTACCACAGCCCTTGAGTAAGAGGAAGTTTGTAGGGGTTGCCACTTAATTTAAACTGAAGTTCTTCCACACTATTTTCCATTTCCAGCTCTTCTCATCACGCACCTGACCATGAACTTCGGCCTGATGCTCCTGATGCTGCTGCTGCTGGGTTTCAGTCCAGCCCAGAGTCGCTATGTGAAGGTTAGCATAAACCAACATATTCCATATATTTATAATACATATTTAAAATGTGATATATACAGTACATTTTGGCAATATGTTAAATAAATAACTAAAATTCTTAATTTACAATCTTTAAACAGAGCTCTGAAGAGACTGGTAAGATGTTCCATCTACTGAATATCTCAGTTTAGACATATCAAGTATAGTATTTAAAACTCAGATTGATAATAGAAATCAATAACTAACTATTTTATTGTTTACACAGATAACCGCATTGACACAGATGACTTCTCTGTATTTTCCATAATTGAAAGAGCCAACAAGCATGCTGGTAAGATCTTACTATGTTTTTTTTTATTATTCAGCTGACAGGTAACTAATAAGAAAGCATTGTGTCATTTTAGGTGTGGATTATTTATCACACTGACACTGATATAATTTTCAGTGAACTAAAAGATGTGAACCAGACGTGTTATGATAAGGTAAAATTGGGACATAGCGCAATCAATCACAAAGTTTGAGACATAACGCATAATGCTCTGTACGGTAAGGGGCACTGTTAGGGAGCGTGCTACAATTACCAGACAAAACAAGTAATGAATAAATCTACTAAACGTTCCCCAATATGCGACCTAATGATATCAAACCAATATATACAAAACATATATAACAGGGTACAGCACATGTTTGTATTTTACCATTGGTTTGACATCATGTGGAAACATTTTGAGAAAGTTTAATGGATTTATTTCTGGAACCATTTCTCTGGAAAGTACTACAGTCCCTGACAGTGTAGCACACTGGGAGGTGAGGTGTGTTAATAGGTTGTGGGTCAAAGCTTGTCAAATATAATAATATTAGATAAAAAAAGGCTTCTATAACTACACGTTTAAACGTTAGTAAGAGATGATAGAACGCAGAAAGAATGAAGAATGTAGAGAAGTGACAGCACATGTAACCTCACTGGCCATCAGTTACCCACAATCCTATTTGCATGTACAACATGAAGAGGGGAAAAAAACAGAACAACAAATGGGGAAGAAAACAAAGATTTCAAAGCAGAGGCCATTTTAAAATGTATTTTTTCTATATTTATGCCATTTCCCATCGTCTTCTAAGTTTATTCTGAAGTTTTGTGTCACACTGTGTCTCCTTTCTAAAAAACAACTATTTCACCAGTTCATACCACTAAATTATCAAATGAATTATTTATCAAGCATGCTTCTGTTACTCAAATAAATCAATAACGGTAAATTTTCTCCTGCAATGCATTAAACATGCAGACGATCTGCAAGTGTTTTTTATGTTACATTTAAAATACTTTTATTTTCATTTAACAGAACAACTTATAAAGGTGCTTAGTAAACTAGGCTTCAGAGAGACTGTACCTTTAAGCTTAGATACAGACAAATACAAAAGTCAGTGTGTATACAAAAATAGATTATACGTGATTTCTAGGAAAACTGTCAATGTCTGCAGAAATAACATTTGTTAATATGTAAAAGATGTACAGATGTAAAAGCATGCATTAGTTTCAATATTGATATGACAAGATGTTTGAATACATTTAAAGTTGAACACAAACCAGAGGGCAAACCTGATGCCAATTTCACTTGGTATGCAATGTGAGGAATTTGGCAATACTTTGCAAAGACAAAGCACTACAAACAGTTCCATAGTATATTAGAGAATATTTAGGGGAATAGATGGAATCATGGCACATGAGTGTAACTACAAAATAAGTGCTGCATTACGTGCTCTGGAAAGAGATGATTTTGCCTTGTAAAAAAAAAAACAGCTCATTCACTCTTACATTTTATTTCAGGACAGGCACTGGGAGCACCAGATGTGATGTTTGGTGACATTGCAGTTAACACTGGTTTGCAGAATGCAGACCCGTGTACGGAGCGCGGATGCAAATGGTTCAAACAGAGGGATGGAACTGTCAGTGTGCCGTATGTCATTTCCAACCAATTCTGTAAGTGACAATTCTCACTAAAGGTTAAAGGATGATATTTCCTAAATGCACTTTCTAATGAGCTACTGTGTCTCTTTGGCAGCATCCCGAGAAAGACGTGTGATTGAGGATGCAATGAAGTCCTTCCAAAGCTCCACCTGCGTCCGATTTGTTCCTCGCCAAAGAGAGCAAGACTACATTTTAATACGGTCTCTTGATGGGTATGTAACCAGGGTCCTTTTAACACTTCAGAGTAAGTGTATTGCCAAGTGAAAAACCTGTCTTCAAGGAATCATTTTATTGGCAACTCTAATAAACTTTGTCCTAGCCTAGAGAAATCTGAAAAACATTTTCCATGTGCATATATTTAATTGCTAATGCAATACATGAGCATTTAAAATACAAAATACATATGGATGGATTATTCATTTATTAATGTAGGGCTAAAATATAGGAACACATATTCTACACTCAATGCACATGTCAGTAAATATTATAAAGTTTCTTCCATAAATAGATATACATAAAACAAATAAAAGACCACTTAAAAAGTATGAGTTTCTTTGATTTTACCAAGTTGAAAACCTCTGGAAAATAATCAAGACAAAAATGGATGATCACAAGCCATCAAACCAAGCTGAACTGCTTGATTTTTTGCACCAGGAGTGTGAAGCATAAAGTTATCCAAAAGCAGTGTGTAAGACTGGTGGAGGAGAACATTCCAAAATACATGAAAACTGTGATTAAAAAACAGGGTTATTCCACCAAATATTGATTTCTGAACTTGTTTTCTTTGCATTATTTGAGGTCTGAAAGTTCTGCATCTTTTTTTATTTCAGCCATTTCTCATTTTCTACAAACAAAGGCTCTAAATGACAATATTGTTATTTGTGCTACTGAGATAAGGAACACTGCACTGACCTGCAAAAAATGTGATTTCTATCAGAGTTGCATAGGCTATTCTAGCCAGATATCGCCGGGCAATACACTTGAATTCACTCAACTCAAACAAATTCACGTTGACTTGCCATGAGCACTAGTGTTAAACCTATATAAAAGGTTAATAACCCCCTTTTTTAATTTCATTTTTTATTAAAAATAGCATAACTGTTACAGAGACGATGCTGTATTTTACACGTTTTGTTTTCACACTATAGGTGCTTCTCTTTTGTGGGGAGAAGAGGTGGAGGACAGATTGTGTCTCTTAATCGCAATGGATGTGTCTTCTTTGGTGTGGTTCAGCATGAGCTCCTCCATGCTCTGGGCTTCAACCATGAGCAGACCCGCAGTGACCGAGACCAACATGTCCGGATCCTCTTCCAAAACGTCATTCGAGGTGAGTATAGCAAACATTTCTAACTACATACCGTACATACAGTATGTTTACTTCAGAAATAATTAATTTGCATTTTACTTTTAATTTAAGATGTACGTGTATATGCTACAGTGAACAAACATGAAGGACTCCATTCACATGTTGGTCAAATTTAATGTTAGAAAAAGCGAAACAAACTATAATTAGAATTGAATTAAAAAAAGGAATATGCCTGATGCCCTGCCTCTTAGGATGTATTCACACTAAATCTATTTGGTCTGGTTAAAATTTACCTTTTCTCTTGGTGCTGTTAGTTTTAGCAGACTTCAGAGTGGCTTGTTTGTGGTGATCCTACCCAGCTATCAAATATATTTCTCATATTTGAGCTAAATTGCTGTTCATGAGCAGTTTTACCTGATTTATTAGCCAGATAATTACATCAGCTTGAAAGTGAATTGTAATTACAGTACAATTTGGAAAGAAGAATGTGCAATTTGGTCTAGAGCTTAGATCGGGCCCAAAAAATCCAGCCCGACCCCTATAAACTGTCTTTGTAAGCCCGAGCATAATTTTACACCAAAATTTTTTGGGCTTTTTAAAAACATTTTTGGGCTGTTTGAATGAGCGAAATCTGTTCAGAATGATGTTAAATAACATTGCAACACTGAAAAAGCAGAGACATATTTGTCACACTCTTGCCCTGTTTCCTGTCAGTTCTTATGTTTCTCTGTCTTTTTTCTCTGTGCTTCTCGTCTCCCGTGTGTTCCCCAGTAATTTTCCATTCACATGTGTCTAATTTGTAGCTCCGCCCCCTCGTTACCTGTTTCCCCAGGTGTTCTTAGTTTTGTGTGTGTGTTTCCTGTGTATATATAGCCCTAGTGTTTCAGTCTGTGTTCGTCGGTCTTTGCACCTTCCCCTGTCGTTTGTCTACTCACGTTTATGCTAGTTCTTTGTTCTGTGTTTATCTTCTTGTTTATTCCCTTTTTCATGTTCCTTGCCCTGTTTAGTTGTTTCTCTGTCTAGTTTAGTTTCTTGTTTGTTTTGGTTTCTTTCTTTGTCTATTTGTTTATTTATTTAATAAATTACCCCGACACTATTATTTGAAAAAAAAAAAAAACGTTTATTAAGAACCGATCTCCCCTTTTACTCTAATATAATTAACAATGTCTAAAAATATAAAACACTTTTTGAACAAATATTTTTTTATTTTATTTTAATGCTTTATATAAAATAAAAATAGCATTAAAAAAACAGACACCTATATCACAGACTATTTTTGTTCGGGTCGGGCCTCGAATTCGGTCGGGTTCGGGCAAAGAATCGAAGCTCTAATTTGATCTGGATAAAATGGACTCTGGTTCATTTGTACTTTTGGTGCTGTTCGTCTCAGCTGGTGCTATATTTACTTTTTTCCACTCCAAAGTGTTTTCTCCTCTGTCTTCAGGCTTCATACTGCTAAATCTTGGTTAAAATGACTGAGAAACATATGCTTTTAAGGAACCCAACATACTTTCACTGATTATCATTATGTAATTGATTTATCAGGACAGGAACACAATTTTCAGAAAATCAGAACCCTAAACTTGGACACGCCATATGACTACAACTCAATCATGCATTATGGAAGGTAATGTTTTCTGTATTTCCTTCAACAATTCTGCAGTGTGTTTGGATTTTTTAAATTTTTTAACATGGTAATAATCATTGAAATGTCTTTTTTACGATCTGTATGGATCCAGGTTTGCTTTCTCCAGGAACAGGGAACCAACCATCATCCCTATTCCAAACAGTAACGCAGTCATTGGACGCGCTACTGAGATGAGTCGTGTCGACATCCAGCGCATCAACAGACTCTACTGTTAAAAACTGGCAGTGTTACTTCTCTTCAGTATGTAACCAGAAGATTTTTTTTATCTGCACGTTTTTTCTTTTTCCTTCACTCAGCATGTATGACTGTAGTACAACAGGACCAGCTTTCCAGTTCACAGTCCAAGAGTTCAAAAAACTGTTTTATGTTTCTTTATATATTCTCAATATTAAAATGTTCTTCTTGCTGCAGATACATGGTCTATGATGTCTTTAATAAAAGAAATTATTCATTTTGCTTCACTGGCCTAATCAACCAAGGTGTCCATATGGTTGAAATCTGATCCATCACAATGTGCCCTACTGATTGGCGTCCTCTAGGTGCCCTTTTCTTGCAATAAATTGTGATGATGTGCCCTCAAATTCAAGATATATTGATAATGTGTCTTAAAGGGGCATTAAACTCTCTGATTTTAGCTGACTTTCAAATTTGGAAAAGGCTAAAAAATGGGAGGGTACTTTGGGCGGGGCACAGGGTGATGTATGGGTTTAGAGGCAGCACAGGAGGGTTTTTTGAAGTCCACCTTAAATCATAGTAGTTACATCTTTAAAGATGCCCCTATATTCACACAATCACACTAGCTCCACATTAAATGCAGCCACTATATTCCAATAATCCGAATATAATGGCAACATTTAAGGTGGAAGTAGTCTGATTTCTACATGAAATATCTTGGGTTCATAATTTTTATTCTATCCCAACCTTTTCTGATAGAAAATATTACATAATTATTGTAACAACTGATACGATGCTTTTAAACAGCTGTGTATGTGAGATGTGCAATTCAGAGAGCCAAAGAACTTGATGAGTGAATGTTGAGTGTTTATTTATTTTAAGGCTCAGTTCTTAAAACAGATATTCTGTCAAATAACCCTGCATTGGTGGATCACTAACATGCAGTGACGGCAGTTTGCCATTGGTCTTCTCCTGCTGTGACTGAGCAGTGGATGAGGGAGGTCTTCTGTTTCTAAAGATTAAAAATAAAATAATGAATCAACATACTTCATACATTATTAAAGTTTCATATTTTAAAAGCATTGTAGCATTATAGAGACGGTTTTATTACTTGATTATTACATTGCTATAGATTTGAGTATGGCTACTGGTATGGTATTGTAAGTGTTGCGTGTGTACTTACAGCACCCGTAGAGTCTGTTGATCCTAGTGATGTCATTTTGGCTCATCTGGGTAGCCTGGCCAAAAGACACGTTGGAGTTGGGGATGGGGACCATGGTGGCTTGACCATTCTTGGAGAAAGCAGTCCTGGAATGATAAGTGTAAAGATAAACGTTGCAACATTTTATATTTTTAATAATAAATACAAAAAAATTATTGTCAAATAAATAGGTGCACCCAAAAAGAAGAATTTGTTAGATGCAGCCAAGATATTCAAAAGGAATAGTAAGTAAACAGAAAAATTAAACTGATGGGAAATATTTATTAAGCTACACATACAGATGATACAGTTGTGTAAAACGCATTTGTGTTGCAACATGCCAGATGTCTTGGCACAGAGTTAGTTAGAGTAATGGTTCGTAATAGTGTACTGCGATAGTCCATCCCATTCAGTTTGAATATTCACACAGTTCCTGCTGATGTTTCGTTACGGGGTGTTTATAGTGTGGAAAGTGCATCAAAAAGCATCCCACACATACAGTAGATCTGGTAAAGTGGCTAGATATGGCATAGTATAAAAAACTAAATCTTAGCATGTGAACTTTTTTATTTTAAGGCAATATATCTTATTTTCCTCTCTGATAAGACTTTTTGTCTTACTAAGCATCGTAAGTGTTAGATTATTTTGCTTAATTTAGGAATAATTAACTTAATCAGAATTTTAACCTAATTTTAAGTAATTTGAACTCAAAATAGACACAAAAAGATATTCTGATTCCTGTGTCCAAATTTAGGGCAAAACATCAGTAATTGATTTTTGCTTGATTTAAATCTTACATCACACATTTTGAGACGATTGCTTCTTACTAAGAAACATTTGCTTACCCCATTGGCAGATATCTTAATTTACATATATTTTGCCTAGTTTTTGCCAACCGATTCCACTAATTGCAGAACCTCAGTAATATAACATTGGGAAGCCAATGTGTCTGCAATGAAGACGATCTAAATGGTAATCTGGCATCATATGATTTTGCACTCTCCACCATGACATCAGGCCTTCTGGCCGTGTGACAACAAACCATTGCTCTCAGTGCTGACCATGGTGCTTCTGCACATGGATTCATTGTCTGTGCTGCATTCACTGCTCGCAGCTACGTGACTCCTGTTACTACGTGTACATCTGTGCTGCACGTCCTATTGAAAACGCCCTTAGACATAACTTGTCTAGGACAGTTCATGTCCACTGAAGAAGAATAAAGATATAGCTATAATTAAAAGAGGCTGGAATGCTGACCTGTGGTACTGCATGACGGAGTTGTAGTCATAGGCAGTTCCCTGGTTCAGGGTGTTGATCTTGTTGAAGTTGTGCTTCATGTCTGGTAAAGAAGAAAGACATGAACTGGTGAAACAACATGCCTGTCAAATGTTTCTGCAAAATCTGAAAGAAAAATTAAAATCAGGACTGTACTGTCAATGATGTTGTCCCAGACGACACGGATGTGGTTGTCGCGGTCACTGCGGGTCTGCTCGTGGTTGAAGCCCAGAGCGTGGAGCAGCTCGTGCTGGACGGTGTTGTGGTAGATGCAGCCGTTGCGATCCAGAGAGACGGTCTGGGCATTTCCAATGCGCCCGACGTATGAGTAGCATCTGCCAAATAAACATAGACAGAGTGAGTGCCACAAACCCCATTGTCTGAATTTAAAGTAGTCCTTAAACTGTCCGTAAACTGTTTTCATTTTTTTCCTTCATTTTATTTTAGGACTCCTAAGTGGAAAACAAAGGTGTCAAAGTATTCACATTAATTACTCAGGTAGAATTATATATACTAGGGTCTAAAAATAAATACTGTAAAAGTACTGGTTTCAAAATGCATTTTATTACAATGCAAACATATTACAGTTAAACCCTAATGTGATGTTTGTCTCAAGTTCTCTTGAGTCTCTGGACGAATCATTTTCATAGTAGACTCCATACATCTGGTATGTTCTTGCTGGAGTGTGGGCATGACGTGTGCAGGTGAGATTAATCATGTATAAACCAAAAGGTTGTCGGAATGGTAAATGTTTATACTTCTCATCACACCATAATCAGAGTCACTCAAATTATCTGAATACTGAATTTAATTGAATTTAACGGCTTGAAAACAAGCCAAAATTAATTAGGACTAATGAGGCTATTTTTAAAATGTGAGGAGTAGAAAATCCCAGAAATGAGCATCATGTGGGCACTACTTATTACTGTCAAATACTTTGTCTTTTGTCACATATTTTCTTGCAGTTTTCAGCTGTATTTGAAAAATGTGCAAACAGAAAGAAACTACTACTTTTATTATTAAAGAATACTTTTCATTTCACAGTTAGTTTGGTTCAAGTGGACATAAATATACTCTTCTCAAATAAATTCCATTTATACAGAATCTTTTAATAAAAGCACAACACAGTAGAATGTGATGTGGCGAGACCTGGCCCAGAATAATCATGCTATCGAAAAAAAAAAAGAAGCTAAGATGTGTTTCACTTATAAACCTGCATTCAGAGAATACCTGGGACACTGTCAAGTTGGACATGTTAAGGAATAGAGAAAGCTTTTGGTTTTGCTGTTTGGGTTCTTGAAATATGTGGCAATGTATTGATCAAGCTATACTGCAGTTCTTGGAACATCATTCGTGAGCACACTTTGAGCACACTATGGTGTGCCCACAAAGCCACATTAGCGTAGGTAATTAAAAAGGTTCCCTGGGGCTTCAGTTGTAAACTATAGTTGCAAAAACACATGGCATATGTTCCAACATGTGATCATAAAATTACAGGATAAGTTGAGAGACTTTTAAAGCACTTGTAAATGTGCTACATGTAGGTATAAATACAATTATTAATATATTCCAGCATGTACTAAAACAGCATGTACTAAAAGTATTTTGTACTCCAGTCTATAGTCCTACCCGCTGCGAGACTCGATGCTGACGTAATCCCTCTGGTTGGAGCGTGGTGTGAAGCGGATGCAGGAGACGGAGGAGAAGGAGTCCAGGCCACGCTGGATCACCTGCAGCTCCCGGGAAGCTGAAAGAGAAACAAAATGAAACGTATTCAGAATTGTACCAAATAATTAGTTTATTAATCTAAAATGACTAAAAAATATATATTTTATCTGATTATAATAAGAAAACATAACAGACAATCAAGAAGAGCAATGCAAATCAAACTGCTGAAGAGTCCAGGCCTCAGATTCATTGAAAAAGTTTGTGATTTGATATAATAGATCATGCCAGAGTGATGCTGGGTAGGGTGTAAACTGAGATTGATGTTGCTTGGGGCACAGTTGGGCACAGAGGTCTCCCTCACAGCTAAGGTGAGTGATGAAGAGGAGGGTCGTGATGGGGTGGAGGAGGGTGCGAGGTCAATAGTCACAAAGGTGAGGAGCGACTGGGAGGTATATTTAGGACTAGGGGAGGAGCTTAGGTAATTGAGGCGTGGTCTATATCCCAACATTTTGATAATTCTTAACAACACTTATTTAACGGTTTTGATTTTCAAGACAAATTTTCGAGGTATCAAAAAATATACTGTTGCTTCCAAAATAGTTTAAATATTGAGTAAAGCATTTCAAATTTCTTGTCTAGTTTAGAATAAACTGACATGCCACACACAAGTCATGGGTCAACAGTATGTAAAATAATCATTTAAATAAAGGTCAACAGTATGTAAAATAATCATTTAAATAAAGGCCTGATAATGGGTGCCAGAGGGATGAGACCTTCTATTTTTAAAGTTGTGTCTGGAATACCTCAACTGTGGGCGGGTGGTAATGATCGTGATCAACAGTTTCTGGCAAGAATTGTCAATGCGAACAAACAATCAACTTTGGCAGAAATCACATCCACACTCAATGCCCCAATGCCACTTTTTTTTTTTGTAATTTAATTTACATTTTTTTCCATTTTCTCCCCAATTTACAAAGCCATTTACCCAACCCACTCATTAGGACTCCCCCTATCACTGGTAATGCCCCAACACATCAGGAGGGTGAAGACTAGCACATGCTTCCTCCGAAACATGTGAAGTCAGCCACCGCTTCTTTTCTAGTGATTGTAGGAAAGCGCAGCGGCTCGGCTCTGATACATCAGCTCACAGACGCCCTGTGCTGCGGACATTACTCTAGGAGTGATGTGGGGAGAGAGAGCCATCTACCCACCTGGAGGGAGCAGGGGCAATTGTGCTCCCTCTGAGCACCGGCAGCTTGATGGCAAAGCTGCATAAGCGGGGGTTTGAACCTGCAACCTCCTGCTCATAGTGGCAGCGCTTTAGACCGCTGGACCACTTGGCTCCCCCTGCCAGTTTGTTTTAACATACATTCTGCATTAGTTAACTTAGCTCAGACTTCAGTGCTAAATTATTTACTACTAGCTCAAGACAGTGAACAGTTTCACAGTGTGGATGAGCGGATGAGATGCATTTATCACGTACTGAAGTGGTTGACGATGACGTATGGCACATACACCTTGCCATCACTGGACTTGGGCCACTTGCAGCTCTGAGAAGTGCAGGGGTCAGCATTCCTTTCACTGTTGACTACAGCAATGTCTTCAATAACATTCGGCTCATCGGGGCCACGAACTGAAACACACAACAGAGAAGATATATCAGTTACACACAGTCTAAAAAACAGGGGTTGTGGAATAAAATGAAATGAGTGTGCACAAATTATTCATACCAACGTTTCTGTTGGCTCTCTCCAACAGCTCACCAACAGACAACACTAGTAGAGAGAATTGATAGATAAATATTAGAACACAATATGACAAAGTATGATAGTTTGATTCATATATCATTTTAAACTTGAGGAGTGCTCAAAACTTACGAGGCTATGAGAGGATCATGGGGAAACAAACAGAGACACAAGAGACAAGTAATTAAATTATTTAAGCAGCAATTTCTTTTTTAGGCTGAAATCAGTAGTATTACTGGTTGTGAGAGGACAAATAATATATAATATTATATAGTATCACTATTAATATAATATTAATAGTATCATTGTCCTGGCATGATCATCCATGCAATGTCTAATATATTCACTTAAACACAGGGTGGTCTGGTAGGTTTGTTTAAAGGTCTCATTCCATCATTTTTTCCCTTCATTTTAAAATGTCTAGTTGTGGTTTCTAGTATGGAAAAATGCCATGTGAGATGTTTTTTGTGAAAAAAAAGTGCTATTTTCTATTTAGCCCTGCTTTAGATCACTAAACTAAAGGTCTCTGAAGTAAGACAGGATTGGGCTCTTGCTCATTAATTTTCATACACGCAAACATATCGCCTTTGATTGGCTGACAGCACTGCAGCAGAGAACGCCTACCAGCCTCCCCCCACAGTCAATTTAACATTTCTAAAACTCAAAAAACAAAATGTTTTAAGAGATACAGCCTTAGTTATGAAGATATAGCACTGAATGCTAGGTAAAGTTCACCCTTAAACTTCACTTAACGTCAGACTCTCAGCGTCGCAACATTAACATAGACAACTAACATCTCTCTGCTCAACTCTTTTTTTGAACATTTTCTTTTACTAGCTACTGCAGACAATGGAGGCTGAGAAAATAATGGAAATCATTATCTTAATTACAGTACTCTTCCACATGCTGTGTGTAATTACACATTCTCCTCAGAGAGGTCTCTAAATCCTCAAATCCCCCAAACCTATGGACTATAGCTTATATTATTCAAAACATAACTGCATGATTGAGTACCTGTGTGAAAATGTATGTGTGTTTTAAAGTGACTTACCTCCTCAGCTCTGACAGAGCAGAACAGGAAAATAGCCACCAGACACACAGCCTTGTACATCATTGCCAGCAATCTGTATAGCCAGTTAAGTCACAATACCACAATTAGCATTGAGTTTATTGTATTTAACATTGTATTTTATCCTGAGCATGTCTCAAATTCTGAAGTTGGCTTTTTAATGTGAACCTTAAACTTGCCACTTGATGAGTTATAGCACGGCAATGAAATAGTGAAAAAGTGTGATGATGATATTATGATACTGTGATTCTGCAATACTGGATACATTGTAAGACTATTTTCTATGATACTTCACAGCATCTTTGATACTGAAGAGGAAGTAAATTCTCCTAAATGAGTAAAAAACAGAAAAAACCTATTCAATTGATTATTGCCGCAGTTGAGTAATGAAGCAGTAACTTCAGTAAGTCTAATTGGGTGGAGAGTCCGAGTCTAAGTGTCAATGTTTCAATAAAAATATTGATATTTAAAGCCACATATCGAAAATAATACAATATATCGCAATACCAAAAATTTTTTCCAACCCTCACTGTGTGCTAACATGGTTACTTTCTACTACATACTCATAAAGATACCTTGGATGTGATCATTTTTCAAGTCAGTGCATATATTTCACAAGCTTAAAAGTAATTTGACAATCAGCTGTTATATGGGGGAAAAATATATTAAATATTTGCTGAAGTGTATTTTTTCTGATTAAAGGTGTGTATCGGGGGTGGCTGGTAAGAAAACATTACAGAAGAAAACAAATTAAAATGTTTAGAGTTTTGGTAGCCAGGTTTTGTGGCCAAACGGTGAAAAAACTCTACCCATTACATACAGTCAGTGTAATGTTCATTAGTTAAATCATCCAACCATTTGAGCCTAAAATATAAAATAGAATATTGTGTGTAAAGCTTCATTATTTACATTTAGCCAATGAAGAAGAAATGTATTTTCATCAATTTTCCAATTTTTTTTTCATTTCTGCCTTTCACAACCATATTTTCAGAAAAACTAAAGAAAAAAAAATCTTTCTTTAATTTAATGTTCCTGAAATTCTGATTGTGATGTGCAGAAATGGAAACATTGGAAAAATAAATGAAACCCCATTTCTTCTTCACTATTCCAAATAGTACAAATGAAATAATGACTTCAAATTTTCAAATTTGGCCTCAAACAGTCAGAAAATGAAAGTGATAAATGTACCATGTACCACTGGCCATTTCTCCACTACACCATCCTAGTAATGAAGTACTATACGGGGTGGCAGCATCATTAAACTGAAGTACAGTTAACTGTTGCGAAACATGTCTCAACCCGGCATGAAAACCAGCTTCAGTCTACAGAAAAAACACTAAATCTTCCTCTAAAATACTAAATCTGTCGACAGGACAATAATCCCAAGCACAAACTTGTAAAATAAGCCTTGCATTAAAACAGAATAAAAGATAAATAAAGAGAAGCTGATCCTTACCTCAGGTCTCCAAGATGAAACAAGTACTATCTTTTTCAGGAAAGAGGGGTTTTATAGCCTTCACCATGTACTAAATGTGATAAGCACATTTTTATATTAAAAAAAATGGGAAAAAAAAGATTTTCCTCAGAGTATTCCAATAAGAGAATCAACAGTGTTGATATCAGTGTTTTTAATATAGGTCACCTTGCTTTCAAGGGCACCAGGTGCAGCTTTTCCATGCTTGATGTACTGATTTTGCACTAGTTTGAACTGAAGAAACCTAGTTCCAGTTAATATCACATGCTGTAATAATATAAGTATATATATAACACTGTATATAACATTCTAACAAAAATAATTTAATTGCTGTTTCCCACACATTCATTCTTAGAAACACAAGAAAATTGGTATAGGAAGAAGTCTGGAGGTCTGGAGGACCCACATGGCAAAGCCTTTATATACAGCTCTGGAAAAAATTAAGAGACCACTTCAGTTTCTGAATCAGTTTCTCTGATTTTGCTATTTACAAGTAAATGTTTGAGTAAAATGAACATTGTTGTTTTATTCTATATAAACTATGGACAATAATTTCTCCCAAATTTCAAATAAAATATTGTCATTTAAAACATTTATTTGTAGACAATGAGAAATGGCTGAAATAACAAAAAAGATGCAGAGCTTTCAGACCTCAAATAATGCAGAGAAAACAAGTTCATATTCATAAAGTTTTAAGAGTTCAGAAATCAGTATTTGGTGGAATAACCCTGTTTTTTAATCACAGTTTTCAAGCATCTTGGCATGTTCTCCTCCACCAGTTTTACACAATGCTTTTGGATACCTTTATGCCACTCCTGGTGCAAAAATTTAAGCAGTTCAGCTTGGTTTGATGGCTTGTGATCATCCATCTTCCTCTTGATTATATTCCAGAGGTTTTCAGTTTGGTAAAATAAAAAATAAAAAACTATTTTTATGGCTTATTATTTTCTTTCCAGAGCTGTATATCTATGATACACAGCTGGAATTAAGTTTTTACATTAAGCAGTTTTGGAGTTAATAATTCTGAAAAAAAATTAAGAAGTAGAAAACATCAAAACAAAACAATATTAGTGATCTGCTTTTCAAGCTCTATATTTACAGTGCCTGAAGTGGCAGGAGATGATTTCCTTTAGTTCTGGTTTGTGTTACTTTCTGTGTCTCTATTTAGTATTTGTGTAGTATACAAAACTATATAAAAAATGGGAATGTATTTGAAATGTAAATTAAAATAGTTTAAAAAATACATCTTCTACACACATTCTATTTTCAGAAAGAGGTCAATATTTCTGATTAGAGTTTGGAACAGAGAGTGAAATGATACACCCTAAAAAAACTAGATGCTGGATTGAGCCTGTTGCGCAAGTGTACAGAGTAATTTATAGAACACTGTGTAGTATTTATCTTGGTAGTTTTTATTAGTTTTCATCATTAATTAACAGCACCGATGTGTGATTATATTAGAGCCAGTTAAACAGCTTCTGATCAGGCAGGAGAAACAGCATAGGTAGAGTCGGTAGGTAAATGTCTATGTAATAAAAAAACAATTAAGTAAAAACAGTTTTGCTAGTTCCTATGAGGGAAATATCATTTTTATTATATGGATTATCCTTTAATAACATTAAATAACACACAATAACCTTATATAGCAGGCTTAACTACTTTTGTTCAGATCAGGGGTTTTATAATACAATGTTGTACATGTGTTTTTAATGTGTTTTCTTTTTTATCTTTATCATCTTTTCTTCTCAGGTTGAAACAAACATAGAAGAAAATCTGCAACTGAAAAGGAAGCATAAATATATTTCAAAAACAGTCTGATTCATTATTGAGCAACATTTCTGCAATTTTATTAAGAAGGATAGTTATTACCCACCTGAGCATCTCAACAGACAATGACAGAGACATTTATTTTAAGTAATTTTGATCAGAGGAGGATGGGTCTAACCTTTGTGAGCCTTGGTTCCTCTTTGCTACTTTTTTCCACAATGGGTTTTTACATTTTATGGGTTGTTAATTCTTATTTCTTGAATTTTGTTAGGCTGCTGTGCTGTGTAAAAGGCACAAAAAAAAAAACATTTGATATGATTTAATTCAAGACAATTATTTGAAGTTCAGAAACATAAAAAAAAATACCAATTATTGACTCATTTGCTCCAGCAATTGTAGGACGAGGACGCAAATGCCACTAGCCTCGTGCTTTAAGCCTGGTTCCCGGGATGAGCGAATGAAAATCACCACAAATTAATAGTGCAAGGTTTTTGTGAGTTTGTCATTAAGTAATGTCAGTGTAAAAGTTTTGTGGGTTTTTGTTAAAAATAAAAGGTTTGCAAGAATTTTGCCCTACATTTTTAAGTAAGAGTAATATTTATAATAAAATATTTTTTAGGCCATATTTTGGGTAATTTTGCTCTTATGACAGGGAGTAATTTTTAAAAATATATATAAAAAAGGATATATCCATCTGATGCACAAGGAATTAATCAAAATAATTCTGATTCATATCATAAAACGAGAACCTAGCATAGTTCCTATGAAACTACAGCTGTGGGAAAACAGCACCTGCATTGTTATCCATGAAGCCTGTACATATTTAAACTTGATAAACTATCATAGGAGTTTCTTATGAGTTCATATGAGTTTTAGCTCATGTTTACAGATAAGCTTTCTTTAACAGTCAGCAAGTCCTGCTGTCCGTAACGGCAGTGGGGGTCTTACCATATGGGGGAATAAAACCCCCTTCTGTCACAAAGTCCTGGACTGGTGGTTTCTTCTGAGAGCCTTGAGGTAAGAACACATATGCAGGGTAGAGATACTAATTATTTACACAGTTATGTATATTACATATAATAATCAGCAAACGTCAAAGGAATAATTTTATATCAAAAATCTTTGTAAAATGTACTTGGTGTTTGTCTATGACTGTTAAAGTCCTGATTGTGACTGTAGTGACTTTAAAGGAGGTCAGAGATACAGCAGATCTGTAGAGATGTATTCAGATATTCATTAATAAGATATGTTGTAATATGCAACACATACAATACTGTTAACATGTACATTTTGAAATATAATCACTTTTAATAATTTGATCAAACAAGCTCCAGTTTCATTAGATGGGCTTTAGATTTTACATTTAGTTTACCCTATCCATTAGATTAGCACCACAATGTTGAGTAATGATCAGTAACTTTACTAAGTCAAATTAAGGACAAGTCTAAGTGAGTTTAGAGCGCATATATTTCAATTAAAAATATTTTGTCCATAATGTACGCAAACAAAAACAATACGATATATTGTAATATCATTATTTTGTCCCACCTTTAGCCAGCACACTGTAAGTCTGTATAGGTTACTTATAAATATTAGAATAATAATAATTTTTACTTTACTTTATTTACTTATGAAATTTGAGGTCATTTGTTGCCTCAATGTTTGTAAAGTAATGTTTACTAAAAACATGAGTTAACTAGACATACACCTTTCATTACCATAGTTTATTAAAATTCTTTGCACAATACTTACATAAAATTTTTTTTTAGCAAGGCTGTCCCTTGTCTAGAGAACCAAGAGAGCCTCTGCCAGCAGGGATGTCTTTTTTTTTTACAATTACGATTATTGTTTAAAACAACATCCCCTGGCTCCTCCTGCAGGTCTGTGGTCGTCATGTTTGTCTGTAAGGTGACTGTGGGTCTGCTGGCCCTGCTGGTGGTCTGCTCTGTCAGAGCTGAGGAGGTGAGGCCTGATACATTACAAGCACATTGTGGTGTGGTTGACAGTGAAATCATCAAACATATAGACAAACACACAATCCACCAGTCATGACATGTTATGTGTGGTAAGGATTTCTTGGTTTAGCACAGGAGCTATGTGTCTAATGTAACAGACATCTGTGTCACATATAACCGAGCTAACAAAGAACTTTATAAAAACATTTAGCAATATTTTGAAAAGATTTCAGGCAGGTTAGTCTGTAAAGTTACAGAAATCATGCTCCAGGAACGTTCTTAAAACATGTAACATAATAGTTTACATCCTAGTTATTAGGATAATGTTATATTAGAATTATATAAGTATTATAAGTATTGTCTTGTGAAGTTAGGGCCTAAAGTGAAGAGATATTTTAGAGAAAGGCTATAAAACTAAAAGTTTTAATCATCTAAACATTATTACCACACAAATATGTGTAAAATATTGACATTTCTTGTGTTTTATGCACATAAAACAGCCTCAATAAAACACACACTGAAATTGAAACATTTGAAACATTTTACTTTTTATCTGTTGTCTTTATAAAATTGAGAAAAGACAATAAATATGAATAACAAAACTAATGTCAACCATTTTTATTAGAGACTTCAAACATTGAATGGGGTCAAATTGACCCCAAAGATAATAGGAGGGTTAACCACAAATGGTAAGCTGAGTAGCTATATATACTGTGCAACTTAAAATCATTTGTTTATGGAATCAAGTTAAGTCAAGTCACATTTATTTGTTTAGAGCTTTTTACAGCTGACTAGGTCACAAAACAGCTTTACAGGAATATAGTAATAGGACAAATGATTGACAATACATAAAACATAAAACAATGTAGATGTTTACTAGGAATGTAACAAACTACTGTATTTAAGGTAGACATCTCAGGTTCCTAATTTGTCCTAATTTGTTTTCTTTTTTTTCTTCTTTGCCATGTGTGACATCATGTCTAGTCTGGTAAGTAATTTACAATATGAATTCAAAACAAATATTAAATAATATAGTGTCATTAATATATAAGTCATTTATGCCTCAATTTTTTTTTTTTTTAACAAGGCATTACAGATGATGATTCTTGATACCATGTAGCTTAAAAAATAAGCTATAGCTACAGCTTTGTTCATTATTCTGGATGTATACAAAATATCAGTACCAAATGACTCTGTTGCTAACTATTTAATAAAGGCCTAATTTTGAGTAAAAGTTTATATGCAATTTCTAATACAAACTCATTTAACTTATATAGCAAATAATTAGCATTATTGACTGATTTATTTATATATTTATTTATGCGGCAGAGACTTCTGCTGATCTGTCTGTTGGAGAACTGCTGGAGAGAGCTAACAGAGACATCGGTATGTCCTCACACACAACTGCACACAATTATCACCAATAATTGACCAATCCCATTTTTGGAGGTTTCAATGGTCTAGTTAGATAAGCTTGTAAATTGGCTTGGAAAAGTCCAAGCCACCTTAATTATTGCTTTTGCAGTACCATAATAATTACCATTGCCTCTAAATTCTGAAAATGTACATACCATTTAGTACCAGAGATGCTAAGCTAGGCTAATCACTTTTCCCTCATCATAATGTAATTTGCCATCTTTTCTCAAATTGCACCTAATCTGAAAGCCGTAGTTTACACAGATTTGATTTTGACCAAATATATTACCATTATTTACAGCAGAGCCAGTCTGGAATGTTCTAGATAAGTTATGTAATAATAAGTAACGTAAGTGAACGGTATTCCATATACAGTTTCGATATTTTCCACGTTTGAGTGGATATTACGAAAATACCCGAGTTCAAATAGGCTACAGTGATTGGTTAAACTATGGAATATCTGCCTAGCAACCAAAGTAAATTTTGATTGTTTACTTTTGGTGCATCAGTATTAAGTACACCTGCCAGCAAATGCGCAAATGAAAATGACCAAAAATGAATAGTGCAAGGGTTTCGTAAGTTTGTTATTAAGTAATGTCAGTGTAAAATTAAGTTTTGTGGGTTTTTGTTAAAATAAGGTTGTAAGAATTTTGCCCTATACTTTTAAGTAAGACTAATATTTTTAATAAAATATTTTTAGGCCATATTTTGGGTAATTTTGCTCTAATGACAGGGAGAAAAATATATAAAAAAGGATATATCCAACTGATACACAAGGAATTAATCCAATTCATTCTGATCCATATCATAAAGCCAGAACCTAGCATAGTTCATATGAAAGTACAGCTGTTGGAAAACAGCACCTGCATTGTTATCCATATTTAAACTTGATAAACTATCATAGGAGTTTCTTATGAGTTCATATGAGTTTTAGCTCATGTTTACAGATAAGCTTTCTTTAACAGTCAGCAAGTCCTGCTGTCCATAACGGCAGTGGGGGTCTTATCAAATGGGGGAAACTGGGTATAAAACCCCAGTTATTACGTACACCTGCCAGCAAACAGGCAACGGTGTTCCGTACACCTCAGATTTCCGCTCGTGGTGGCTGTATTTTGCAAAACTTCACCACCTTTAACATATGAGCTTAGACTGACATAGAAGCTTAGGAAAGTATTTGTCAAATGGATATGATAAGTTGTGTATGAATGAATAAAAAATAATGAAAGATTTTGTACTGAAGCTGCAGCACAAAATCTCAGCTGTTCATAAGAGATGAAGTGGAGCTGGAGTTAGCTCGTTTTTGAAGTAAGTTATAAACTATGATTATTAATTCCTCAATCAAATATAACACCAGATGCTGTTAGTTGGATGTTTAACGTTGCATTTTGGGTGAAATGTGATGTTAAAAGTGGGTAAAACCTTACGTGACTTTGTCGATAAAGTTTTCCTCACCCCTTAGCCTCAGCGTTGTTATCCCTTCCCCACCCACCCGTTTTCGGGCGATGCAGGCGGTTCAAGATGTTTTGATGGGAAGAGGAATGATTGGCAATGACCCCAGATTATATTTTATACATAACAATAGTTTAGAATATTGTAGTTTATTGTTTAAATCACGGGAAAAGGTCGACTGTACGGAATACTGAAGTGTACGGTATTCGTTATGTTATATGTTAAATACGCAACTTTCCCAGAATAATTCTAGCTGTAGCAGTTAAATAGCGGAAACTGTGTCTCAGGGTTGAGCTAAGCCACAGCACATAGTTGTATGTATAGTTGTATGTTCAATGCTCACTGAGGCCAGCAGAGGGAGATATTACACCACTAATCATTTTGCCTCTTTTTCACTTTTTGAGAGTTTTATCATGTTTTTTCTGGAAGTTAACGCAAATTGTAAATACAAGTGACATAGCTATCACACCACAGTGTGTGTGTGTGTTTGTGTATTGTGTAGTATTTATATATGTAGATTAATAGTGAACAGCTGTAACATTACCTATGCAGTTGTCCTGATGTTTCTGATTCAGTTCGTGGTCCTGATGAGCCCAAGGTTATTGGAGACATCGCTGTGGATGATGAAAACAGCGAGAGGAACGCAGATCCCTGCACCTCCCAAGGATGCAAGTGGCCCAAATCCACCAACGGACTGGTGTACGTGCCCTACGTCATTGCCAACCACTTCAGTACGTCAGCACTACTGTACTCCACTACAGTTACACTCACCACTTTGAATATCTTAAACCAATGTAAAGTGTAAAAAGTACAATGTGTTTTTAAGGTTCTGTTTTCTCCTTCAGCCTCCCGGGAGCTGCAGGTGATCCAGCGTGGCCTGGACTCCTTCTCCTCCGTCTCCTGCATCCGCTTCACACAGCGCTCCAACCAGAGGGATTACATCAGCATCGAGGCTCGCAGCGGGTAGGAGAGTCAAAATCTAAATTTAAAAATTTAACACATCAAAATTGTGATAAAACACTAGAATCAGTCAGTATTATATAATTAGAATCTGAAAAAATAAGACTTTTTTTTTTTACCAAACTGAAAACCTCTGGAATATAATCAAGAAGAAGATGGATGATCACAAGCCATCAAACCAAACTGAACTGCTTGAATTTTAGCACCAGGAATAAAGGCATAAATTATCCAAAAGCAGTGTGTAAGACTGGTGGAAAGGCAAAGGAGTTAGGGTTAGGGAAAGTAGAAACTTAAAATTACCAAGATGCAATTTCTCTATGCTTACCTCAGCCTTATTACAGTATAAAAATGCAGGATTTTACCTTTTCAATACAGTGTATACCTCAAAATACATTCATAATGTTGTTGTCAACCCTTTTTTACAGATGTTACTCCTATGTTGGACGTCGTGGAAATGGCCAGACCGTCTCTCTGGACCGCAACGGCTGCATCTACCACAACACCGTCCAGCACGAGCTGCTCCACGCTCTGGGTTTCAACCACGAACAGTGCCGCAGTGACCGCGACAACCACATCCGTGTCGTCTGGGAGAACATCGTTGATAGTAAGCCTAGATTTCATTTTGATACTGACACTTTCAGAGCTTAAAAGAGATTTCAAACAAAATGTTGCTCCTCATTCTGTTCATGAATTAAGATTGTATTAAGGATGCTTTGATTTTATTTACTTCACTCCTCAGGCTACAAGTATGCCTTTGACAAGATCAACACTCTGAACCAGGGAACTCCCTACGATTACAACTCCGTCATGCAGTACCACAGGTGAAACTTTCACCAAACTAATCAACTAACTAACTAATATTTATTTATTCAGTTTATTTGTTTTCTTGAAAAAATCAGATCCTACAAAAATTAAGTGACTGGCAAACATGGAAAACATCATATAATATGTGTTAGCTGAAAATGAGAAGATTATTTAAGTCTATATTAGGTTTCTCCTAATGCTTAAACTATAATTGTTTCATATTGTTTATTTACCTTTTAATGGGAAATCTTTCATCAAAATGAGAAACATGTTCAAATTTTAAAAAAGACCAATGTTTTGTTTCTTCTTACAGCTCTAACTGTTGTTAACTCCTAAAATATATAAAATATACTTTAACAAGAGGTATTACTGAAAAGCGTCTGTACAGAGATCTTTATACAGTTTTTTTTTATATTACACTGTGTACAAAAATATACTGTATATATGATTCATTTAATATAGTATTATACAAGTCACCACCTGGATTTAATTGAGTAAATAATCTGTGATGCTGCAGTTGGTCTGCAGGTCTAGGTTCAGCAACAGAATGTGCTGAAAGAATGAGGTCAGCTGACTACCTGAATATACTGAATATCGACCAGGTTATTCCATCAATGGATTTATTCTTCCCTGATGAACACGGCCATATTCCAAGATGACAATGCCAGGAGTTTCAGGTTCAGGGAGAATGAGATCCTCATTTTTACACATGGCTTCTCCACCACAGAGTCCAGACCTTAACCTCATTGAGAATCTTTGGGATGTGCTGGATGGAGAAGCACTGCTTTGTGCAGTGGTCAGACACTACCATCATCAATGCTGCTGCAAGATCTTGTTAAAAAAATAAATGCAACACTGGATTGAAGTAAATCTTGTAATACTGCAGAAGCTTATTGAAACAATGCCACAGTGAATGCATGCTGCAATCAAAGCTAAAGGCGATCCAACAAAATATTATGTGACCTTTTTTTTGTGGCAACTTTTTTCGCCAGGCAGTGTATGTGTTGATCATTAAGTATGTTTTCATTGTATATATGAGCCATTATAGGCAATATAGTATAGCCTAGTATACTGTTGCTTATAGAATATGTATATTGTTTAATGTATCATTGTAAAGGAAGAACACAGCAAATCAGAGGTTCCCAACTTTTTGCAACAGACCTCTTAAACTAGCACAATGTTCTGTCGACCACACATCATATCTAAACAAATACAGCACAACAATTAGTGTAGCCCATTGAACAGAATCATAGGCCATAGGCTGACAAAAGCTAATACCTCTGTGGCCCACCAGGGTGCAGGCAACAAGCTAAAAACAAAAACACTGCATTTAACCAGTAGTTATTGTGTTCTTGGACTGTTGGCTTATTTCGCTGCTTCTCGTTTCAGAACTGCCTTTTCTAAGAACGGTCAGGCCACCATGGTCCCCATCCCCAACTCCAACGTGTCTTTCGGTCAGGGAACCCAGATGAGCCAAAACGACATTGCCAGGCTTAACAGACTCTATGGATGCTGTGAGTATCACTAATTCAAATTATGCAAAATAGGATGACACCTATTTACTATACTATATGATTGACTTTCTATTTCTGATTCATCTATTCTATTTTATTTTATACCTCAGAAGAGAACTCCGCTCATGAGACCTAGGAGACACCAAAGCCAAAGAAGACCAGCAGTGAAGATATGTGGCTGTCTAAACAGAAATGGAGATTTCTTGATTTAACATAACCAGTGAATATGATCTAAAATAAAGTCATCTTGATTCTGATGAAGGAAAATATCAAACAGCTTTGTCTGTTGATTCACTGTGTCATGAGAGCTGAATGTACACTAAGCTGCAGGACCAACATACCTAATAAACACATGTCCTCAGATATACTGTATTTTCCTTTTATTCATTCTTTTATACATTAAAGCTACAATCTATCTCTTTAAAACATTAAACTGCTGTTACTTTTAAAAACACAGGAACAATGTTTTTAGCCATTTTTAGGGTATTACAATTTTAACCTTAACCTTAGCAGTAGCAAAGACGAAACTTTTACATCAACAATAAACAGAATACAAAGTTAAATACCATTGGTGTTCCAGAAATGACCTTCTCATACACCTTCACAGCTTGAACATGCATTTCAGTTTCCTCTGCTGAGCACCAGACTCTAAAAGAGAATGGCAAGTTACACACTGATTGGTTTATTTCACATTGCGCCAAAAAGATTAGTTAGAATTAGTATATGCCGTTTGACCGTTCTGAACTGTGCAAGGTGTACTTTTCCTGTTGTTACAATAGCAAAGACACACTGACACACTCTAAATCAAGCTGCACAGTGTGCGGTTGACAGCTCACCTATAGATGGCTCGATAACGCTTTATAATACAGCCCATGTTTTAGAGGGTAAGTACTGTGTGTTTACAGAGTAAGAACGGTAAAACACTGTACACTACATAATACAGCCGACCCACTGCTACCTGTTGTTTCTGAGTACTACTGAGTAAGTACTGTGTACTTATGGAGTAAGAACAGTAAAATCAGGTGAGATTTGGGTTTACTAAGCATTAATATAAAACCTTGTGGTTTCTGTGTATTAGTGAATAAATTTTCTTTAAAATCCCAGCATTCCTGATTGTGTTATTGAAAATATATAAATATTACTGTATTTTAGTCTTGACATTACAAAATATACATTTTTCCATTCTTCACCCTGACTGTTTTTAGCTGCTCCACCCTCGACAGTTATAAATTAAAGCATAAATCAAATTCTCATCTTCTTTTTCAAACTCATGATATTATTAGAATAATAATTTCCTGGAGTGTGACTGGAATAAAGCCTTCATAACTGCCATGAACAAAGGGCAAAATGATTATATGTTATTTTATATGAAAATTGCACCACAAGTTAAGTTAAATCGCAGGTTCTCCGGTGTTTTATTTGTTCCTACATTTAAGTACGTGTAGGACTCCATAAATATAAAGTATATACTGATTCACAGAGAACAGTTAAACCATAAGTGTTGGGAAAGTACGAGGTAAGTTTCAGAAAGTTACCTAGTTGTTACACTTTTGTTTCTGGTTGTACTTTATTTATACCTACAGTTAAAATACCTGTAGGACCCCAGTAAATATTTTGAAAGTACTGGTTCATGCAGAGAAATTACAGCGTACGTAAAGGGAACCTACGCTCTAAAATGTGGGCTGTATTATAATGTGTTACCGATGGCTCAAACAGGGCCCAGAGAGTTAATTAATTTAATGCATATTTTATTTTAAATAAAAAATACTGTAAAAAAGTAATCTACAGTCCTAAAATCCAAAGCAGCAAGACCGGGTTTACGTGACTAAATATGACGCTGTAAAAAGAAATATGGTACATTTTTTCCTTGGAGTCAAAAAAGCATTAAAGTTTGTCAAATTAACCGTATGCATTATCACATTAATCTTTACAGCACTGAGATAAGGTCATGACAGTTGTATATAAACTGCTGTATCTATAACAAACTGTTGTTAATTAACTTTGCTAAATTATCATTTGTAAAATTTTGCTGAAGAACAACATGTTATTGTTTAAAATAATATATGCATCTATATTGTGAAACTCTACGGTAAATTAGAACAAATGCAACCAACTAAAAAATCATTTAACTGAAGAGGATATGCACTCACACAAACTGAATACCTGTTATAATTAAAGGGGTCAGGTTAACCCTTTACATGCCAGGCTTATTGTCATTCTCTTATCAAGCTTAAAGCTGTGTCCAGAAAACTATAAAGCTAATGCATAATGCATGTAATTACGGCAGGACTGTTTTAGACTGCTGGTTGAACTGGGGAACACAGAATTAAAGAAGGCAAATGCCAGCAGCCAAAGACCAATCAATGCACAGGAACATTCCTTCCTTTATGACTGAATACTATAACTACAAAATGTGTCAAAACCAATCACAATTAAAAGCTTTCTTGTTGGATGTATATAGTAGTTTTAATAATTCCAGTCATTTTCCGATCATATTTGAAATGCCCAGCGTATCTTCCTCTTCTCTTTCTCCTTCACTCCTTCTATCTGTTGTATTGCTTATCTGACTGGTTGCAAATGGCAACTTTCCCAGACTGATAAATACAACTAGGCCACTGACCGACTTGAAAAAAGTGTCCTATTACATTAAGTGTGATGATGGACCTGCTTTTTCAATGCCATTATAATTATATATAACTACTAAACCTTTTTAGCAATTAGGGTTATTATCACACCCAACACTCTATTAAAAGTTAATTGCTAAGAAAACACATAACATTGGAAAAAATTGAAATAAATGTCCAAATGTTTTGGAAACTCAATTAGGCTGAGTTTAAGCCTAGTCATATACTGTCCCTAAAGTATTTAACACCAGATTTTATTTTTTGCAAAATTTTACAAACTGTACAAAATCTGTAAATTCATAACAAATCATTTTAACATGTTTTACTCACAACAAAAATTTAGAAAACACAGCAATATGAACCCTACTGTTATGCACAATTTTAAAGAATAGCAATAATGTTTCCATGTTTAACAATGAAGATGAGTAAAAATAATTTTATAAACTGTATCTAAAGCTTAAGTAATATACATATAATCTATTTTATGTGTAATCAAATTTTGCAAAACTTACAGATCATGGTTCACTTGAGATAAATCACAATAAAGCAGATAGATAAAGAGATTAGACAGCAAGCTAAAAATGATCATCATTACACTAATTAAGCCCAGCTAAGTTTAAGGTTAAAATTTTATTCTCCAAAAATGGCAATTTATGGGCTTTTTACAGGGTATTTTATGTACCTGTTTATTTGATTTACATTTGATATTTTTTAGTTCTGTTTATTTTGATTTATTTACAGCTTCCTTTAGTAATACCCATTACAAACACATACATATATACGCACATTTGACCAGAGCACTGAGACAGATATAAAATATATTTATATATGTTTAATATGTATAATATTTTTGTTACAATATTAAAATTACATAATATTCAGATAACATGTATTCTGGAATAATTTATAATATTTATAATACTATTATTGCTTAACACAAACACAAAAAATTAGACGTAATATTTTAATTTTAATAAGTAATACTAATTCATGTTGAATGTACACATTAGGAAGGGAGACAAGAAGATTAATTTCATTAATAGCTTTTTTAGAAATGTTCCTAAATTATACACTAACCTTTATTAAAAGTAAACAGTTTATGTAATTAGTATTAATAATAACTTTGTTTTTTGGAAAATAACAAAAGGTTTGTGTGGGAAATATATACAGCTCTGGAAAAAATAAGAGACCACTTAATGATGAACCTCTGGAATATAATCAAGAGGAAGATGGATGAGCACAAGCCATCAAACCAAACTGAACTGCTTGACGTTGTACACCGAGAGTAGCATAAAGTTATCCAAAAGCAGTGTGTAAGACTGGTGGAGGAGAACATACCAAGATGCATGAAAACTGTGATTAAAAACCAGGGTTATTCCACCAAATATTAATTTCTGAACTCTTAAAACTTTATGAATATGAACTTGTTGGGTTTTTTTTTTGTTTGTTTTTTGCATTATTTGAGGTCTGAAAGTTCTGCATCTTTTTTGTTATTTTAGCCATTTCTCATTTTCTGGAAATAAATATTTTTACTTGGAATTTTGTTGTTCGTAGTTTATGGAATAAAACAACAATTTTTACTAATTTTACTAAAACATATACCTATAAATAGCAAAATCAGAGAAACTGATTCAGAAGCTGAAGTGGTCTCTTATTTTTATCAGAGCTGTATATAACAAACCTCATAATGCATTTTAAACAATTTATAGTTAATGGATTTTTCTCTACGCACATATTAATTGTACAATATTCACTACACTGTACGTCCTTTTCAGTCTGAGTGTATCTCTGTATGATGTGCTCTGCATGTGGAAATCTGCACCTGCTTTCTTTACATCAAGGCTGCGTTTAAAATACTGTTTTGTGTACATTCACAGATAAGTAAATTTTTCAGGAGTCAGCAGCTCCTGATCTATGTATATGTGAGGTGCTTATCGTGTTGGGTACACAGTGAAGGGTATAAAACCCCTCTCTCTCGCTCTGCTTCTCTACAGTTCATTTCCTCTGGGAATTCTGAGGTAAGAGCTCACACTCTACTGACTGTTCTTTACTGTTTATTTCTGCTTAAATTCTTACACTTTCTGATTCTCTAAGTGATCTATATTTTTTTCTAGACTAGATTCAGTCCAGTAATGATCTACAGTACTGTGTATCATCAGTGCTGAGTGACTGGGTTTAATATCTGTCTGCTGGCTCCTCCTGCAGGTCCGTGGTCGTCATGTTTGTCTGTAAGGTGACTGTGGGTCTTCTGGCCCTGCTGGTGGTCTGCTCTGTCAGAGCTGAGGATGAGGTGAGATACAATCATGCATGTTCATATTTTATACTGTATGTTTACACACTTACCTACACAACACACTGTTACACATACATTCTGACACCTATATTTGGCTATATTTTACACATTCCAGCATTGTTAATGAAAACTGAAGTCATCCAGACTATGGAGAAACACATAAGGAATGAAGTAAACATAAAAAACAAAATAATCTCTGGGGTTAAGATATTAACTTGTGGATTCTGAGGGTGGTAACTCTGATTAACTTGTCCTGTACAACAGAGCTAACTCTTGCTCTTTCTTTCCTGGTGCAGTCCTGATGAGAGCCAGTTTCATCAGAAATTTTTAAATGTTTTTCGCAACTGAACTTGAGGATACTTACAAAGTTCTTAATTTTTTCAGATTGATATTTAAATACTGATCTTGTTAAATAATAATGAATTAAGACATTAGTTTACATTTTGTAAAGATAATTAAAGTCTTAATAAATATTAATTAATAATTAGTAGACACTGTCATACGTACTCTTAGCAAATGTACCTTATTGTAAAGTGATACTTTTTCTTTAATTCTTCTAACATTCCAGACTCTTTAAACATACATTATTAATTGTTTTTTGTAAGTATGCTGTTGAGTAAATGTTTGCCTCTTTTTTCATGGGTCACGTTTCATGGGGACTTCTCTTATAGCTTGGTGAGTTGATGTTAATTATTTAACACTGTTGTAAAAGAAAATATACAGCACTCATTAAATATTAAGTTATAAATAATATTATACAATATTTAGTCCAACAGTCTGTAATAAAGAATAAGTGAACATGTTTTTTTTTTTATTATTATTATTAGCTGAGCTGTCTGCGGGAGAGCTGATAGAGAGAGCCAACAGAGACATCAGTATGTATAAACACACATACACACACATACAAACACACACAGCATTACACTTTATTACATATCACATTTATTACATATCACAGTATTATTGTCATTTTAATAGCATTAAAATGCCACTGACATGACTATCTATTTACTTTCTTTATTTTTTTCTGATCAGTGGTACACCACAAATACTGCACTTTTATCCCTATGCTGTTGATTCAAATGCTCTGCTATCTCTCTGTTCTGCCCGTTAGTTCGTGAGCCTGATGAGCCTGAGCTGATTGGAGACATTGCTATTGATAATGAGAGGAACGCTGATCCCTGCACCTCCCGCGGCTGCATGTGGCCCAAGTCCAGTGACGGCAAAGTCTACGTGCCCTATGTCATCTCCAACCAGTTCGGTATGTAAATTCTTTAAATTACATAGATTTTTTTTTATTGTTAGTTTTCTATTTCTAAGTTTTTTAGGATGTTTGTACATTTGGTTCTCAGTTAATCACAGCAAAAAAGGCCACATAATAAAAAATATAAGGCCGGATTAATGGCAAGTGGTTCCCTGTCAGATGTTTTTGTATGATATTATTTTATATACAGACTTTTAGACTTTAAGGTACAAATTTTAGTTTGAATCACTGTCTCTGCAGAGCTTTTTTGAGAGCTGAGCTTTGTCTGAGGGGTTTGGGTTTTCCATCAAGTTCAGATACTGTGTTCTGCTTATACAAAGTATTGCAATGCAATGGGACAGGAACTAGTGTTGTCTTTCATTACTTTTTCCACACTCTATAAAAGTTAAGACACCGAGTGACTAACATTTACTGAACATTCTCAGCCTCCAGGGAGCTGCAGGTGATCCAGCGTGGTTTGGACTCTTTCTCTTCCATGTCCTGCATCCGCTTCAAGCGCCGCTCCAACGAGAGGGATTACATCAGCATTGAGTCTCGCAGCGGGTAAGCATTAGAGTTATTAATAAAAGTTAGAATTAAAGCATTTTCTATTTCTACGGTTATATATTTCATTACTGTACATTTATATTACATATTGCAATTTTTTAATGGGCACAATTGGCATTTTAATCAGGATTTTATCATGATCATGATAAAAGTCAAAACAACCGGACCGATACCAGCTAGTGGAGGTGGTCTTGGTTCGGTCCCAAGCGAACTCTGGAGCGGTTCGCTTGTGGTGAGAACGTGATCCGGTCTCGATCTGACCCTGCTATCATATATACTCCTTTTACTCAAGCTAAACTGCTGATAAGGCACAGTTTAATCTGATATATTAGCCAGATATCGCTAATTACAGTTCAGGTTTATTAAATGTCACTTTCTGTTTACTTGGCAGATGCTACTCCTACATTGGACGCCTTGGCAATGCCCAGACCGTCTCTCTGGATCGCAATGGCTGCATCTACCACAACACCGTCCAGCACGAGCTGCTCCACGCTCTGGGCTTCAACCACGAGCAGACCCGCAGTGACCGCGACAACCACATCCGTGTCGTCTGGGAGAACATCATTGACAGTACAGTACTCTGCAATAATATTAGTAAAACAAGGCAGATAACAATGCAGAATGATTGGTAATATTGGTTGGAGAACTTGTAGTGAAATATGTTTACATAGCAAGCCTCATTGTTTGCTGTTAGCACAGAACTAATTCAATAATTGCTACCCTTCACTATAAGGAGTAGTCAATAATCTTAACCTAATAGTATTTGCATGTAATATGTTTTGTTCAAATCCACATGGAATGTGGGTTTGGACTTTAAGTGGGTTTTTACATGTGTTTCTACTGGGACACTGTTGGGATTCTTCTCACAGTTGGGGAAATAATCTCACAGGGGCTCTATCTAGGATTTATGTGCAGTTTACAGCCCAGATGACGCGCATATTTAACCCCTACTGGTCCTATTACTGACCCTGATGGGGCACATCACTGATAATTATGTATGGGCCAGCATGGACCTGTGGACAAAACTTTCTGAAGCCCAGTCCAAACTTTCTAATTACAAGCCCCACATTGTATGTTCTCTGGGCAGATATTGGATGGTAACTACAGTTAATGCTAGACTTACTCAAAGTAAGGCCCCATGGCACATCAATAGTGGATATGGATAGATATTACTGATATTTATCCTAATATTTGTTGCTTTCAAAGCACTTAAATGGCTTTTTAAAAATTCCCAGGGTGCCATAGGCTCTTGCACAGTACTGAATATGCATAAAAACAATCTCTTCTTATTCTTCACCATTGCATATTTGGTTTGAATTTGTCTTGTTTCTCAGGCATGAAGCACAACTTCAACAAGATCGCCACCCTGAACCAGGGAACTCCCTACGACTACAACTCCGTCATGCAGTACCACAGGTCAGCCACTTGCCACTAATATTTTGTCAGTCCATTTAAACAATCAGAAAGATGTCCAAACTGTACAAAAATACAATTTATATGTGTAAAAAAGAGATAACTGAGTCTGACTGGCTTTATGTTATTTCAGAACTGCTTTCTCTAAGAACGGTCAGCCCACCATGGTCCCCATCCCCAACTCCAACGTGTCTTTCGGCCAGGCTTCTCAGATGAGCCAAAACGACATCAATAGACTCAACAGACTCTACAAATGCTGTAAGTATTTGTCAGTAAATATATTCTCATTTATCACACTTATCCTCAATATAACTATAAATATAATTTAAATTTGTGATTGAACACATTTTCTATAATAAATACAAATCTCTGTACTACATGTATCAAAGTATTAAAGACAACAATTACTAATCATTATCTGTTTCTGTGCAGAGATGAGTGCTGAGTGCTGCAGAAAGATGGTAAAGGTATCGGACCCCCTGACCCCTTAAACTCTTCTGGGACAGGACGGCAGTTTGAATCAATGTAATTTAGTAGTTTAAACAATAAAATCAGTTAACTTGATTACTATTGTATTGTCATTCTTGACTTTAATCTTCTTAATGCAGTGTTTACATCAGTTGTCTAATTGCTTATAACTGAATTAAAATAATCTATATTCAGACACACAGTGGCAGACAGTGTGTTATAAAAACTTCATTTCTTACAGTTACACAAAAAGAAAGCTTGCTGTTTTACCTCCTCACACACTGCTGCAGGGAGCCAGAGTTGCATTTCAGACTGCATTAAGCTTCTCTTGCATCTGAACAATCTAAAAGGGATGTGGCTAAACCTAAAAACTTACACGGTGGGAATAAACACAAAGTTTGGCAAATAAAAATATTTTACATTTTACCATCACTGACAACTTCAAATGCAGTTTCTTCTGTTACTGTTATCACCATTTAATAAATGGGTTTCCATAAAATTTTAAACAGCAGATAGGTCTTATAGTATGCAAACCACAACCACTCAAATATTCCTTACATTTTTATCAAAACAAAAAGTTGTGTAGTGGCAAGAGTGCAACAATATGACCACTCTGAAAAACTTATAGTGTGCATAGTAGTTTAAACTTAACATAGTTTAAAATGTACAGTTTAAATCATACACACAGCAGACTATTGATTCAGTGTTTAAAATTCAAGTGTAAAAATGTGGCTAAGGCCTCTTAACTTCCTGTTAGGGTTCATGATTGACTACAGCTGAGAGCTTCTCTGTGCCCAAATAAAATGAGCTTGTTGGATTGATCAGGACTAGAGGCAATTTTGAGAAAGATAATTGTGGATGCTGTGGATTCCAAGATCAACAATTTAAACAAGGGACCCTGGGGTGATTTATTTTTCATAGTATTGGCTCACCGGTATATTTCATTTCATTTCATTTGTAATTTCATTCTGGAAGTATGGTGAGTATGTCATACCTGTCAAGTCTCCCGTTTTGGCCGGGAAACTACCGTATTTTACTCCTCTTTCCCGCCGTCCTCCCGTATTAGTATTTTCCCGTAAATTTCCCGTATTATGATAAAATTTTAAAAACTTTATTATTGAGGAGACAGGGCACTGACCGCTCTGTGTCTCTAAACCAATCGTGGTACCGGTTCAAGGAGAAAGTCCCGCCTTTCAGGAGAAACAGCCAATCAGTTTGCTGGTTTTGCGGAGCGCAAATGAGGGTCAGTGTGGGGAAGACGCCCCGCCCCCCGCTGTGAGTTCAGGCAGCTAGTCCGAGCAGCTGATGTTAAAACATGGATACGGAGATTTTTCTAAAAGAAAGGTAAGGGTAGGCTAATCATGTAAACTGTGAGGAGATTTTTCTGATAGCTGCTTAAAAATACTCGTCTCCGAATAAAAACACACAGATTAAACCTTTTAAAAATTAAAAAATGTACAGCTTGTGAAATGTGGAGAGGAGCGAAATTAACTGAAATGATCAGAAAGAAGTATTAATTAAAAAGTATTAATTATGTAGACCCCATTAGAACTAATTTTTACTGATGGAATATATCTGGTCCATGTCTTTTTAGTAAAAGCTCATGATACTATTTTTAGGTCACCAACAGTCAATTTGCAGAATTTGTGCAACCTTTGTTCAATTTTAAATCCATCAAATAAATAAAACATATATCATATAAAAGAGTGCATTTATGCCAGAAAAGACATGAAATCTTAACTTTTTTAAATATCTAGAAAAGGGTTATTAATTTGGCTGTATTAAAAGAATGACATATGTAGGAATGTCCACAAAATTTCAGTGTCAACAAAGGTAGGCCTATCAGATTCTGATAATCTAATTGTAGTGTGTAAGTGGTTCACATGTGGTTATCTTAGATTTCTTGTAAACCTGTCTTAAAATGTAAGGGATACTGAACCTTCGTTGGGCTGGTGGGACGGCTTTAATCGGACGTAGGAAAATATCCCTTATTTTTAAATCTAAAACTTGACAGGTATGGAGTATGTAAATTTCTGATGTATTGCTATTGTGGCGGTGGAAAACACAAGTGTGCTACTCACTACATTAATCAGTTCATGCCTTTAGTCTGTTTCGAGACACGCAAGGTGTATTTTTTGTGCCCTCACGATAGCAAAGACACACCCACACACCCTAAATCCAGCTGCGTGATCTGCAATTGACCGGTGCGCTATAGATCAATAAAATAGGGCCCTTGATGTGTTAAGGTTTGGGAATGATAGACGACAATTAAAAATCAGAGTATAATTTCAGTTCCACTGAATGCTAATAATGTTTTTTGCATGAAGGATGTCTAAATTATAGTTTAGTTTCAATAGTTTATTTAGCACTAAATTGGAAAATAAATCTTCCAGGATAAACACAGACCCAGACAGGTGGAACAAGCCCCAGATGTTTAAAATGTTTGGCTCAGACCCATGCCTGAGCTGTTATTTACACTTTCACGCTATATTAATATTTAAATCTGATCTAAATATGTATATAAGTACAATTTTATAGTCAAATGAGACCATTTATACACAATGTCCAGAGATAGGTTTGAACAAATAAAGGTGAGGTATTCAAAATCCAAACAGATCTTTTTGTATACTTACTGTTAAGCATGGTGGGAGTAGCAGCATGCTTTGAGTTGCTGTGAGCGATGTCCAAATGTTTGTGGACACCCTTTCTAATTAATGATTTCAGGTTTTGTAAGTTGCACCTTATACCCACACAGATGTACACTGTACAAGGATTGAGCATTCATCTGAAAGAGCAACAAAATTCACACTGTTTATTAATGTGCATTTTTACCATTAAAAATTAAAAAATATGTCTTTACAATTTCAAATTTTTGAATTATATAAAAAGAAGCAAAATGCAGGACCTACGCAAGTTTGACAAGCCTTTCCATACCAAGAGTTAAAGAATTTCTACCTTTTAAAGGTAAATAACTGCCATGTTCTTCACCCTGAATAAGTGTGATAACATATGAGATAACAGATTAATATATATATATATATATATATATATATATATATATATATATATATATATATATATATATATATACCAATCAAGCATAATATTATGACCATCTCTTTGTTTCTACTCCCATTATCAAATATGAGAGCATTTTATTTATTTTATTTTATTATATTTGGTATATGTTTTTTTATGTTTTTTAAGTCATAAAATGTACACTGTACAACCCAATAAGTTCACTAAACCGATTACCTAAAAATTAATGTAATATAATTTTAAGTACAGTGAACTTAACAAATATATATATATATATATATATATATATATATATATATATATATATATATATATTTTTTTTTTTTTAAATTAAGATTTCACAAAATATACAGTATATTATTTTTTGTTATATAAATTGCTTTGCATAATAATTCTACTTTGAATGTGATGGCCAGGAAACTAAAATGTTTAGATTTGTATTTAGTATTTTTTTTATTTTATTTTTTTTTTTATAAAAAAAGCCTGGGGGAATCCCTTCACACTGATGGTGAGTGTCAGAAACTAGGGACAAACCCATTATTAAAAAAGACTGTGCCAAAAGCCAATGGAAAAAACTGCTAATGGCAACAGACTAAACTCAGTATTTATAAGCTGATTCAACTTAAAAACCTCTGTTTGAATGTAAATGGGCCACAAATGTTCACTTAAAATAATGCAGCAGAGGTAGTTCAGGAGTACTTCTGCATTCTAATGTACAGTGACCTACAGTTAACTCTGCTCTCATGGGAAAAAATGTATCTATACCACCTTTCCTTACAACCCACTGCCCCAAACCTGTGACACGCCAGTGGATCACGACCTACAATATGAAATTCATCAGATGGACTCTGAACACCTTAAAATATTAAAAACTATACAAAATGGGATATTTTCTAATGTTTATTGTTTGATCTTGCTTTGGATAATTATGTAATAAGTATGTTGATTATATGTAGCCTTTTTTATAATTTAAATAAAGTATAAATAAAAGTGTAATGAAAACAGAGTGAAATCTGAGCCATTTTTAAAGTTGTAATTATCATCTTAAAAGGACAATAAAGATACTGCTTATACATACATTTATTATTCCTATAAAGTTTTATTGACACTACTTGTATGTTATCATTGATTTCACTTTCTGATAAAATTCACTCTCTGTTGTTTATTAGTTAATTTCTACAAGTAGTTATTGGTTTGTTTCCCTGTTTGTTTATGTTTTTATATCTCCTCGTTTATTCCTTATTTGTTTGTGTTTATTTGTTATTTAATAAATTTGTCTGTCTTACCCGCTTTCACGTCCGCCTCCCGTCTGCTTCAACGTTACAGTATTAGTCCAGTTTTACATATATACAATATCTTATTGTAGATATCTACAGTTATACTATTAAGTTAAAATTACAAACAGCACATATCCAAAATGCATATTACTTCTCGTCAAATCAATGTACAAAATGTCTTAAATTACCATTTTTACAAGTCTGAATTAATTTATGATCCAGATATTTGGACCTGGAAATCTGGTATGAAAATAAATCTTAATAAAAAAACACTTAATGACAGAAACAAACATTTTTGGGTAACACTTTATGAATAACAGTACTCACAACAGTTATATATAGTGATGGTTGTGTAATCTCTCAACTTATTATTTAATTTTTATTAAATATTATTTAATTGACTGTAGTTAAGACATTATTAAACAGGGCTACTTTTTAATGCTTAAGAATGTTGAAAATGAAAATGAATTGAGACAATAGTTTAATCAAATAATAATTAGTTAAGACATTACTTACTGTCGTAATTACTGTTTATTGTACGCCTTAATGTAAAGTGTTGCCACATTTTGTGTTGTATAAATTAAAAAATCTAAAAGTGTCACATTCCTTAGTAATATTAAATTTAGACAAATAAAATTGTGTTAAAATTGTGTAAAACCAAATCTGCAAACCTCTGAAGCTCAAAATATTATTAGCTTTGCCAACTTATGAAGTTTTGTAATTCTTAAATAAATATACTCCAAAAAAGAAAGGAAAAATCTGAAATAAAATATAAAAATAATTGTAAGAGAAACATTAGAGAGTGTGTTAAGATGAGAATTCATACAGGCTTATCTCTCAGTGACGTACATAACCCTGACTGGGATGGGAAGCACTGTGTACTAAGCAGGGAAAACTGCATCTGCTGTCTAATTATGAAGGACACCTATATTTAAACGTGATAAAACGTGGCTATACATTAACATATTTCATAAGATTTCTCATTCTGTACATTTACAGATAAGTAAATTTTCCAGGAGTCAGCAGCTCCTGATCTATGTATATGTGAGGTGCTTATCGTGTTGGGTACACAGTGAAGGGTATAAAACCCCTCTCTCTCGCTCTGCTACAGTTCATTTCCTCTGGGAATTCTGAGGTAAGAGCTCACACTCTACAGACTGTTCTTTACTGTTTATTTCTGCTTAAATTCTTACACTTTCTGATTCTCTAAGTTATCTATAGTTTTAACTAGACTAGATTCAGTCCAGTAATAATCTACAGTACTGTGTATCATCAGTGCTGAGTGACTGGGTTTGATATCTGTCTGCTGGCTCCTCCTGCAGGTCTGTGGTCGTCATGTTTGTCTGTAAGGTGACTGTGGGTCTTCTGGCCCTGCTGGTGGTCTGCTCTGTCAGAGCTGAGGAGGAGGTGAGACACACTCATGCATGTTCATATGTTATACTGTATTTTCACACACACACTAGCACACTAAACTAAACCATATCTGTTGAATTTTGGATTTAAAAATAATGTAGATTTTCCACCGCTTAATTCAAGATGTCCTATTAGCCCAACCAAGGTTCAGTATCATAGTATCATGATATAGTATGATATAGTATGATATAGTAATTAATATTTTTATATAAACAACGACATTGTATATATTAATATATAGTATTCTTATTTTAATGTTGGCGTTTTCTGCAGTCAGAATGAACTATGTATGATATTATACATAAGTACATAGTATGTACAGTATTGTGCAAATGTTTAAGGCACCTGTGGGAATTTCAGTAAAGAAAAAGCTTCTTATCTGTGAAGTAAGTGTTTATTAGCTCTGTAAAACTTAAAACTTTTCCTTAAAACATCTCCTACACTGAAAAAAATTATGAGTGAAATTTGCTTTTTTTAAATCAATTTAATTTCTGATTAATTAATTAATTAATTAATTAAGTAAGTACGAATTATAATATATTATGTATCATAAATTTTTAGTAATAAATTTAAATTTAAGTAATATTGTATAAATTAAGTAATTGTAATTAGATAATATTGTATGCAAAAAGTCTACTAAAAGAAAGGATTGATCATTTAAGTCTTAAAACCGAGTGGAAGTTACTTAAATTCATCTAAAATATAATACAGAAAATTTACTGGAAAATACTAATATGGGAGGATGGTGGAAAAGAGGGGTGAAATACGATAGTTTCCCTGTCAAAACAGGATACTTGACAGGTATGAACTAAACCCCATGATTTTTCATACAACATCAGCTCAAATTTGAAAAATGCTAAAAAGTGGGAGGGGTAGTTTGGGAGGGGCACTGGGTGATGTATGGGTTTAGAGGCAGGGCAGGAAAAGAGCTGATTGGCTGAGCTGCAGCAACAATTTGCCTCTGATAGATAAAGTGACAATGTGTCTGTAAACCAAATTACACAGACACATCATCCATGCCTATTGAACCCGTGAAGGCGCTGCAGAGGCTGAAATGACAGCAAGAAAGTTAGGAAATGTTTCAATCTTCAAAAGAAACACATTTAGCTATTAATGAAAAAAACATGGTTTCCAGTTTAGTGCCTCTTTAAAGATGCAACAGGTCCCATAATACAAACAGTAACACAGTAGGCATTGTTTTGTGTTCTTTATAAAATTATGTTAATTTTTTTCTCTCTTTTTCCCATTGGGTGATGTGTCACTCTCCCTGTAGCCTGGTAAGTTATGTACTTTCAATTTGAACTTGAATATTAATCACGTGTACACTGATTATTACAATAGAATTATAATCATTATAATGACAATTGATATTAAATGGTAATTGTATGGAAAAAGTGGTTATCTGCATGCATGCAATGAATGTTAGTATTGATGTGTTTGTACTGTAGCTGTTGAGGAGCCTGCTGGTGAGCTGTCTGTAGGAGAACTGCTGGAGAGAGCCAACAGAGACCTCAGTATGTACAAACAAACACAATCATCCAGACATGTAAAAATATGCTATAGAGATAGAACTCAATGATTGTGCAGCATATTACACATAAATCAGTGGCTTGCTGCACTCTTCTTTTTTTTAATGAAAAAGCTTGGTAGGCTCAGGTCATACATTATAAAAGACCCATAACATTATAAAATTTCTTTATATTGTGTATACTTATATTTCCTCTACTCCCCTAGAAAAACCATTACAATAACATTTATAGCAAAACAAAAATAATTGTGTAAAGAAAACTAATATGAGGTAATTAAATTAAATACAATTAAAAATGGCAGGAACCTGCTCATACATTTTATTCCTAATTTAATTGTCAGGTTATCATGTTTATTTGATCTGTGGTGCACAAACATTTGCATATGACTGCACAGAAAATAGACAATAACAAAAAAATAGACAATAACAAATATTGAAAGCTCATTCAAAATGTGAACACATTTTTATTTTTATTTTTAAAATTGTTACAGTGTAATGTCAAATATACAGCTCTGGTAAAAACTAAGGGACCACTTCAGTTTATGAATCAGTTTATCTGATTTTGCTATTTATAGGTTTATGTTTGAGTAAAATGAACATTGTTGTTTTATTCTATAAACTACAGACAACATTTCTCCCAAATTCCAAATAGAAATATTGTCATTTAGAGCATTTATTTTCAGAAAATAAAAAATGGTTGAAATAACAAAAAAGATGCAGAGCTTTCAGACAAATAATGCAAAGAAAACAAGTTTATATTCATAAAGTTTAGTTCAGTTTAGAGTTCTAAAATCAATATTTGGTGGAATAACCCTGGTTTTAAATCACAGTTTTCTTTTCATGCATCTTGGCATGTTCTCCTCCACCAGTCTTACTCACTGCTTTTGGATAACTTTGTGCCACTCCTGATGCAAAAATTCAAGCAGTTCAGTTTGGTTTGATGGTCATCCATCTTCCTCTTGATTATATTCCAGAGGTTTTCATATTTTATTGAAATTTATTTTTAAGTTGTCTCCTATTTTTCAGAGCTGTATATTGCAATGTTTTTTACAGTATTTATATAAGAAATGTTTAAACAGATCTAAAATCTCTCTGTTTTACCCGTTAGCTCGTGACTTTGATGAGCCTGAGCTGATTGGAGACATCGCTGTTGATGATGAGAGGAACGCTGATCCCTGCACCTCCCGCGGCTGCATGTGGCCCAAGTCCAACGATGGCAAAGTCTACGTGCCCTACGTCATCTCCAACCAGTTTGGTACGCCTGCGATATTTAATACAATAATTATTATTGCTATTTTATTGTCCCAATGTATTGTATATCAGTCATTACACATTTGTAGTCTAAGGGCATTTTCATACCTGTAGCAACTGTGCTCTGGTTCAGAGCAACAAATAAAATACTGTATTTCCCACTATAAGGTGCACCAGAACATAAGGCACACTATTAATAAATGTATATTTTCTGGTCTATTTTCATACATAAGGCGCACTGGATTACAAAGCACATTATGCGACACTAATAAAGAACAGTAAAGCGCTTCTGTTTATTAAAGTAATCTTAGATTTCCAGATTACAGGAGATTACAGGCTGAGTGCAGCAGCATTAGCATTAGCATTAGCAGCTGCGGTTAGCGCTAGTGAATGCCGCACGACTACACTGAGGAACCCTGAGTGTTCCACTAAGCCAGGGTAATATTAGCTAGCGTTTCGTCCCACGTAGCTTGTTTTAACATGACAAACAGTCAGACTACAGTCTGATATACTCACCTCAGAATGACAAAAAAGCTAGCATTTAGCATAATTAGTGGCTGATGCGAATACTGCTGCAGCCTCGGTGCTTCAGAACTAAACTAAAACTCCTGTATACCACTGTACTTCAGTGGAGTGGTTTTATTGCTCCTTGCAACCTCGTTAAAATGGTAAAATACATACATAAGGACGAATCAGATTATAAGGTGCTCTGATGATTTTTGAGAGAATTAAAGAATTTTAAGTGTGCCTTATAGTGCAAAAAATATGGTAATCGGATGTGCTTGAGCAGAAAAAACACAAAACTATGCAGGAATTCAACCCTCCAGTATTACAGGTTTCCACCCCTGGTTAAAGGTGGTTTTGTGTTCACAAGAGCAAGTGTGATTAGATAATAATAAGGTAATACGTAGTATCTAACAAAACATCCAACCTCTACATTTTCAGCCTCCCGTGAGGTGCAGGTGATCCAGCGTGGTCTGGACTCCTTCTCCTCTTTCTCCTGCATCCGCTTCAAGCGCCGCACCAACGAGAGAGACTACCTCAGCATCGAGTCCCGCAATGGGTAAGCAAAATTACCCATCATTCTGAGCTAAATGATTATATTTGTTTAAGAGAACAAACAAAATGTCTGTGTAAAGTGTATGGTGTGTTTTTAATCAGCAGAACTGTTTACAGCTTTTTATGACTGATCTCAAATCAGAAAACATAAGTGAAACTAACTTTAATGAGTTTAAGGAAGAACTTTCATTCTTAAAAACTATTGGTGAATAAAGCCTTATGAACCTGCCCATTTTATCAACAATGTTAAACTCTCCAGAAGACTCTGATGCAATGTTGGGCAACATTTGCCGATTACTTGCAAAAAAACCTCTTAAATCTAATGAGTAATGGAATTGAACAACTTTTCTTTGGCAAAATAGGCCAACCAACAATCAGACCATCTCTGATAAAACATATTCAAGCTGACAAAGCTGGTAAATTTCTTTAGCTCATTTGAGTATCTGGCGAATGTTCAACTATCTGGCTAAAAAAAGCTGCATGACCAAACTGACCAAGCTGGTGAACCACCATGATCATCTTGGCCAAGCTTGTTGAATAGCAAAAATAAATTTGGCTCAAGTTATTCAACAAACATCATTAATTTAACCAAGTTGATAATGGTTGACAATGTATCTATTTGGTTTACAAATCTGATCGACCAGCATACACATGGCTGGACTATGTTACTATGTTAATCAATCTAGACAATTAGGGATTATATTTTCTGTAGTAACTCATAACATGATCATTATGTATCATCAGATATTAAGGAAAATTGCTGAGTTTAAGCACTGGCAGCTCTTGTCAGCAGAGCTTCAGCCAGTGTTTATTCTTTTTTTTAAATATGTGGTACATCACGGTAATCTTTTTACAGGTAGGTTTTGTCCTTTAAATCTGCCCACCGCCATTCTTCTAGTCCCATTTCCACACTCAGGTTTGCCAGGTATAGACAATAGCACACAAACAGTGTGCTGCAGTCATGGTAAAGGGCAAATTGGCTATTTTTCTGCTGAACAGGTAATCACTGAGCTTCAGTAAGGTTTGCTAACCATAGCTGGGCAATTGTCCACCATCACTAGCATAGCAGAGACAGAAAACTCTATCCATGTGCTTGCATTTATTACCGATTGTTCCTTTAAATGTTCAGTAGTAGCTAATGCTTTAATCTAAACGGAACAGCAGAATTAGGTTTAGACACATTCTAAATATTTATTTTATCTGATGACCTGTCTACCTCTTTGTTTATCTGGCAGATGTTACTCCTACGTTGGACGTCGTGGAAATGCCCAGACTGTGTCTCTGGCCCGCAATGGCTGCATCTACCACAAAACTGTCCAGCACGAGCTGCTCCACGCTTTGGGCTTCAACCACGAGCAGACCCGCAGTGACCGCGACAACCACATCCGCGTGGCCTGGGAGAACATTGTTGACAGTAAAGTCCCAATATTTTGCACACAGAATATACAGAGATTATTATTGTTAACTTATATCTTATACTAATTAATTATACCTAAATGAGACAGTGTGGTTTTATCCCAGGATGAGTCTGCAATGTCTTTTTTTAGAGTGTAATTAGCTGGTGCTCCCTCACTAACAGTAATCCTTTTCAAACTGACCTCAAATTGATTTTAATGTTAACATTTTCACAGTGTTATTAAGCCTGGTAATAGACATGCCCATACTTGCATGCTGATTTGAGTTGTTATTGTTACCCTGAATTTACATCAGACACGGCACATCAGTGTCATGTTAGCACAGCATGAGTAAAACACAAACAGTCATGCCTCCATTCCACACTATTTACAATGAAGCGGATCTACTCTAAGAGAAAATACCAGTTGAATTCTCTTTTACCTAAACAGCAGATCCATGTGCTGCAATGAAATAAAAAACATCTCAAATAGCAAAAATCATCCAGACAAAATATCATGCAATGAACTGGCTCTTAGTTGAAAGTGCAAGTATAATATACACATCCTTTTGCACACTCATTCACTTGTTACATACTCACTTGTTATATGCATATATATATATACAGTCTATAGTATGGAATGTATTATTGGTAACAACTGAAGTATTTCCTGTCAAATTTACAAATAAATAGCTTCATAAACAGGACCAATGTATATAGGCAAATTTTGATTCATGAAAAATTAAATTACACAGGTTTCTGGTCTGCAAATTAGACACCAAAATCTTTATTGAATTTTCAAGCTATTCAGTAAGATCAAGTCAGCTCTAACTGGGCATTTGATTCACTGTCTCTTTTAAGCCATGAAGCACAACTTCAACAAGATCGCCACTCTGAACCAGGGAACTCCCTACGACTACAACTCTGTCATGCAGTACCACAAGTGAGTAACCACATTACAGCAATGTGCTTCTAAAAATAAAGAAATGTATATATATATATATATATATATATATATATATATATATATATATATATATATATATATATATATACAAACCACTTAAAAATGATCTTTTATTGATTTTTACCAAATTGAAAACCTCTGACATATAATAATCAAGAGGAAAAGCTGAACTGCTTGAAAGTTTGCACCAGGAGTGGCACAAATATGAACTTGTTGTCTTTGCATTTTTTGAGGTCTGAAAGCTCTGGATTTTTTTTTTGTTATTTCAGACATTTCTGCAAATGTTCTGCAAATAAATGCTCTAAATGACAATATTTTTATTTGGAATTTTGGAGAAATGTTGTCCGTAGTTTATAGAATAAAACAGCAATGTTCATTTTACTCAAACATATACCTATAAATAGCAAAATCAGACAGACTGATTCAAAAACTAAAGTGGTCTCTTAATTTTTTCCAGAGCTGTAAATACAGTATATCATTACTGTCCAATGAAAAACATTTTTCTCCAAAACAGCAAAAAAAAAACTTTTCAGGAGAGACATAAAACCTTCTTAACTTTAATGGAAGTTAATCTAAAAATAGTTAATTTCAAGAAATTTTGGAAAATTTCTATTGGTCCATTTATCCAGAAATGAGTGTAAGAGAAAGTTTGTTTGTTCAAAATAGAGACACTTTTACATTACACTGTAGTACATTGCATTACATTTGGCAGATGCTTTTATCCAAAGCAACTTATAAATAATTACGTACATTTACCAGTAGAGGACATAGAATTTCAAGGTGAAAACATTGTTAGACAGAGCCTAAAGGAGGCCAAGGTAAAAAGTGGGATAGAGGAGTGAAGGAGGGGAAGAAGGAAATGAGGTTAGAAGTAGTTAGTTTGTTGTTAGAAGTGTTAGGATAGTAAGTTCTCTTTAAAGAGCTCTGTCTTCAAGAGTTTCTTAAAAGATACAGAGGGATGCTCCTAATCTGGTAGTAATATGTAGCTTGTTCTACCTTTGGGGAACTAATTAGGAGAAAAGTCTGTATTGCTTTGTGCTTGTTTTTCATTGGTTTTGTAGTAGTACTGTATGGATTTTTAAACATTATTGGTCTGCATGTAAAGATTGGTAGCAGACACTGGTTTGCTGCATTCATTTTACTCAGATTCTATGCATATGGTAGTGTGTAAAAGAATTATTCAAACAATCACAGCATGCTGCCTTGCTTTACAATAATGCAATATACCGCGATATATTGAATTGTAGAGTCTAAACATGTGTGAAATTTAATACTGAGAACTTGCAAGGCTGATTTTCCTTGTATTGTTTATTTTAGGACTGCTTTCTCCAAGAATGGTAAGCCTACCATGATCCCCATCCCCAACGCCAACGTGGCTTTCGGACAGGCAACTCAGATGAGCCAGAATGACATCACCAGACTCAAGAAACTCTACAAATGCTGTAAGTATTTGGCATCACATTATGTGGTTCATTCATTTCAACAAGACTTTGTAATGTGTTACTTGTTGTATGAAATGAGGCTCTAATTAGTAGTATAATAGCTGTTTCATTTAAAAATATATGAAATGTTTTTCTCTTTCTCCTTTTACAGAGACCTTTCACAGAGACTGTTCTGCAGAAGGCTTGTATTTAAAGTTGCCTGCGATCAGAGCCCTCAAAGGAAAATAGGAATATAGAATAATAAAATATTAACTGCATGTCCTGTGTGCTGTCATTCTTATTGTAGAACGCTGTCAAAACGGCTGTGTCAGTTTTTATTAACAGAACAATGGGAACGAATGTGATTCAGTTTTCAGGGAACACTTTATTTCGAGGGTTTATTATAGATCTGAATGTCTATTAAATGCAGCTTAACCTTAAATTGAATGTAAATATTCTCTATAGACCCTCCAATCCCTACACATAATAATGACATTAAGCCTAAACTCTAACATGAATCAAACCTAAAACCTAACCCAAACCTTAACCTAAACTTTAATTCTAACCTTAAAACCTTCAAATACCTTCTCTTTTATAATGTGTTTTCTTCATTTTCATGACTATTTACGTTGTAGATTCTCACTGAAGCATCAAAACTATGAATGAACTCATGTGGAGTTTTATGTACTTGACAAAAAAAGGTAAAATAACTAAAAACATGTTTTATATTTTAGTTTCTTCAAAATAGCCGCCCTTTGCTCTAATTACTGCTTTGCACACTATTGGCATCATTCTCTCAATGAGCTTCAAGAGGTGGTCACCTGAAATGGTTTTCCAACAGTCTTGAAGGAAGGAGTTCCCAGAGGTGTTTATTAGCACTTGTTGCCCCTTTGCCTTCTTCACTCTGTGCTCCAGCTCACCCCAAACCATCTGGATTGGGTTCAGGTTCGGTGACTGTGGAGGACAGCTCATTTTTTGTAAAGAACATAAAACTCCATATGAGTTCATTTATAGTTTTGATGCTTTCAGTGAGAATCTACAATGTAAATAGTCATAAAGAAAACGCATTGAATGAGAAGGTGTGTCCAAACTTTTGGCCTGTACTATATATAATATACGAGTTTCACATTTTGAACTGAATGACTGAAATAAATAACATTTTAATGATATTTTATTTTTTGTAGATCCACTAGTACTGTATAAGGCATCTATAAATGACCATCCAAAAAAGTGTTCATTACATTTAATTACATTTTATATTCAGATCAAATATATTTACCAACACAAAGTTAAGCTTATTATTACAATGATGGATTACTAAAACCCATATTAAAGTGTCATATTTGTTGTTGCTGCTGACTGGGTCCTTCTTAGCCTTTCAGTGAGCTGGCTAGCACAGTAAAGTCATTCATTAAATAAAGAGGATTTCTGCTGTTCATGAAATCTACATTCATGTTGACTTAATCCCTCATCCCACAAAGGGGTCATCAAACAAACCTCTCCTGAGCTAATACGGTTATGTGGAGGCTCTTTAAATGGCAAAGGGAATTTCCCCGAGGGGTAAGAGCAAGGGCAAATTGACAAGGGCATGTTAAAAATGCTATTAAAATGGATGAGGGTGGAAATCTAGGTGTTGTTCTTGAGAACTGCTATTCCGTCTGCTGGTCTACACACAAAACCTGTTAAAGACCAGGGGCACCAATTTATAAAGTATTGCATACTTTTGGTAATGTAATTGTTCAGGTGCACACAAAATCATTATAATTGATTTGGTGTGAAATGGTGCATTGAAAGAAATTGTTTCAGATTTATTTCCAGTTAGGGATCAGGTTCAAGTGCAGTTATTTTAGGACCTTACCATCGCCACTGCAGGAAGTAGTACAACATAGATTTTAAAGAAGAACTCAGTTGGGCTCTGAGTGGTCCAGCGGGCTTAGCGCCTCCTCTATGATCAGGAGATCGCTAATTCGAATCCTGTTCATGTAGCCTGCCATCGGCTACCGGAGCCCTGAGAGAGCACAATTGGCCCTGCTCTCTCTAAG